>NC_092635.1:17598150-18248150 GCF_039555335.1 Amphiura filiformis | reverse complement strand
ACTTAGAGACAGCCCGTCACCCATTTCACACTTTCTACTTATTTTACATTTTTACCCCGTAATTTCCCTCATTCTTCAGGCCCTGCCCTCTATCGGTGGCTAATTTACAGTTTAAGCTTGTTTGCTATTGTATTGGGAGCAACATTGTTTCTTTATAGGCCTGCGGCGCAACCTTGAACAATATTGTACTTGAGCTAACCAGGCTAGTCTTTGCGCCGGGAACATTGCGATAATGAGACGGCAACCTTGTTACTACGGTAAACCGTGAGGACCACAGCTTATGTACATCTACCTCCAACAGCCTATACAATTAAGTCGCTGGTTGAAAGGGACGAGGTTGTCAAGCGTTAAGCCTGCAAGGCCACTAAGACTAGGTTGAATTTGCGTTGAAGAAATCCGGCTAGAGTTAAGACTCGGGCTTCGAGAGCGGGCTAGGCTTAGTAGCCTCAAGGCCACCTTAAGACTACGGCTTAATAAGACTCCTGTCGGGAAACTCGCCCTAGGAATCTTATGGTCGAATTCAGAATATAAAAACTCAGGTCATGTCCACGAATAATGTTTCCAACAGGATATGTATACAATATGAATCCTTGTGGACAGATTATAGAGCCCTGTAGTAAGGAATGTGACAAAACATGTTCATCAGAAAAATTATTCTTAATGGAAACTCTGGTAGTTCGATTTTCAAGATACCAAGATACTACAGCACCATGCAATCCAAAACATTTCTCCAGTCTTTCTAAAAGAATGGGATGGTCAACGGTATCGAACGCCGCAGACATGTCAAATAGAACCATGAGAACAACTTTGTTATCATCCAGGGACTGGGGAGCGTCATTCTTGACCTTCAGGAGGGCTGTCTCCGTACGGTGATGTTTCTTATACGAAGACTGATGTTTCTCACCAAGATCAAAGCTGTTCACATGGTTACTAACTTGAGATGACCGGGGAGATGACGCGGCCTTCTCTATTACTTTTGACAATTGACCAAGATATGCGCCTCCAAACCCTTAAACCCCAAAATCAAAAGTTGCAATTTTAACGATTTTCAATGGACGCATCCTTGTATTGCACACAAGCACCACGATCCAATCAATAAAGCACACAATGTAATCATTGGTAACAGGCACAAATGAATCGGAGCGGGACGTTACACTTTTTATTTTCCGTATTGCACAAATTCATTAAAGCATAATGAATAAAGAATAAAATTATAAAATTCAAAAGTTTTTTTTTGTGATTACAAAGCATGTCCATATCATGTTTAAATCACAGTTATTGTGTCCGTAAAACAAAGTCAGTATTTGGTATGTCCACCATTTGCATCAATCGTTGCTTGACAGCGACGTCTCATTGACTCTATCAATCTGCGGATAAAGTTCTGGTCCAAGCCATTCCACTCCTCTACCAGCAAGACCGCTAAGTCATCCAAAGCGGTGTCATTGGTCACCCGTTTGCTCACTTTTCTCTTCAGTTGTGACCATAATCCAAAATTATCAGGTTGTTGACCAGCAAGGATGACTATAACTGACGAGTTTCTTTTTGTGCCTGGTGTAGTTATAAGCTACCGGTATTATGATAGTAAGGCATGTGAGCGTGAGGGTAGCCATATAATGCCTTTAGTCGTGTTCATACGGTCGGACATAAGTCACTTATTACCGGTAATAAGTCACTTTTACCGGTAATAAGTCACTTATGTCCGACCGTGTGAACACGACTTGAGTGTGACAATGGCACAAAAGGAAAACACCATTAATCCCCCCAATTGCGATTATGTAACATTATGCTATTATTATCGAGTTATTATAGAGTTCCTACCTAATTCACATTGTTCACCGATGTAGCCTTCAGGACATCTACAGAATGTTTGGTTCATAATTACAAAACATGAACCACCATTAAGGCAGAATTCTGGTGCGCAACTAGCTGGACCTGCAGGGGAGAGATATGGATATACGCGTAACCTTCAAATATTGACGATTGTGATGCTTGTCTTTAAGTCCCAATGGATATTTACCTCCAATCTAAATGTATTATACTTCCGCATTTTAGAAGGATTTAGCAATGACTCTTCTAAACCGGTCAGTTATTATTGGATGTTTTTCGCACATGGCTCCGATCACGGTTGTTTGATATGATCATTTATTAATCATTTAACAAAACATTATATAATGTTCTATTCTAGACCTGAATAATACCAACAGCTATCACATTAATAAACTGTATATACGGCCACGCGTTTTGAACTCGCCACCCAAAAATGGTGGTTTTGTTACGCTTTTCCAAATCGAGACTCGTTCAAATTGTTATATCTCTGCTTAAACAAAAGGTATTGTAGTGTGTTTGGTGTCATTTTGTAGCTAATGAGTGACCTAACAGACCTCCAAAGGAGGATTGTTTATCAGCTAAGATAGTGGAGTTATAATTTTTTGAGTTCAGAATGGCCGAGATGGTTGTTGTGGCGGTGGCGGCGGTGGCGGTGGCGGTATGTACAAAGTCTATGAGAAATATAGATTTTGTGTGTGCATGTTGAATCAACTGATCATATCTTTGCATCCATATGGGCTACAGGCATGGTTAAGAGCTCTTGTGAAAGGTTATTAATTATGCTAATTGTTTTTAATCATTTTGAACTCTTTATGATTGGTTTAGTCTATAAAATACAAACTTTTACGTACAAAACTACCCGTTTTCATATAGTAAGCAATGCGGATGTCTTCAAAATCTAAAAGTTGCTGTAAATATTTAATTACTTATCCTATCATAGTCAAAGTATACATTTTCTGAGAGGAAATTTGATGAGGAATCTAAATATGGACTTACTTTTTCTGTATGGGTTAGGGGTAAAATGTTTCAGTTCAAAATATGTTGAATTGTAAAAAAAATTGAACATATTTTGGGACACCCTGTATTCTGAGATTACCAAACAGCTGTGATTTTTTTCTTCCCCAGTCAGTAGGATCCCCCTAACCTCTAACCAAATCAATGTTGTTTACTTTCAGTTTATAACTGCAAGTTAGTAATAAGCAATGCATTAAGTGACCCATTTTTTATTTGGAATTTTTTATTCCACCCTGTATAACTTCAAGGTCACCCTGTACAATGAGTTGAAATGTGTATATTTGAATTGCTTATGCCTTCAGCTTTTCAAAAATGTATACTTTTGCTAGTTTAGGGTTGATAGTTGTGTAGATATTCTAATTTGAAACTTGATTGGTGTAAAAATTCATAATATTTGTGATGTAACGCTAAGGGTGGCGAGTTCAAAACACACGGCCATACACATATATTTTGCAGCTATTATTGACATAGATTTTCGTTTCTTTATCAAATTATTCACCCTTTTCTGCTTTTTTGTGGTACTTTTAATTCTATAAACTGTATGTTTGTGTGAAAATTGAGGGCACTATTTACATATATTTGAAATCTAAATTAGCCAAATAATATGAGTTATACCATGATACCTTACATTTCATGATAAATATTTTTTTTTAAATTCCCTTGTCATTTGTTAGTCTTTTTGCTGATGTTCTAATACCATTATACTAGTGTCTGCCCCTTGCAAGGATGCAAACAAGTTTTAAGAATAAAATCATTGTTCAACTTTTTTTAAAGGTAGTCAGAATTTTTTTCTGTCCATTTTTCCTTAAAGGTCGGGGGAAACTTGTTTACAATTTTTAAAGTGTTCCCTAAAAGTAACTGTATCCCATATGCTCCAGCGAGGGCCGTTTTTTAAGACCTTTAAGTTCCTTACATGGTGTTACAAAAAATGGAAACCTACTTTTGACAGTTATCCCAACTAATGTACAGATCTTTCATAAGTGGTGACAAAAGAAAAAGTCGCAAGAATAAGTTCATTGTGCTGGTATTAATAAAAAATTATGAAAATGCACTTTGTCCACGGGTAAATTTAAATAGGGTGTTTCTTACAAAAACACACTTTGTTGAATATCATTGCATATTCATACATTAACGATGAAGTAGATAAAGCTGCTGTTAAGGGGTTGTTTGGAATGACAGGTGAGTCAGGGGTCAAAAACAAAATTTTTACCTTTTTGACCTCAGCACATGTGTATGTATGATCTGCCATACAAAAATTTAAAAAGCAATACCTCAAAGTAACATTTTTTAATGTTTTTTGTCATAATCACGCTTTTCTACAAATTTCATCTGTTTGTACCGGGGGCGTGTCTGGTACCTTGAATAATAATACAGAATTGTGACGTTATATTCTTCTTAACCTATCTTAGATATGCCTATTATTTCAATTGTTATACTGTTCTGGTTGGTTTATTGCATAGACTGTAATCTGTATAGAAATTATGCAATATGACGTCGAGCATGACAGAGTCATCTTCATTCAAATAAAATTCAGGTACCCGTAAGGTACCACGGAGCAATTCGCACGATAATACAATAAAACAGATAAAAGGTATGAATGGTTGTGGAATCGAATTGCAGACCTGTCCCTCTGTCACCTTAGAACTGCATCTCGTAGGCAATGGTAGGTAATAAACCAACCGGAACGGTATAACAATTGAAATAACAGCATGTCTTGGTCTCAATTCAAGATGTGCAATTTGGACACACCTACTCGTTGGCTGATTAATACTTCAACAGTTCCTCAAAGCGATATCAGAAAAGCCACTATCTCATTGTTCATTGGCCCGCAGTATGCGCTCGCCCCGGGGCACTCAACTTTAGAATTGATGGGTATATGTGCCTACAAGCGTCGCGAAGTAGGCGCATATCAGTACAAAACGTTGGGGGTTTTATTATAAAAAAAAAGGGTCATTATGTACAATCAAAATGAAAAAGGGGTCATTGGGTATAATATTTTGAAAACTGTAGGTGCCTGGTCATCGGGTATAGTCGGCTTCAAAAGAGGGGCATATATTGACAGGCACATACCGTCACCTCTAAAGTTGATGCCCCCGGGTGCTCGCATTATATTTTGTTCATGGCTCGGCTTTTAAAACTCCCACACATCACAATAAGGCTATTGAAAAGTGTATAGAATAGCTAATGATAGACCGGTCCCTGCGATTAGTCGCGGACCCGAGCGACAATATAGTAAACACATCGAGTTTATAACACAAGTGACAGAAGTCGTGAATTATGGAGGGTTTCATTGAACTTCTACCAGCAAAATATGGAATAATACTAACACAAGACACCAATCGAGATGATGATACCAGCCATAATGGAAGGCTTGTATTTGACCTTCTTATGAATCCAATTTCGTGGCGAGAAGTTGAAAAGGTAATGTATATTTCAAGAAATTTGGGTTCAAAAATTCCGTATCAGCTCGTATCATCAATTCCGTAAATATGGCGTATAGAGGCACAACTTGACAATAAACTGAACTATTTAAACGTAAAGGACGCACTGGATGCACATAAATTTGTGTTTCCTTGCTGGCGGAATAGTTGCAAAACTCTTTTTGTCAAAAAAGTTGGACAATTTATGAATTATGATTGGCAAAATAGCGAAAGGAAATAGACTTTTCCAACCATGTAAAACTACACTGGGTTGTTGACATGGTCGACATACATTAAGGCATATGCATGTTCCTAAAGTAGGAGGTAAGTACTATAATTAATTGTTTAAAGTGCTCAACATACCAGCAAAAAGTCATAGGGTCATCAGAGTACAGGGACTTTGTGAAATACTGGGTACAAAAAAAAAGTGCGTGAGCCGATATGCAACATCAAATATAAAAGCCGATTTACATAATTTCCCATGACCTTACAGAAGTGATCGTGCTCAAATATAAAACTATAGAGTTTGGTCCTTGATATGCACCATCAATTGTGTAATTGTGATCAATATTGCTAGGCAAACAATCACAGCAAATATGCCAAAATCCTCCCATTTCTCCTCCATTTACAAACAAATAAACCCATCCCTTAAAAGTGGATTTCCGTTGATTTGAGCCACCGTGTATTCCAGTCTTGTGATTAATTAGTATAAGTATTAATCGAATATGAATTTATGATCAATTATTGTTAAAGTATCTGGTGACATATCAGGTCGAAATAGGGTATTAGCAGTTTTAGTTTGCACGTATGTTATTGCATATAATAAGTTATTATACATGTCAAGTGTTCCAGCACTGTGGCGTTCAATACAAAGTAAATTTTTAATTCAGTTTAGTATCAAAAGGATTATGACCCCCTCCCAAAAAAGGCTGAAAATTAAACGTAAGTTAACACTAATACTGATGAATGACGTCACTTTAAATTCAAATGCACGTAGTTTTTATGGACATACCTGTTGCATCAGGTGATCGGAAACAGATGGTTGGATCTGATGACTCTGGGAGAGAATTGCAAAGATGATCAATTTCAAGAGGACTTCCACTTCTACACCTATTGCCAACCTGAAGTACAAAGTAGTCGGTGATGTATAAGTGCATGTGGGGTTTCTCAAATTCCAATGAAATTAATGCGATTATGAGAATATATTTTATGACGAGATCCTGAGCATGGAAAATCTTATTTCAACTGATTTATCATGTTTATTGCATTTCTACATGCATACTGAATTATACGGACATAGGAATACTGTTTGGGCGCCCTACAGATTTATATACTATGCCTGGAAAATTTAATTTGACACTCTTTTCTTTTCCTTATAATCAAATTTCTTTTCATGTAAACTTCAAGTTTATGTTACTTTAATGATTAAGCGTGCCTACTTTTTCTAATTATGATAGAAGAAAATCTTATGACAATTCTAAAACCTCGTCCTTCAATGAATATATAATATCCCAGTGGGTACAGGTTAGGATTTCGACGTTGTATCAACTTTACAACGTCGGGTGGTTCCACTGGGATATACTACGTTGGTTTGATTCATTTCTACAGTATAAAAATGGTTTCCGCTTTGAGATAATGTTTCTGTTTTTGGTGTCAATATATGAAGTATAATGTTGTATAAAAGTGGTAAGTTTGTGGTGACGATCACATAAGAATGTTTGAAATACTTTATGAATATGAGCAGGAAAGCCCGTCACTTGGTTGATTTCAACCCATATCTCCATTGCATCATGATTGCATCTAGGCAGGGTCGGGCGTAAGCCTGGGGCGTAAGTCCATCCTCTTTCAATATAGCAGCTCACGCTCAGACATGTTAAGTTAGCAACACTGTGCTGAATGTAGCTGAGTGTGAATGGCAATTTGACTACTTTCTCTATTAAACTACTGAACGGGCAAACTGTGCAATGTGTCCCATAGAATAAGTTTTTTATGTCAGATTTGCACTCATCGCGACTTACCTCCAAACACAGAGATCTGCATGGCGTGTACGTCTGTAGGAATGCCATGAATAGATTTGTTGTTTCTCCAGTGCATTTGGTATGAAGCAATGAACAGAGTACTCGTGTACCTTCTGGATGGCATTCTGAATTGATATACATTGATAGTGTGTTGTATTGAGCTTTGATGTCGTCCATCGTATTACCCATTCCATGATGGTTGGGAAGGGTGGTTTTATTGTATGGCAAAATATCCAGACACTCTTGTATAACAACTGGCTCACAATCTGTTGACCAGAAAACAGGAATACTTCAATTATTTGAAAAAGTTCATTTGGATCGTTTCATTTTACTGTTAACAGATTTCTTTTTGTACAAATCTAGAAAAATAATGAAGATATTAAACTCACATTTTAGTGACGTTTCACCACTACACTAGTGGTTTCATCAGACTGGCAATTCAGTCTTTAGGCAATTGAATAACTTTTGCACTAATCCATGGTTTTTTCTTTGTGTCTTTTTTGTAGCCAAGGACTTTCTTGGATGTTTCGTTGAATGTTGTCTTGATTCCTTCCCACATAGTTTCAGTGTCTGTCTGGTTGCTCCAGCAGTGGTGGGGCAAATCTTCCCACTATTTCTACCTCTTAGTTTCTCCTGTGTTCAGGGTTTTTTTAGCGTGAAGATATCATATTCTTTTGGATAGTTTGGCTTTTTTTTGACATGGAAGTTCAAGTGTATATTTATAATACAGAGGTCTTCCATTGGTTGTTGATCATAATGTAGTTTATTTTGGTGTGGGTCTAGCGACTTTCATGTCCACTGGCGGCTGTCCTTCTTTTGTTTGAACATTGTGTTTGTAATATAAAAAAAGGTTGTTTACTGCACAGGTTAAGCAGTTTTTCCCCTCAGTCATTCCTTATATATCAATGCGTGGATAATATTACGGAAATAAAAATCACTCTAAAATGTTAAGAGCTATAGCACTTGATTGTACAGGAGAAAGTGTATACTATTCACATTGGTCATTCCACTGAAATCAGAGTTTTACATAATACACGAAGGACAAGAAATGAAAGTGATATGCGTAATAAGTAGGTCTCCTAGCATCCTTAGTGTGTGTAGATTTCAAATGGAGTCACCCAATAGCGATTTAATACATGTTTATTCTTACCCATGTTACCGAAGACATTTCCCCCGGGCACCTCGAAAATGGACGGAAATGGTGTAATGGAGTCGTACATGTAATCATATGATGAACTTGGTACCGACATGGAGACTGTAATGAAATAGAAAACAAAAAGGATAATGTTTACTGATCGACAGAATATGATTGTTCTTGTCATTAGCCTGGGGAATTGAACTTCCACAACGCGTTGCCGATTCTAAACATCTCAAAAAAAGTAACTAACCCCCCTTAAATAGTGACCATTACTCAAAAACGGGTGATTGTATTACAAATCTGTACAATGCGTTGGAAGCAAAACTAATACATTTTGACACCTCATTTGCAGCAATTGACTAAAAGCTACTAAATATTGACGTCACATCGTACATTTAAATCTATGTAACCCAAGATTTGAAAGTTGCAGTAAATTGTATTGATTTTGTATTCAGTGTAATGGAAGGAAATTTGTGTAATGATATCTGCGTGTTTTTGTATTGTAAAAATTTGTATGTAAGTGCAACTTTCAAATCTGGACATCACTACATTAAATTGACCGGTGTTTTATTGTTTTCTGGGCTATCGTATCAAATGAGGTGTCAAAATGCGCAGAAATAAATTCTGCTTCCAACGAATTTTACAGATCTGTAATACAATAGCTCCTTTTTGAATAATAGCTATTATGTAAGGATGGTTAGTTACTTTTTTTGAGATGTTTATAATGCGTTGTTCTAGACCTAAATTACAGAATAGCAAACGTAGATTTATTACAAGCGTCGGATCTCCCCACAAAGTACAGAGTACGAATTCCAAACGTTCTCAAATTATGTAGGAAGCATTTACAAGCTCCAGACGTTCGGCCGTCCCTACACATCAAAGAGCCGCTAACATAATTATGTTTCCTATGATCGAATCTCCAAGTACATAATTTCAAAGCTTGGCGCCTCTCATAGATTAAGGAACATCACATGCTAATCAGTGAACAACTATTGGACATCAGTCGTAGGTTTTCCTAGTACTGGACCTCTCTATAAAATGCGATTTGTAAGGATTTGGGATTCTAATAGTACAATTAAACAGCACACACCATTGAATATTTGGATAAGTACGTTAACATTGAAATATCTTACAGAGTACAAATCCGCGGTTGAATGATGCACACCGACGTCGCCCGGCTAATAATTACACTATACAGCAAGGGATACTGAAATGAATACACGGGATCGATACACGTGGATGTGCTATGCACGATTGATATTCAGACGATAAATCTTTGGATACCGGGTTTGAAAATGATGAATATCTCCCGTAAATGATTTCGTATAAAGAAACCAGATGTGGTTCCTTGGACTTGAATATATATTTTTAACAGATATGATAGTCGTTAGTTTGCGCTTTGAGATACTAGCTTGCGTCTTGAGTCAAAAACTGACAATATTTTTGATTTATATGTGCCGAATTATATAGCGCAGTGCCCGGGGGGCACTTCCATAGTGGATACGCATCATGTGCCTCGGGAATGACCCCCTATTTCAAACCGGCTTGTACCCAATGACCCCCTTTTTGTGTTATGGTCCTACCTATTACCCAATGACCCCCTTTAAAAAAATTCATGTACTCAATGACCCCCTTTTTCTATTTCCTGCTATACCCAATGACCCCCTTTTAATTCCCAAATTTAGGTGGTATTTGTGTTCTCCTCCAGAAATAATGAGATTTTTCACATTTCCAAGGTGGCCAAGTTGTTTTACGTAGTTTGGCACTTATTTATGTGTACTTAATGATACTCTTTTGGCAATCCTGTACTCAATGACTCCCATTTTACTTTTTGTTACCCCAATGACCATCCTTTTTTAAAGTTTCATACCGAATGACCCCATTTTTATTCAGGTTGTGTACTGAATGACCCCATATTTTTGTAATTGTACATTTGACCTGAATGCCCCTACTTTTAACATGGCCGAGGCACATCCCTGCCATTTCAGATAGGGAGTGCCCCCCCCCCCCCCGGCGCAGTGTATAGGCAAACCATATGACCTATGGTGTACCATGCTCGACTAACACACAGCGAGGACAGTAACCGGGCTAATCGGTGCTGTTGTCAGTAGCCTTAGTCAGATGACCTTCGGCCCATGATACGACACAAAACTATTAAACAGGTCGATATAAAATGGCTATGCGTATCGGTGGATTCAACCTACCATGGCGATTTCTGCCATGCCATGAAGATATCGGGGCGATGTCACTGTGTGATGCGTTCCTTTAGTTAGATAATGTTTGTGAGTTACATTGTAAGGACCAACGCACTGAAGGGTCTATCCAATCAATATTCATGAGAGTGTACATTCAACGTCCAGTTATCGAAATTGGGTGACTTGTGTTTGGCAGGTGTGAAATATATCTGACTGGGTGTTTTAATTACGTAACGTATTAAGGTTTGGCATCATTAAATGGCTGCCTAGTGCTGTTAAATGCTTAGATTTTATAATAATAATTATTATTTTCTTTATTCATTCCTTTCTTTTCCTTTCTCTGCACTTATTTTTTCTTATGCACACACTTAAGCAGTGGCGTAGATTTCGTTTTGACATGGGGGGGGTAAGTACCGGTACAGTGAACCTTATGGTACAAATGCGCGGGGAAATTTTAGCATAGGCCTATTGAAACTAAACTGGTGAAATATAGGACAAAAGTGGAATTAATTCGCGCGAAGGGCTAAAAATGGCATTTTGTGGCTAAAATGACCCAAATATGAGGTTAATTTTGACAGAAACCAATACACAGGTGTCAATATTGGGGGGGGTTATATCGACCATCCCCCCTGGCAACTCCAACCCCCTGCCCCGATCTACGCCTATGTAATTTAGAGCCATGGGACTGCATCGCTCTCCTTCTCCCTCTCTCTCCTTCTCCCCCTCTTCCTTTCCTTTTCTTGTCTTCCTCCCCTCCCCTACAATCTCGATCACCCATCCGCTTCTCCTCTTTTCACCTCTCGACCCTCCTTCACTACCTCAATTGGACCTGGCTTTTAAAATGGATATATCAATATCACACACATAATCCATTTGACCACAAACCCCTCAGCAACCTTAGCAAACATATCAGTAAGTGATATAGGCCTCATTTTATCAATGTTTGGCGGGTGTTGTTTGGGAATGCAGACAATAATGGCAGATTTTCACTGTGTGACATAATTCCCTCAAAAGAACAGTTCAACACAAAAGGGCCACTCAATTCGTAAGCGAATTTGGAAGGAATTCCTTCCGGGCCACTTGATTATAAGGTTTTAACTCTATAAGCTCTCTATATCCCATGGTTGGAAGCTCATAATGATCCAAAGGATTAACACGGGAGGATACACTGACAAACCTGGAATTGATGGCATTAGTCATTGCCTAGTGGTTAGCCCTATCCACTCTTGGGATATCGATGTCAAGATCAGAATTGCAATTGCTGGAATTAAGCATACACTTGATTTGTTGATACCATTTACGTGGTTAAGTCTTATAACTTTATAACTCTATCCGCATTATAATAATACACTTTAGCTTTCTCAATTTCTCTCTTCACCTCGTTACGAAACTGGTGCCAATTTGTGATTTTATGACTTTCAAATGCAGCTTGACGTTTTGATATGAGTTTCTTTATACGTAGGATATTATCAGTCTGATGGATTTGAGTTGTTTAGTAGGAAAATAAAGTTCCATACCCTTGTTTAACAGAGAATACAGAGCATCTGGTTTATTTTGAGTAGTATTGCATCCATGGTCCTCACTCCACGTTTTCAACTCTAACCCTAACCCTAACCATAACTCTAACCCTAACCCTGAATCCTAAATTCATCTACCAAATACTCTAATACTATCACCACGAATAGACCGGGTAAACCTGAACTTACCTGTGTTTTTAGCAGTGGTGAATTTAGGCTTCCATAGAATAATTGCTGAGAGAGCAGATGGTGGTAAATAATGGGTTTGGATATTAGGTAGAATGAGATCCAGGGTTGCCTGGCCTCGAGTGAGAAATGTAATTATCTGACTAAGGCTATTACCACGGGTTAGAGCATTTTATGTTCATTCGGTTGAAATCACCAAAAATACAAAACCCCATTTCATGATAACAAGTCAGTGGGAACAAGATAGTCAGTTGTTTCGATAAGATACTTCTCGAGGACAGATTGGAAATGGAATCAGTTATTAATGTAAACACAACAACCAGCTAAGCAGATATTCCGTTTGGTAATCGGTATGGCATGCTACCCACAAACATTCCAGCTACTCAGTAACCTGGATATCCAGTTATATGGAAGGGATTTCGTTCTTATAACGTAGATAACCTCACCACCACCATGGCCACATTCTTTGTGATAACACTAGTTTTATATCGAGAAAGTACAAATTTAAACAAAGTTCTCACGACTTACATTGTGGAGGTTGGTGGCCTGCGACCAGCATCCACTGGTCTTCAATGCCGACTGATGTTGGTTTTGTTGGTAGCGGGAGATTGGGTCATCTGACCGGAAGTAGCAACGGATGTTGACCTCCGACGGTCAAATGAATGGATGACCGAGTCATAAAACCAACATCAGTCGGCATTCAAAGCCAACATCAGTCGGCATTGAAGACCAGTGGATGCTGGTCGCAGGCCACCAACCTCCACAATGTAAGTCGTGAGAACTTTGTTTAAATTTCATGATACTTTCTCGATATGAATACACCACGACGGTTAAACATTCACGCCCGCAACACTAGTTTTTATTTAACAACAAATAAATAATATAGAGAATAGGATATTATTTTTAAGATAATTTGTTTCTGGGAGCAATATAAAAAACACAAGGAGCCTAAAAAGCTATAACCATAGTACAACACCAGCAAGCTGGGAAAGCCCAAAGGAGAATGAGAAAGAAAGATGCGTAATGCTGACAAGATGCATGGAAACAAAAAACAAACAAACACGATAAAACAATTATATACTACAGGACAAACATATAAGTAGCAAATGCACAAGCTGAAGAAACCGATTACCGTGGCATAGGTGATTGACATGATTGAGGAGAATAGATATGATAGTAATACAGAGAGGGTGGGAGAGAGGCATAAGTGAGAGAGAAACGGGGTAAGGAAAGAAAAGGGAGGAAAAGGAGAAGCGAAGATGAAAGATGTCTTTCTCACCAGTTTCACAAAATTCTCCGTAGTAGTCATCGGAACAAGTGCACAAAGCAGTGTTAACAAATGTTGTACAGTTGCCTCCGTGTAAACATGGGTTCGGTTCACACGGATCAGGTGGTCTATCTGTTGCAATGAAACAAAGTTATATGGTAAGAAATAACACGATAAATAGGTCAGGATGGTAGATGATGCTAGATGCACTGCACTAGAAAATCTACTTGCTGCTAGATGGTAATTTGCATCAGATGGTATACACGTGGAAAACTAAGATATTTCATCTACAGCTTCTACAATGGATGTTGAATGACCACTCTGCTTCTACAAGGAATGCAAAAAACAGGTTTGCTATAATAATGGGTATACTGTTATATATAACTAGTACTAGGCCTACCATGAAATAACATTATGGCTTGGATAAAATAGTGCAAAACTATACCAGTGTCTCAGTGAAATGTAGATAGGAATTAGACAGAAGTTCCAAACCATGAACTAAACAACAATAGTAACTTGAGCAACTACTACGATACACTTTCGTATATGGTTAATGCCAATTAGTGCTATCAAGTGGGATCAAGTGTTAAGTGGAAATGTTATGTAAGAATAAGAAATAGAAAGATGGCTTTTAAACATGAATAAACAACAGTACTAATTAGCTCATCACAATCAACGGTTGGCTTAGAAAGAACATGAGTTGTTAAAATACGCTAATAAGAAACAGCGGGGAAGCAAAGCATGTGTGTAGCCACTAATGTAAAACGCACTGAATGGATAAGTAGCGCAGAGTTATCCAAGCAATTCCAATATCCGTATAGCGACATACCACTTTCACAGAGTGTTCCGAAATATCCATCTGGACATTGACAAAACCCAGCTCCAAGAAAAGAGACACATGTCGCACCGTGCAAACAGGGGTTATGGCCACAATAAGACGTGCTTTCTTCCATATCAGATGAGTATGATAACTCTAAAGAGCTTGATTGAGAATCTGAAATGTAGTTACCCGTTAGTTATGACAGATGTAGTTATTAAAGGTATAAGTATAGATTGTGGAATCAGCAACATATGAAATAAACATCATGGTACGCGAGTGGTTGAGTATTGCAGTAAAATGCCTGACAGACAAATTCACCACTTACACAAATCGTCAGAAGATCATTTTGCTGTTGGTGTTTTTTATGTTTTCGAAACAGAAATGCTGGTCGATGTCACAAAAGTCATATGCTGTTTATGACAATTCAGATCTAAGAGCTATTGTAAAGCTGGTTTCTTAATTAAAGGCCTAAGAATGCTTCACGATGAGGCCCCTTGCTTTAGTTAAGGGGCATGCAGTTTGATTTACAGGCAGATGCACCCCCGCACACGCCTCCCACACACAGTCTACACCCACCCCAACCTACACTCTAATGACCGCCTATTCATTTTTTTGAATAGAAAGTCTATTCATTTTTTTAAAATAGAAACTCATCAATTTGAATAGATCCCTTATCATTTTTAAATCGAATCATATCGTTTGATGCGATTTAGTATCAACATCGCAGAAAACTTTGAATCGACACACTCATCAAAATGACGTCAACGATAATGAGGGATTTCATTGGTCAAAAGTACGCACGCTGCTGTATCCGGGGTCTTGGTCGGCCGCCATTACACATTTGTACAGTACGGTGGGGACATAGGCACTAGTAAGAAATCCACTTTTATTGATATATTCAACGTACTGAATGGTCTATTGTTCTATTGTGTCCGATTTGAGCGCTGACATATTGGAAAATGTTGCCAATCAATATTCATGAGAGTGTACATTCAACGTCCAATTTTCGAAATTGGGTGACTTGTGCTTGGCAGGTGTAAAATACATCTGACTGGGCGTTTTAAATACGTAACGCATAAAGGCATTGGCATCATCGAATGGCTGCCTATATTGCTGTTAGTGTTAGGCCTATGTGTGTGTGTGTGGGGTGGGGGGGGGGGCTGTGTTTATTTTCTATAATAATTATTATAAGGCCTACATTTATTTGTCATTCATTTCTTTTCCTTTCTCTGCACTTGCTAAAGTATCAATCCCTCTTCTTATCTCCCTTCCCTTCTCCATCCCCTCTTACGCAAGTTTTGTCCCCTCTCATTCCTATCATTTTCCTCACCTTTCTATTTATTTACGTCTATTTATTTATTTCTCTTTATTTCTTCCTCTTTCTCTCTTCCTCCGGTCCCCTCTCATTCTTCATATCCCTCCTTCAACCTCATCCCCACCAAGACCTCTCACAGAAGAGCTGCCCCCTTCAGTACGCCACTGATTATGACATTCTCCTTCTTAAAATAAAATAAAATAAAATCTCAATTTGTAAAACAACTTTTATATAGGCCTATACCGGTATACTTTTTAATATTATATGTTACATGTATACATAGCTCCCGGGACGTAGCTATTTAATACCATTATAGACATGGCAGCCATGATGTGTAATCATTCAGCAGGCGCATTCAATTTATTTAAATGAAGCACCTAATGTCAGTGGGGTGACAACGAACTATGCATTAGCGGCTAATGTGTGCCTTTTGTGCTTACGGCTACTCAATCACACCCTTGGGTTTATGTATAACAATAGGTACTTTTCATTCCATTAAGCGCTTTCACGCGACTTGCATTTGATCACTTATTGACAGTAGCCTGCTAGGTAAAGCGTTAATACACTGTCGGGTCAGCTTACCGATTTAATGGTGGAAGCCCTTTGTCCCAAACAAAAGGTACCTTTCGATGAATAGCTTGTCAGATTTCAAATCGGCACACGGTTTCAATGCGTTACGTAATCTATTTCCTCTCCATCTTATAATACCTCCATGGATATATTAATCTAGCATCTGTATTTTTGTGTTCATTATGTTTTAAAAGTACGTTAGAATCTCAGTTGAAATAATAGGAAACAAAACCACGGGTGAAGAACACAGGGCAAACGCTATTTAACACCATAGATTTTATATTTTCAAGCAAATACATTATAATTTTCTGCCATCCTCTTTTAAGACCGTAATTTTATAGATAATTTCTGTAATACGTGTCACCATGCTATCAAATACACTCGATGGCTATTTAACACCACAGTGTTGAGTCGTATAGTGTTCTCTCTTAGCGTGAAGCGGACAAGAGATGACGCATTTCCCCAAATTAACATGACTAGAATTTTAACCAGATTCTAGTCAAATAGATTCAAATAAATTGAATGGATTCTAATCAACTGCAACTAGTAAACTATTCATTTTTTGATATATTACGTATTATTTTGATAAGGATCAAATCAATTTGAATAGTTATCTAATCATTTTGATTAGATAACTTGTAAAAAAAATGATTAGTTCCCCTCATCAAATATTTGATTAGACTCTCCGTATCATTTTGATTAGATTCTAGTAAGTCACCTATCGATACGGCAGTCTAATCAAATTTGATTAGTTTCTAATCATTTTTGATTAGTTTGTTTTAAGAGTGTACATACAGAACGCAATGAACATTTTGCCACTTACCCGTAAAGTGTGTAAAATCTAGTATATGTAGCCATCCAACTCTTTTTAACCAGCATAGTTTCTTCTGAGGACAATAGTAACCTTTAAATATCCTCTTTCATTCGTACAAATTTGGGGCTAGCATTACTCTGCACGCACGCACAACGAGCACATGGGCACACAAAGAAACAAATATCCTTCCATCATTTTGGGGTTTTATTTATTTGTGTATGGTGGATATTATCAGATCGTATTACCAAATTATGCTTTGTTATTCCATGGAAAGAAGAAATTATTTACATAGTTATTCCTACAAAACTCACCTCCATCTGCTGGTAGCCCTATTTTACCAACATCAGTACTGCGGGACCCTTCTGTTGTTGTGCGCATTGTAGTTAAAACAGTACTGGACTTCGGCGGTAATATTGTTGTTGTTGTCACTACTGCTGCCGTTGCTGTTGCCATGGTTGATGAAAATGGTGCCACGCTTGCTGAGGATGTAAGTGGTCTGGTGGTAGTTGTGATAGTTGTTGTTGGTGTTGCTGTTGAGGTCGTAGTGGTCGTAGGAAAAGTAGCTGTTTCGACGGGTTTTCCCCTTCCTAGAAAGTCGAACCATTTTAGTGTTTAATTGCAACAGTATAGTATGAAGTGACAGTTTTTCTACAATACTTCATATAGAGTGACTGTAATGTGCTTCATTTACATCAAGAAGGTTCTTTGCGATTTATTTTGAGAAATGGTCAGCGGCAGAGGGAAAGAGTCATTGATCAAGACAACATAGAGCCAGCAACAGAGTATTCAAATCAGTGAACGAGAATGTAAATCTAAATATGCAGTACATTGAACTGCCTTGCACATTCACATACCTGGAATTAATGTGAGATTGATCACAGTTCCCTGAAAGTTTCCCAGCATTCCGTTGTCTACAGACATAAAAATAAAGTCCCGCGCTTCTCTGTAAATAGGATTTGGTTGGTTCCTGTCGTCCTCTGTCTGATTTGTGTCATCATCAACTTCGTTGTCATCGTTTTCCTTGGTATCCGTAATTTCGTTGGTCGTGCGCTTTAACTGGACTACAAATGCTACTATCACACTTCCTTCCCTTCAAAATAGAACAAACATTCTTAATTCAATTAATGAAAGTTTCATTACTACCTGTCTGTATCATTTTTGTTTATCTCTATTAAACGCCCTTTTTCAACTGGTTGCACAGCACTGTGGCTTATTCAGTAGTTGATATCAGAATTGAATCAAATTTTGCAGGACCGTAATACAATGCATGTAAGGCAGCACTGAATAATTCCGCTACTGACTCTGGTCGTGCTGGTAGGCTTGGCCACTACATTAGTTAAACCATGACTCTTCAGTTCCTCATAATAAATACTTTTATTATCGAAACTTTAAGTGTTTTGGTATTTCGTGATTATGGATGCCCACTCTTTCTGATTATGAAAGAAGCAAATCTTTTGGCAAGTCTAAGCCCTCGTCTCGTCTATTGTTGCCTCATTTCCACAATATAAAATCGATTTCCACTTTGTGATAAAACTACAAGACTTTTGGTGCCAAACAAAGAACGTGTTTGCATTAAGTGGTAAGCTTTATGTCTCAATTACAAATATGAAAAGGAAATCTCGTCATTTGATTATTTTCAACCCACCTCCATTGCAGAGGATGTTTAAAGACATTCCCACAACCATGGGGTTTCTGACCTTGTATGTCTGGTTTTTGTACACATGTGGCACAGTTGACCATACCTTGCATTGGGATTGTGTGCAAATATCTGGTGTTTTCATCCCGTTATTTAACATTCAAAACATCGAGACTTATGAATAAAATTAATGCAATGGGACAATATGAATGTTTCCTGTAAGAAAATCAAATATCAGTCATAAGTCTCAACTATTAGCTCGTTGGCTGCAGTTTTAAAATTACCATTTTGGGTGTGTGGCAATGGGGACTTTGCCTTTAAAATTAGGTTATATTGATCAAAATTCCCAATCATAGTGCATTGTAGGAATGCCTTTAAGCCTCCTCTGCCTCCATTGCATCTATAAGGCAAGATTGGGCTATAAATCTATTTTTTCTAAAACCACTGAAGTGGAAAACTGTGCAATATGTTCCATAGCATAAGTTTCTTATGTAAGATCCTAGCGACCAAGCATAGAATTCAGTGAGAGAATTCACGCCTGTAGCCAAGGCTTTGTGGTTGCCACGAAAGTCAGTGGCGAAATTATGCAGTAGTGCCTAAATACTGAAAGGTGAATAATAGCATCAGGACGGATTGGAATATTCAGGGCTTATTACCTTACTATTTTGTTACTTTGTGGTTGTCTGTGATTGTGCTGCCTCTTAGTGCAGCCATTCCAGTCTGGGATGATGGCATTTAGAGCATTGATGTAATGGCATTGCTTGAATTGTTATTGTGTAGGCCTATATTGTATGGCTGTGATGCTGAATATTAGTACTACTAAACTAAACTACTTTCACATGTAGGTGTACCTCTTTCTTCACGTATACACTTTGAAGGGTAGAATAGACGAGCACTTGTGTTTTGCATTAGCCCAACCCAAAATGTACCATCGACTTTGAAAGAGTCAGTAGAACTCTAAATTTAACCTATATAGATTGCATCTATAAAATTCAGAATTCACTTTTTCCCAAGCAATACTTGCATGTACCATATTGCCAATCCTGTACAGTATACTGTAGAAATACAATCAAATGCTGGAAATGGTTTTATTTATCATAGGTCTAATTTCGTGTACTGGTAAGGAAACAGTACAGAATTAAACGATATACCCTAAAATTTTACAGCATTTAACATGTTCAATTACTTGCATATTTTATTAATTAGCTTCCATATAACTGTAAATATAACTGTCAATTAAAATAATTTTTTATAGTGTAGGCCTATAGAATTCTGTTTTATACTTATAAAATAAATTGCACTTTTTAGTGCTTGTTTACATTTATGTCACGTGTTCCTCTACCAATATTTCAATATTAATAGTTGCACATACCTGAAACCGGAAACCTGTGTATTAATGTATAAATTCTTGAAAGTACTGTTCATGTAAAGTTTGTCCATCTGAAAGTTAACAATAAGTCCCATTCAGTGATCACAGCGCAAGTGTAAACAATTTAAAATTGTTTATGAATTGCTTTTGAATGACTTATTCTTCACTTTAAAAAGGTGAAGTGAAGGATAAGTCATTCAAATTGTCATTTAGTATTTATGGAATGAAACATTTGGCAAAAACGAGGAAAACAGCAGTAGGCTATTGAACAAGTTGAAGCCCTAAATAGCTAATTTATATACTGTTAAAATTTATATACTGTTAGTATATAAATTACAGATTCATGTAAATGCCTTATTTTATCTTAAATACACTGCTTCCGGCTGAACCATGCACTAGCAGGCTATGCAAGCACATCTATGACAATGGCAAAGGTACCAAAATCTGAATTTTTATCATTTTACTATCGTCCGGATGAACAAATCACTGAATGGGCCTTTAATAAAACTGTTTGATTAGTTCACCTATAACACACACAAATAGCAAAAACACGATTTTGACAAACGTTCATCCAATATCCTGCCAATTTCACATTACGTACTAGATAACAATGTTAGCATGAAATAGAAAGATCATGCCAATCAATGGATTGCAAGGTTCCACCTGTGGTGATATCATGCGCGTATTCTAGTGCTTACAATGTTGGCATCAAGAAAATTCGTTTGAACGCAGAGATGAAGAAACTTTAGTTTACAAAATGTCCGGATGCCTTTAGAATGGTCGCCAAATGGTTTAATTGTTTTTTGCAGGGTATCAGGGAAAAGGTTACGGAAGAAAGTTACACGGCAGTAGGGCTTACACGAAAACAACAGTCAAAGATGGCCGACGTCTTACAAGGGTTACGAGGTTACTCCATAAAGGACAGCACATAATGAACGCACAAGATAATGTTCTAGTATGATTCAAGGTTATTCGGTACCTTACGAATGTCTTACGTGACTTTTCTTTCTTCTGAGTTCCTCAGATCTTAAAGGACATCAATTCTTACACGACACAGGAATGGTTTTCTAACAACCATTTCCCTGATACCTTGCAGAAACCAATTAAACCGTTGTCAGTGGTTGTAAAGTCATCTGGACATTTGGTAAGCTAAATTTCTTCGTCTCTGCATTCCGCCATTATAAGCACTGAAATACCTGCATGATGTTTTACACCGTGAACACCTTCCATTGACCATGTCCGTCCCATTGTAAACTAATCGTACTTATTTCATGTAAAGAACTTTGCCATCTAGTCCTGGGCATCTAGTATGTAATATGAAGTCGACAGTTTTGATCGAATGTTCAACTTACAGTTTCCGAATTCATATTTTTTCATCGATGTATGTTACAATACTTACGCATGCCTAAACGTGGCTAACGTCCGTAGCAACGAACTGATAGATTTGGCTGATGAAATTGAAGTTAAGTCACAAAGATCGCTCATTGCTAGTGACAAGAGTATAAAACAAACTTAAGCAAGATATGAAAACATGATCAAATGTAAATCGAATAGTTGATTTAAATGCATTATTTACCTCATTAATAAATTCACGCTTAAGTTGTTTGTATTCTGTGGACTGTGGATTTGAAAAGGCATCACTATAGTTCATATTGGCTATTCTAAACTCTCCTTGGATTGCTACAGGTTCTGGAATAAAAACAAAATCAATAAAGTGTAACATTAAATCAATATCCAGCTGAAAATCAAGATGGTGGAGGGAATTTTATTCTCCGATTTGTGCAAGTTTACGCGCAAATCATGCCAATACGATTTGATCTATATACCATAAGTTTGATGACATGTAAAACTGAGTCATTGTAAAGAAAAATTGAACAATGATAGCGCTATTTATCCAAAATCTTGTTTGCGTCTTTACAAGGGATAGACATTTGTAAAATGGTGTTATAACATCAGCAAACAGACTAACAAGACCTGGGAACCAAGGGAGAACAGTGCCAGTGCATTGATTGGTCACCCCAGGTTAAATAAGAAATAAATAAATAAATAAATAAATAAATAAATAACAAGTGACAAGGGAATTTTCAAAAACTTTTTATCATAAAAATGTAAGGTATAAGTTTTATTATTTGGCTAATTTAAATTTAAAATATATGTAAATAGCGCCCTCAATTTACACACAAATCTACAGTTTATAGAATTAAAATTACCACAAAAAATCAGAAAAAGATGAATAATTTGATATAGAAACGAAAATCTATGTAAACAATTGCTCCAAAATATATGTGTATACACATTTTATTAGTGTGATAGCTGTTGGTAATATTCAGGTCTAGAATTGAACATTATAATGTTTCCATATCTTTCAAAGATCTGTGATTTATAGTTCTGCATACAGGAAGCAATACAACGGCTCTACAAGTTCCCCGACAAAAAACGTAGATAACCAAATTTAAATTTCTGTATTAGATTAAAATCTAAACTTTAAATTCAAGCGTCATCATTGTTCATTGCCAATCAACGAAACCGTTATTGTCGCCATAACAAATAACAACCTATTTCATTGGTCTGCCGATCCTAGGTTATATAAATCGCTAATTGCTGGCAATCTAAGCTAATCTAGCTTAACTTTGCAATAGTTTGTTTTCAACGAGGCTTTATAAATATTAAAGTGACTGATTATTCACATATATAATATGCTCCGCAACCATGACAACAGTAGTATATCAATCGCCCTGATTTACGGATGACCCACATCAAATGCTAAAATATTGTATGTTGATCTTTCTGGCGTCCTTATCTTTGGATTTGGCTCATTTGACTTTCATGTTGTCGGGAGCAACAACATTAGATAATGATGAATAATTGAAAAAAGGCCAAAACAAAAAGTTAAGTTGTCCTATACAGTTTATCTGGGGTAGGAGTGGGCCGCGATATTTTCTTTCGCACATCATTCTTGCATCAGGGCGTAAATTACGCTCTATTCCGTTTTCCCCTATTGAGCTTCTTAATGGAAGCAGGTACGGGGAAAAACTTTATCTGATTTATTTAAGGATTAGAAAAATAATTCATCAAAACGTGGTATATCCTTATCAAAATAATTGTCAATAAACGTATCCAAAACAGTATAATATAGACGTAGACGCAAGCTTTCATGCAGGAAATGTAAACACACTCGCTACAGATATTAATACGGCACCGAAGACTACAGCTGTTCCGAACTCAGCCAGGAACCCTGTTTTCAGACAAAAATGTTGATGTTGTCACAATGAATTCAAAGTAATCATATCATCAAGAGAACCACATAGACGAACACGACATCTATCCTG
The DNA here is from genome assembly GCF_039555335.1 of Amphiura filiformis. Lineage (NCBI taxonomy): Eukaryota > Metazoa > Echinodermata > Ophiuroidea > Amphilepidida > Amphiuridae > Amphiura > Amphiura filiformis. Next base: position 18,224,715 of record NC_092635.1, on the reverse strand, counting down.
AGCCAATCTGCATTCTGTTGCCTGCAAAAGCCAACGATCAGACATAAATTTTAAAAGGAGCATGTCTAGATATCAGCGTTAATTTCATGGTAAGCTTAAAACACATTGAAAACACCAAATTGCCGTCACAAAAATAATATTAGTTAATCACCAAAGCGAATGGTAACGTAGGTATGTGGAAAAGAACAGTATTAACAATAACAAAGTATGTGCCCAAAGATTTGTCTTTGGCATGTCGCTTTTTTTAAACATCAGCAAAAGAAAAACGTCCCAAAATTTAAAATAAACATGAACCTTCCAAAATAAATACATATTCGCACTCGGCGGCCCAGTCAATACCTGCCGCTGTGATTTGGGGTAACTCGTTGCTTCCCTCTCGAGTTACGTGTACTTTAAGTTAGCCCATACCCCAGCCCTCAACAGTGGCGTAGCCAGCGAGGGGGCCAGGGGGGCCGGTGCCCCCGCTCGTCATGGCCGTCGGTTAATGTAAGGCCGTCGGTAGACGGAAGGCGTTGGTGAAAAAAAAAATTGGGTTAACAATAGACTATTTTTTACCCAGGGTGACAGAAAAAAATGGAGAATTATTTAAAAAAATTATGAAAAATTGTTAATGAAATTGAATTTGACATAAATTTTTTTGTTTTTTTACGTTGGTACCGCCTATTTGCTCTTCACTTTTTCAAACCATGCAAACATTTTTTGGGTCAACAAATCACAACTTCTGTCGGCAAAAAATATTTCCGTCGGTACATTTACAAGTTGTGCCCCCTCGGTTCCAAAATCTCCCCACACCCTATCAATATGCCAAATAATATTGGGAACTTTTAAGTGAGCATGAGCGAACGCCAAGCGATCACTATGATGGGGGGGGGGGGGGATAGAGGTTCCTACATATTTTGTCTAGACTCACCTGGTTCTGGTCCACCGACGCCACCTGGATAGAAAAATAAAAACAAATTAAACGCTAGTTTAATTGTGTCATCTGTAAACAAATGGACGAGCAGTATATAAAACCACGAATACGTCTTCTTGCTATTCAGTTCCGTCACACCTGAATCAATTGATGAAACACATACACCCACATTTTTTGGTTTGGGATCTTTTCATTTCTATATTAATGGAACCAAGCTTTTGGCATCCTTACACCTCAAAGAATAATACTAGAATTGGTTCCATTTTTTTTCTATGCCCCCTATGCTTTCCACGAGGGGTCCAATGTCATAATGGGGCCAAAAATGAATATCTGTTCTATCATGCTGTAATATATCTCAAATTGTTATAAATAAATAAATAAATAATAAATTTCGGATTTATTGCTAGGAATGTATTGCACTAGGATGCTTAGACACATTTTAAGCTGTTAATTGCGTAAATGGGAACTTTTTGTTGTTGTTAATTTCATTTTTTTAATTGTTTTACATTTTTGTTGCAAATTTGGTTCTTGCATAAATATCAATTCTTTGCTCTATTGCACTTTTTGACTCACCCTGTACTAAGAACGACATCTAAAAACTGAAACATAATTGTAATCATAACGAATTACGCCTTACCAACATATATGACTAACACAGCGACAATTCCTCCAAGTAATAGTACCGCAAGGAGGATGGCTAAAGCGATGAGACACATTCTCCTTCGTTTCGACTTCAACTCCTTCTTCTTAAACATCACTTCTAGTGCCACGCTGTATGGTCGCATTTCTCTTGGTTTCTCCAGCATCATAGGTGAACTGCAACATTGCAAAACAGTTACGTGTATTTTGTTGTTGCATTTTGAATGACAACACGGATGGTCAACTAACAACTAAGTCTCAGCTCAAATACCAAACTCAAGTTCCTATAATGGCCTCTACAACAGTGAGCAGACTTTTTAACAGAAAAACTAAAAATGAAAGAGTAGTTGATAGCATATAATCAGTGGCGCACCGAAAAATGAAAGAGTAGTTGATAGCATATAATCAGTGGCGTACCGTGGCCGCTCCTACCCCGGGGCTGAAGAAAATTCAATTTTGCCGCGCCCTCCTCAACAGCCCGAAAAGGTTGACCTAATTTTTTCCCGGTTGTTTGAAAAAGTGAAGAGCAAAAAAAAAAAAAAAAGAAAGGATTATAGGCGCTAGCGCCGTAAAAGCAACACATTTTGATTTTTTATACTTTTTTCAAATTTATTCCACCTTTTTTTCTTTACTAATTCTTTTTGCCGCTCTTCCTTTTTTTACTAATTCTTTTTGCCGCCCCTTCTTCTTCCGCCGCCCCTTCGTTTTGGCCGCCCCCTGCTCGCGCCCCAAAGCCCCCCCCCATACGCGCATGATAATGTACAATAAATCACTGGTAATTAAGTGTTCCATTCGCTATAAATAATATTACCCATCATCACGTCACTTTGCATTGCAGTTATTATTGTGGCGCCTGGAGAAGTGGAAACTAACTTCTATTAATATGAATCTCAAGTACACATCATATTGCTTATTTTGTATAATTTCATGTGTTCAATGAAAGCAATAATGAAGATGAAATGAGAATATGGCTCTCTGTCAACATGAAAGAGTAAATGCGGAAACTGAATTGTACATAATGATTTATATACAAAAGGGTCGTTAAAACAAGGTCTTGCCTTTTCGTTATTCAATTACATGTTATTTACACTGCACCTATTGACTGTATTTTAAATGAGAGGCCTTAAATCGGATGAACCCGTGAAAAGTCTATTATCTTTCCTTTTCAAGTGACAGTTATTTTGTAACAGGCTAACATTACTTTTATGTGTCCCTTAAAATAACTTATCTCGAGATGCGATTGGATCTAGTATTCGCAACTATATGGACGTGTTTTCATGCTATAAGTGAATATTTCGCTTAGGTTAAATGAATTGATCAATTTAGTATTCCTGATCTGTCGTCGTCATCATCATCATCATCATCATCATCATCATCATCATCATCATCATCATCATCATCATCATCATCATCATCATCATTGCCGTCCTTGTAACACAATAGTAGCCATTATGTGAATTTAGCCCCTACCTGACAGTTACTTCTTCTCTTTTCTCTTCTTCTTTTTCCAATTCATGTTCAAGTTCCCCCTCCTGCTGAAGTGCCACGTGACACATATCATGGTCTATATTACCATTTTGTATATGAAAACTAGCAACTGGTTTTCTATTTCGTCTGGATTGCAAATCACCGTCGGTTTTAGAGTCTGAAGGTTGCAGTGAGTCGAAGCCATTTTGTGATGACACCGTGAAAGTGTGTATATTTGTCGAATTGTGTTCCTCGTCGTTTGTACCATTTGATGGGTTGATGTCGGATAACTGCATGGAATAAATAAGAGATACTTATAACAGACTAAGGAAATATCCGTTATGACCAGTGGGCACCTTGAGCATTCCGAGAAATTCAGGGTCAAAGTTCAAAGCCCCATATGGAGCCCAAATTCCAACCTTTTCGCCAATAACCCCACACTGATTGTATATATTTTCTGAATTCTGGTGACCCGGGGGATTTTTTGAAACAGGTTTAAACTAAATAGGAGCAATTTTGAGTTTTAACCCCTGTACAACCTTTGACCTCATATTTCTGTTATTGCTCAAGGGAATCCATTGGGATCGACATTATGCGACTTATTTGCCCAAGTTATACAAATTTGAATAAACAAGAGAGAATTTCAAGTGACAAAATTTACATTGGACCTTTCGAAACACGCTAATTATGAGCTCGGCGAATGAGTGTTGATCTGTCACGCTATAATGAGCCCGTTACAATAGCCGGTAGAAATCACCCTGAAGGAGGAAATAGCCCAAATTTGTCACTTTTGAAATGCTCTCTCTCTCTCTCCATTCAATTCGGTAAAGAGGTGTCAAAAAACGTAGAACAAAATTATCCATCTAATGATTACTTTATATTGTACTTTAGGTTTAAGTGTCTTCAAGATATGGCTTTTGTACATGTATTAAGTGTTCCTATACCTTGTGCGCAGTATACATGCTTTATAATAAACATCCTATCAAGCAAGTAGAAATTAGTGTTTAGTTACCCGATTGATTTGAAAATCACCTGTATTGCATTTTGTGTATCAGCATTACATTCGAAAACAGACAACTCATATAGCATTCCCTTATTTTTGCATGTGTATGCAATTTCAATGAAAACCCATCAATGAAGTATACACTTCGCTAAGCAAATCTACCTGTGTATAAGTTCATTAGTGCAAAAGTGTGTGTATTTTACCTATTAACATACTATCAATAGTATCCGATCGTGATTAACATCTGCTCCTAAGGATTAATAGCACTATAAGATATGTCGCCTCGGAACATGTTACATTTACCAAATTTTAGATTGCATTACGCCTGATATATCACACCTGGCGTGTGTTCATATAAGGTTACTCCATCACTGAGCTGTGCTATTGAGCTATTCCAGATGAAATCCATACACCTCTTACAGAAGACACGACCTTCATCTATATACAGGGGGTATAGATTTCAAATGGAGTCGCCCATTCCTGTAACGTAGACCCATTTGAAATTCACAACCCCTGTGTGGAAGAACAAGATCATATCTTCCTTAAGGGGTGTATTGATTTCAACTGGAATAGCCCATTATTGAAATTAGGTTAGATTAATGGGAAGATTAAACTAATGTGTAGAATGAGTTTCTTTCTGACACTCCATCTCTAAGTGCTCATTTATCAAGGCGCAGTTCTTTAAGCCTGATATGTTTGTACGTTAATAAGAATGGAGGATAATGAACTTTGCCATCGGGAATGCGACTATTTTGGCTTATTGTATGAGTGCGTAATGGTACAATTTTGTAAATTCTAAGTAAGTTTGATCATACTGATAGAGTTAAAAAATTAACTTCTGCATGGTAATATCATTTTGCCAATTCATTTCTAGCATGCAAATCTGCGCAATTTATGGGACAATTCTTTGAAACACATAACAGGCACCATGAACTATTTAATCCTCAACGTGTTTGTACTGATTTTAATGCATAATATAACATTGTGTATTATGTTGTTATTAAAGATTTAAAACATTTTATGGGAGTAAATTTAGAAATTTCCTAAATTGCCTTCTGTACAAGAGGAGCTAACAAAGTGCGCCGGCTTTCTGACCAATGAACACATGATGAAACACGGTTGTTTGATAGCATGTAAAACCATATGCCTTCAAAACTGAGTCATTCTTAAGAAAAGTTGAACAATGGTGGCGCTATTTATCTAAAATCTTGTTTGCATCTTTACAAGGGACAGACACTTGTAAAATAGTATCAGCAAACAGACTAACAAATAACAAGGAAATTTAAAAAAACCTTTTTATTATGAAATGTAAGGTATAACTCATATTATTTGGCTAATTTAAATTTAAAATAATGCAAATAGCGCCCTCGATTTCCACACAAATGTACAATTACCAAAAAAGAGCAGAAAAAGATGAATAATTTGCATAGAAACAATAATCTTTATTACAAATTGCTACAGAATATATGTGTATATACTGCTTATTATTGTGATAGCTTTTGGTATTATTCAGGTCTAGAATTGAACATTTAATAATGTTTTGTTAGAAAAATTAATAAATAATCACATCAAACAACCATGGAAACAGATCATCACTTCCAAGTACATGAAGAAATGATCGATACTGCTCGTTGGTCAAATCGTAGTCTCACCCGCTCGGGGTGTGCATCTGATTAACTTTCTGTATTACCATTATCTATGGGTCCAAATTATGACAACCTTGAATGTGCATTTGAAAGCGTGTTCTTCATGACTGGTTAATTGTGTACCTTTACGTGCCAGGGAAACGTCTATTTTGTTAGTGTTAAAGTGTGTTGCCCCAAGAACGTGTTACTTCCGTCGATTTGCTCGTCATATGGGGAGGAATATCATTAATGTTGTCTTTCAGTGTACGATTCTTTTGAACATTAAAGTAATCTCGTAATATAACTAACTATGGGTATTATTGGACATGCTTTGTTTTTGAATAATTAGCAACAACAATATAACGAACACAAACAAACAACCAAAATAGAAGGTAGACAAAAACAAGAAATTCGTAACCAACGATACAAACTAAATGGCAATTAATAAAAACTCATCAAATTGACAGAAGTTCTCTAGCAGCATCTGGAACGTCGCCATTGAAATGTAGCTTATTAATGTAACACAGCAGACACAAATATTGCATGGCAAGGTTCTAAGAATTATTCTGTTCTGGTCTAATAATATAATTTTTATGGTCGAAATAAAAACCTCTTTAACAGGATATACCGTATAGGAAACTTGCAGAAGGGGTGAATTCCTACTGTTTTTTTCTGTACGCCTTTGTGGTTAAGTTTAATCTCTGATATGCCTTGAATAATTTAATTTGATTATTTATATTTGTTTACAACATAAAGCTATGTCATAAGAAATAATAGAAAGGGGAGTTGGTGTGTTATGACATGTTTTTTTGGGAAATCCCTTTGGTTACAGTAAACAAACTCAAGCAGAGTTATTAATAATCTTGGAAAATCTCCACTATTCCAGAACATTGCATCGTTGGGAAAATGATATCATTTCGAAATCCCCCAGGAAGTGAATGACAGAATGGTCTATTAATAGATTCTGAGTATAAAAGTGGAAAGCTTTAGTTTGCTCTTTGCAGAATATCATGAGAGTTTGTAAACTTTCTATGTGTTGGTCGTCGTTGTGCTTCAAAAAGAGGTACATTTGAACCATTTTACATACCCAATAATGTGTTATTTTAACACAGCAATGAAGGAGATTTTGAGTGTATGAAAGACTTGCTGGGGTCTGGTTTATAAAACAACACATCTGTCAATAAAGTGGAGCAGTGCAGAAAGAAGCCTGTTTCCTGGAGAAAGAGTGATTGGTGAAAGAAACACCGTTTTTTGGCAATTGTCATCTGCGCAAGGACTTAAATGTTTGGAGAACAGCGCAAGGAGTTAAGTGTTTGGAGAACTGCGCAAGGAATTAAGTGTTTGGAGAAAGCAGCACCATTTTTGTGCGAGAATTTTATACGCAAAGGATTATAAATGCAAGTGTTCAGTGGACTTCGCTGAACAGTGATTTTCGCAGGACAAGTGATTAAGGATATATACATCAGCCGTCTAGAACATTGCAATAGAACTCTATGATCACCAAGAAGAAGACAGCTAGTTAAGTACTGTGATTGTGTGATTGTGTGATTATATTGTATGTGCAATTATTGCCATGTACCAATCTTATTTTACTTTCAATTAAAGATTTAGATTTTGTTAACTAAATCAAACAGTATATCTTAATTGTGCATTCGTGTGAATTCGGGTAAAGGGTAATTTTAGCCTTGAGTCATTACGACTCGGGACAAAATCGACTCCCTGTTTACAAATGGTATTTTTTTGCTATGTATTACTTATTAATCAACCTGTGAATTCAATGAATTAGCTTTTTGTAGTGGGTAGAGCTGGTGGTGTTGTTCTGCATGTTCTGTCTTCTGTGTTTTTTCTTCCTACCTAACCTTGGACGAACAGTGGACGGGTGCAGCATCAGTTTTCTTTACCCCAGGCAAATGGTGTTATTTTTTATTTGCATTTTTGCCTGGCTTTATTTATTTGCTAATTAATTATTTGATTTTTCCTTCAACTACTAAGCGTGTTTTCTGCAGTCTCCGGGTGTTTATGCGGTGTGGTGTTTGTGTTGTTTTTGCTTTTTCACCCCGTGCAACTACGAAAGCACGTTTGGTGGTTGTAGTGATTTTGCATTTCGTTGTTCTCTGACTTCTGCTGCTTTGTAGAAAATCTTGCTTGATTTTTTTTTCTCGTCTTGCTTTATTGGGCTTTTAAATTTGTAGTTTACATTGTATATAGTTTTAACTTCAAGGTAAAAGATTTTACTGTTTGTAAACCGCATTGAGAAACTTGTGCCTGTAATGACGCGCTCTATAAGTGTACATTATTATTACACTAGCCTTCTCCGTAGTTCACTTGACCATCGTGCGTATTAGGAGGAATAGAACCGTATGAACAATAACAAAGTATGTGTCAACAGATTTGCCTTTGGCAAGTCACTTTCTTGAAATATCACTAAAATATCGTCCTAAAATTTAAAACAAACATGAACCTTCCAAAATAAATACACACTCGGCGGCCCAGTCATTACACGGGGCTGTGTTTTGAGGCAACGCGCCGCTTCCTCTCTCGAGATACCTATACTTTAAGTTTGCCCCTATCAGAGCCCTTAACACGGGCGTCAATGGAAAACGGTTATCGCAGTTATCTGGATCGGCCTGGTGATTGGTCGTTCAAATCTCGTGATGATCTAAAACCTCAGGGTACATGTCATTGCCTGAAATCGATTTATGACGGTCCCGGGAATATACCTGGATTTCACTAACTACAGCGTCTACCTGTGGAATTGTTGGCGCTTTGTGTTGGCGCGGTTAGATTGGAGTGATATACGGTAGATTAATAGATCAGAATCACTGATAAATTTTGACATGAGTGTGCGTTGGAGACAAAGATCCCAGGCAAAGTGCTCGCTCAAAAATGCAATTATTATAGTTATTTTTTTCGTGGTCAATAAACCGGTACATCCCAAGGTCAGAATTGCCCAATTAGTGAGCCATCGTTATAATTACTACATAGTATGCCGAGATATGTTGGATTCGATAACCATCGATTGAATACTTTACTTGTGATCAACATCTGTATAATTTCGACTGAATGCGTTCATCATTATTACGAACACATTTTCTATATCTCAAAAATCGACTGTGGCATAGTCTATCTACATACGGGCATATCAATGTGCCTCTCTTCTAGATGGTGTTCCATGAGATTGTAGATTTACCATTCCCAGGATTGCCGTAGTAAACTCATTATTCACCTCGGTTCGCAATAGGAAGGTAACACCCACACCCACATACCGAGCGTGTCATTGAACAATAATCATACGTCTAAGCTATAAGGTATTCTACAATTAAACTATAATAGTTTTCAGTAATATGAACTTCTTATTAATCAAAGAACGTGATACTACGAGTTGATCTGAGCAGGTGATGCCATATTGACATAAATACTCAATATAGTAGATTAAATAGTCATTTGACTCATAAATCATTCTTTACCAAATGACATTTGATATTCATAAAGCTATCAGATAACTATTGCAAAGTAGTATTAAATTTGAGATTTTAATTTGATGAATGGAGGTTAATCGCCAGCGATGTATGTTTAAGGCCCAATCAGGAACAACGCATTATGATTGGCTAGCTGTCGATTAAATGTTCATCGCTATAACGTGACGTTTGACCTATAAATTTAGCTTGATGGTTTCAAAGAGTTTTTTTAATGATACAATATTATCTTATCTAATCCTTTACCAACGAAATTTAATTTTTTTTAAACCCACCAAGATACATTTTTTCACTTTTGTATCCAATTACATGGGGTTTTATTTTTAATGTTCTTTTATTGTGTTTGCAACAATTAAAATCTGTAATTCTGAATCAAATTTCAGAATGTCTGAAAATGCTATCTACTTTTGTTCCTATTCTCTTAAAAAATCTTGCAAATTTAGTAAAATTGTGTAAGGTTTTAACCTTTTATTAACCACGTTTTATCCACTTGATAAAATTCACCATTTTAGATTCATTATATTTAATTTCTATAAAGTTGTTCCAATATTACGAGCAATTTTGTGAAGAGCGTTGCGAATTTACAACCTTTAAGTTGATTTCCAATTATGGGCTGGGATGTACTCGTATTATTAGAACGGACAGAGTACAGCGAGGGTTATTTGCTCCTCAGTCAATTATAAAACTTGACAAATCTCATCATCAGATTAAAGTAGCTCGCCGCTAATGGAAATGAATAAAATATCGCTGATTTCTGTATTTAGTCAGTCCAATTCTAAAATCATAAATCTTCATTTTGCTCTTCGAGTGTTAGTTGAGTAGAGCAAAGTAATGTAGGTTTTTGCGGTAATAGGTCAGAGTGACGGTACCTGATCCCTGGGACGTGATCAAAGCGCGTGAGAGAGATTATTAGTTTTGCTAAACAGACGCTTCCTTAATATCCAAACAGATATCACCAGGAATCGGAAACAAATTTGAGCTAGAAAGACAAACAGGGAAGAAGTAGACCGAGTACTGAATTCTAAACGCTTTATCGTGTAAGGGTTATTCCCAAATGTTTAAAATAGAACAACAAAGAAAACCAGATAATTTAAAGTAAACCGTTTTTGCTCATTCCTGGTTTTGCTTTTTGATTCTGATATTTAACATGTTTGTGAATATGATAATATTAGCTATATTTGCTTCAAAGTAAAACTACAGACCAGCAAAATCAAACGATATTTTAAAACCAACAATGTAAACCATTATTTTCAAAGAAGTGAGACCACTTTTGTCAAATTTGATTTTTTTTTGCCCATGCGAAGCTTGGAATTTACCGCATCCAATTCAACGTCGCACAGAAACTTATCCTCAACATTGAAACCATGTCTGTGTGTAGCTGGGTGTGGCTCTTTCCTTTTCCTAGATTGAACTCTGCATCGTGTTTAGGACGTGCATATACTCATATCCCTGCATAACAAGCTACAATATACGAATTTTTTATTCAATAATGAACAAATACATTTGGGCCACCAAAGCGGCATTATAAATCATTACATGAATAAATTACAAACAACATGAAATTGAACAGGAAGAATTAATTGATTTTGGTGAGCCTGTATCGCAGTCTCCAAATGATGTTGGTTCCAATCATGGAACTGACAGAAGCATACTTGGCAACAGCCTTGGCAACACGTTTGGGGAAGCCAAGTTTCTTCAACCCACTTCGGAAACGGTGATGAATATGGCCGAGTGACCCAATCACGAAGACATGGATTTTGCAATCAAATCCGCACAATGTGAGCAAGTTACAAAGAGGAGTATACTTTTGGAACTTTGTGTTGTAACTTTCCTCAATGAAAGCATCGAAAGGACAAGTTACTTCCAAGATGAAACACTTCATGTTTTCATGATCAATGAGAAACTTGATCAAAGCGCCGTAAAAACAAAGCAAAGACAAAAACAGAGTCAATACGATGGATAAAAATGAGACTTCAAAACCTTCTTGAAACTAGGCAGTGTGCATGCCTCCTTCTATTTGATATACAGACGATAGATCTTTGAATACCAGGGTAGAAAATGATGAACATCTCCCGGCGTTATTTATGGTTTCTATAAAAACAAATTGTAATGATTACACTTGAATATATGTGTTGAAAGAACATCTGCAGGATGCGTAGTGAAAATCAAGCCTGCGTATTGAAATCAAAAACTGACAAAAATTCGGATTTTATATGCGTAGAACAAAACAAATGAGTCCTTCAAGCAGATGAGGGGCTGCCGCTCATGCGTAGTGGGGAAGAAACGTACCAGGCTATTGTCAATAGCCTTGGTCGGAGGTCCCTCGGTCCATAGTCTCAAAACTATTCAACAAGTCGGTACAAAATGGCCATGCGTGTCTGTTGAAGAACTAGTGGATTCGTCCTGCCATCATGGTGATTTCTGCCATGAAGATATCGGGGTGATGACAGATATGACTGGCGACTGTGTATTTTCCTCTGCCTATTATGTATTGCAATTGTGAATTGTACATCAGTGACTTGATTTACTCGATTCGACTCAACCTGGGTTAATATTCTGAATTGACTCAATTGACAAATGCTTCACTCGACCGGTTGCATGCATCTCTGAATGAAAAATAAATGTATCAATAATAAATAAATAAATGAATAAATAAATAAATAAATAAATAAATAAATAAATAAATAAATAAATAAATAAATAAATAAATAAATAAATAAATAAATAAATAAATAACATATTATACATCTCCGCCATTTGATATGTCGGGTTGTTTATTTTCCATACAAATATACAGCAACGCATACTACAGAACAGAATCGTATTCACAGTATTCTTCGCACAATTCTAAACATAATTTAAGCAATTTGAGCTAAGAGCTTAAATTATACATTCATGAATTGATGGAGTTTTTTTAAATGTAAATTGTGAAATATGTGCCACACTATTGACACTCGGGATAAATATCATAATATCATTGTGGAAAGGAAATACAACGAATATAGACCAAATATGATTCTTATAAAAACAGTGAATTAGTAGAAATAATGCATCTATTCAACACCATTGCATTTCAGTACATGTGCTTATTTTGTTTTTACACATGAGACTATTAACACGCATATAATTCAAATAAAAAAAGAATCCAATAATAATTCACACAAAAAAGAATGCGATATACTAATAGCATCATGATCAGAATAATCTCACAATACTTTTATGAATAAAACATTAAAAGATACAGGCCGTCACTTTAGTTCAAGAAAATGGTATCTACGAATAGCTGCTCTATCTGATATAACACTTTGTATGCTGCTTGAGATGTCTGATGGTTTTTGAAATTTCGTTCATTGCTTTCCTGTCTATGTCTCTGTGTAATTTTTTCTAATATTAACAATATTAGTTATGCATAAATGTCTTTTGAGCTCCGTTTAAGGTCAACATAATATTTGATTACAGTTCTTATCTGCTCTTTGCTATAGTTTTTGCTTTGCAACTGCAGCAGCAGATCTAGGCCTTGTCGTCAGCGCCCCTAAGACAGAATACCGGTATATGACTGTAACTCCCAGCCAGCACTTGAAGTCTTGTACCATCAACCATGCCACAAACTTCAAGTACTTGGCAGATGGGCTCTTGTGTTGGAGACCTAAAAAGAAGAAAAGCACTAGCCTGGGCAGCTTTCGGGAAACTGGAACACCTTTGGAGAAGTCCATCCCAATCGAAACAAACATCAAGCTGTTTGAGACAACCTGTGTTACTGTCTTTCTGTATGGGTGCGAGTCATGGTAATCTCCACCAAAGACATGGAAAACAAGAACAATGCCTTTGCAACATCTTGCTAAACAGAGTCATGTTAAACATCAAGCGTATGGATCGTATTCCAAATGAAACTATCTACAATCTGACTAACCACGCTACTGGTTGCCAGAGTCAAAATTCATCAACTCACATTTCTCGGCCATTATACTGACAAGTATGTCAGGTTAGCTATAGTAAGACCAAAATTTATAATCATAGATATATCAAGGGGCTAATACGAGGATTTAGGCATAACTGTCGTATCCGATTTCAAAATCTAGCATAAAGCAACCACATTACATTTTAGTTCTTATAAACACATCGAGACATAGTCTAGAATATACGTCTCCATTCTTGGTCCTAGATATCAGCGGTTAAATTATGCGAGTGTAAAACAAAATATACATGTATCTATCCTTCCGATCTTTATGTCCTCTGGTATATAAGACACGCTAATATCATTTATGTTTAGATATTATATTAATATTATGTCATTTATCTTAGTGAATAATCTAAATACCTGAAAGCATCGGGCTAATTTGATTTTCATTATTTGATTACTGCTATATTGGATTTTGTTAAATATTATTATACATTCATATTTGAATAATTGTCGATGATTGTGTGGAATAAATGAAAACCAACATCACTAATATTTCAAACGTGACACATCCTATAAAATGAAACTGACTTATTACCTTTCTTTTAAACCAACTAACTTCAGGCAACAATTATATTCCTACTTGAATAATGAATGTAAAATAGTGGAGTTTTATTGTATGGGTATATGCCAAGGTATCATTTAAAATGATATACACGTGAAAGCACAATATTTTTACACAAACTGCATCTCTGCACATTATCGAACAGTATTTAGCGCGTTCTAATTTGTTTGGAAGGCGCTTTATATAAGTGTCTTATATACCAGAGGACATAAAGATCGGAGGGATAGATACATTTATATTTTGATTCACATAGTTTTACCGCTGATATCTAGGACCAAGAAGGGAGACGTATGTTAGACTATATACAGTGATTTTTGAACATCTATTTGAACATTCAAGCGTTATTTAACACCTTAGTAGAAATGTGCATCTATTCAACATCATTCAACAACATTTTGTCTATTCTTAGACACCTGTAGATTTGTACATTTATTTTTGATTTAATTTTTATTCCATATACATCAAAAAGCAAAAAGAAATATCTATTAGGGGTTAACATTTAAAGAAGAAGGAGAAATACGAGGGTTTAGGCATAACGTTGTGAATGACTGTCGTATCCGATTTCAAAATCTAGCATAAAGCAACCACATTACATTTTAGTTCTTATAAACACATCGAGGCATAGTCTAGAATATACGTCTCCATTCTTGGTCCTAGATATCAGCGATAAAATTATGCGAGTGTAACCAAAATATACAATGTATCTATCCCTCCGATCTTTTAATGTCCTCTGGTATATAAGACACACTAATATCATTTATGTTTCGATATTATATTAATATTATGTCATTTATCTTAGTGATAAAGCATCGGACTAATTTGATTTTCATTACTTGATTACTGCTATGTTCGATTTTGTTAAATATTATTATACATTGTTTAAATAATTGTCGATGATTGTGTGGAATTAAAGGTATGTAATAAGTGAAAACCAATATCACTAATATTTCAAACGTGACACATCCTATAAAAAGAAACTGACTTATTACCTTTCGTTTAAACCAACTAACTTCAGGCTTCAATTATATATTTCTACTTGAATAATGAATGTAAAACAATGGAGTTTTATTGTATGGGTATATGCCAAAGTATCATTTAAAATGATATACACGTGAAAGCACAATGATATTTTTACACAAACTGCATCTCTGCACATTATCGAACAGTATTTAGCGCTTTCTAATTTGTTTGGAAGGCGCTTTATTAATGTCTTAAGTGTCTATAAGTGTCTTATACACCAGAGGACATAAAGATCGGAGGGATAGATACAGTCAGCCACCTGGACAACTGATTCTTTAGAAATGCTTAGTCGCGCTAAAAGTCGATCGATACATGTTAAAATCAGCACAATTCAGAGATACACCTTTTTGCTATGAAATTAATTTTCTCGGTCAAATATAAAGCAATAATTTTTTTTTCTTCAGTAATGTCAGTTAAAAACTTGGTGCTTGGATATACATTTTTTTTTAAAAATCCTGGTGTTAAAATTAAGCATCAAATTGTGTCTTTTAGTGTGATATTTTTGATTTTTATAGGCCTTGAATTCGCCCTCGAGCTTTTTTACGGAATTCATGTTTTAGCGTCTCAAACTAATATAGTTTGCTAAAGAAAGATATTTCCCACCCCTGTAAGGCACATCGTGTGGGTCTATATGTTATAGTTTTGTCAGAATTTCCGTTTTTGTTTTACCCTTTTTCCCTTCATGCTCCGAAAATGTCTAACTCAGCACTTTTATCTCGAGAGCAACCAGCAGAAATAGTCGATATTTCCTTTGTTGTTTATCCAGGTCAATTTTCCATTGAAAGCAAATTGCCCGACCAGCGATTTGGTAGCCCAAATCCCCAATTGAGTGTTCTGGTTAAACATGATCAGTAGGAGCGCTATAGGCCTGGGAATTTCTTTGCTATATATATTGAAGTTCTAGCAACACTGTAGCCATGCCGGTATTCCTATTAAACCCAGGGATATCGATCCACAATGCTAGTATTAGCCTTAGATTTCACGCGTTGATTTTGAAAAATGGTCAGCCGGCAGTAAAAATGGTGAAATGAAAACGCAAATTCTGACAAAACTATGATATATCGCTCACGGTGATGTGCGTTAGAAAGTTGGGAAAAATCCTTCATTAACTTTGAAAAGCTAAAAGGTTGATCCAAAAAAAAGGCTCGCGGGCAGAGTTTAAGCCTATCAAAATCGAAAATCTTACACTAAATGACTAAATTTCACGCCTAAGTTTAACACTAAAAAATACAGTATCAAGCACTACAATTTGTCCTGACATTTACTGAAAAAATGAAAATGATTGCTTTTCATTTGGCCGAGAAAATTAATTTTACATCGAAAAGGTGTAACTAAAAATTTAGCTCATTTCAACACCAAATTCGATCGTTTGTATTGCCTCATTAAATGACTGAGTGAGCCTTGCATAACAAAAGAATCGGTTGTCCAGGATGCTAACTGGATACATCTATATATTGTTTCACGTGCATAGTTTTACCACTGATATCTAGGACCATGAAGGGAGACGTTGGTTAGACTATAAACAGTGATTTTTGAACATCTATTTGAACATTCAAGCGTTATTTAACACCTTAGTAGAAATGTGTATCTATTCAACATCATCGCATTTTAGTATTTATGCTTATAAACATCTCAAAAATAGTAATGACCCCCTTTAAATAATAACTTTCCAATCTGGACCTCACTATATTAAATTGACCGGTGTTTTATTGTTTTTGGGCTATCGTATCAAATGAGGTATCAAAATGCGCAGAAATAAATTCCGCTTCCAAAGCATTTTACAGATTTGTAATATAATAGCCCGTTCTTGAATATTGGTTATTATTTAAAGGGGGGTAATTACAGATGTTTATTTATTTTTACACACGAGACTTTTGATACGCATATAATTCAAAGAAAAAAAAATGCAATTATAATAATAGTACATAAAATAATGCGATATACTAAAGCATCATGATCAAAATAATCTCACAATACTTTTATGAATAAAACATTATAAGATACAGGCCGTCACTTTATTTTAAGAAAATGGTATCTACGAATAGCTGCCATATCTGATATTACGCTTGTATACTGCTTGAGATGTCTGATGTTTTTGAAGCTTCTAGCGTGTTTTTTTCTGTCAATGTCTCTCTGTAATTTATTACTGACAATATTATTTAGGCATAAATGTCTTTTGATCCTTGTTTTAGGCAAACGTAATATATAATTGCAATCTTTTCTGCTTTTTACTAAAAGAGTGATTGATAATTATATTCTTATTTCGCTTTGTTTGGGTAAATTTAAACCATCTTTATTGACCAAGCAGTATTAAGGGCTGGGGTATGAACGTTTGGACAGTATTTATTTTGGGACATTAGAGCACATCAGACATATCAAATTCTGAATATGAAGAATGTCATTCTGATATCAAATAATTTTGATTTTTTGAAATTCGCAATTTAATACACATTTTATGACAAATCATTAAAAATTTTTGATATTTAACAGTACTTGAAGTAAACTTTATAAATCTGATGATTTATACTTAAAGTGTATGTAGGTGGGATGAAAAGCCGACGATCAATTGAAAATTGTGACCTTTCGTATTGAAGATATGGATTTTTTTCCCAAAACACCAAAAACAATTAGGTCTTTTTGGGAAAAAAATCCATATCTTCAATATGAAAGGTCAAAATTTTCAATTGACCGTCGGCTTTTCCTCCCTGCTACATGCACTTTAAGAATATATCATTAGATTTATATAATTTACTTTGAGGACTGTTATATATCAAAAATTTGAAAAATATCAAATTTTTATAATTTGTCATAAAATTTGTATTATATTGTGATTTAAAAAAATGAAAATTATTTGATATCAGAAAGACATGCTTCGTATTCAGAATGCAATTCGATAGGTCTGAGGTGCTCTCATGTCCCACAAAAAATACTGTCGAAACGCAATAAACGCTCATTTTGGATCCCTTAAGGTTGTTTCAATTTTGTCTTTTCTTGTTTTAGACACCTGTACATTTGTACACTTATTCTTGATTTATTTTTATTCCATATACATCAAAACTTTAAAAGAAATATCTTTTAGGGGTTAACATTTAAAGAAGAAGGAGAAATACGAGGGTTTAGGCAGAACGTTGTGAATGACTGTCGTATCCGATTTCAAAATCTAGCATAAAGCAACCACATTACATTTGAGTTCTTATAAACACATCGAGACATAGTCAAGAATATAGCCTTCGTCTCCATTCTTGGTCCTAGATATCAGTGATAAAATTATTCGAGTGTATAACAAAATATAAAAGTATCTATCCCTCCGATCTTTATGTCCTCTGGTATATAAGACACACTAATATCATTTTAGTTTTGATATTATATTAATATTATGTCATTTATCTCAGTGATTAATCTAAATACCTGAAAGCATCGGGCTAATTTGATTTTCATTATTTGATTACTGCTATATTGGATTCAAAAAACATATTATTATACATTCATGTTTAAATAATTGTCGATGATTGTATGGAATTAAAGGTATGAAATAAATGAAAACAAATATCACTAATATTTCAAACGTGACACATCCTATAAAATGATACTGACTTATTACCTTTCTTTTAAACCGAAATGTCAAGAAGGAAGAATGCAAGGGAAGAAGGAAAAATTATATTGTCAAACTTATTAGCTGCATGTACGTTGCGTTAATGCAGGAAGAGCCCTAATTTGATGTCATGTGATATATGAACTTGATGCAAATCTGTATCATGACCTTTCGTAATTAGCTGCAATCGTATTATTTATCATTCACACCATTACCTGAAACATGAATATCAATTTATCACAAGGAATAAGAATATTATATTTCTGCATCGTATAATAATGGAAGGAAGAAGGGAAAGGAGGAAGGAAGGAAAGACATCCATTAAATCTTACCATGAATTACAAAGTTGTTTTAGTACCGATATGTCTTTTCAAGAAAAACGTCTTTTCAAAGGAAATTGACGTGATATCGACTTTCTCTTACTTTTTTGTAAAAAGATCCGGGTTTATTATATACACGCGCAACATGAACATGATGAACAAGCAACAACGACACACGTTCACAAAGAATCCTTTACATTATTCATTACATTTGTATGATACGACTTACTGCATTGTCACATCTCACAAATGGTTCAGTGTCAAAAGGTTGTATCTGTTTTGCTGTGTCTTTACATCTACGTTATGATGCCAATAATACCAGTTATTTAATGTGTTAAAACAAATGAACCTTCTGATCTCCTAATGGACTGTATATTAAAATACTCACGCGTGTACTCTATTAAGAGCGCTAAAATCCGTTCAAATGCACTCTTGTTTATCTTTCTGTTTCATTTTTGTTAAACATATTAATAGTCCAGTCGCTGAAAATAAGTGATATCTTTTCATCGTCCAATGATTTGGTTCGTACATTATCATGATTATTGTGAAAAGCGTACCTGCAGTGATTGAACTATTTTGTTGGCAGATTTAAATTGACTTTTGAACGATCCTGGTGAATCTCAACAATAGAATATTACATAATCCTATCTCCACACGACTTTTTCAAAACTGAGCTTGATTAAACTATTTTTATGTGTTCATCGCTGTCACGGTCGCAGGTATTGTATTTAATACAAGGTAAAATAAACCTATGGAGATTGCAAAGGTAATTTTATTTACATGGTTTTAAGCATGCTTTTGAAAATAAATTAATCAAATTTATTGCTAAAATAGACACAATCGCGAAGAACAACATACAGTAGTTCAGTTTCAAACAATATAATATAAACAGTGTAAGATTAATTTGTAGTGGTCCCCTTCTTATATGCAATCATTTGAGGCGTTGTTTTAATGAATTTCATATCTAAAACACCTAAAACGTATTTTCCAATAATTTATAAGCGAATTGTTTGTTGCCATCGTGGTATTAAGTTACCGCTGATCTAGATCCTGGTACCTTTAGAGTAATGCCAATAGAGCCAAATAGGTAAATAAGAATATCAAAGAAGAAAAAGACAACAGAAACCCAGATAATTTGAAGTAGATGAATTTGCAGATAAATTTCTCTGAATGATAAATAAATAAATAAATAAATAAATAAATAAATAAATAAATAAATAAATAAATAAATAAATAAATAAATAAATAAATAAATAAATAAAAACATATCTCCTTTCTTCGTAGCACAGAATATAATGGGATTTGTAAGATAATATCCGTCTGTTGATATGACGGGTTGTTTATTTTCCGTACAAAAATACAGCAACGCATTCTACAAAACAGAATCATATTCTTCGCACAATTCTAAACATAATGTATTACTTTGAGCTAAGAGCTTAAATCGACCATTCATGAATTGATGATTATTTCATTTAAATTGTGAAATATATGCCACACTAATGACACTCGGGATAAATATCATAATAGCATTGTGTAATGGAAATACAAAGAAATATAGGGCAATGTGATTCTTAGGCAGTATGCAGACTCCGAGTATTAGACGTATAATATTTGATGTAACATATCTACGCTATTTGATCTATAATATCATTGTGTAAAGGAAATACAAAAAATATAGACCAAATATAATTCTTGACACTGATTTTGAGTATCTATGAACATTCAAACGTCATTTAATGCATCTATTCAACATCATCGCATTTTAGTGCTTGTGCTAATATTTGTTTTTACACATGAGACTATTGATACGCATATAACTCGAATAAAAAGCATGCAATAATAACACATTAAAATAATGCGATATACTGATAGCATCATGATCAGAATAATCTCACAATACTTTTATGAATAAAACATTAAAAGATACAGGCCGTCACTTTAGTTCAAGAAAATGGTGTCTACGGATAGCTGCCATATGTGATATTACACTTGCATACTGCTTGAGATGTGTGATGGTTTTTGAAGCTTCTAGCGTTGCTTTTCTGTCTATATCTCTCTGTAAATTCTTCTAATATTTACAATATTATTTATGCATAAATGTCGTTTGAGCCGTATTTTAGGTAAACGTAATATCTATTTGCAGTCTTCTCTGCTATTTACTAAGAGCAGTGATTTACATATTCTTATTTCGTTACGTTTGGGTAAATTTACACCATCTTTGTTGACCAAACAGTATTCTAAGGTTACTTCAATTTTGTCTATTCTTGTACATTTGTTTCGTTTCCGATATACTTATTCTTAATTTATATTTACTCCATTTACAACAAAAGCAGCTAAAAAGAAATATCTTTTAGGGGTTAACATTTAAAGAAGAAGAAGAAATGTGAGGGTTTAGGCAGAACGCTGTGAATGACTATCGTATGCAATTTAACAATCTAGCATGTAGCAACCACATTATATTAAGTTCTTATAAACATATATCGAGATATTATACATGTACGTATCCATTCTTGGTCTTAGATATCAGCGGTAAAATTATGCAAGTGTAAACCAAAATATAAATGTATCTATCCTTCCAATCTTTATATCCTCTGGTATATAAGACACGCTAATATCATTTATGTTTCGATATTATATTAATATTATGTCATTTATGGTAGTGATTAATCTAAATACCTGAAAGCATCGGGCTAATTTGATTTTCATTATTTGATTACTGCTATATTGGATTTTGTTAAATATTATTATACATTGAATAATTGTCGATGATTGTGTGGAATTAAAGGTATGGAATAAATGAAAACCAACATCACTGATATTTCAGACGTGGCATATCCTATAAAATGATACTGATTTATTAACTTGTATATAAAATTACTCATGAAAACACTAAATTTTTACACAAAATACATTATGTGCACATTAGTAAACAGTATTAAGCGCTTTCAAATTATTAAAGATCCAAATAACCTGGCATTGACATTAAGTGGTTGTTTAAATTGAACAATATAAACAGTAGGGGAAAAGAGAGACCGAGAGAGACTCGGCGATATATACGAAGCAATAATTATTGAGAAATCATCATCCAATGACACATTCATTATACGAGATTTGCTTTTTGTCTATATAATATATATATATTGTCATGTTAAAGGCACAAAGTCTGCCAACATTGACCAGAATGCAACATTTTATCTTTATTAAGTCGTGCTCGGTTTTTCAACTTACATCGGTTAGCACACCCATTCACGTTACAAAAATGCAAAAATCAGATTTTTTATGATTTTTGAAATTTTTAGGTCAGCGAATCTCAGATTTTTAGTGTCTTTAGTGTCTTATATCTCTATCATAGAGTTTCGTAATTGTGTCAATTTATTAGAACGGAAAAATAAAAGGATATTTTACATTACTTTGGAACGAAGGAAGGACATTCATTCAATCTTAGCTGTTTTATTACCGATTTGCCCTTTTCAAAGGACGCGATATCGACTTTCTCTTAGTTTTTTTGGGAAAAGATCCGAGTTTATATACAAGCATGGAAGAAAGAGATAAGAAGGAACCACAACGAACGCATTCACTTTGTCCACTCCCTTTACCGACATTTAGTTGACATTGTTATTCATGAGGATTTACTTTGATCAATACCCCGCGTTAAATAGGTGATTGGTATTGTATTCCATGTATTTGCATGTCTTCTGGAGCGTGTGTGAAGGATGATTTGAACTAATGACCTTCCGTGCAAGCACTCTATAGGATTTTCTCTGGTGACGTGATCATCGGTCATTGATGGCCTACATCTTTTCTTCCATTTTGCCCAATTTTCCCGAACTTTGATGACTTTTTTTCTCAGAGTTGGCAGTCTTTGGCACTGAAACGAGTTAGCTAGTTACGATTATACACATATAAACTATTAAATTAAACAGGTTTTATGTACCGGTCTCAACCGGAACATTGTGCATTATTTCAGAACATTTTACATCTATTTTTCATCGAAAAAGTCACCAAAATCTTACCTTATTTGCTAAAGATGAAACTCAGCAAAAAAACGGCCGATTTTGATTACCTTTTCGATGTTTTATAGGACATTTTCTACACAACACGATCAAGAAAACAGTTTGACTGTAGATCCCAAAACAAAGCTACTATACATGTTCAGAGCATCAGTGAAATTTCATAATCTTACTTCTGGGTAGCGTTTGTTTGTTCGTGGATGGGTTTGTTATAAATTTTTTCCAGTAATGATTTTGCCAAGCATCGATCGCGGTAAATGGATCATACATGAAAGTAAGTACCATTGATAGCTTTTCTTTTCATGCGTCAATAGATAAGCGGATTAAAACTTGGCCGATCGAAGTCGTTGTGGTTCCTTCTCATCTCTTTCTTCCATGATACAAGTGTAACCAACATGAACAAGCAACAACGACACACGTTCCCAAAGAATACTTTACATTATTCATTACTTTTGTATGATACGACTTACTGCATTGTCACATCTCACAAATGGTTCAGTGTCAAAAGGTTGTA
The DNA here is from genome assembly GCF_039555335.1 of Amphiura filiformis. Lineage (NCBI taxonomy): Eukaryota > Metazoa > Echinodermata > Ophiuroidea > Amphilepidida > Amphiuridae > Amphiura > Amphiura filiformis. The sequence goes on along the minus strand of NC_092635.1, from coordinate 18,201,613 downwards.
TCTGTTTTGCTGTGTCTTGACATCTACGTTATGATGCCAATAATACCAGTTATTTAATGTGTTAAAACAAATGAACCTTCTGATCTCATAATGGACTGTATATTAAAATACTCACGCGTGTACTCTATTAAGGGATCTGGAATGAGCGTTTATTGCGTTTCGACAGTATTTTTTGTGGGACATGAGAGCACCTCAGACCTATCGAATTGCATTCTGAATATGAAGCATGTCTTTCTGATATCAAATAATTTTCATTTTTTGAAAATCACAATATAATACAAATTTTATGACAAATTATAAAAATTTGATATTTTTCAAATGTTTGATATATAACAGTCCTCGAAGTAAATTATATAAATCTAATGATATATTCTTAAAGTGTATGTAGCAGGGAGGAAAAGCCGACGATCAATTGAAAATTTTGACCTTTCATATTGAAGATATGGATTTTTTCCCAAAAAGACCTTTTTAATTTTAGTGTTTTGGGACAAAAAATCGATATCTTCAATACGAAAGGTAAACATTTTCAATTGATCGTCGGCTTTTTATCCCACCTACAAACACTTCAAATATAAATCATCAGATTTATAAAGTTTACTTCGAGTACTGTTAAATATCAAAAATATCAATTTTTAATGATTTGCCATAAAATGTGTATTACATTGCGAATTTCAAAAAATCAAAATAATTTGATATCAGAAGGACATTCTTCGTATTCAGAATGCAATTCGATATGTCTGATGTGCTCTAATGTCCCACAATAAATACTGTCCAAACGTTCATACCCCAGCCCTTAAGAGCGCTAAAATCCGTTCAAATGCACTCTTGTTTATCTTTCCGTTTCATTTTTGTTAAACATATTAATAGTCCAGTCGCTGAAAATAAGTGATATCTTTTCATCGTCCAATGATTTGGTTCGTACAGTATCATGATTATTGTGAAAAGGGTACCTGCAGTGATTGAACTATTTTGTTGGCAGATTTAAATTGACTTTTGAACGATCCTGGTGAATCTCAACAATAGAATATTACATAATCCTATCTCCAGACGACTTTTTCAAAACTGGGCTTGATTAAACTATTTTTTTGTGTTCATCACTGCCATGGTCGCAGGTATTGTATTTAATACAAAGTAAAAAAAAACCGTATGGAGATTGCAAAGGTAATTTTATATACAGTTATTTGAGCATGGTTTTGAAAATAAATTTCTGTAATCAAATTTATTGCTAAAATAAACACGAAGAACAACATACAGTAGTTCAGTTTCAAACAATATAATATAAATAGTGTAAGATTAATTTGTAGTGGTCCCCTTCTTATATGCAATCATTTGAGGTGTTGTTTTAATGAATTTCATATCTAAAACACCTAAAACGTATTTTCCAATAATAAATAAATAAATAAATAAAATAACCAACAACATATCCCCCTTCTTCGAAGCACAGAATACAATGGGATTTGCAAGACAGTATCCGTCTGTTGATATGACGGGTTGTTTATTTTCCGTACAAAAATACAGCAACGCATTCTACAAAACAGAATCATATTCTTCGCACAATTCTAAACATGATTTATTAATTTGAGCTAAGAGCTTAAATCGACCATTCATGAATTGATGATTATTTAATGTAAATTGTGAAATATGTGCCACACTAATGACACTCGGGATAAATATCGTAATAGCATTGTGTAAAGGAAATACACCAGGCACAAAAAGAAACTCGTCAGTTATATTCATCCTTGCTGTTCAATAACTTGATAATTTTGGATTATTCTGAAATATACATTTTGTTAATTGGACTTTGCTTTCTGACACACTGTTCGTGAAAAACGAACAAGAATTGACCAAGATATGCGCCTCCAAAGCCTCAAACCCCAAAATCAAAAGTTGCATTTTCAACGATTTTCAATGGGAACGCATCGTTGTATTGCATACAAGCACCACGGGCCAATCAATAAAGCACACAGTTTAACAGGCACAATTGAATCGTTAAAATTGCAACTTTTCATTTTGGGGTTTTAGAGTTTGGCGGTGCATATCTTGGTCAATTCTTGCTCAATGTTCACGAACAGGGTTTCAAATGAGAAAGAACAGTTATTGAACAGCAAGGATGAATATAACTGACGAGTTTCTTTTTGTGCCTGGTGTACAAAGAATATAGGGCAAATATGTGATTCTTAACAGTGATATTTTTGAACATCTATTTGAACATTCAAGCGTCATTTAACACCTTAGTAGAAATTCAACATTATGTCATTTTAGTGCTTTTGCCTATAATTTGTTTCATACATGGTACTATTGATAAGCATATAATTCAAAGAAAAAGAAAATAATAATAATTCACATAAAAATGAATGCGATATACTGATAGAATCTTGATCAGAATATTCTCACAATACTTTTATGAATAAAACATTAAAAGATACAGACTGTCACTTTAGTCATGTTAGTTTAAGAAAATGGTATCTCCGAATATAATACGAAACAATTATTGAGAAATCATCATCCAATGCCGCGAACTTATTAACAATAATGAATAGAGTTGCTTTTTTCTATTTAGATACAATTGCGTCAGTGATCCCAGCGAAAGCTCAAAAATACAAATTTGTAGGAATAGTTTAAAAGTGAAGGATAAGTCAATAAAATTGTCATTAGGTATATTTGCGTATGAAATACGGGGAAAGAAAAACAAAAGCAACAGTGTTAATGAACACGAAGCCCCATTCAATAATTGTAATACTGCGTTGCGCCAAAAAGTATCCTTACACTTGGGAAAATAATCCCACATTCAAAACTGAACCAGTTAGGGTAAATTAGTTTTTTTATTAGATGCACTATCTAATCCGGTACATTATGACACCCCATTGAATCCAATGTGACTTCCAGAAGTAAAGTTACAAGCATTTGATTAGAAAAAGGTCCAGACTTAAAAGTGACAAACTGGCCTATTCATTACGTAAGAATGCGAAAATCAGATGTTTGATGCTTTTAGAGATTTTAGCCAATCGTAGATGTTTAGTGTCTTTAATCCCTGTCATAACGTTTCATAATTGTATCAATTTATTACAACGGAAAAGATTATTTTACATTATTTTGCAATGTATTTTGATATAATAATCTGATAATGCAAGGAAGATGAATGCAAGGGAAGAAGGAAAGACATCTATATCATCTTAAATTATAATGTCAAACTTATTAGCTGCATGTACGTTGTGTTAATGCAGGAAAAGCCCTCATTTCATGTCATATATGAACTTGATATAAATCTGCATCACGATCATTCGCAATTAGCTGTAATTGTATTGTTTATCATTCACACGATTACCTGAAAACATGAATATTAGTTTATCACAAAGAGTATAAGAATATTATATTTCTGCATCATATAATAATGGATGGAAGAAGGAAAAGGAGGAAGGAAGGAAGGATATCTATTTAATCTTAGCATGAATTACAAAGCTGTTTTTATTACCGATGCGTCTTTTCAAGAAAAACGTCTTTTCAAAGGAAATTGACGTGATATCGACCTTCTCTTATCTACAAAGATCCGGGTTTATTATACATGTTATATACACGTGCAACTAACATGAACAAGCAACAACGACAGACGTTCACAAAGAATCCTTTACATTATTCATTACTTTTGTATGATACGACTTTAATGCATTGTCACATCCCCGGGAGGGGGATACTCGAATTACATTTTGACAGGGGTGTGCCACTGTAAATACCTATATTTTGGGATTGTTTTACCTAAAAAACCGGCTGATTTGACCGTTTTGGGCCATTTTGTTAAAATCGGGAGACATATTTAGGGACTTTTTTTTTTCTGAAATCGGGACCCATGTTTAGGGATTTCTGGCAAAAAAACCCCTACAAATTAGAGCGACACGTCCCCGTATACCTTATACGGTCATATCTCATAAAATGATAAATGGTTTAGTGCCATAGGGATGTATTTGCTTTGCTGTGTCTTAACAGCAACGTTATGATGCCAACAATACGAGTTATAAAACAAATAAACTTTTTTGGTCTTCACTCAAAATACACTTTGATAGATTAAAATACTCACGCGTGTACTCTATTAACAGAGCTAAAATCCGTTCAAATGCGCTCTGGTTTATCTTCCTGTTTCATCTTTGCATGCAAAGTTTATAGCCCAGTCGCTGTGAATAAGCGAGAAAGGCGCAGGATTGGTTGTTTTAGTAGATTTCCTATAGGGAAATTTTACATTTCACCACATAATATATATTATATAAATTGTACAAAGCACAAATAGCAAGAAGTAAATGCAAAAGACAGGGGTTCAAAGGGCTTTAACGTACTGGCCATATACGGAATTTTGAACTTATGTTTTTTTCTTCTCATATCCTAGTTGCTTCCAATGATCGCTAGCACACTTTCTTGCAACTGTAGGCTATTCGTGCAATTTACTGACATAAATTCCACAAATTGCAACACCTGTGGCTATTTATGCAATTTGTCCGACATAGATTGCATCAATTGCAACTATCTGTGGCTATTTATGCATTATTTGTAAAAATTGCATAGGCAACTGGCTATTTGTGCTATTTGTACAAATTGCACACTTTCTTGCAATTGAAGGCTATTTGTGCAATGACCAATCCTGCGCCTTTATGGCCATCATCGCCCATCGTTGATATGTCGGGTTGTTTATATTTCATACAAAAATACAGCACCGCAAATTGGGTCCATAAACAGAATCATATTCTTCGCACATTTCTAAATATAATTTAAGTGATTTGAGCTGAGAGCTTAAATCGTCCGTTCATGAATTGATGCTATAATGTAAATTGTGAAATATGTCCCACACTATTGACACTCAGGATAAATATCATAATATCATTATATAGACCAATTATGATTCTTGACAGTGATTTTTGAACATCTATTGGAACATTCAAACGTCATTTAACACCTTAGTAGAAATAATGCATTCAACATCATCGCATTTTAGTGCTTGTGCTAATATTTGTTTTTACACACGAGACTATTGATACGCATATAATTCAAATAAAAAAGAAATGCAATAATAATAATACATAAAAAATAATGCGAATGCGATATACTGATAGCATCATGATCGGAATAATCTCACAATACTTTTATGGATAAAACATTAAAAGATACAGGCCGTCACTTTAGTTCAAGAAAATGGTATCTACGAATAGCTGCTATATCTGATATTACGCTTGTATACTGCTTGAGATGTCTGCTGGTTTTGAAGCTTCTAGCGTTACTTTTCTGTCTATGTCTCTCTGTGACTTCTTCTAATATTGACAATATTATTTATGCATAAATGTCTTTTGAGCCCTAATTTAGGTAAACTTAATATGTAACCTAATTGCAGTCTTCTCTGCTATTCACTAAGAGCAGTGATTTTCATATTCTTATTTCGTTACGTTTGGGTAAATTTACACCATCTTTGTTGACCAAACAGTATTCTAAGGTTACTTCAATTTTGTCTATTCTTGTACATTTGTTTCGATTCCGATATACTTATTCTTAATTTATATTTACTCCATTTACAACAAAAACAGCTAAAAAGAAATACCTTTTAAGTTAAGAAGAAGAAGAAGAAGAAGAAGAAGAAGAAGAAGAAGAAGAAGAAGAAGAAGAAGAAGAAGAAGAAGAAGAAGAAGAAGAAGAAGAAGAAGAAGAAGAAGAAGAAGAAGAAGAAGAAGAAGAAGAAGAAGAAGAAGAAGAAGAAGAAGAAGAAGAAGAAGAAGAAGAAGAAGAAGAAGAAGAAGAAGAAGAAGAAGAAGAAGAAGAAGAAATGTGACGGTTTAGGCAGAACGTTGTGAATGACTGTCGTATGCAATTTAAAAATCTAGCATAAAGCAACCACATTTATACATTAAGTTCTTATAAACATATATCGAGATATAGTCCATATAGTATATATATAATAAACATGTACGTATCCATTCTTAGTCGTCCTAGATATCAGCGGTAAAATTATGCGAGTGTAAACCAAAATATAAATGTATCTATCCCTCCGATCTTTATGTCCTCTGGTATATAAGACACGCTAATATCATTTATGTTTTGTTATTATATTAATATTATGTTATTTATCGTAGTGATTAATCTAAATACCTGAAAGCATCGGGCTAATTTGATTTTCATTATTTGATTACTGCTATACGGTATTGGATTTTGTTAAATATTATTATGCATTGAATAATTGTCGACGATTGTGTGGAACTAAAGGTATGAAATAAAATAATGAAAACCAACATCACTGATATTTCAAACGTGACATATCCTATAAAATGATACTGATTTTATTAACTTGAATAATGAATGTAAAATAGTGGAGTTTCGTTGTGTGGGTATAAATTACATACATGTGAAAACACTAATTTTTTTACACAAAATACATTATGTGCACATTATGAAACAGTATTTAGCGCTTTCGAAATATTAAAGATTCAAATAACCTGGCATTAACATTAAGTGGTTGTTATATTGAACAATATAAACAGTAGGGGAAAAGAGAAACAGAGCCGAGAGAGACTCGACGATATATACGAAGCAATAATTATTGAGAAATCATCATCCAATGACACATTTATTATATACGAGACTTGCTTTTGTCTATTATATAGTCATGTTAAAGGCACAAACTCTCCCAACACTGACCAGAATGCGACATTTTACCTTTTATTAAGTCGTGTTCGGTTTATCAACTTACATCGGTAAGCACACCGTTCAATTTACAAAAATGCAAAAATCAGATTTCTGATGATTTTTGAAATTTTTAGGTCAGCGAATCTCAGATTTTTATTGTCTTTAATCTCTATCATAACGTTTTCTAATTGTGTCAATTTACATGTATTAGAACGGAAAACTAAAAGGATATTTATATTATTTTGCAGCGTATAATTATAAAATAATGGAAGGTAAAATGGAAGGAAGCAGAAAAGATATCTATTTCATCTTAAATTATAATGTAAAATTTATCAGCTTTGGAACATTAATTTGATGTCATTATGAACTTGGTGTAAATTAGGTAATTGGCTATAATTGTATTGTTTATCATTCACACCATTACCTGAAACATGAATATTAATTTATCACAAGGAACAAGAATATTATATTTCTGCATCGTATAATAATGGAAGGAAAGATTGGAAAGGAGGAAGGAAGGAAAGACATCCATTAAATCTTACCATGAATTACAAAGTTGTTTTAGTACCGATATGCCTTTTCAAGAAAAACGTCTTTTCAAAGGAAATTGACGTGATATCGACTTTCTCTTACTTTTTTGCAAAAAGATCCGGGTTTATTATATACACGTGCAACCAATTTGAACAAACAACAACGACACACGTTCACAAAGAATCCTTTACATTATTCATTATTGTATGATACGACTTACTACATTGCCACAAATGGTTTAGTGCCAAAAGGTTGTATCTGTTTTGCTGTGTCTTTACATCTACGTTATGATGCCAATAATACCAGTTATTTAATGTGTTAAAACAAATGAACCTTCTGATCTCATAATGGACTGTATATTAAAATACTCACGCGTGTACTCTATTAAGAGAGCTAATGCACCCTGGTTTATCTTCCTGTTTCATCTTTGTAAAACATATTTATAGTCCAGTCGCCAAATATAAGCGATTGCTTTTCATCGCCCAATGATTTGGTTCGTGATCAGATAATCACACATGTAGTGATTGAACTATTTTGTCGGCAGATTTTAATTGACTTTTGAACGATCCTGGACTCCTGGTGAATCTCATCAATAAGATATATTACATCTCCAGAAGACCTTTTTTTTCAAAACTGGGCTTCATTAAACTCTTTTTATGCGTTTGTCACTGCTATGGTCGCATTTTTTTACTGTTCTTTGAGCATAGTTTTTAAAAATAATGTCATCAAATTTATTGCCAAAATAGATACAACCACGAAGAACAACTTGCAGGGTTTATTTTCAAACAATGTAATATAAAATGGCTGAAGCCTATCGAGTGTAAGATTAATTTGTAGTGATCCCCTTCTTACATGTCTTATATACAATCATTCAAGGTGTTGTTTTAATAACATTTCATATTTGAAACACCTAAAACGTATTTTCCAATAAATTTATAAACGAATTATTGCCATCGTGGTATTAAGTTACCGCCGATCTAGTTCCTGAACCTTTACAGCAACGCCAATATCCAAATAGGACAATGATATATTAAAACTTAATATTGGTTTACAAAAGGAAGTCACCTATATTTGAATAGATTCAATGGTATGACAAAACATATCCTCTCATAATATTCGACTCAATTTGACAATATTACGTATGTCGTAAATATAATGAGAAAATGTCACTATAAACTAAGAAACAAATGCAATGTTCGAGATCGATGTTCATATAAAAACCTATCGGCAAATGAAATACACTGGGGTTTTGAACCCTCTTACATTTTCTTATAGTTGGTGCAACATACTCGCAGTCACATCAATAAAGGCTGCTTTGTGCTGAATTTTCAATCGATCCAAAACTAGAGGTGAATTGAGAATTTTGAAATATTTAGGAAGGTACTAGGACCATCAGTGATAAACTGACAAAGGCTGCCTATCACTTTTTTATTTAAATATAAATTTACAGTTGTCATAAAAAACTTTTGGCTTTACTAATCTTATCTTGTTTCAGCGATGGCCTCATTTGGTCTACTTCTGAGTTCTTCTTTTTTATATATATAAAATGCTAGAGTGAACAATAGTCCATGAGGAGTGACACAAGTCAAGAACTAAAAGACAACCACATCGGCCAATCAGTGGTTCACAGCTTAGGAACAACAAGATAATAGAGTGAAGGGGTACAGTAACTTGAGCATCAGACACATGAAATGAGATGCTTATGCACTCTGCTCTTGAAGGATGGTGCGCCGTTGTCAGTTACGTCTCCGACTACTCCATCTGGTAGGCTATTCCTAACATGAACTGCAGTGTGGATGAAGGTCTTGCCAGTAGATATGGTTCTAGAAACTGGTACAGTTTATGGCAAGGCAAGGACAAAGCTGGAGCGGGTTGTTTTTCTGACTACAAAATGGCTTTGGTAGCAGTGATCTGGTGGGCACAAGCTGGTGTGCATTTTGTCCTGCTCTGGATGACACGTTGGAGAGGTGCTTTGTCCAGGTCAGCTTGCTATCAACTGTGACACCCATGATCTCCAGCTCCTCCTTCTCAGCCAGTTTGGTGGTACCAAACAGAAAATCTAACTTGGTTGGATTCCTCTTTCTTGATATTGTCATTGCCTTACATTTTGATGGCTCGAAGGTCACCTTCCATCTGTCTGCACAGATCCTAATTTTCCCCAGGTCTCTGTTTAGGCTAGCAGTAACAGCTTCAGGGTTGTCTCTAGATGTATCTCGCAAAACAAGGTGGAATCATCTGCGTAGAGGTATAGCTGGTTTTCACGTTCATCACCCAGGTCATCAATGAAGACAGAGAATAAACGTGGGCCCAATATTGACCCCTGGGAACTGATGCATTGATGGAGGAAATACTTGATGACTGGCCAGATAGGACAACTTTGATGGAACGATCTGTCAGGTAGCTCCTAATCCAGGTGAGCAGCTTGCCAGATACTCCTTTTGCCGTGAGCCTTGAGCAAAGGCCATTATGCTAGACCTTGTCAAATGTTCCTTTGATGCCCAGGGCAATCAGGCGCACTTCGTTGCCACTGTCCAGGGAGTTGGACAACCCTGGATGCTGATGATGTCAAACTGTCTATCTGAAATCTGTACAACAGCCTCCATGACCTTGCTGATGATGCAGAGCAGAGAGATGGGGCGGCACATAGATGGATTAGATTTCGAATCTCTCTTGTGAATAGGGATGGTAGATGCAGTCTTCCATTGGCTTGGGGAAAACTCCCTTGGAGAAGTAAAGCTCAAACAGCAGGCTGAGTGGTCTTGCAAGTTCTGCGCTGCACTCCTTCAGGACTCTTGCAGGGATTTCATCAGGACAGGCAGCTTTATTTGGTTGCAGATTCCTGAGAAGCTTCCTAACATCTTTGACCTTAAATCTTTTCCATTGAGCACGTTGCTGAATGCTGAACTTCAGAAGCAGATATTTCTGCACTGGGAAACTGACATTAGCGGCAAAAGTTTGGCAGAATAAAACGTTGGGCTTTACTAATTATAACTTGTTTCAGCGATGGCCTCATCTGGTCTACTTCTGAGTTCAATAAAACTTTGGTAACTGCTATAATATTTATTTATCATTAGGATTAGACTAATCTGTCTGTCCAAAGGATGGACTGGTGACTGGCTAGACAGTACCGATTCGTGGTTCTTTATCTTGGGACATGGGATGGAGCCCATGCACCCGTACCCCTCCATAAAACTTATTCAATAAATGATTTTATTCAAATAACGAAAAGGCAGCTATTGGTGATATGCTTTCTTTAAACGGTGACAAAGACAGATATCAAGCGCACTAGAGTAGACGGATCCATTTTTACACATTTTTAAAACAATAAAAATGTCTGTTGATTGTTGTAGAAGTCAGCATGTCAACGTCGTCCAAATGAGTACAAACATGCCTTTCTAGCGTTGTTTAATTGGCTTTTGAGATACTCTGAGATTAGGGATGAATGGGTTCTTTTGTAGATTCAGTGACAGAAGAAGAAATTCGTGTTGAGATTGATGTTGGTACAATAACCCCACGGCACACGTGATACACTGGAGGATGCAGCCACAGATAACCACAATGCATTGCGGGAAATGTAACGCATTTTTAGTGCAGTTTCTCCCATTTTGTTTTAAAGAAATTTACGAGCAACGGGACGCAAGGTATAGACCTCAATGGCAGCCACGTGTATAATACAACAGGCCTATTGGTAATGAGTTCACGTTAACGAATTAGCACTATACTTGCATGATCATGATTGGATCGTTTGAGATATCGCAATGTGCAGCGAGGAATTGTGGGATCGTATTAATTCCTGCTTCTCGGTTTGCAGGTAAGCATGATCTAATCAACACGGGCTAGTGAAATCGGGTCGAATAATTTCAAATGTATAAAACCTATAGGGCTTTTGAATCAATTCAAATGTAACTAAAGCGCAAATCTGATCGTACTTTATCGACGCAGATAACTACGAGGCAATCACCAGAACCTGAACTTAAATTTGCTTTACTTCAAGGTTAAATCATAAGAAAAATACAGATTAAACTGGCTTTGACTTACATACATCGACTCATTGTTAATTTTTTGTTTATTTGTAGTAGCAAAGAAAAATTGTGCATTAGATTGATACATGCTTAAAGCAAACACAAAATATTACATTGGGTTGAATGTATTGTAGAAACACAAGATTTGTTTGTTTTGTTTTGTTTGTTTGTTTGTTTGTTTGTTTCGTTAATCCGGTATACGTTGAATACAATTTGCGCCTTGTTTCCGCATCTATCATTTTACTAAAATAAAATATCAAAGCATAGTGACTTGGAATGATACACATAATAATTATGTCATGGTAAACATACAAGTACAGACCTGGATGATAATAAGAGAGCATTTGCAGGCTTGAAGCCCTTATTGAAAAGCATGGGTTATGCATTCAAAGGCAACCTTACGAATTTAAGTGATACATTTGTTTGCAGTACCATCCCACCATTCCATATTACTCTTACCCAAGGGCTATGGAAAAGTTGAAGGACTAAATTCAACTTGTCGATATCAAGAACCAATGAAGAGTATTAACCGATTCGAAGATGCGCATAAATACAACATACTAGAAGATAGGAAGGAAATTATGAATTTTAGCGTCGTTTGGTGTAAACTGCACACCTGTTGATGACGAATTGTCGGTAATCTTGGCCGTATCTAATGACAATGATGACATATCAGATGGTCACTAGTCCTCTTACCTTACTAATCTAATGGATACCTTGAAGGGAAGATCAATAGACTATGTGGAAACCTATATAAAGGGTAACCTTAAAAGGTTATAGTTCGTAAAACGTGCAAAATTAGCTTGAATATTGAATCGATTATGATTTAAAGTCGTCAACGTGTTTCAGAAATATACAGATTGTCATACAGGCTGTATCAAAATGATTAGTACCCATCTATTTCCAGTCATTCATGGCATGCCTGCCACATCAAATGCAACATAGGAACCATGCAATTTATTGCTTAATTAATTTCATAAACAGTCATATATTGATTAAATAAATTATGTTAATTTCAAGAAGGTGCTGCATTTTGAAGAAGCAGGCTTTTGAATATCCATCAAAACTGATTGGTACCAATCATTTTGATACAGCTTGTATTATCATGCTATTCATGCAGCCTGTAGGACCGGTCAAGTTAAATAAAGATTGAGAAAAGTATCCACGGTAAAATACTAGAACTTAGGCACAACATCACTTTTGGTCATATAGTGCTATCGGTGCCTGAACAGTTACCGATGGCACTTTTTATATCGTACCCTGAACATTTGCAGTGCATTCGTTTTTTATTCAAATGAAAAACATTAATACTATGCAACTGTTGGTTATATGCTTGTTACAATTTATTACATCTCCAAGGAGTGATGTTACAGTGGAGTGATGTTAAGAGTCATCTGTACCTAACCGTGCACCGATAGTTCTATAGGACCAAATTCGATGTGGTGCCTTAGAAGTAACTATTGCATGGTTCTGTGCTTATTCCCAAATACCTTATGTGGAATTGCATCTTTAAAAATAATTTTACAAGATAATTAGAATGGCATTTGAAGTAGTTCTTCTTCTCCGAACACTAGTCATCAAATATCAGATAAATTTATAAACTAAGGACTAATGAACTAACAACTGCATGCAGTTTACTCTGAACATCAACAATACCAATGGTAAAAGAGATACGGTAGGTTATTAAAAACAACTCAAAATAAATTCAAGTTAAGGTTCAGAAATAAACGGAACCAACAAAGGAAATTGTTCTAGTTACCTTCAAGTTTCAAGGGTACATTTCCTCGTCGTCAAGGAAAACCAGACAAGCTAACTTAATACAGTTTGTTTTTGAACTATACACTATGTTCACGGCCTAAAATATATTATTCTCCGCATATTATGACTTCTTTTACAGAATAACAACTGGGGCAATTAACTTCCAGAGTTGAGTACGTGTAACATTTTACTTGCCATTTCATGTAATATAAGAAGAAACTATATGTTTGCGTTGCAAAAAAAAAAAAAATCATTGGATATGGTGTAATGAAATTTAAAATCAGATAACATGATAATATAATATAACCGATGATATAATATAAAACAATATTATGTTCGGGCAATGGATATTTATGCTTATAGCATATATCATTCCGACATGTAAATTGTGATAAAACATCACGCAATCCTAGAAAAAAATTTATAGAATATTTAAAGCTAACATGTTGAGTGTGAAATAATTTGATTAAAGGGAAGTGTCTAGAAGCGACAAAATCGAATGATTTCAATCACCTGTATTCATGCATGCATTTTAAACTTGAGTCGTTTCAGTTTTTCATTCAAAGCATTGCAGATTATTGCAGCATTAGCGCTCATTCATGAAAAAATAAGTACACACACTGAAATCACATGTTTAAAAAAAACCCACATATTTAAAAAAAAAAATAGGTCAATTAAGATTACCATGCAGGCTGCGCTTAAGATTATTTTATGATAACCACCATAACCACTTTTCAGTTTTACAATTTCTTGCACAATTTAAAAATGGGCAAAGGCATTCCAAACTATCTTATTTCCTTTGAATGAAAGGAAAGACCGCCAGATTGGATTGCAGCATATATATTTTCATGGCATTGCAAGATAGGTTACACAACGCAAAAGGGCTTTTCGCTCCCACTCTATGCTGGGTATACTCATTTGGTAGCATGTTATGATAGCTTTTTCCATTTGCTGTGGTTCTTGGTACGAAGATACACCCAAGTTTACTGAAAGGGTTCAATGATACCTTACAGGACGATAAAAAAAGAATGATTAGTTCCTTTGAGCTTCGTTTTGGTTATTCATTTTGCATGATTTATCATGATATTTTTCTCTGATGCGGGAAAAAAAGAAAGTAAAACCAGATATTGTAATCGTCTTAATTTCCAATACAATTTTATTTTTATTTTGGTGCCATTCCCATGAGGGAGGTAGATATTATGATTTTATAGGTTAAAAACCAGTGAACCACACCGCCCTCTCCCCACACACACCCCAGTCCCCACACCACCCGTTTGTCCCTTGATATACGTGTTCTTGATACCTGGGATCAGACTGGTATTATATAGAATGTTGTGATGCTTTATATTTGTCACAACTCGCAATCATGGATATCACAAAATGTCATGAAACGTCACGAATCACACATAAGTCAATTCTTGACTAGTGTTGCTATACCTAAGTACTCCATATGAATGATAATAATCAGGTGCTTGTTTTGTTACAAGTAGCTTAAGTAATAATATCATTTTGGATATTATGTGTGCTACACTTTTAATTTTAATTCGATATACATGAATATATGGAGGTATCTTATTTCCTTTGAATGAAAGGAAAGACCGCCAGATTGGATTGCAGCATATATATTTTCATGGCATTGCAAGATAGATTACACAATGCGAAAGGGCTTTTCACTCTCACTCTGGGTATACTCATTTGGTAGCATGTTATGATAGATTTTTCCATTTACAGCTATTTACTGTGGTTCTTGGTACAAAGATACACCCAAGTTTACTGTAAGGGTTCAATGATACCTTACACGACGACAAAAAGGATGATTAGTTCCTTCGAACTTTGTTTTGGTCATAAATTCATTTTGCATGATTTATCATGATATTTTTCTCCTGATGCAGGAAAAAAAGAATGTAAAACCATAAATTATAATCGTCTTAGTTTCCAATACAATTTTATTTTTTTATTTTTGGTGCCATTCCCACGAGGGAGGTAGATATTATGATTTTATATGTTAAAACCATGTGCCCCCACCCCTTCCCATCCCCCCGTCCGTTTGTCCCTTGATATACGTGTTCTTGGTACCTGGTAGTTTCAGACTGGTATAGAATATTGTGATGCTTTATTTTAGTCACAACTCGCAAGCATGAATACTACAAAATGTCATGAAACCCCCGGGTTACATATTTGGCACGGCAAGAAAGCGGCAAAATTATTTATCCTATGAATTCCAATATCCATCTAGCGTATAGTGTAAATATCCGTATCAGGTCGGATATCACGAACAATAATAACTATTAGCTGACTTCCGAAAAGTGCACCATAAAAGCAGCTCCCTTTATAATATATAAATCATTTTAATAATTAAAGGACCGTTGCAAATTTTGGGTATCCATTAGCGTCCATTCCAGAAATATGGTTTGATAAATTATGAGTCGTGTCCCTCTACTTTTCCCCTTCTCAAATGAGATTCTGTAAGGCAAATCTATAATGGACAAACAATTTTTTAAACACATTCTTATACGCCTATAGCGTCAGAAATAATAATTGTGTTCACAATATTTCAACATAGAAAGAAGGATGAGTTATTTACGCGCATTTTGATACTCCATTTGTCCAATTTCGTTCAATATTAACAACACAGCAGTGGTTAAAAAAAAACCCAAGTTGCAGCCATTTGAATTGATTTGAAGTAGCGCGAAGATAAATGGAGGGTTTTACTTGTCACAGTGCTTGCGTAATAACCATTGATCGCTGTAAACTATAACTTCTAAATTCAGATATTTTTACTGTGTTGATAATATTAATATATAATATGGCGTATTTATAACAGCTGCGTTACTTGTTGTGCAGACTTTACTTTGAATATTGTAATAAGAAACTATATGTACAACACACTTTGAATATAGATTGTGTTTGGGCCACAAAATCGAGTGATATTCATTCTCGCCTTCTCGATTCGCGGCACCTAATTTTTAGTTCAATTTCTATTAATTCAATCCATTATTCTACTTGTTCTACATATTTCATCCACGTGGACGTTATTTCTTACTTTATATTCATTACATCTGCCAATTGAGAACATTTTTTTTATCATGTTTACATAGTCTAATTAAGGTGACAAAGATCATAGAAGAGAATAATATTGGATATCATTAGCAACAATGACACCTAAAGTTACGAGCGGAATTAAACAGGCTGTATTGGAACACTGGTAATCTACAGATGTTAAAGGAGATGACTTTTTTTAGATTTAAGAAGAAGAAGAAGAAGAAAAAACCTCCCTCACTCCTTCATCAATTCAGGAAATCCGAAGTTATAAAATATCACATGTTGTTCCTCTCAATAAAAAAGGTCTGTATTGTTGTGTACTTAATTAATGAGATAATTATGTCAAAATAGGTCAAAGGGCATACGTGAACTTACATGGTTAAAATTTTCAAAATGGTCTAAATTGAACAAAAAGAGTATATATCAAATTATTTGTTCCTGCAAATTAATACAAAAAAGATAATATCTAATAAGTTCAACAAACCTATATATCCGATAGAGTATTGTAATAATAATAAATAATAATAAATAAATAAAAATCTACACACCCCTGGTTTTTACTTAAGCGATGAAACAATGCCTCCAAAGGGCAGGAAAGGCATTATCTTTCTTGGACTTAAAGTGATTTATGCCCCTTTAGCATAACTAATGAACCGCGACACATCAGAATTATGAGGTTTTGTCAATTATGATGGAGATATGCAAGCACATAGTGAAAAGTCTGGCGTATCCGCTACAAGATCAGTGCTGCATTAAGAAGAAGAATTATACATATGTATATTTTTACGTTTAACGGTTATCGTCTCCAACATCCAGTGTAACTATATAGCTTTTTCTCGTAGAATTACCCATAAGTCAATTCTTGACTCGTGTTCTTAGCTATACCTAAGTACTCCACATGAATGATAATAATCAGGTGCTTGTTTTTGTTACAAGTAGCTTAAGTAATAATATTATTTTGGATATCATGTGTGCTACATTTTAAATTTTAATTCGATATACATGAAAATATAAAAGAAGACATGAGCGCAAGAAGTTCGTAAGTCCACTTGGCCCCTCAACATGTATACACTAAAGTTGCGTATAGTTTCGTATAGTTTGATAATGTTTTATACATGTTCAGGGGCCAAAACAAATCTTTCACAACCTTTCATGATGTTTTCACCCTGGAACATGTATTAAACATTATAAAACCCTAAGAAACTATACATAACTTTAGTGTATACATGTTGAGGGGCCAAGTGGACTTACGGTCTTCTTGCGCTCAGGTCTTCATATGGAGGTTTTATTACGTTTTCTGTTTCGGGATTTCAAGGACGATAGTTTATTTTCCACGCATAGTAGGCCTAAATAATTTCCCAAAAGGTAAAAGCACGCATTTTCAAATTGTCAGTTATTTAGCTCTTGCTATTGTCAATGTTACTAAAGCTTTTGTTTATAAACGAATCTTATGAAAAGTGGCCAAGCAGTGCATTACAACTCCTATAATTGAGTCGAGTCAATTGAAAATTTAGTAATACATTTGTAGTCATTGTACAATGAATTTTAACACGGTGAGATTGGATTGCAGAATATTGGAACCATCACCATGTCACAACAACAAAAAATCGACATTTATGTAAATTGCGGGGTACATTGTATATTTTTACAATTTTGTATCAATTTTACCTAATAATTTTAATTTTACTGTTGTGATGAGCATTAGCTCATTCACAATTCTTCTAGACTTGTCTTGCACGATGTGCCTACCCGTTTATTTTTAGCAAATCACTAAGTTAATCCTAATCCCAATTCTCCCCTATACTCAATCTTGTCTATCTATATGTTGATCTGATACGGATCCGTTATGTACGAGTCCTTCTATGAATTCTTGACGACTATGATCTCTGCACTTTTAAAGGTGTGGTTTTGTTGTTGTTGTTGTTTTTAACTCGTAGAAAATATTGTATAACAAAGTCACTTTTTCTTCTAATTTACCAAAGGTAACAGTATAAAAGCTTATAAACAAGAATTGTGTTTTTGGTAACTACAGTTATAATTGTTCATGTAGTAAACTGCGTGTTGTGTATTTTAAAGCAAGCCGTTTAACAAGATGGGTTACTTAGTATCCTACAGCTTAATGGCCATTAATTTCCCCTTTTTGCTTACCTGCTGACATCACATTGGATACTTAATTGCTCACGAGTATACGCTGTTTTAATTCCATTTTAACGCCAATGAATTGACGATAAAAGCCGCCGAATTTGACGTTAAAAGCAGGCGATAATTTTCCCTAAGCGCCAAAACATGTTGTGAATATCAATTTAAAGAGAGGACGTAATGAGCTGTGCAATAATTACCACGCAAGCTGAGCAACAGAAAAAAATCAACACCATTTGAAAACTCTCCGCAAGAAACATTGTCAAATTTGATTCGACAACTGTACCAAACATAAACGTACATTATTTACAAAAGCGTTATAGAAACAGAAAAATCAAATAGACACCAAATTGATTTTTATAAAATTATTTCAACTGTAAATGTATAGATCAAGCATGAACCCATTAAAAAAAAGTACATTTACAAGATTGAAACGAAAATATGCCGAATCTTTTTACACCATGCTGAAAGCTCTACAAACAGTTACAGGACAGAACACTTTGGTGCCACTTACATAGAATTGGTTTTCGTGAACCAATTTGAGCACCCTTGTCGGATCCAGTCGACGTTCTTCACAGTATATTCCAAATGTCCACACTTTACTTGACGTTGGACTCCACATTGTTCCCATCAATATTATGATCCAATATTCCAAAGTATCGTAGTTTTCACATTATAAAATACTGCCAAATTTGCCAAAAATGGTGTTATATTGGTCAACTTATCCTGACAAAAATTCCCTCTTGAATAAATCCGCATCAAAATGACAGCATATCTGTTGTCATACATTTGTTTTATTCCATCCGGTAACTGCAAATTCGAGTGATCTATTAAAATAGAAAGACACTTAATAAAGCTGCGAACAGTGCCCCAGGTCGTCTCCTCGGTCTGGATGTTTCACATGCAACTGGCTTTCTAGGGAGCAGCAGAGCTAGAGATGTTCAAATTCTGGCTCTGACTTGCTTGAAGCGACATCATCAGCTTTGCGCATCACCAGTCAATGAAACACTCGCTGCTTAATTGCGCGAAAAGTAGTTTCTGTCATTACGCCCGCTCACCACGCTCCAGCAGTATCTTGTATGTCCACAGGTTGCACTTATTAGGGTTTGCACTTATTTAGGTATTTAAAAGGTGAAAACATTAGTTGATTATATAGCAAATTTTAAATGCCTCAGACTGCAATGAAATACGCACCAGAAAATCCGTAGCGAGTTCTACATGCAGTAAGTACGTTATGATTTGAAATAGATGTGCATTATTATGATACACACCTAGTATTATGCAATAATTTCCCTTTATTTATAAGGAGTCATCATTACACGTCTTTAGAATTTCAGGATGTGACTTCGAAACCATCGTGATAAATATTTCCCCTTTTAATTAAATACATGGGGTTGGTTTTCTTAATGGAAGATGTATTACTTTTAAAAACAATGACGTTAAAATACATATATGTTGTTATTTGTAAGTTTAATGTCAACTCGTTTTGTTTCTTATGTAAATTGGGAAAATGTGATAACTTCTCTCCAAATGACATATCAGCTTGCAAGTTACTTGAAGTCATATTTTGGTTTTGAAGTAAGAGATCATTTGGTAAATCGTGCTATGTTATTCACTGCACCACATCCACATAATTATCATATATAGTCATATATTTTGCAATGATCCGGGGTAATCTGACATTACATTTTGCTCTAACTATGCAATCTTGTTTCAAATTAAGCAAATTAATCAAACTTCTGCATATGTTCGGAAATATTTTTAAATCGTTTGATCAATTTTATGATTACCTATTATACAAAATAATATATTATAGGCTGATATTTCATGTATGTTGTTCACTTGTCTTTGTAATATCTTGTCTGTGTATTTCTTGTCGTGTATTGTCTTGTCTTCTATGTGTGTCTTTGTCTCCCACTGTCTTTATTTAATTGTACATTTACTATTTATGAAACATTTAGTTAATAATTTTTGGTGACCATTAATGCAAGCTTTGCTCTGTATGATTCACCATACACAAACAGATCAAATATTCTTTTCATTCTATTGCTTATGTATATCATGATATTGTTCGTAGAGATATACTGATGTTGCTTATTGTGACTTTTGCGAGCCCTGTTTACATGGTTTAGGTGTAAGATTGTGGGTTTTGTGAACATCCCAATCTTGTGCAGCTTTATGTTCAAAAACATCTTCACTCTGGTCCACTCTAGTCTAACAGAGTTATTAATCCATGTCTCAATATCTTGCAATTAAAACATGAACTTGATTTACTCAATTTTAAGTAGATAATAATACACAAGAACCTGAATATACGACGTGATTCATTTCATCATACACGTGGATCCCAAGATTCACCAGCCACACTATTCCAGATGGACCCTTGTGTCAGACACATAACATTTATTTTGCTTAAAAACAAAGGTGATAAGTGTTAAGCTTTAGAGCCGCGTAAATAAATAAGTTAAAAGTGTCAAGCTCTTGAGCCACATAAATGCATAATAACACAATGTAGCATGCTCTCTCTATTCCAAACGTCAAATTTAACCTCGTAAACTGTCTGCATTGCGAGTTATTTGCATTTTGAATGCTTACATTAACACAAAATGAGGTTAAGAAAACGTCTTAAATTTGAATCGTAGATGACCATTGGGACGTTGTACGTTTGTAAACCGACATATGTGTAAACCTAATTTGAATTTTCACACAATTAGTTGGATTATACAGTATCTGAAAGGAAAATGTTTTGAAACAATTATAGAATAGTGAGTGAAAAGAACTGAAAGAAGGTGAAGAAAAAGAAAAAAAGAAGAAGAAAAAGAAAAAAAAGAAGAAGGAAAAAGAATTAAATAAGGAATTAGTATTTATCAAAATAATTCGTCATTTAGTTCTCTCAGTATTACAAATAATATTCCAGCATGCATTACATGATAATTCTTGAACTCGAAACCCGTTCTATTTATAATTAAATTTTTAATTTCCAAATTATACCATGTTTTTGACGAATTAATATTTCTAATTAATATTTATAAACCTTTTCATAATCATGATAATGACGTCGATACATCGCTAATGTTTGGAATGCACTATCGGATATAGCAGTATATCTAATCAGAGCACTTCATCTATTTCAGGTACGCACAAAACGCACCCATGCTCTTTGCACATGAAAACACAATAGTAGATATCTGGAATATAAATGAAGAATAAGCTCAAGAATTATATATTTATGCTCACCCCTGATAATACTGTATTGCAGTTTGTAAAAATATAGACTTAAAAAACAATCTGTTCCAACCGCGTAAGATGGTTTATAGAGTGCATATTCTATATGTTTAAAGATATTTTGTTTTCACAAAGATGGGCAAGGTAAAAAAGTAAGGTAATTCAAATAGTTACCATGGCAACAGGATGTCAGATAAGAGGAATTTGTTTTAAAGTAGGAAATAGGTACAGTACTTAATCGAAGTAAACCTCTGCGGATAGTTTTATATGATGACGAGGGCTATATGATATAACAATTTTGTAGTACAATAAGATTTGATTTCATCGACCTTAAATCTAATTGTGCGAGTGGGTGAATTTGTTTCGGATATGGATGCGAGTGAAAATTAAACCAGAAGGGGCAAACAGGCGTGTTATCAATGCAAGTTGAAGATGGTTTACAATCATTATTGAATAGCATAGGAAATACCTTAATGGACAGGCATATAGGCATTTATGCTGGGCGTACCATTGCCTTAAATTGGATATTTATGGTAAACCTACTGCTTAAAGCGCTCATTACTGGTATTACTGATGTTGCTTCTTGCTTAAAGAACTTGTCCTTTGTTTTCGAACAAAAGTGGAAATTAAAAATCCAACACCCTTGAAACATATATAGATCAAAACAACATTTAAGTGCTCCTTACGAATGCTTTCTCTACGACAGTGAATGTAACATATCTATTATAATGTTTGGATGGATCAATCCAGAACACAGGTTATCTACGAATGTTTCCTCTACGACTGTGAATGTAACATATCTATTGTAATATTTGGATAGATTAATCCAGAACACAAATGCTTCCTATACGACAGTGAATGTAACATATCTAACATAATGTTTGGATGGATCAATCCAGAACACAGGTTATCTACGAATGTTTCATCTACGACAGTAAATGTAACATATCTATTTGAATGTTGGATGGATCAATCCAGAACACAGGTTATCTACGAATGCTTCCTATACGACAGTGAATGTAACATATCTATTGTAATGTTTGGATGGATCGATCCAGAACACGAATGCTTCCTCTACGACAGTGAATGTAACATATCTATTATAATGTTTGGATGGATCAATCCAGAACACAGGTTATCTACGAATGTTTCCTCTACGACTGTGAATGTAACATATCTATTGTAATATTTGGATGAATCAATCCAGAACACAGGTTATCTACGAATGCTTCCTCTACGACAGTGAATGTAACATATCTATTGTAAAAAGAAGAAGGAAAAACAATTAAATGAGGAATTAGTATTTATCAAAGTAATTCGTCATTTAGTTTGTCATTCATTGATTTGTCATTACAGGAATACCGTATTAATCAATCTCAAGAGACTAATTTGTTATGATGAAAATTTATTTGATATTTATACTATATTTGTTCTCTCAGTATTACAAATAATATTCCAGCATGCATTACATGATAATTCTTGAACTCGAAACCCGTTCCATTTATAATTCATAATCATGATAATGATATCGATGCATCGCTAATGTTTTGAACGCACCATCGGATATACAGTATCTAATCAGAGCACTTTGTTTAATTTGTAATCTATTCATCTATTTTAGGTACGCATAAAAACGCACCCATGCTCTTTGCACATGAAAATATAATTGTAGATATCTAGAATATAAATGAAGAATAAGCTCCAGAATTATATATTTATGCTCACCCCCTGATAATACTGTATTGCAGTTTGTAAAAAATAATGTAGACTTAAAAACGAATCTGTTCCAACCGCGTAAGATGGTTTATAGAGTGCATATTCTATATGTTTAAAGATATTTTGTTTTCACTCAGATGGGCATGGTAAAAAAGTAAAGTAATTCAAATAGTTACCATGGCAACAGGATGTCAGATAAGAGGTATTGTTTTAAAGTAGGAAATAGGTACAGTACTTAATCGAAGTAAACCTCTGCGGATAGTTTTATGGGATGACGAGGGCTATATGATATAACAATTTTGTAGTACAATAAGATTTGATTTCATCGACCTTAAATCTAATTGTGCGAGTGGGTGAATTTGTTTCGGATATGGATGCGAGTGAAAATTAAACCAGAAGGGGCAAACAGACGTGTTATCAATGCAAGTTGAAGATGGTTTACAATCATTATTGAATAGCATAGGAAATACCTTAATGGACAGGCATATAGGCATTTATGCTGGGCGTACCATTGCCTTAAATGGAATATTTATGGTAAACCTCTTAAACCAAAGAAATGCACATTGTGTGATTTTGCGCTCATTACTGGTATTACTGTTGTTGCTTCTTGCTTAAAGAATTTGTCCTTTGTTTTCGAACGAAAGTGGTATTAATTAAAAATCCAACACCCTTGAAACAGATAGATCAAAACAACATTTAAGTGCTCCTTACGAATGTTTCCTCCACCAAATGTCCACGACAGTGAATGTAACATATCTATTGTAATGTTGGATGCATCAATCCAGAACACAGGTTATCTACGAATGCTTCCTCTACGACAGTGAATGTAACGTATCTATTATAATGTTTGGATGGATCAATCCAGAACACGAATGCTTCCTATACGACAGTGAATGTAACATATCTATTACAATGTTTGGATGGATCGATCCAGAACACAAATTACCATTGAGAGCATTGAATGTTATTTTATTACGAAGTACATCTGTCTGAATTTTAAAAGGTGTGATATAAAAATGTAAAATAAGCCCTAAATTGTAATATTCACATCAATTATTACGCTCTTGTTCAATTAAATTTAGTGCAAATACCTCAAACTGAGCCCAAACTGGGAGACAGTAGGTACCAATTCAGCAGATCTATAACTCAAGCCACTTAAAATAAATGTTGGCATTTATACAGCGCTTAGTTTCACGTGTACCAAAGCCTTTTACATTTTTTCCACTGTCGTTAGAATATGTCAGCTGTCATGCAGTGCCCAAGGAATGTTCACACCATTGGGCACCTGAATATTCATAACAGCTCTCCATTTCACACCTGGGTAGAGAGATGCAAGTGAAGTAAACCGCCTTACACAAGTGCACAACACGATGGCACCGCCGCGCCGGGGCTCGAACTCGCAATCCATCAATTGCAAGGTAAACCGTACCGCTGCGCCACCGTGCCCCCAACTTATCTTAAGAAGCTCTAAGATACCCGATACTCTACCATAACTCCTTGCAGCATGCCCCTTAACTTTATACTATATGCCCGTATTCCTAGCTGTATCAAATCTACCTGTAATGCTGAGGTATCAGACACCTTACTTGAATCGTAACACCATTTCCGTATACCGCATGTCTTGTCAATCCAACAGTCAACAGTACCACGTGACCACTGGTCTTAAAGTGACACACCGTTATATCCCAATCCTATATAACTTTATTATATCCTAATCCTTAATCATACTCTAACCCTAGGCGCCAGACATGCTTAATCCCAACTAAATTGCATCTATAATCACTTATAAACCTCCACTGAACATTAAAACTAAATATGTCACGTTTGCCATCACAGGAGGAGGAACATAAACATAATGAAAACTAAAATTATTTTACACGGAATGTTTGACTAAATTGATTATTATCAAGTTTGTACAGCCTGTCTCAAAAAAAATTGTGCAAGTGAAAAGCGCCCTCTATGGCAATTAGAAACTACTGATGTGACATAATGCTTACATCACCGTCAAGGGCGTAGTCTTAGCTCTGAAATGCCGTTTGTTCTGTTCAATTGGCTTGGTTTAATCTCGAGATATGTTTAGTTAAAGACGAAAGGGTAAATAAAATCACAGTTGTGCCACTTTTACTAGGTAAGAGGGTTTTACCCCGGGGGGGGGGGGCACTTCCATGACAGATATGCATCATGTGCCTCAGGATAGACCCCTTTTTCAAACCGGCTTGTACCCAATGACCCCTTTTTGTGTTATGGTCCTACATATTACCCAATGACCCCCTTTAAAAAAATTCATGCACTCAATGACCCCCTTTTTCTATTTCCTGCTATACCCAATGACCCCCCTTTTAATTCCCAAATTTAGGTGGTATTTGTATTCTCCTCCAGAAATAATGAGATTTTTCACATTTCCAAGGTGGCCAAGTTGTTTTTACGCAGTTTGGCACGCACTTATTTATGTGTACTTAATGATATTCTTTTGGCAATCCTGTACTCAATGACTCCCATTTTACTTTTTGTTACCCCAATGGCCATCCTTTTTCAACGTTTCATACCGAATGACCCCATTTTTATTCAGGTTGTGTACTGAATGACCCCATATTTTTGTAATTGTACATTTGACCTGAATGCCCTCTACTTTTAACATGGCCGAGGCACATCCCTGCCATTTCAGATAGGGAGTGCCTCCCCCGGGGGTTTTACATGTAACAGTGATAGCATCAAGTTTATCAGGAGTTCCTTCGTGAAATCAAAAGAATGCATCAATTACACAATACAAAATTTTTTGACTGTTTTGACTGTTTTATCATGATGCATGAATAATGATTCTCTTTTCCACTTAAAAGAGATTAAAAGATAAATAAATATTCTGCTGTAAAAATTAAATACATGTGCATGTCAATGATTTTATCATGGTAAATACTGTTCTCTTAGTAACTTAAGACATGTTAAAGACAAAATTGCGCACCTATACATGTTATAGGTTAATGAACGCGTATTACTTGTTGGGAGAGATATTAGACAAAATAATGCACGCGTGCTGATGTTGATGCGTCTAATGTATGCGCCCCGAAAGGGGAATGCATTAGACGCATCAGCATCAGCTATCATTGATTTACTATTATACAGCTCCCTTCCCTAGTAAAAGTGGCACAATTGTGATTTTACCCTTTCGTTGTTAAATAAACATATCTCGAAATTGAAACAAGCAAATTGAACAGAATCAACGGCATTTGAGAGCTAAGACTGCACCCGTGACGTTGATGTAAGCATTATGTCACAACGATATTTTCTAATTGCCAAAGAGGGCGCTTTTCACTTGCACAATTGTTTTTGAGACATGCTGTATATTTAATCCATGATCCTGGTTACAATAAATGTTGAAATATTGAACACAACAGATATTACTGTTAATGCAACATAATAATATACTATTCTTCTGCACAATAGTGTTGCTTGAAAGTTATGGGTCGAAAGTATCAACAAACCTTTGGAGAATCTTGCTTCTTTTCTTAACAATTGCCTCTAATAATATATTTTGCAACCTTTATTTACATATTGACAACCTCGGTAAAATTCAATTTTCAGCGTTTTCAAAAACATCCCCCCAATACAACTGACCGGTTCCAGATTGACTCGCAAAATACATTTACAGTATTTAGATCTAAGACCGTCATCTGCTCAAACACCGCACTGGTTCATCTTCATTTATGTACCTTGACATCTTTTACTCAGTAACAGAATGTCGTTTTCTCACGACAAAGACGTTAATCCGTTAACTTCTCCGCTAAGAAAGTGCGACATTGAAAAGTCTCCAGATTCATTTTGCCCTTGGAATATCAAAGCTCCTCTCTAGAACCAGTGCTTTATGCAATTCAATGTATCTATTGCTATTCTGTTAACACAATAATTCATTTAATAACGCAACATTATCTCCTTTGTGTATTGTTCTGGGCATTAAGGGAAATGAGGGTTAATGCACGCGCACAGCATGTTAACGTAAATGTTACTCTAAGGAGGGTTTTAGTAGAGTAAGCTATAGAAAGAGACAATTGCAAATGTTTGGACAGTAGCAACATATGGAGGATATTAAGTGCAAGGAAGACACTTGGTGACCTGTATCCCATTATGGACGGATTGCACTGTAAATGGGTTGAAATATAGTGATTTTGAAGGAAACATTACAATATACGAGATATCTCATCTGAAGATGTTTGAATTGAGGAGAATCATTTTACTAATCTGTGTACATGTACATTAATGTCTTGCCATTGAATTCTCGCAGAAGGTTCCTTCTGAATCAAGTTTGTTTTCCAAACTAATATCACTTACAATTTATTACCGTCAAGTTAAATGAAAGAATGACACATTACATTTCCCTTTCATCCGTGTATTTTTAAGTCACATCAATATTACACTCTTGATTAATACAACTATTTGAATAGCATGAATCATGTGAATAGTGGACCAAAACGGCATCGACGAAGATTCAGAATGAGCTACCTAATCATACATCTTTCAAGTATATTAATGAATGAATGACACATTACATTTCCCCTTCATCTGTGTATTTTTACTCAGAAATAGAATGTCGTTTTCTCACGACAAAGACGTTAATCCGTTAACTTCTCCGCTAAGAAAGTGCGACATTGAAAAGTCTCCTGATTCATTTTGTCCTTGGAATATCAAAGCTTCTCTCAAGAACCAGTGCTTTATGCAATTCAATGTATCTATTGCTATTCTATTAATTAACGCAGTAGTATATTTTATATAACACATTATTGAAATTTTCTCCTTTGTGTACTGTTTTAGGCATTAAGAAAAAATGAGGGTTAATGCACAGCATGTTAACGTAAATGTTACTCTAAGGAGGGTGTTAGTAGAGTAAGCTATAGAAAGAGACAATTGCAAATGTTTGGACAGTAGCAACAAATGGAGGATATTAAGTGCAAGGAAGACACTTGGTGACCTGTATCCCATTATGGACGGATTGGACTGTAAATGGGTTGAAATATATAGTGATTGTGAAGGAAACATTACAATATACGAGATATCGCATGTTTGAATCGAGAAGAATCTTCTTACTAATATGTGTACATGTGAGTGTGCACTGCGAATATAAAATTGTGTATACATCAATAATGTCTTGCCATTGAATTCTCGAAGAAGGATCCTTCTGAATCAAATTTGTTTTCCAATCTAATATCACTTACAACATATTACCGACAAGTTAAATGAATGAATGACACATTCCATTGACCCTTCATCCGTGTATTTTTTTAAGTCACATCACTATTACACTCTTGCTAATACAACTATTGAATGTGGTCCAAAACGTCATCGACGAAGATTCAGAATGAGCTACCTAATCATTATTCATCTTTCTCATCACTCCGAAAATTCCTAACAGCTGCACTGTTATTAATATTATTTTATAAGTTGCCATTAAGGGCTGGGGTATGAACGTTTGGACAGTATTTATTTTGAGACATCAGAGCACATCAGACATATCGAATTCCATTCTGAATACGAAGAATGTCATTCTGATATCAAATAATTTTGATTTTTTGAAATTCGCAATTTAATACACATTTTATGACAAATCATTAAAATTGATATTTTTGATATTTAACAGTACTCGAAGTAAACTTTATAAATCTGATGATTTATACTTAAGGTGTATGTAGGTGGGATGAAAAGCCGACGATCAATTGAAAATTTTGACCTTTCGTATTGAAGATATGGATTTTTTTCCAAAACACCAAAAAAATTAGGTCTTTTTGGGAAAAAATCCATATCTTCAATATGAAAGGTCAAATGTTCAATTGACCGTCGGCTTTTTCCTCCTGCTACATACACTTTAAGAATATATCATTAGATCTATATAATTTACTTCGAGGACTGTTATATATCAAAATTTGAAAAATATCAAATTTTTATAATTTGTCATAAAATTTGTATTATATTGTGATTTTTAAAAATGAAAATTATTTGATATCAGAAAGACATGCTTCGTATTCAGAATGCAATTCGATAGGTCTGAGGTGCTCTCATGTACCACAAAAAATACTGTCGAAACGCAATAAACGCTCATTTTGGATCCCTTAACCATGTTAATTGTTAATGAAGATTATAAGCAGAGCTATGCAATTTTCTTTCGTGCAATAATTCAGGGTTCATCTGAATATATTGTAATGTTTAACCATCAGCGCGGAAACGCACTTGGTCCTAATGGGTGCATTCTTACTTCACAAACCAAATGAGCATTGTTAACAGTCAGTGGATGGAATGGACACATGACAACAACTTTCGTTTTGCTTTCAGTGCAATGTTAGCATGTTAGTGGATTGGTGACGGAAATGTTATAAAAATATGGATCGTATGTGTAGCGTTAATATCACGTTGATGGTTTGATAGGTGTTTAAAACTGAAATTAAATTGCCACATCGATGGGTGATAATCGTTCTGGTACACCCCGTATTCAATTTTATCTCAAGTCCGTGAGTGCTTTTAGCAATCTAACCCTGAAATGAGTAGATAATTATTTTATGAGGATGAAGTACTATTTATATTGATACCGGTTTAATTGATTTCATTGACAAAGTTCATCATTCATTACAAACACAGGTTGCTAGGTCGTAGTGGTCTTCATCTGGATCTGGATCTGTAAAATACTCTCAACGCCTTCGGGGATTTTATCCGTTTCCATATCTCAGCCTCATTTACTTGTGTTGGGTCACCAATATCCATATGGCAATCTACTTATTAAGAAGAATTACATGACAGTACCTGTCATGTCGCGAATTAAATTAGTATTATTAGTTCTACAATAAAATAAATTGCAATTACAGTACATGATAATTGATGGAGCAATCAGATTTAACCAAATGGTTAGTCAACCATTCCGAACCATCAACAGACCAGAACTGTCTGATCAGGAACATATGTTTTAGACGTAATGTTGGGACGTCAAATTGCGGCATGCATAATAATCATACAAATTATGATATCTCTTATTTGTACTGCATTGTTTATAGAGCTACCGTAGGGTACGAGAACATGGTGACTTTTGTTATATTTGTTAAGATATAAATGGCATACTTTTGTGCTCTACTTGTATGACGATTCACTGTTGTATAATGTGGTTTTTTTTGGACATAACAACTAATCGACATCTATGTTGTGTATAAGACATTGCAAATGGTCGGATTAAAAGGCTCATAAATTAAAATGACCACAAAAGTCCACAATAAATATCTACATTATAAACGGAGACGCTTAAAGATATATCACCCTTTTTCAGGCAATTACTAATCGTCTTGAACCACCCGTGAGCTTAATGCGGCTATATGAATTTAAACATCACAAGCACACAATGTTTACAGGTGTCATACCTGTTACAACGATACGATTATTGCCATC
The DNA here is from genome assembly GCF_039555335.1 of Amphiura filiformis. Classification (NCBI taxonomy): domain Eukaryota; kingdom Metazoa; phylum Echinodermata; class Ophiuroidea; order Amphilepidida; family Amphiuridae; genus Amphiura; species Amphiura filiformis. The sequence goes on along the minus strand of NC_092635.1, from coordinate 18,171,113 downwards.
CCAAAATAGCTTCGCTTTTATTCTAATCAAGTTTATTAAACAGCGATTTTACTTTTTAAAACCATAATGTATACAATTTGCTTAAATTACTGAACTAATATTACTAATAACTGCAGGAAAGCTTTCTGACCATTTTAAGCGAAAATAACAAGGTAATAATAAAAAAACCCACCTTGTTGAGGATATGATATTAAACTTGCTCTGTTTCGCTGACAAACACAGCGAATTTGGCTGATTTTATTTTGGTGCACGTTTGGGACATATGTAAATATTACAAATACGCTAAAATATCAGGTTTAAAAAAAAATACCCCATTTCTTATTATAAGATTGTACATTATGGCTTTAAGAAAACTATTGTTTATCGAAAAAATTAAAGGGAGCATCCTTAGGAGATACGAAATCTTCTGTTTTATTCAACAGATCGTTAAGAATTCGGAAGAGTATTTTGAACAAATTTGAATTATATAGATAAATAATATATAAACAAATACATTTATTGTATGCTTGTGATTATGTTTCATTCGATATTTAAAAAAAAAAAAAAATTAATGATAAATCTTACCTCCCGACGTGGATATTGAAATTGTGATTTGGACGAATCGCGCTTAAGTGCGATTAATAAATTTGACCAAAAGAGGAGCTTTACAAATAGGTTGGTACATCGTACATTTTCAAAATATAGACATACATTCGTTTTTGTATCAACCCAAATACATAGCCTATTACACACGTGTATATCATCATGACCTACATATTACATCGCATTTGGCCTATCTCAGTTTTGAAACGGAAACATTATGCACCAACTGTCCTCCCCAAACAAGAATGAAAATTTAGTAGTGTTATTTCAATGCATTGGAACAGGATTTGAATTGAATTTGATTTTGCCCATTTTTCAGTTCAATTCAATGGATTCAATTAAAATGGTGTGGTTTTTTTTTCAATTCAATTTTAAATGCATAGAATCGAAATATTTTTATTCTTTCATTTCAATGCATTGAATCAAAATGTGTCTTTTTTTTGTTTTTTTGTTTTTTGCATTTCAATTCAATGCATTGAATCAAAAAAGTTTTTTTTTTCATTCTGCCATTTCACTTTATTGTCAGCTTATCAGTTACAATAAACTTTCTCTCCGAACTGCTTTTAGGCAAATGCACGGTAAAATGTATTAGTGTTGGCAATAAGAATTTAATTTTAATATGAATTGAATTTAAATGCTGTGGATTGGAATTGAAATTGGTTAGCAGATAATTTCAATGCATTGAATTTGAAATGAATCAGAGAAGAATTGAATTGAAATTGCATCAAAATGATTTTACAAAATAAGAATGAATTTGAATTGGATCGAAACATGTTAACTACAAAGAGAATTGAATCTGAATTGAATTGAAATTCTTTTTCTGAATCGAAATAACACTACGTTTTAGCTCCTAATTCCTGTGTTGAATTATTCTTAATTTCTTTTTTTAAATGCATTTAAAGCTGATAGATTTATTTGAAATTTATTACGGTTTGCTTTTATGAAACTATGATCAGGATTTCTTTTTTGTTTATGGTGATATACATGTTTATACATAACATAACAGAGGATAGGTTGGTGATCCAGTTGCGTTGCGTGGGTCATCATGGGGGGGGGAACAAGCAGTTTGTTCGGCAAATTTCCTATTGGATTTTTTTCAGATCGACTTGGTGGGCACGTGCCATCCAAAAATCCCACCCCACCCACCCCACTCCGGCTCGTGCCCTCTTTTTATGTTTTAATATTATGATGTGCATAGCTATAAGTTAGTGTACAGCATTCTTCAACATAGAGGTTTTTTTCATGGCAATGTATAAATCTATTAGTCCTACATATGATACGCGATTAAATCAATCTGCTATAGTCATCGAAATGTAAATAACATAATCCATTTGTATATGATTGGAAAAATATCTGATAGTTTGCAGAGGTTGACCAGTATGTGTTTCTTAATAATCATCCGGTGTCCCAAAAAAGATTACATGTAGATGTTTTAAAATGATACCAAATATATGTCCTTAACATAGCATAATCTATGTACCCTCTACTAGTACCCATGTGAATGTCAAGTTCACAACTTGCGTACTTAGGGTCTTTTTATCTTTTCAGTTTTCGTAAGTCTATTGTTCAGACACGAAAACATAAGGGATTAAGTGAGTTGATCTGTAACTTGAATTCATTGTTAACTTTGAAGTACCAATCAGCTTATTTCAAAAGAGGTTGATGCCGATGTCAACAAAGGCTGGAGAGACAAGATTATGAAACACCGGTGTTTTAATGGTCTAGGACCCTCTCGTCTTTGATGTTGTTAAATTGATTCACATTAATATGACAAAATGCCAATCCGAATGAAAAGGTCCACCTTTTTCTGTAAAAACGTTGAAAAAAAAGCCTTAAAATCACAAAAGGTCCACGTATAGGCTCTGCAAAAATATACATTCAAAATAAACCCAAGTCTTGCATATAGGCCCAACCAATTATCAGATTAGCTTGCCATTATTACGAATAAATAAAATGAATTATCTTTGCTCCAATGCAATTCTTTTGTATTGCATTTCAATATAAAACATGATTACCAAATCGCCACTTGTACGCGCCTCATTGGGATATATTTGGCTATTTCAGACACTCGTTTCATCGCCAATATGAAAGACATTTGCTTATAACTTGGCAACATGGTTAGTTTATTTCAATGCTACACTATTTTTACGAGCCACTCACGCCTAGGCGTAAGTGCATTATACACCAAACGCAAGTCAGTTGAAGCCGCGCCGTACAACTTATCGCGAATTTACGACCGTAAAATTTAGACACTTTTTGTCTAGATTGGCACCAACCCTCTCATCTCACGTTTTCATATGTCTGAAATTAAATAACTTACCAAAACGAAAACCGAAATTCACTTGCTTCAAATTATTAGTAACTAACAAATAGCTAGAATAAAAGATTGGTCACACCTAGCAGGCTAACACTTCAGAATAACAATGACTTACGAAAACGAATACGGAAACAGAAACTGAAAAGATAAAAAGGACCCTTAGTCCGAATTCCACGCATTCCTGAGCAAGGTGTTTACGTAACATGTAACACCAGGTTCATTACCACCGTCACAGCCATTTGGCGGGACATTTCAGTAGGCTCAGCCATAGCATGGCAGATGCAATTTTTCAGTAGTTCTGTAGTTCAGTTCAGTCAGAAATGTACAATATTCTTTACAGTATGTAACACACAGCAGCGATTTCAACTAAAAAACCCACACAAAGCCTAATTGCAAAAGATTGTTCTTAATTTTACTATTACTATGTTGATGACAGAAAATACAGCGTTCTGAAACGCCTTCATCAAAACTGTGTTCTTCTCTAATGACCATATATTCCTCTTTTTTTTATTCAATTTTAGAATGTTCCCGGGAGAATGTTTCTTTTGTGCAAAAGTTTGGAAAAATACTTGAAAAATAAAGAGTAATAAACACAAAATATAAAACAACAGGTGTGAATGTGTTCAAATTTCGTTGTGCGATATTTTGATGGTTAACCAGTCGTGACACTCCCATAAGAAATTGATTAAAATGAATTAAATGAAACGACTGATCAATCGGTAATAAATTAGGGAGTTGGGAAAATTGTTTGCAATAAAAATCAGAGGGTGGTGATGCATTTGTAAAATTGCATTTATTTACGAACCGCGAAAGACGGGTGACCGCTAGTAAGTTAAGTTGAGCAGACAGTTACAAGAAGGATGAATAAATAGTATCCGGAAAAATACATTGTTATACTGTCTATGGATGTATCACTACAAAATGCGGTTCATTTTCTATATGTAATAATATGGGACACCTTGTACATCCACGACATTTTCATCTAAGATCGTGTTTCTTTGTGATTTAAAAGATTCAATAGACTTACATAAAACAAACTTGTACCAGGAGTGAGTCTTATTAATGGGTAAATTGTTGCAGAATCTCAATTCAATAGCAATACAGATTATATTTATGATAAATTTTCAAATAATTGCTGGTGACATAGACTCACTAAATTCCTCTCAATTTCTGACCGAACGCGGATGTACAAAAACATGGATACGAGACAATCCCTGGTACAAAAGAGACGCGATTCATAGAATGTGTTATTGTGCTTTGTTCTTAGCGGTTATTAACCTCTGTGATTTTGACATAATGCAACATGGAATATTCAAAGTATTAGTAATTATGCGTGTCAATATTGTTTGACATGTCGCCCAAGGCTCAGACACTATAAATAGATAATATTATGTAAAATTTAAATTAAAATAAAGTTTGGTTTTGATAATGACATGTGCACAAATTTCGTATAATAGTTAATTGTGTGTTGTTGTGTCATGCATGCTCGCGTCAAGCTAAAACGTGTCCGTCATCATTGGTGAACGGAAAATTACTTTTTTGTTTGTTTGATTGTTTGTTTGTTAGAGTCGCTGATGACTTTGGCTACAGAATCCAATTGGCGAGTGTTGCTTGGCAAGTAGAGGTCTAATAATTTGCATTAAAAGGGCATTTCATGATCCACAGCCTCATCCCCACAATTTTCTGAAAAAAGTTGAGATTTTTACACCACTAGAAACCTCTGGCTACATAATGTTTATGTACCAAATATTTCTTGCAAATTAATTCGTTTTGTAAAAATATCGTCAAATTTGAATTTCAATTATAACACATTGTCTATGGACTAGTGTAATACACATAATCATGCATAACTCGCAAACGCAAAATCAGAATCAACTGATTTTTTGGTAATAAGCTTTTTTCGTGGATATCTATACTGAAAAATGTCCCGGGGAAAATGTCATAACACTAGTCACACTATATTTTTAAAAGATTGTATGCAAGTCTATAGATTAAGCGAAATAATAATTATTATTAGTGCTTAAGTTGAATGAATTTGGGATAAAAGCTGTCTTAGTTTCAGAATTAGTCAAGTCTTATCCGATGTACGAGGGTGTAGATTAACCTTCAAGAATTGGGTTTGACGTGACTGGTAGTGGTAAAGGATTGAGGATAGTGGTAGCAGTAGTGTTGTTACGGCTTGAATTGCGAAGATCATCGTTAAAAGGGCATTTCGTGATCCACAGCCTCATCCCCCCACTTTTCTCCAAAAAAAATTGAGATTTTTATACCACTGGAAACCTCTGGCTACATGTTTATTTACAAAATCTTTCTTGCAGATTAATTCGTTTAGCAAAGATATCGTGAAATTTGAATTTCGTTCTGGTATACCAGAACGAAATTACAACACATTGTCTATGGAGCAGTGTAATACACATAATCATGCATAACTCGCAAACGCAAAATCGGAATCAACTGAAATTTGGGGAATAAGCTTTTTTCGTGGATATGTACTGAAAAATGTCGTAAAAAGAGGATGCTAGGATCACAAAATAAAAATAAATGTTGGTATTTATACAGCGCCTTTCACATGTGAACATGTACCAAAGCGCTTTACATTTATTCCGCCGTCATTAGAATATGTCAGCTGCCATACAATGCCCAAGGCATGCTCATACCTTTGGGCGGCGCTCAATGGACAGTATTCATAACAGCTCCCCAATTCACACCTGGGTGGAGAGGAGTAATCGAGATAAAGTGCCTTACTAAGGGCACAACACGATGGGGTCGCCGGGGCTCGAACCCGCAACCTTCCGATTATGAGTCCTAGCCCGTTCCGCTCGGCCACCGTGCTCCCAATACTCCTTTAAATAATTTCAGGCAAAATTTCAACACGTGAAATAAATTCAATATAGGTCCTACCTACTGAAGATTACAATAACTATTATTACTCAATACTTATTATCATACACTGCAAAATTGTGTCTGTCACAGTAAACCCATGCATCTAGTGACCCAATATATACCAAAGCAAGAGACAACGCAAGGTAATAACAAAGCTGAGATATATTTAAGCTGTTTAAGAAACAAGATTCGTTCAATATAACAAATAGATAGATTAATTAATTTTAACAAAAGTTAACTTACCTCAACATTTGTCATTTTCTGTTCACCTTCCATGGTTGTCATAGCAAGGTAATATCACCGAATGTATAAAAATAGATGTATAAATTAATTATAAAATGGACGCATCACTTATATTCCAGCTGGTAGCTATATAGTCCTGTATGGTAATGAATCTTTGATTTCCACAGGGTAGTTAGTCTGCTATCTTTCAAACCTAACAATATTGCGACACACTTGTGGTATACACAGTTGCCGGTTTTGTGGTTTTCTTGATTTTTTTAAAACCCACATGATCCATTCGATAATTATCTTTCAGCCTTTTCCCGGGCCTTTTCCATACCCGTTTCCATACATATTGCAATGAATGCCTGTGAAAAAGCGTTATATACCATTACTTAAATATTCAGTTTTATGTATAACTTCAATAGAATTGTGTATCGTCAAAATCGCTGACCGTATCTGTCAGGAGACGATAATTAATTTGTTTTACGAGGCTTTGTTCCAATTAGATATATCACACGTGCAATGGCGAACTCAATCAGACACCAGGTTTGTGGTTTTCATTTAAAGAATACTTTTTGTGGTAACAATGAAAAAAACTTTCACAAAGAACTCAGTTCGGCCATATATTCCAACAACAAAATGTCATCTTTCAAAATGAAGCTCTGATAAAAAATTGGGATATGCAGTCGAAGCAGAATTTATTTTTGCACATTATGACACCTCATTTGTTAGAATGGCCCCAATATTGATGCCGTAGTCATGGTAGTATCGTACATTTAAATGAAAGTATCTCAGGATTTGATCCATTGAAGGAAATCTGTGCAGCTCTCATTGGGTTATTCTTTTTGTTTTGGTTCATGCATTTGGAGGGCCAGGGGATCAAAACATGTGATAATCAATAGCAATTATCATTTAATTCACATCATTATTTACGTAATGTCAAATTGAAAACTGAAGATTTTCTGTCCAACAAGGTCCTAAATGACTTACAATTCCAAGTTGCCTTTTTAGCATGTTTACTGGTAAAGTTAGAATCAAAATTTCCTGATTGGGAGGTGTTACCAACAGATGTAACCATTACTCTTCCACTTCTTGAGACCTTCTTGGACACAAAAAAACATTGAACTTGTCATGTTTTAATATGGGATTAAGCAAATGACCACTGATTTGAATAATGACATTTTGTTTTATTGATTATCACATCTTTTGAGTTTTGAAACAAGAAGAATAATCCAAATAGAGCCGAAAACATTTTCCTTCCATGGATACTAAATACAAGTTTTCAAATCTCGGGTTACTTTCATTTAAACCAGGATCTGTGTTTAAACATACGTTGCGACATCAATATTGGGTCCATAACAACAAATGAGCTATCACAATGCGCAAAATAAATGTGCTTCAACTGCATATTTCACATGTTTCATATTATGGCAAACCGTTTTGGAGTATTAAATGGTCATCCATTATTCGTTACATTGTTTTATATGAAACAAAGGCTTATTTTCGATATTATTATTGAGCCCAATTCGAAAAAAAAAGAACGATTTGAAGTATTTTTTGTATAGTTCTCTTATTGTATTAATAGCCAAGACATTCAAGACCCAGTCAGTGATCCCATCGCAAGTGTAAAAAAAAATTAAAATTGTTTATAAATTGCTTAAAAGTGAAGGATAAGTCATTCAAATTGTCATTTGGTATTTTTGAAATGACAAATTGGGCAAGAAACGAAGAAAACAGCAGTACTGACGAAGTTGAAGCCCCATTCAAATACAAGTAGCTAATTTAGATACTGTCAGTATCTATACAGATTCGTGCAAAATGTCTTATTTTGTCTTAAATACACGGCTTTCGGCGGAACCACTCGCAGGCTATGTTAGCACATCTATGACAATGACAAAGGTACCAAACTCTGAATTTTGATGATTTTTACGATCATCCGGATGAGCAAATCACTGAATGGGCCTTTAACCAATTTTCGACTAATAATATGAGCAATAATGTTTCAGCTCAAAGTGAATAGAGAGAATAAAGAACAACTTGAATAATTGCCTTTGCTATAATTAACATTAGGACAAGTTGGATGGAAGCATACTAATAATATGCCGAGGTGATTCTTCGCAATAACACGAGCAAAGTATTAAATCTTTAAAATTGAAATCCAATAATTTGTTGTTTGTTTGTCAGTTTGTGTTATTTTAGGAACTCAAAAATCCGTCTGTATTAACTATTAATTAGTTTCTGCTTTCAAAACATTATTAACTTTTATCATTTACCACCAAATTTTATTTTACTCTTTATTCCTTTGTAATTGGGCGCAATGTTGAAAACCTCGGCAATGGTACTCAAAAGTTCACTACTATCTTTGTAATGATCATGTTGTTTTCAATTGTTTGAAGTACCGTCCAACCAGTTTCCTCTCACTTTCAAGGCTAACATCGAGTATGTATCGAACATCCGTTTGCCAGCGTTTCAGATGTGTAGGTATACTATTATACACTGTTAAAATTTAATTAGTCAAAAAAGGTCTAATTCGACTAATTAAAGATTAGCCATGTAAGATATAATTTTGTTATTCAAGAAAAATAATGTTGAAATGATGTATATCTTTAAAGCTAAAAGAACATAGCATTTCATTTTAATTTGCATCATGCTGAAAAGCAAATACGGAAATCGGAACAGTCTCTTATCTTTTCTTCCTAGTTAGTCTTTCAAGTTGTTAAGTGATTTCACGCGCGTATACAAAGAACAAAGTTAATTAAAACATACATTATTGACACAAAACGAAAATTAAAAAAATATTTATAAATCATAATACTTAATAGGAGCAATTTATGTTATCGCTGAAACCAGGCACTTCAGACTTACAACAAATCGACAAATGCAGAGTGCCCCCCTGACAAAAAAATGAAAGAAAAAGTGCCCCTCTGACAAAAAATGAAAGAGAAAATCAGGAGGGCAAAGGAAAAGATTCTAACAAAATTCAGGGCCAAAATAGTGTAAAATACAAAAATTTTCCGCGCTACGCGCGCACATTGTAACAATAAAGCCCTTTTTTAGCCGGATAATGGGCGAAAATAGTGTAAAATACCTTTTTTTCGCGCTACACGCGCACATCATCCCAATAAGGCCCTTTTCGGGAAGCTCGAAGACATACAGTCTCTATGTATTGTATGATGCAACTGCAATTTTTTTTCGTCTGTGCCCTCAAAATTTTATTTTTGCCCCCCCTGACCAAGAAAGCTGGCTACGCCCCTGCTTAATATGATCAACAGCAAATGGAAAACCTCCATCGACAACTCGAGAAGTTTTTCTAGTGCATATGTTGGGTCTGACCACCAACTGGTCATAGCCAACCTACGGCTCAGATTCAAGACAAAAGCAAAACCAAATTATCCCAAACGATACGATGTACAAAAGCTCAAAAACTCCTATGAAGATGAAATCGGAGGAAGATTTCCCCATTGATGAATGGTGCTGACACGGATGTAGAAACTCTATGGGAACGCATAAAAACAGCATTCAACGAGACATCCAAGAAGGTTCTTGGCAACAGAAAAGCCCAGGTGGTTCCCCAATTAGGTGACGAGCAGCAGGTTAAGATAGAAACATGAAGGATTCCACCAAGAGTGATCAGTATAATTTCCTCAACAGAGAAAATTAAAAGGAAGATTAAGGGATGCAAAGATAAGTGGATCAAAGATCTATGTAAAAAGGTGGATAACGCACACCAAGCTGCGCAATCCAAGGAGGTCTATGCAACTATTATGACGGTCACAAGGCAATCAGGTATCAAAATGCAAACAGTGAGGAGCAAAGATGGACAAGTCCTGACTGATATATCTGATGTGAAAGATAGATGGAGAGAAAATTACGAGGAACTGTATAACAACACAAACTATGTCAATGTGGATGCAATTCAAATATCCCAGATGCCTAAGCTAGAAAATGTACCAGACATCCTAAGAGATGAAGTGATTAGTGCTGTTTTAACAGCACTAATCTTCTAAAAGAAGTTAACAGATGGAAAGGCACCGGCTTATGATAACAGCGGAAGAACTGAAAGCATCAGTAGAAACTGGAATAGACATTCTCTATAACCTATGTAATCAAATTTGGAAGGAGGAAGTCTTCCCAGCTGACTGGGGTAGTGTTAATAATCCCATCTTTAAGAAGGAAACAAGCGTGACTGTGGCAACTACAGGGGCACAAGTCTACTGAGCCACGCAGGAAAGGTATTTGCTTTAATTCTCCAACGTACAATCATAAAGAGGACAGAAGAAATTCTCTCAGACTCCCAGTCAGGCATCAGACCAAGAAGATCAACAACATCAACAGTACTGTTCACCCTCAGACAGATAGCAGAGAAACACCTTGACAAGAAGAAAATCATATTATGTTGTTACGTCGACTTGAAAAGGCATTTGATACAGTGTGGCAGGAAGGTCTTTGGCCAGCGAAGCAGTTCTTTGGATACTCAAACAAGCACATACAACGTCTTCATGCAATGTATAATCAGTCTACAAGTGCAGTTAGAGTGAATGGCGAACTGACAGAGTGGTTTAGAACAACGGTGCAGTGTACATCAGGGCTGTGCACTGTCTCCGCAACTCTTCACTAACATTCTTCTGCAAATCGTAATTCTATATGCAACCCATGATAGTACAATTGGCGTCAACATACAAGGACACCTAAAACAATCTTCGTTTTGCAGATGATATTGTACTGATAGCCCGAAATGAAATAGATCTGTAAAAGTGAACCTATACAGCTCAAATTTTGGCTTGAAAATTAACATCGCCAAGATAGAGGTACAAGTTATCAGCAAGTAACCACAGGACCTAAACATCAACATCAATGGGGTAAAACTTCTTCAGGTAGACAAGTTCATATATACCTTGTAGGTGCCATACTCAGAGAGGAACATGCTACGCAGACATCAGGCACAGAATTAGAAAGGCGCTAGGAGCAATTCAAAGTCTCAACAAAATCTGGTCTGCTAAAGATATCACTTGCTCAACAACAACAAAATCGAACTCTACAAAGTACTTGTCCTGTCCATCCTTATGTATGGCTCAGAAACATGGACACTGAAAAAAAGACAAAAATAGGCTGCTGACTTTTAAAATGATTTGCCTCAGGAAAATCATGGGTGCTAGACAAAATCAGGAACACCATCACCAGAGAAAATCTAGGTTTAAGGAGACATTGACAGAGTGACCACAAAAGACTGAAATACTTTGGTCATGTCAATCGGATGCAATCATCAATATACCCAAACATATTCCTGACCTCCAATATCCATGGAGACATACCACGTGGATGACCAGCCAAGAAATGGACAGATTGTGTAAAGGCAGACTGCGCAACTAGAAACTTGAGATCCCTTGTTGTCCCTATCTATCACATGATCGGAGGATCTGGCAAGCCATCCTGAAACAGAACCCATCACACATTCCCAAAATGGTTTTGACGGCTTAGGTCAAGGTAGGTCAGGTTTATTTACAACATTGAACATTTACATTTTTAAGATCTTTTAATAACCAGATATTTGATATTATTAAAATGTTTTATGTTATAACATTTAAAAAAATGTTTTTTAAAACATTAAAAAACATTTATAAAAAAATATGTGTTTGCTGGGACCCATATAAAGTGAAGCATGAATGAAAGTAAAGCATTATATTGAAAAAAATCATGTTCAGGTCAGCCAAGTATACGCTTAGAGAACTCTGTCTGTCAGTTCGCCGTTCACTCTAACTGCACTTGTAGACTGATTATACAGTGCTTGAAGACGTATGTGCTTGTTTGAGTATCCAAAGAACTGCTTCGCTGGCCAAAGACCTTCCTGCCACACTGTATCGAATACCTTTTCAAGTCGATGTAACAACATAATAGGCTTTTCTTCTTGTCAATGTATTTCTCTGCTATCTGTCTGAGATTGAACAGTTGATCTGTTGTTGATCTTCTTGGTCTGATGCCTGACTGGGAGCCTGATAGAATTTCTTCTGTCCTCTTTGTGATTCTACGTTGGAGAATTAAAGCAAATACCTTTCCTGCGTGGCTCAGTAGACTTATGCCACAGTCAAGCTTCATTGTCTCCTTCTTAAAGATGGGATTAATAACTCTACCCCAGTCAGCTGGGAAGACTTCCTCCTTCCAAATTTGATTACAGAGTCTATGCAGAATGTCTATGCCAGTTTATCCTGATGCTTTCAGTTCTTTCGCTGTTATACTATCGTAACCCTGTGCATTTCCATATGTTAACTTCTTTTGTTATACAGTTCCTCGGAATTTTCTCTCCATCTATCTTTCACATCAGATATATCAGTCAGGACTTGTCCATCTTTGCTCCTCACTGTTTGCATTTTGATACCTGATTTCCTTGTGATCTTTTTAATAGCTGCATAGACCTCCTTGGATTTTACAGCTTGGTGTGTGTTATCCACCATTTTACATAGATCTTTGATATACTTGTCTTTGCATCCTTTAGTCTTCCTTTTAATTTTCTCTGTTGAGGAAATTATACCGAGCTCTCTTGGTGGAATCCTTCATGTTTCTATCTTAACCTGCTGCTCGTCACTTAATTGAAGAACCACCTGGGCTTTTCTGTTGCCATGGACCTTCTTGGATGTCTCGTTGAGGGCTGTTTTATGCGTTCCCATAGAGTTTCTAAATCCGTGTCAGCATCATTCAGCAATGGGGAATATCTTCCTCCAATTTCAACTTCATAGGAGTTTTGAGTAATAGTGTCTTTGAGCTTTAATGTACATCGTATCGTTTGGGATGATTTTGTCTTGCTTTTGTCTTGAATCTGAGTCGTAGGCTGGCTATAACCATTTGGTGGTCAGACCCAACATCTGCACTGCATGGGAAGACATCTCGAGTTGTCAATGGAGGTTTTCCATTTGCTGTTTAAGCATTACCAGCTATTACCCAATTATATACCTGGGTGGAGAGCGGCATTGGGATAAATTGGAGAACCTGAGATAATGTTCTCAAGTTATTCCAGATAATTGGTATTACATGATTACATGCAAGATTCTGCATGCATTCAGAAATATCTCAATTGTTCCAAACCAGTTACAACTGCCATGACACCAAATAAATCACAGAAAAGATAATTACAATTTAGTCCCCAGGCCCGTACGCAGGGGGGGTGCGGGGGGTGCGACCGCACCTCCCCAAATTTGCCAAAGTATACAAAAAGTCCCAAAATTTAAGAATTTGCGAGCGTAGCGAGGAAAAAAAATCAGTTTTTTAACGGTTTTTTGGTCAAAATAGGTCCACATTTTTGGGGAAAAGTCCACTTTTCACAAAATCGCCCCCCCCCCTTTGGAAAAAAGTCCACTTTTTCAAAATCAGCACCCCCCAAAAAAAAATCCTGCGTACGGGCCTGCAATTTACCATGTTTACTGGCAGGCAAACCAGTACTTTATTAATAACAATGTACAGTTGGTATATTCTTGCAATCAACCTCAACAATAAAGTCTTCACCAAGAAATCTGTGCCAGATCATAGATAGTGGCCAGATTAAATATACACTATCTTCCTCTCACACCTAAATCATAACAAAACGTGCGGAAAGATAATAAATTTTTCACAAGATAATATCTTAAAGATGACAAATTGTATCCCACTTCCTTAAAATAACCTATTGAAAGCAATTGAAGAGTTGACTTAAATTAGAGGTATTCACATGAACATTTGTTCCAGATTGAATTGGTCCACATGAAACCGAAGTGAACTATTAAGCATCCGCACAGGCCAAGGCATCCATAGAGCAAATGCATCATAGTGTACTAGACAGAACTACATTAGCTTTGGATACATTGAAAATCTGCTTTATATTGTGAGTTACAGCTTTCTGGTTCTCAACCCTCAACATGTTACACACTGCACTATAGTTTGCAGAGTTTTTAAATAACACACACCAACTCATTTCTGATGTACATTGTGTACACAGTAAAAAGAGGTATAAGTGTTGAGTAACTGCATTTTCTATCCATTAGTATAGTACTATTAGGCTAAACTTGGACCAAAGTGGGTAAACTTTTGTACAAAACCTTTACAAAGTTTCTCAACATTGGGTAAAATCAGAAAATTTATGCAACGTTTTTGCAGTGTATAGGCATAAATAGTGTATGTTACCGGGTGATAAAACAATTGGCTTTCTCCTCATTCCACTTCCCACCTGTGTGGAGGCTAGATAAATATCAAAATTTGACCAGCTTTGGCTTATACAATAATAGCCGGGGTGACAATTTTAATCTCATTTTGTACCACCCATGCATAGAACACACCTACATTGCGCTGCCACCCAGTGTGTGTAGCTTCATAGGGCAATAGGAAAATTGCCGAAAAATGGCTTGTGCCCCCCAATCATGGTCGGTGCCCCCCCCATGTGATGACCCACACTACGCCACTGCTGCCACCAGATTATAGACAAACTCAATCTTCCAAAATTCAACCCAGTCCACAAACAACAACATCTTACATGGTTGCTATAATACATCAAAATAGCATTTCTCATTCAAAAACAGAACATACATGTTGACAGTGGACTGAGGGAGTTTTGGGAACACCATAAAATAATCTCCAATTTGGTCCCTAGTTTTGGGCCATGCATGCATTTCCAACATAGTGGAAATCTACACTGCCCTTTTCACAGCTTTGTTTACTGTGAATGAAGCCTTAGGTTCAGATTAGGTTAAAACTGGGGTCAAGTAATTGAAGGGTTATGTTAGAGTTGGGGATAACACATCTTTATGAGTTTGACTCTTATGTTAGAGTTGGGGATAACACATCTTGATGAGTTTGACTATTTGTTAAATGTATGTTACGCACAAATTCTCTAATCTTGAATTAGCGAAAAAGAGAGATACTGCTATACCACAAAGCACTGTTAAATAATTGATATGCTGCCCTCTGGGTCTAAAGCGCTAATCCCCTTTTCACTAATTCAAGAAATTTGAAGTGTAACATAAATTTAACAAAGAGACAAAAGGATGTGATCTATATAATTAGGGATAACATTGTGCCAGTGGGCAGGGTCTTAGCTAGAAATTGAGGTTTGCCTGTCATTTGAATAAAATTGCCTGTCCTAATTTGACCTTTAAAACATTACCAGACTTCTACAGCCCATTTGGGGTTCAAAAAGTTCAAATGGGTTGCTATGGCTTTGTTTTGTAAATCTAGTCTACTAAAAAGGTCAATAGCCTTTCTCAACACCTTCAATTTAAATGTAGCATATGTCAAAGGCATAAATGTTGCCCATCCCAGGAGCAAACTTCTTATGGGCAGACTAGCTAAGACACTGACAGTGGGTGTAAAGTGTATGGGCCAATATCAGAAAATATTTACATAATTTGAAACAACAAAGAGAAAATACTTACATGTGATATTTATTATGAAACACCAAATTTATTATTACCATGTTTAGAATACAATGATTGAAGTAGACAAACATAGTATCTCCAGACACTTACATCATGTACATTGTACATGCAACTTGGATATTTATATATAAATACGACTTCACAAATCCTGCCATAGTGAGCACCAGAAATCATGAAAATTGCCAATATGAATGCTACTTCTCTTGAAAATCAGATCTTGATCATTGTACAGGGTGATTTAAAATTAAATGTACCCAAATTCAAAAATTAAAATAAAATACTTACCGACATTTGTCTGTTTGTAAGCTGTAACAGGATAGCATGTTTCCTATTATTGGTGAAAAAATCATGTCTTTACCTCAAATGGATTGAAGAAAAGTACATTTTTATAAAACACACCAATTTTGTTACTGCAGTAGAGAACACGAATAAACTTAGTTCCATGTGTTGGTCTAAAAATGGGATGATAAATTGAAAATGCGATATCTTCGGACTAAAACCACTTATTATCAAAATCAAAATTTCTACTACAGAACACTTTATCACTGCTTTCTATGATAGTTTTTTGATATGTACAATCTCCGCGAATATATATAACAAATGGGTAAAACTGGGTGCAGTTCATTATAAATCACCCTGTACAGCTACACAATGACTTAATACCAATTTGAACATTTTAGTGCATTATAATTGATAGTGCACATATCAAATCATTTCTAACAAAAGCATCTCTTTGTAATAAATTAGTGTTTCGATGTAACCACACCATATGCTGCAAACATTGTCAATGACATGATAGGGTTTTATTAGCTTTAATAGTGTAACACAGCTGTCACATTGTTTTGAAGAACTTGGTACTGTATCAGGAGCAAATTTATATAGATCTGAAACATACTATGCAGCAGTCTTTTTTTTTACATTGAACTGGCCAATGTTATGTTATTTTGATTGGTGAGAAGCACCCACTTGTATCATTGCATGTTTTTAACGACGACCCTCAACTTTGTGACCTTTATTACTTTGCTTCCAAAACAGGTACTATATTCCCCAGGTGCTTTTATGCAGAAATGGCTGACTTAAAAGTCAGTCATTTCTCTGGGTGCTTATTATTGCGCAATGAAACCATCAAAACCAGACATTGCATTTTCTTTCGCAACACATGTCCAGATTCAATGCTTTTATTGTGCAATTAAGGACTAATAAACTAAACTGAATTGAAATTATGAAATGAAAGATACAAATGGGAATCTCCACACATAAACATTCAAACCAGTGAACTTGAAGTAAATATCATCATCCTAGACTCAAGTTTTGAAGGTATTTTCATTCAGCCATTTGATCGAATTTAGTTGTCCAGGTACATTGAAAAAGGGATGCTTAGGCAGCAAAATTGTGTAGAGAGGGGCCTTATTAGAGAGGGCTAATTACAATAATTACAGTAGAAAACAGTAATTGCTTCAACTCATTCATACTAATACTATGATCATCAATTTAAACAAACAGTTCAAGCCTGATCACAAGCATCACTGTTCACATTCTATTCGCTTTAATTTAGGCTGTCTTTAGGGTTTGCAGTTTGCACAGGTATTATTGGCCTTCTTCACACCGCCAACATTTCACTTGTCTTGCTGTTTATTGCTGTAATTTGGAAATGAAGTGGACATGAATTGATTCTAGAAATTCTCAAAAATGACCTAAATTTGGACAAAAATATGCAATTTTACATCGAGAATGACAATTCTCGTGATCGTGTTTTCACTGCATCAAAATTGCAACACATCCTCTGAGCGAACATCAATGTCCACATCTGTACACATTGATTGGTTGGTCACCTTACCTTCGGGTCGCAGGTTACAAAGGAACTGAGCTTTCTTTTATTCCTACATGCAGTGGTCATAAACTTGGGTTACAATATGCTTTCACTTAAGTTACTACAGGATGTCAGGTTTGTGGTTAACTGTAAATAGGGATCACATGGATAAAGCTGTGATCCACAGACTGTCCAAAGAACTTCTGTCCATAAATGAAACAAGTGACAAGAATCACAGGTATGTTTGAAAAAAATTTGTGTTATTATTTCTCACTAAAAGTAAAATGTATCTACTAAACTGGTTATGTGTTGTTTCACATTTCAGTTTAACATACTTTAATATGAAGAGAATTTGATCCCTAAATAACCTTGTACAATTACTTAATGTACAGCCCTGTTTTCAGGTTACAGATTACTCCATATAACAACAAAAAATATATGAGGATGAAACCAAACTGCATGGTTGTAACAATAGCAGCATTGTCAGTTGGTGACTTCTGCAGTGTATTTCACTATTCTTTGGTTCACCCCAAGTTTAGTAGTGACATCAATGCTCTTTCCTGGTTGCGCTACAAGCGTTCTGACAAACCGTGTACGCTCTGCACGCTTAACTAAGTGCATGATTTTATACTAAGACGAACCAATGTATAACATTTACAATGCAATGCACCATACGACCTTTAACCCATCATAAGTGCAAACCCATTATAACTCCACCATATAAATTCTATGCAAGTTACTGCATTGTGGGCTTACAATGGGTTTAGCACTTACAATGCACTGAGCTATAGGTAGAAATCCATACAACCTCTATTGAAGACATGACCTTAATTTTCCACACAGGGAGTGTGAATTTCAAATGGGGTAACCTTATGGTTGTCTCCATTTGATATCTACACCCTGTTTGACTAGTCCGACGAGTAGGACCTTTTATTTCTAAGTTACCAGACTATACACTTTTCACACTATGATCACTATCTCACATGGCGCAAGAAAGACGAATCGCGAAAGTCCAGTGACCGCGCCCCCCACGAGAAGGACCTTTTATTTCTAAGTTACCAGACTATACACTTTTCACACTATGATCACTATCTCACATGGCGCTAAGAAAGATTTAATCGCGAAAGTCCAGTGACGCGCCCCTCGGGAGGATAGTGGACTTTTGTGGTTAATCTTTCTTGAGCGATCAGAGTTAGAGTATAGTTGGTAAACTAAGAAAAAAACAGGTCCTACTCGTCGGACTATGTTTGACAGAATAAGTTCATCTCTTCCATTAACCCATTTTGGCTATTGGTGAAATACACCCTGGTGTTATTTTCAACTTAGTCCATTGTCTGACTTAGGTGTAGAGGGCATATCATACTAAGCAATCGCTAGTAGCGTACGATATTTTTTACGTCACTTCATTCGCTGATCGGCAGAGCGACTGCTTATCTAATTGATAAGATGCTAGCATCCTTGAACATCAATTCCCTAGCATGCCCGAGCATTAAATCACAAACAACCTGTCAACTTTGACGTTATGACGATTGCACACTGCTACTGATTTTTGAATCTCATGCTGACTGCTAGTATGATACAAAGCTATCATATAAATGCAATTTGGTGCAAATATTCCAAAATCAAAAATACTGCAGCATCTCATGCAACCTCTTTTTATGATGATTCTATTATCCTTATGTACAAATTAATTGGTCCATTGTCATTTATTATTTCCACTAACTTCAAAGTCACAATTAAAGTTGCATTGCACATGATTACATGTTCAATCTCACTATAAAAAGGTGGTAATCATAAATAGTATGCTGCATCCTTCCTGGGTGAATAGCTTACCCTCAACCAGAAATACATGGGCTCAGCAGTGCCTTGCTTATCATTTGAAGTTTGACACATTCATCTCTAAATTATAATGTACCAACCTTAAAATTTTTATTAACAACCTGGCAGCATCATAACATAGTGGGTCAAATAAATAAAACATCAGCCTTGTCAGGTAATACTAACTATTGGCTACATACAATAAACAAATCTTTTGTAGTGGAAATTTTCAGTTTAGAAAGAATTACCAATTAGTGTACAAATTTCACCTGAGAAGATATACCTGATGCTTCTTATTAATTTAATATATTGTGACTAATTTTATCCACTAAAAAAAGGAGACTTGAAAAAAATTGAAATTACTGATTTTGAAAATTTCCACTTCAAAACTGTAAGCTGTTTTAAATGAGACAAAAGTTGCATGTGATACTTGTATGATGAAAATCAAAATCTGATTTAAAAAAAATCCTAGCAGACTCTTTGTGAAAGGCAAAATGGCGAAAGATTCTGCTGGGATCATATTCAGGACACAAAATATTGAATGTTACAACACATGTATATG
This sequence comes from Amphiura filiformis, assembly GCF_039555335.1. Taxonomy (NCBI): domain Eukaryota; kingdom Metazoa; phylum Echinodermata; class Ophiuroidea; order Amphilepidida; family Amphiuridae; genus Amphiura; species Amphiura filiformis. Next base: position 18,151,521 of record NC_092635.1, on the reverse strand, counting down.
GAGGCATTGAAATCATTTTTGTAACTTGTGTTCCATACTTTTTTAACCTAAGGCCTAAAGAAAAAAAATTGTTTGATTGGCGTAACATGAACAAAATTAGGGTAGGTCGGTCGGCATTTTTTTTAAATAAATTTTTTACACACATTTTAAGCTGAAAATTGTGAATTTTCCTTCTTTTGTTTAATTTTAATCTTTTTATATTTTTTTATCCATTTTTGCAACAAAAAAAAGAAAAAAGACTAGGGTCGGGCCTATTTTTAGGGTCGGTCAGGTTACGCCAATCAAACAATTTGTTTAGGCCTAAGGTGCAACAGAATGATTATCATTTTAAAAAGACACAATTTAGCACCCCAACTTGTATTGTATCACAACAAGCAAATTTTAAAGTTGCAAATTGACTTCATTCAAGCTCTGAATGTGAACGTAATGCTTTCAACCAACCCAACTAGAATACCAATTGTTTAATTTACAATAACATGGTTTTGACATAATTTCTTACACAAATCCTAATTTTCTACGTAATAAACATACTTCCTATGTGTACATATTAACAAGTTTTCTTCCAAATGGTTTTCATATTGTTCCTCTGATTTTACTATTTCCCCCAAGCTACAATTCACTGTCGAAGTGACATAATAATCGGATTAACTATTATAGCAAGAGGGTAAAACAATTTTTGAATGTATCACGCTGCAGTACAAGTAGGTTGTACTCATCACCTGTGTATGTCTACAATCATAGATTGAATACAATGCCGCTTCAGCTTGTTATGGTTCAATGCAGTGGTATCGTGTGAACGTACTAGTGAAGTGCGATATTTTCAAAAATTGTTTTACCCTATTGCTATGGTAGTTAATCCGATTATTATCACTTTGACGGTGAATACTCCCATTCCCATTTAATCATTTTTGTTATTTCCCATAATGCATCATTCCATGGGGTACTTCCAGTCCATGTTCCAATATTTAGTCTTCTTGCATGTCATTCAAACTTGTGTGATGCTATGCAACCCAGTGGAATAATGTAAGATGGGATATACAACATTAATTGCTCAATGCTTCTTTGCAACAAACAAAAGTACAAGAATTAATTTTTGTGAAAAGATTGAAGCTCTCAAAACGTCTTAATTGTTTCTTAGCCTCATCAACCAATAACATGTCCCACTGATATGAAAAACAGTTATCAGTTTTAGAATATAGGTGGCTGAACCTGAAACAACATTATTATGTTGCCTTTAAAATAAATTTCCATACATGACATACCAAGTAAATATAAACAGTATGAGATCAGGCAAACAAGTCTATGGTCACTAAAATCAATTGTAATTTATGGCGGAAAAGACCAGGGAAAAATATTTCTTTGTATTTAGAGAAAATATCCAACATAATGTGGGCAAGAAAAATTGAAAAATGACTATTGATTTTGCATGACCAATGACTCATTTTGTTTGATCACTTCCCAGCAAACACAAAATATTTTGTTTTAGGCCAAATTAAAATAAAGGATTGTCTCAAAGTTTATTCACCTGCATTAGTAAAAAACCAAAAAACATTTTTTTCTTCTTTTCTTCAGAAAAAGTGTAAAAAATATGATCGAAATGCCGTTTTGACAATTTTAGACCCCTGCTCTTAGATAACTTCACTTCAATACAATAGCAGCATCACTTTATTGTTCAATACAACACTTCATACAGTCGAATAGGACTTTGAGGTTATTTCACATTTGAAAAAAAATCTTTGGGAAAAAAAAATAAAAAAAATAAAAACGCATTTTGCATCAGTTTTTCCCTGTTGGAGAGCCTTGAGACAAACCTTTTAAAATTGTTTTAACCTTACAGAAAACGTTTAAATGTCAGGTTTATACAAAGGGTGTAAGACGTTTTCATAACATTCAAAAACATTTTGAAAACTTAATGCAAAACATTCTATCATAATGTTATTTAAGTATTGACAAAATATTTTGTAATAATCTTAGCTAAGCAAAATTTTACAATAACATTTTAATATATTTTTTTAAATTGTTTTTGTAATGTTACTGGGTATTTAAATGTTATTAAAACATTTTGATCAAGACCAAAACGTGCTTATAAAATATATTCTGTTTGCTGGGTTTATTAAAATAGGACACTTTTGAGACCACTTTTTACATAATGTCCCTCACATCTCGTCCAATCTCAACTGTTGCATCCAAACCAAGTTTTCTTGAGTTTATAAATATCCTTTTTTAACTGTACATAATATTCTAACTTCCTACCCAGTTACACATGCATAGGCTAAATAAGTTGGAAAGGAAAAAAAAATATTTACACTTTAATATGGGCTTCCAAATACCAAATGTCTCTTGTTTTTAAATCACTTCTGGCAGGCAAATAGTTTGACAGTCCCCGAGAAAAATGCTTTATATTCCAGAAAACAGGTAGATTATTTAATTAAGGCCATACATGATGTCTGTGTTTAGCAAAGTGGATGCTGCTGATGTACAAAACCCTCTATTCATTCAAAGCCCTTGGAGATGTGTTCATTGCAGATGAATAAAAGAATCTGAGAAGAGAGATAAATGAAAAGACAAAAATAGACATTAATTGGTGACTGCTGCAATAGTAAATACCGTATTTCGTCAAATAAGGGCCCCCGGGGGCATTACATTTTCCCAAGGGGGGGGGCGTTTATTCAAGGTCAATTTTAGAACGATAATTCCCGTTAAAATCATTAGGTAAACTTAAAACTCGCGCTAAAATGACGAACTATGAACTAGAAACACTGACTTCTGGTTCACTTCCGGGTTTCTGATCCAGATTTTCGCCAATTATTGACGCTATTATCAACTATGTGAGCAACTTGGTAAGCTTACTACACAAGATAGCATGGAAATATCGGCATTTTTGAAACATCTTGGTTGAAAAAAGTGGTGGGGGGGGGGCGTTTATTTGAGGGGGGCGACTATTTAACGAAATACTTTAGTATGTGATGCATTGTACTCTATGGCTTAAATTTAAGCTCTGCAAGATCTACATAACTGGATATGTGTGATATTATTTGAATGCCTTGATCAATTTAATTTAGGATACTGGGATTAAAAAGTATTCTTTCTTTCTCTTAATTTAAAGAATATGCCCAAAACCTATGAAAAGGTTCTTGGACTGCGCATACCATATGTAGATATTTATTATGTACAAGGTATACAGTCAGGACAAGTTTCATACTTAGATTATTATAGATAAATATAAGTTATACCAAAAATATCTTGGTTTTTCTTAGGAGGAAAAAAGATGAAAAGGCAAATATCAGAAAAATGTCTTGCAGAAGCAAAATGTCAACTCTGGCTTTGGGTTTACACTAGACTTCTCCGTAGTCCACTTGCCCATTGTGCATACTCTGGCTATTACATTTAAGCATAGAACGCTGATTTGTATTAATTTGTGTGCAATTGATAGATTTTCACATCTGATATTTTCAGTCACCATACTCCCTCTGTTTGTTAGCTTCCCAAGTGGACTACTTTGGGTTGCGGTTAAGATTCTTAATACAGGACTCTATGGAGAGTTAGGCCAATTAGCCATGATGTAATGCATCTTTAAATGGATCTGGCTTGTGATTGGTCGTCCAGATCTCGCTATTGTTTATATCCTCCGGGTACGTGCCATTACCATTAACTACATCGTACACATCATTGATGGGATTTTCGGCACGTTTGTGGTGGCGCGAAAGTTAAACTCTCAGTGGGGCATGGACTAGACTATGCCATAGTCGAATTTTGATTTAAATAAAAAGATGTTGTTATTAATCATGATGAACGCATCCTGTTGGAACTCAAAATTATACTGATGTGTATTATAATTAACTAGGCGGTTACCCGTATTTCGCGGTGCTCGGCTGTCATAGTTATTGGCTTTTGCAGATCTCAAACCTGGGCTTCCTTGGCCAAAGTTACACCCACCGACCAAGTTTGAGCTCCAATGAAATCTTTGTTTTTTGACCTATGACCTCTCAACCGTAGGTCTGACAAAAAGGTCACAATGGAATTGAACTTTTGTTTGTTAGTCCAATTTCCACATACCCACCAAGTTCGAGGGGCAATTTGAAATGTTGACCTTTCTTGACCTATGACCTCTTAACCGTAGGTCTGACGAAAAGGTCACCTTGGAAACTTTTGTTTGTTAGTCCAAGGTCCACCCACCCACCAAGTTTGAGCTCAATGGGAGCAATTTGAAATTGTTACCTTTCTTGACCTATGACCTCTTAACCGTGGGTATGACGAAAAGGTCACCGTGGAAACTTTTGTTTGTTAGTCCAAGGTCCACCCACCCACGATGTTTGAGCTCCATAGGGGCAATTTGAAATTTTACCTTTCTTGACCTATGACCTCTTAACCGTAGGTATGATGAAAAGGTCACCGTGGAAACTTTTGTTTGTTAGTCAGAGGTCCACCCACCCACCAAGTTTGAGCTCCATAGGGGCAATTTGAATTTGTTACCTTTCTTGACCTATGACCTCTTAACCGTGGGTCTGACGAAAAGGTCACCGTGGAAACTTTTGTTTGTTAGTCCAAGGTCCACCCACCCACCAAGTTTGAGCTCCATAGGGGCAATTTGAAATTAGACTTCAATTGAACTTGACCCCGTCCTTGACCTTTGACCTTAAAAAATATAAACTCGTTCGGTCTCATACCAAGCTGCACCCACCCACCAAGTTTGAGCCCCGTATGACCTACGGCGGCCTCACATTAGCAGTCACAGACAGACCAACAGATCTACAGACAAACAGAGAATAGCGTATTATTATATAGATAGATAGTAAAATGTTCATAAAGAGCTTATATAATTAGTGACAGTAAAAGTAAAGTATACTTATGTTATTGAATGCAACATATCTTGCAAAATGGCTCACTTTAATACTGAACAATTCTAATTTTGGAATCTACCAGTTTATTCGCGAAAGCCTGAGTAAAAAAAATGGACTATGTACTTTGACTTTTAAGCAGAACTTTACCTTGGGACTTCGTTCTCTAAAACACGCTGTCAATCATACTTGTTTATCAATCAAATTTAACCACAAGCACTAAGCATGGTGGTACAATACGCGCTAGATGTACGTTCAATCGTTCATCCACCAACTTTCGCGCCAGCACAAAAGCGCTGCATTCCATAGATAGTTGTGTACCATGTATAGTTAATGGTAATGGCACGTGCCCGGAGGATTTAAACAATAATGAGATCTGGGCGACCAATCACAAGCCAGATTCATTTAAAGATGCGTTACATCATGGAAGAAAGAGATAAGAAGGAACCACAACGAACGCATTCACTTTGTACACTCCCTTTACCGACATTTAATTGACATTGTTATTCATGAGGATTTACTTTGATCAATACCCGCGTTAAATAGGTGATTGGTATTGTACTCCATGTATTTGCATGTCTTCTGGAGCGTGTCTGAAGGATGATTTGAACTAATGACCTTCCGTGCAAGCACTCTATAGGATTTTCTCTGGTGACGTGATCATCGGTCATTGATGGCCTACATCTTTTTCTTCCATTTCGCCCAATTTTCCGAACTTTGATGACTTTTTTCTCAGAGTTGGCAGTCTTTGGCACTGAAACGAAAGTTAGCTAGTTACGATTATACACATATAAACTATTAAATTAAACAGGTTTCATGTACCGGACTCAACCGAACATTGTACATTATTTAAGAATATTTTGCATCTATTTTCATCGAAAAAAGTCACCAAAATCTTACCTTATTTGCTAAAGATGAAACTCAGCAAAAAAGCGGCCGATTTTGATGACCTTTTCGATGTTTTAAAGACATTTTCTACATAACACGATCAAGAAAACAGTTTGACTGTAGATCCCAAAACAAAGCTACTATTCAAGTTCAGAGCATCAGTGAAATTCCATAATCTTACTTCTGGGTAGCGTTTGTTTGTTCTTGGATGGGTTTGTTATAGTTTTTTTTTTTTTTTTTTTCGCCAAGCATCGATCGCGGTAAATGGATCATACATGAAAGTAAGTACCATTGATAGCTTTTTCTTTTCATGCGTCAATAGATATGCGGATTAAAACTTGGCCGATCGAAGTCGTTGTGGTTCCTTCTCATCTCTTTCTTCCATGGTTACATCATGGCCAATTTTAGTTAGGCCAGAAATTGGCCTAGCTTTACATAGAGATCTGTGTTAAAAATGTTAACCGCAAGTCAAAGTAAGTAGTCCACTTGGGAAGCTAACAAACAGAGGGAGTACGGTGACTGAAAAGATCAGATGTGAAAATCTATCAATTGCACACAAATTAATACAAATCAGAGTTTTATGCTTAAATGTAATAGCCAGAGTATGCACAATGGGCAAGTGGACTACGGAGAAGTCTAGGCATGGACATACATTTAGCGCGTCATGAGCCATTATAATTATGCAAGATATGTTGAATTTGATAACTTTTATTGTCACTAAAATGACTTATCATCTAAACTCTTTATGACCATTTTACTATTGAACACTTTAATTTTACCATGTTTAAACATCAATATAATTTTGAGTTCATGAGTTCAACGGAATGCGTTCATCATGATTAAATAATAATAACATATATTTATCAACATTTGACTATTGCATAGTCTAGGTTTACACTTACCGATCGAATGTAAAGATCTGTGACCCCATGTGCCATCATCATACTGTAGGAGCATTTTTGAGTTCTTCAGGGAGGGGTGATTTAGGATGTTTGTTTTCAAAATGTTGCCTGTATGTCTTGGGATCAGGCATCAGAGTCTGAAACAAACAAGCAAAAAATAATATTTGTTGGACATTACAGCACTGAATTGTTACTTTGTAGAAAATCATAAGAAATTCTTATTCAGTGGGTGTGGCTTGTAAAGAATTCCATGTACATTGTACAATCCGGACCTCTTTTATATGGATCTCTCTGTTATCCGGCTGTGAATGTGTTTTTGATGATTTAACACCTTAATTCCATGCTCTGAATGCTTAGAATGGCATATCTATGTTGCATTTAAAGCACTCTAAAGCCATCTTTTAGTGCTATTATCCCATATTAGCCCAATCTTTTGTTGTCACAATTTCAGTTCTTGGTACTTTCAATACAGAATTACATGTAATTCACTTATCCGATTTTTCACTTATCCGGACAATGCTTGGTCCCATCATGGCGGATAAAAGAGGTTGGACTGTAATTTGATTGATTTTCGGGTGTATAAATTCACACAATAGTGGATACTGAGATGAGATAAGACAGCTCACACCGCCACACAAGCGGCGGCACCCTTTTCGATTCTCAATGATCGGGTGATAATGCGTTCGCTAAATACACATGCGGCAGCATAGATGTTTGTGACGTGATGTCCTCACAAAAGTAACTTTTATTTTCTCCTGGGAAAAAACCCAGTTTTCTTACAAATATTATACATCAACTGAATAAGTATGAGAATAAAAGATAGGATTTTGTCTTTTGCCTCAATGGATGTGCTGGCCATGCAATATTTTTATCGTAGTGGATACCGGCTGCGCTGGCATCCACTACCCAATTATTCTTTTATTCTTTAATTAATTCATGGCCTGTTACTGTCATTTTATCACAGTTTCTTGTCAAACTTACACTATTGATGGTTTGGCAGGATTAGCAAGAGTTTGTGACCATGTGTTTTGAACTCGCTATCACAAATTATGAATTTTTACACCAATTAAGATTCAAATTAGAATATCTCCACAACTACCAACCCTAAACTAGCAAAAGTATACATTTTTGGAAAGCTGAAGGCAAAAGCAATTTCAATATACACATTTCAACTCATTGTACAGGGTGACCTTGAAGTTATACAGGGTGGAATAAAAAAATTCCAAATAAAAAATGGGTTACTTGATGCATTGCTTATTACTAACTTGCAGTTATAAACTGAAAGTAAACAACATTGATTAGGTTAGGTTAGGGGGAGCCTACTGACTTTGGAAGAAAAAAAATCACAGCTGTTTGGTAATCGCGGAATACAGGGTGTCCCAAAATATGTTCACATTTGTTTACAATTCAACATATTTTGAGCTGAAACATTTTACCTCTAACCCATACAGAAAAAGTAACACCATATTTAGATTCCTCATCAAATGTATACTTTGACTACATAGGATAAGTAATTAAAAATTTACAGCAACTTTTAGATTTTGAAGACATCCGTATTGCTTACTACAATGTTTAATATGAAAACAGGTAGTTTTGTACGTAAAGGTTTGTATTTTATAGACTAAACCAATCATAAAGAGTTCAAAATGATTAAAAATAATGAGCAGAATTAATAATCTTTCAAAAGAGCTCTTAACCATGTCTGTAGCCCCTATGGATGCAATGATATGATCAGGTGATTCAACGTGCACACACAAAATCAATATTTCCTATAGACTTTGTACATACCGCCACCACCTCAACCACCACCGCCACCACCTCAAACACCACCGCCACCACCTCAACCGCCACCGCCTCAACAACCACCTCGGCCATTCTGAACTCAAACAACTGTAACTCCACTATTTTAGCTGATAAACTTGTCTGTTAGGGCACTTATTTAGCTACAAGAAGACACCAAACACACTACAATACCTTTTGTTTAAAAGCAGAGATACAACAATTTGAATGAGTCTCGATTTGGAAACGCGTAACAAAACCACCATTTTTGGGTGGTGAGTTCAAAACGTGTGGCCTTATAAGCAAAGAAGTCTACTGGTAATTCTACTGGTAAAGGAACAACACTGTACAACAAAGTAACAATATTGTTAGGAAGAACTTTCATACCAATCCTTCTGAACTTATTTTAGTTTTTATGTTACGGAATGGGCAGGCCAATTTGTAAATTGAACAATATATTACATGTTTTGCTCATAACATGTATTGAAATGGTATCTACATGTATCAACAATAGCAAACTAAAATACCAAAATGCTAAAAGAGTAATTTTTATGCTAATGACATTAAAAATGTTATTGATTTGCTTCTCACACCAAGATACAGATCTCTCAATATAAGCCTCATTTTATGTTTATGAGTCACATTTGCATGTTTGGATCACCTGATACACAAAACACACGATTGAGCAATACAGTATTTTCAAAAATCATTCTTAACTTTATCTATTCCCCGATTTCTGACGTTTTCTGGAGTTGTTGCATATTTGTTTTCTTTGCACCAATATTTTATCCCTGGGATGTTTATTTATTGAAAAAAACTCTCTCTTAGACACTAATTATATACGCTTTCATACATTTGGGCTTATACATGTACCATCACTTTGCTTCACCAGGACAGTTGGCTGTCCCATCAGAAGCAAACCATCTATGCCATGACAATCTTACTTTGCAAACGGTACATGAGAATTTGAGAGCTACTTTTGCTGCACTTTTCCCGTCTGATCCCTTTTGTTTTGCTAGTTTGGCTTTCTTTTCTGCAGCTTTCTGTTGAGACTGGATCTTCTGTTGACCACGGGCCATGGTGAATGAAAATTCTGTATTACAAAAAATAAAATGAGGTTAGAATCATGTTTGACACTTTTCTTCTTGAGCCCCTAGAAATACTGTAAAAGTGGAAATTTTCACACGATTCACTTTTTGTACTTTGCCAATTTTGGACTGTTTCCCTTGTTCTCAAATTTGTGACTCTAAATTTCATTACATTGACCTGTACACAAAAGGAACATGTAAGTTGTTATTTTCATGGTGACAAATTGGAACGCAAAAATAAATGTCGTGCAAAAATTTCCACATCTACAGTAAAATAATTCTTACTGTCTGTAGACCAATGTTGAAGTTGTGGTTTTTTAATTTGTGTGTTGTGTTAATTTTAAAGTACACCAATCACTCGTTTATTTCTACATGTACCATGTTTCCTATTTAACACCAGGCTGTTTCAAGTTGACCAGAAGCAAAATATGACTTACTTCTGGGTTCAAAAGATGGATTGTAAACATTGTTCATTTATCGGAACATTATCACTAAGTCTATAGACGCAATAGCATTAAAATTGTGCATTTTGATGCAAAAACATTTCTTTATAAATTCATTCTACTATTAGCAATGAACTGGATGAAAGTTGAAGATTACAATAAGTTTTGTCTATGCAAATTCACAATTGAATTGAGATGTCTAGCAAACATAGCATGTTCAAAAATTAAGCTTTATTCGTATGATAATTGATGATATGGCATCAAATTGACATGATCAAAATGTCTGTATAACACTTAAGTCCAGCTTAAGGTAGGAAACTTGGTTCCCACATGTCGGCAAGGAAAAAATTATATAAAAAATTGGCAGCAATTACTTAAATACATGCACACAATGTCAATGAGACGGCCAAGTCAGTTTGTTTTTTACGGATTAAGTGCGATTCCAGTGATGCCTCGATCTAATTTGGGGCATATATTTATTACAGGATAGGAAACAATTAAGAAAAATTTGAGGGAATTCTGTGCATGACATGATAGCCAACGATTCTACCTTAAGTGTAAAATCTTTATTAACAATAACAGCCTGCACATATCAAAAATAATTACATGTAACAGCTTGTATAAATAATAATAGCCAGATAACTGACTGCCATCTTATTGACTAGATCATGACTACATGAGTATTGTTTTATAGTTAAGGTGGTACTACACCCCCTGATGACTAATTTTGCATTTTTCTTAGTGTGTAGTTACTTTTGTTACCAGTGCAGTGTGTCTATTATTTTTGAGAACTTCATGTTAGTTCATGTATGTTAAATAACTTGCAGACCTGAAACTTTTCCTCTTTTAGCGGATTTCAGCTTTTATGTTGATCAAATTTATATGTTTTCTTTTACAAATGTATTTTCAGCCCAATTGGATCCATTTCACCCCAATTTTACACTGTTTTTCAACTTTTTTTGAGCATTGGCAGCTTTTTTTTCTTTTTTATATTCAGACCCTGCTTCAGGTGTGCACTGAACTTGAAGTTAGTTTTATTAAATCACATGTGGCCATAGTTTAGTGAGGACATGATTTACAACTCCTTGTTGTCCAACTTTGGGGAGAGTACCGTAGTATTCTGTTTTAAACAAAATGTCAGTAGTCAGTACAATGATAATGTTCAGTCTATAAGAAAAATATTTGAAAATCTCCTAAATAATATATATCTGTGAGGACAGGGGACGATATATATGTAATTTATTTTACTATTTATACTGTATAGCTGTCATCACATGATTTTAATAGACAAAAAGTATATAAGTTTGTAAATTTGGGTTCATAGGCATATACAGTAGTGCACGTTAAAATATGACCGTTGCTAGGTCAACCGGCTCACATTTTGTTTGTTACAAACCAATGATTGAAGTGATCACAACACCAAGCCTATGGCATCATAAAAAGCTGAAATCTGCTAAAAAGAGGAAAAGTTTCAGGTCTGCAAGTTATTTAACATACATGAACTAACATGAAGTTTTTATGATTTACTTTATATTGTCATTTATTTAACATTGTGACTTATGTGATTATTTTTTATTGTCAGATCAAACTGTAATATTTTTATATTTAATTTAACTTTAATTCCATGCAGCTTAATAATATGCATGGTGTTAAACTTGGTCAATCCCTGGGGAGTTGTCGATAATTTATGCACATTTGCCTCACTTAAAGGCATATATATTGGAATGTCATCAGAATGCAGTGTTTTCACCCTAAAATCAAATATGTTACACTCATTATATATACCTCAATAACACTTTTGATGTTATTGTTAAAACATAATTCTGTATTCTCATAAGCTTTTCAAATTATACATATATGTTTATTTCATGTCAATTGGATATATAGAATGAAAGTTTATATGTTCACTTGAATCAGAAATGGTGACTTTTCTCTCAATTTTCAACATGTAACTTTTTTTTTTGACCTTTCGTTTCAATGAAGACATTTTTTTCACCCAAAAGACAAACATTTTCGGTCTTTTGGGGAAGCTACATGTATGCACAAAGTACATTTATAAAGACAATTTACTTTGAGGACTGTTAAATGTCAAAAATATCATTTTTTAATAATTTGTATTATCGCCGCTCGCAATTAAAAAAAATAAAATTTGATATCAGAAGGATGTTCCTCAAATATTCAGAATGCAATTTGGTATACATGTCTGATGTGCTCTCAGGATAGGTCTCATAAAAATACCGTGCAAAGTGTGTGACACATTGCTATCCGAGCCCTTAACGTCAAAAATGAGTCAATAAATGTGTGATTAAAAAAAAAATATAACAGGAGACAACCCCACAGCAACCCCTTCCCATCCCAACAACCTCATTTCTGATGGCTGATCTTTAGATTTTACATTTGCTATAATTGAAGACCAAATTAAAAAGAGTAGTTTGTGTCTGACGTCAGGTCAAGGCGCGACGTCATTGGTTGCTGACCTGCGAGGCTGCGCAGTACAGCATTTTTGGTCTGGTTGACAGGACATCACTGTCGTCAGACGGAATTTCACGCAAACTAGGCAGTCTTCACATGTTCAATCATTATCATGTCAATTATAACGTGCAGTGACTTTTTTCTCCTAAAATAGCCCCTGCTAAAGTATTATTCAGATTTCCTTTTACAAATTAACCATCGTGTATACATAGCCATCAATCCTGCTCAGTATGTAACACCTATGCTAGCAACCAATACCTGACAGTACCACCCTAGCAGATATCAGATAATACCAGCCCGCATCCAACTCTACCAGAATGCTTTCTTTCCGCGCACCATAATCTGGTGGAATGCGCCACATCCTTCATCTAGACTAAGTGGATCCGGTTTTTTACTTGCACGATGGCTGTCATCACCATGTATATATAAGCACCACTGCACAATGGACTTTGCACTGCACCTGAGCATAAGTCACAATTCCTTGGCCGCGCGTCCAAATGGATCCTGCCAAGTATCAACGTAGACGTAGACGTACATGTAGACGCGACGTCAAGCGTGTGCATTATTGGACCATGCATGCATGTGCAAAATAATACGCGCTGGACGGCTAGCAGTACGCTTAATTTGTAAAAGGAAATCTGAATAATACTTTATTGCACCACCCTTATTACATGCCCGGGTAAAATGCCCAGTGTTATGACTGTGGGTTGTGCATACATGATCATCACTCATGCATTCACTGCTGCAATCTGCATTGCATTTAATTTGATCATGCATGCATGCCACTGCCAGTTCATGAGTTGATGCACACACATGCATAAAGTATTAAATTTTAAGTCTGTGAACCTCATTTCTATGCAATATTTTGTCCAAAAGTACAGTGATAACTAAAGTTAATTTTGACATTGGTATGAACACAGATCCATTGAAGAAATGGTAATTAACACTTACAAATTTTTCGCACGTTAAAATTGTCAACACTTCGTTCACACGCCGGAACCTTCTGTTTCGCAAACCGGAAGTATATCGAAAATACTATATCGCAATCACTGTTTTGAGACGCTAGAAGTGGCGCTGTGGAGGGAGGTGAATACACTGCTGGTACTCGGCGGCGTTCTAGTAACGAGACTATACAATAAGCACAGGAAATGACAGACGGTGCTAGACATGATCATATCCTGATCATATTCCAAATAAAGATTGAAAATGCGAAAATGAAAGAAACAGAAAATAAATAAATGAATAATAAAATTTAAAAAATCACAAATTTAAAACTGAAAGTACCTTTCCAGGATCTTTTGATCATTTCCATAAAGATTGCCCGAGGATAAGTGGGGGGGGGGGCATAGGCGTCAATCCAGGAGGGGGGATGTGTCCCCTGCTCCACCTTTCGGCAAAATGGCACATTTTTTGTTCTTTTCAGCCACTTTTTGACAATTCAGGCCGATTGTCCCCCATTTAAAAAGACTATTTTGAGTATGACACCCGGTCTACCAGACCAAATATGCGGCGGCCGTACTGCGCAGGTCAGCAACCCAATCAGTCGTCAGATGCAAACTAGGCTTTTTTATTCGGTCTTCAATTATAGTACTCGTATGAGAGTTGTATCCATATCAATGCTAAACATTTTCCACCCTGATGTGGCAGTGACTTCAATGCGCATTTCATTGGGTGCAGCTACAAATCGCTAGTGTTTGCTCAAAGCGCTAGCATACGCACACACTTAAAGACGCCGCATAGATGCACGCGCGAAACAGATGCCTCAAGGCCTTGACGTCACTGCCGCATCAGGGTGGAAAATGCTTTAAGTCTGCCAATTTACATACTCGTACCTGTGGTTCCAGACCCCCGTACTCATGGACTGGGACCCGCACTCACGGCCTGGGACCCATACCCGTACCAGTAGGTCCTACTCCCGGGTCCTTCTAATTTGTTATAATATATTTATTTGAGAGTAATTTGTATCACATGCTACTATCAGTTGAGGCTCTTTATACTTTTCCCACAGCTGACAGCTCTCAAGATGATATGGAACCAGATGTTCAAAGAGTTTTACCAATGGAAAATAAATTACAGGGGTGCTTTGTGATCAACAGCCTCACTCCTCCCAACTTACTCCAAAAATTTTTATACCATCAGAAACCTAGGACTACAAAAAAAAAAATTGAGACCCAAGTTACACCAAAAAGCCTCAAAATGCTCCCTTAAAATCTTGCGCACATCCCTGTACTCACAACCCCCCGAACATGACACAATATTATAACAGGAGACCATGCAGTTTGTTTCCACTGCAGAACATTTATAATGCTCTGTATCTTTTTAATATTACAATTGCATCCAGTTTTAATTACTTACTATATATTCAGCTTTTAGCAGTTAGTTACACATTACATTATACCATAAAAATATAAAAATACATTGTTAACCAAGGTGAGATTTGTACATAATATACATATGAATACATAGACTTGAAAATACAGTAATTTGGTAATGCACTTATTCAGAGTAACAAAATAATACATGTAATATACTTGAAGTAAATAGGAAGTTTCATATATAAGGCTAGAAATTTCTATTTGGTGGTGATATTTGACTTCAAATTTACAATTATCATTAATATTATTAATCAAGTACTTTGTACAAATTTACTTTTTCCAATGAGAAATATCATTCAGCCTTGAACTTTATGTACTGTTGGTATACCAAATAGTACTCTTGCATCATCATATAGTTTTATCAAAAGTTCAGTTTCACTGTAGAGCTACCACGGTGAATTAAATGGCCATTAAAATATATCATCATCCAATAATATTTTCACTACATCAAGTATTTAATTTGAATATTTGGGAAAAAAGCATTGCTAGGAAGAATGCCAGCTCTGCTTATGAGTTAAGAAATTATCACATTTTATATACTGAAGTAATGTCTAAGTAGTACATAAGTGCCCTAGAATGATGGGGTGCACATTGAGCTATGTCTCCCGGGTATGTCTCTGCATGCAAAGTGAATGTTTATTGTTGTTGTTGTGTGTGTACACGTGTGCACAGGTACGGTACAGCCACTCAATGACCCACACATACACGTGTACATTGTACGTGTGCTCGCGTATAAAAAAAAAAAAAGCTCAACTCGATCGTAACGTCAATCTCGTTTTACTTTTTATAATGCATACAAATGAAGTTTTGGAAAGGATAAATACATCTAAATTCTCAAAATGTCGAATTCCATGCGATTTTATTTGGAACTACTTTCTTGCTCCAGCTTACTGATGTCTGGTGAGTTGACCGGTCATGTTTACTTCTTAGTCTCAACCAAGACTGGCATTACTTGCCTTCGCAGATTTTTTACATGGGGAGCGAATATTTTTACATGGGTAACGACTAGTCACTATAATGGCGTCACTCTCTCGAGCAAGCGAATCGGACCATAGAGCTCATTGGATGAAATCTTACTGTTTTTATTCTTGGTGAGTCAGTGACATTGGCACATTGAGGCAACTATTTTGCACACATTATGTATGTGGCTCCTTTTACCACTTCTTATGTATGCCGGTGCTTTGAGGTTTCCCCAATGAAATATGACTCTTCAATAGGTAAAATAGTGTAGTCATTAATGTTAGGAAGTGACCGGTCATTTTGAAACCAGGCTTTCCACAAGTTCTTATTATCATTGCAGAATGCAGAATACAATTAGGACTAATCAAAATAAGATCCTATATGTTATACAAATATACCTTTTCATTTTGTACATTTAAAATATCAATTTAAAATTGGAATACATACGATTAATTGGAATACAAGTAGTACAGATTTGGTTGGTGTAAAACAAAGTAGTTACAAGCTCTAATTATTTTGTTAAAAAATTGATAAAACATTTCACTTACACATGATAGGAAGAAAAGAATGTAAGGTCACATGATATGATGGTCACATGATGCAGGACTTGCAGGTACGCCAAGTAAAAACTATATATCAAGCAGCTTAGCCTAATAGAATTATACCTATAGCAGACCTGCTAACCCCTGAAAGTCAGAATGAGGGACACTAAAAATGGTAGTTCGCACACACGGGCGAACGGATGGGGTCCAGGGATTGCCTTGGCTTAGCCCCTGGTAGGGGTCTATAATACAGATTATATCATTTGGTGAGTGCAAAAAATTTGTGTCCACCAATTTTGGTGAAAATAGATGCAGATACATGTATATGATTTATTATTAAGACATGCTTGAATACATGGATGAATTAAGTCATTAGGATTGGTGGAATAATGTCCATCACAATGTTCTTATTTGGTATCCAATTGATTGGTTCATAAATAAGAACCTTGCGATTGACATAATTGAATAAATATTATATTGCACTACAGTGTTCCCTCTAAGGATTTAATTGTTGAACCAATTTGAACATTTATTGAGATATTTGACCCAAGGCTTGAAATCTCAATAGATGGTCAAATTGGACTGAAAACATTTTTGTCCTTTTTCATCCCAGGAGGCTTTGTGCCAATTCTGGCAAGTCATACGCCAATTATGTACCCAGTCTAGGCCTTAGTGGGAACACTGTTGTACCAGCCAATTTATCATGTACCTCATGCTCAATGCTCTAGTCTTATTGGTGGGTGATGCATGAGGTGCACAATAAAACAGGTGACAGCTGCTTGAAATGTTTCAGCCGGGTTTGCATTTTAGTGGCAGATACAGAGAAATACCACTTGGTAAACAGATGCTGTATAAGGCAAACCTATAATCCTGGTGGAAATTTGTTGCCACATCTACACGTGCCATGCAATTGCCAGAGCTAAGTATGTGACAGTTCCCCATTATCTTTGTATAATAGTTGCAAATGCACATTCAGTTTACACTCTCCCCTTCCCATCCCCCATTTTTCAATGTTGGGAGACTGTAATGTAGATATGATGACGATGTTGTCCAAATCAACATTGCAATAGGGGAGCGGGGAAGGATGTTTGCCAATTAATGCTTTGGTGTGGTAACATTTTTCGCCAGGATTGTAGGTATACCAGCTAATCATCTTGTGAACACTTATATCAATATAAAATAAATCTTGCATAATATGATAATCTATAAACTTTAAATTTCAAATTTCTCTCAGATAAAATTTGGTTTTAAAAAAATCTGCAAAATCTTAAAACAAGTGAACAGCAAACATTTCAATAAATTAAACTACAGAGTTGTTTTAAGTTCATAACATCAGTCTTACAAATCAGATGGGAAACACTTAGTTTGGATATATCAAAAAGTCACAACAAAAATATGACAAGATATGACTGTGACCATTTCAATGGATGCTATGCAGAAAATTGTACACATGCATAGAACTCAGTAACTAGGATAAGTCTTTCTTGCAGGGTGGAAGTGGTAAATGTATTTCTTACTCTATTACTCCAGTAATGAAGCATTAATTCTACAGTTTAATCAGCTCATAATCAACGGGCCTCATAATGTCGCGGATTAATATCAAATTATTTTATTTAAAGAATCGCCTTGTGAAATCTCGCCAGAAACATCACAAATTATTCTTTCAGTCTTCTACTTTGTCTACTTTCTTCAACACACACATTATAGACCATACAGGCAAACTATATCACTCTAAACGTGGGTCTACTTTTCAGCGTAGTGGTAAAATCCTAACAATTCCGGCTGATTGCAAGCTGATCAAACTACAGACAATGCAAACCATTCCTGGCATCAGACCAATTCTTGGCCTGTGGAGCTTCAAATTTACTACATCCATTTCCACTGCACATGGAACACTTTATTAGGGTGGTCTTAA
The DNA here is from genome assembly GCF_039555335.1 of Amphiura filiformis. NCBI lineage: Eukaryota > Metazoa > Echinodermata > Ophiuroidea > Amphilepidida > Amphiuridae > Amphiura > Amphiura filiformis. The sequence goes on along the minus strand of NC_092635.1, from coordinate 18,133,319 downwards.
CCCTGGAATTACGGAAACTTTTGGGTCTCATTAAATTGTTGATCTAAAGTATATAAAAGTATACATATTTTGAGAAATTTGCACCCAAAATGGTTGAAATTTGGGCAAAAATCAGGCTTTTTTTATAACTTTTTTGAAAGTTGAGCATTTTTCAACTATTTTTGGTGCAAATTTCTCAAAGTTGGTCAAAATTCAAATAAATAAAAAACTGGTCCTAGATGGTTTTATCAAGTTTTCAAAAATTAATATTTTTTTTTACTCAAGAATTGTTTTGTTACATGGTCTGAAAAATATTTGTGCAAAAAAAGTTTTTTTGGATTTCCCCCCAAAATATGAGCATTTTTGCCAAATTTGACCTCACAGATGAATTCATCAAAGTCTTTGCCATTCTAAATATGTATACTTTTATATATACTTTAGACCAATAATTTAGCAGTTATGAGATCATGTCCGTATTTCCAGGGTTAAGACCACCCTTAACTTGGTTAATTTTATTTTACTTGAACAGTAAATCTTGGCAAATATCTAAACATAAAATTTCAAGGTTATATGAAATAGTGCTTTGATTTACATACATGTTAGTAACACAAGGAATGACTTTTAACAAATAATTTGACAACTGGTATATATGAGTCTCCTTACCATCCAAATTACCAAAACTAAGAAATAATCTTTTTTTAGATTGGCGCAACTTCATTTTTCTGTAACTTCATTTATCAAAAATCTAAATGCTGGTTTCATTCTTTCCTGCTGCTTGCCGCTTCACCACTCTGACAACAATTTTGCTTCACTGTGGCAAGCCGATATCAATCACTCCACCGCTTTGCCCGAAGCTGCAAATCACTTTGACTACAATTAAACTCGAAAGCGGTGGCGCTCTGACGTAAGAGAACAGGTGTCACACCACGGCAAGCAACAGAATGTATGAAACCAGTATTACATTTTGACATGATTTAGTTTTCAAGCATGGTTGGTAATATGGTTATGACATCCCCAGAATGGCTCAAAAGTATCTCTTGGGTAATCACAATCTACACATATATGGGCTTTTTTCCAAAAGCATTTAAGATTTCTGAACTGGTTCTGTGCAACTTTGGTATTGAGACGGGGATACACAAGCATATAATATGTATACATCCCACAACCTGATATGAATCACATTATTTCAATATAACAAGCATTCAGAACATCTTATACAATCAAAACATTTGAGTGAAGCACTGAAATAATATACACTGGGCTCCGATCATATCCAAAGATCTTTCTCCCAGAAATGCATTTCTGCACAAATCACACCACTGCAATTATCACATGCCTTAGCAGAATACAATGACTGGCAGCGCACTGCACTGTCAACTTCTTAATTTGTACAGCCCATTGCACATATTCATTATTGTTGCAAACATGCAGAGCAGTGGTACAGCCAGGACTTTTTCAGAGTAGGGAAAGGCAATTTTCAAGAGGCAAAATTTGATGGGCTAAAAAGTACAAACAAATCCTAAAAGTCTTACATATCAGATGTCCAGCATCCCTAGGGGATGGCAAGACTTCTTGTAGGATGAAGCTGCCACCTGACTATGCCACTGAATGAACTGCAGGGTGCCACCTGTTTCACAAAGTGGGTGAATTCTTAAATCTGTTACCCACTATGTGCTCAATCTGTGTCTGTCTGCTTGTTCAATCTTGACCAAGTGTTCTGAAACTGGGAATCAGGGATTCAACATGTTTGAATATCATGTACATATGCATATATGCATATGTATACACTGCATTCTGTAATTACAAGCACTACAAGTGTGATATTATGACATGGCCATTGGCCAAAGTGATTCTGACCTGGCCTTGACAGCCAATCCTATATTAGCTACATGATACATCAATGTAAAAAGAAATAAAAAGGTAAAGTTTCTACACAAATTCTCCATACAGTGTATATTTACAGCATTCTAAAAATAAATAAAACTAGACAATTTCTTTATTTTTTATATCATTTGTGTCAAAAAAGAAAGAAAAAAAGTTCAAACTCTTCAAGTACTACATTGTATATATTCAATCAATTCAAGCGGAAGTCAGGAATAAGTTTCCAAGCTTTCAGAGTTCAAAACTTTTAAATACATAAACCACCTTCAGATGCCCAGGCTCTGTAAGTCTTTAGATTACCCACTTTTTAAACCAATGGGTTAGGGTTTAGGGTTAGGGTTACATTAGGGATAGGGTTACATGATTCAGCATTCAACCACCCTCCTAGCTAGCCATGTAGGCAGCCTGAGCTTTGACCTGCCCAGTGTACTGTAATGTAATTGAGCAGACTAAAAGGCTATACAAACCAGTTGGGCTGGTAATATTTCAAGTCTGACAGCAAATGTTACCAGCCACTGGCTGTCAGGCTGCTGTTAAAGCACATCCCTGCCAGGTTCAACCTCTTATCTGATTGCTAACTTATACATTGCATAAACCTCCTGAGTGTCTGCTGAGTCTTTGTTTGATGCACACATGCACATGCCAGTAGAATGTCATTTGTGAACTCCACTATGTCCTTTTGTGTCCTATTCGCAAGACATACTACTGCCTTGCAGAATGCCTCATTCAGAATTATACTACTGACTTGTACAGGTGCGTATCAAATAAAGAACACTAGTGCAGCAACCAAGAGTACCAACTTGCGACTTTACAATCATTTTGTGGAAGCAGGTTACAGTATGCCTTGACCCAGTTTGCAGCTTCTTCATAAATTATGACACAGCTGGAACAATATTCTTTGGTGTATCCTGTAATCCTTTTGCATATCTATGTGCACACCATTACAGCACACATTTGACTGGCCACGATGAGAGTGTGCAGCGATGATGTGCATCTTGCATGACTATGTGCCCACCATTACAGCACACACTTGACTGGCCACGATGAGAGTGTGCAGCGATGATGTGCATCTTGCATGACTATGTGCCCACCATTACAGCACACACTTGACTGGCCACGATGAGAGTGTGCAGCGATGATGTGCATCTTGCATGACTATGTGCCCACCATTACAGCACACATTTGACTGGCCACGATGAGAGTGTGCAGCGATGATGTGCATCTTGCATGACTATGTGCCCACCATTACAGCACACACTTGACTGGCCACAATGAGAGTGTGCAGTGATGATGTGCATATTGATGATAATGATGGATTTTCGGTTAAATTTGCAAAGGCTTTCAGGAACTACCAAAATGGTCTACTCCTAAATAGAAGAGCAGGTTGCATGACATACTCTACAGATTCCACCAGCAATAAGACTATCCTTGTCATTCATTGATGCCACTATTAAACACTGCATTTGACATACTAAATTCAAATAAGATGCAGCAGCCAAGGATATTGCAGTCATGTACTGTGGTTACCTGTTGCACCTGTAGTTGAAATAATGGTAGATTCTACAGCTACTGACTTCACACACAATGCAGCTAATCAAACTCTAGTTAGAGTGTCTTTTGATGCTGATGGTGGTTGCTCCTCATCAGATATCCCTTCATATGCCTGGTTTGTTGCAGCGTAATTGGTCTGCATTAAATCATCATCATTTTCCTGAAAGTTAATGTTATAAATACATTGTTAATGTTGGAGGCATGATTGTGAAAGTTGAAATTACTGATGGAGGAGAGAGCCAGAAATCTCCCACTTAGAGCAGGCGGAAGCGCCAGATTCCCACTACCTGTATGTAAATAGCATATTTAATTAAAATCACAGCAGGATGTCCTGCTGTGATTAAATAATTTCGAACCAACATCATTCATGTGTATTGGTATTTCAGTAAGAACCCAGAATGTTTATACTCCTGGTTAAAAACATCAACCCCGTCTAAATGAGTAGAACATTAAGGTCTTCAGTAACCATGTTATCTTCAGTTTGCAGTGATCCTTTTTTTTTGTAACTTATTCAATGTAAAGAAATTCTTAGCTATGCTAAATTTAAAATTTCATAAACATCGGTTGTCAACTTTTGGAGAAAAAGTAACATTACCACATGCCTAATTGTTTATAAGTACCGTAACCACTCGGGTATAAGCCCACCCCCTAGATGGGCAATTTCACTTCAAAAATGGTGGTGGGCTTATAACCGAGGAGGGGCTAGTACTTGAACTTAAAAATAAGAACAATCATCCTCATTTGTATATGCCCGATGTACCAGTAATTTTTTATCATCTATGTCACTTTTAAAATTATAAGTATGGAATGTTAATTTGATATCAACTGATATTTTTTATATGCGATGCGATCAAGCAAAATCAGTCGGAAATTGGAAATATTGATTTTGTTTCCTGCTGTTTTGGAAATTCTTTAATTGCTCATATCTTTGGAACTGGTTGTTCAATTTCATTGGGGTTTTCTGCAAAATGCAGCATTGTAAATGCTGTTTACTATCCTATAAGAAATTGAAAATTTAATATTGTCGAGTTCCGACTGAGTTTGCATCACATATTTGTTCTTAAATGTGAGACAAAAGCATTGATTTGATCTAAGAACTTAGCCAAAATTACAACTGGGCTTATACCAGAGTGCACCCTTGTTCACAGAATGTTTTGACATTGTTGCAGTTACGGTAAATATGACAATTATACAGTGTTACATAATCCATTTATCTCCAGATTGCACAAGCAATTGCACTGCAGTTTGCACTCACTAAAGGGGCAGTTCTGAGCTTTACAACCACAAAATTGCAGTCATGAACTTCTGGAGGCACATTTGCATTTGGATCGAATACATTGTATGCATTGTGCATGGAGTAAATAGTATCAGTGTCGCAGTTACAGAATTGTATATAGCTTCTTTTTCATATTTTCAATAAGACTGTGATCATGATATGACTTACCTCGGGGACAACAATCCGTGTACTCATTGACTCCAGTAATAAGCTATTTCTCCATATATCTTTGGGATCATTGCTAGTACTGCGTGAATAGTCTATTGTCACATTGTGTATGCTGTATGTAGGCTTGCGTTTATTATTAGTTCTGCCTGCTTTTAGAAGCCACCATATGATCACACCTGCAAGGAACATAATTATGTTGTCATCAGTAATTATCACCCCTTTGTGCTGATTAATTTATGCTTGTAAAACACGACTGAAATATTTTGTTGCTTGTGATGGCCATTGATTGACCAGTTCCAAATACACTGGGAACCCAAAGGCGTAAACGCACCAATTCAAATCTGCCACTGCATAATTCAGCATAGTTTCACTCTCAACTTGATACAAGACACACTATACATGTAGTATAACCTCTTTGCCTCTTGAACATCTTATCTGTATTCAAGCTTTTCCTTAAGTGGGTGCCGGGCGATATTTACCCCGTGGTTAGAGAGTTATAGTGTGTGCATGCTTTGAATGAAAATGACAGGTCCAGGCACTGGAAAAAATCCCCAGGGGGGCCACTTATATGCTTTTATGTGTTGTCATCATCAAGCAGGCCCTCAAATTTCACACCCTAAACACGGATCTCGAGCAGTGTGAAAATACCTACCCTAAACACTGACCTTCTTGTAAAAAAAGGGAGGCTTTTTACTGACCACTAATATTTAGGCACTCTTTTCATCAACCACCATAAAAGGTACCCTTTTCACTGACCAGAAATGCCAGAAAAGGTGGTCAATAAACCGGCCCTTCATGTCCTCCAAATCCATACCCTCAATCGCCGACCCCATGTCTGTGAAATCCATACCCTAAACGCTGACCTGTGTTAAAATGTATACCCTTTTTTCCAAATGGGCATGAAATAGCTACCCTATTCGCGGTCCGCGACTATGCGTGAAAAAAGTACCCTTTCCCGTGGATTTCTGCTCGGTGATGACAACACATATGTATTGAGTGGCCCCCCCCGGGAAAAAATCTTGCACAATACTGATTTGTGAAGGGGAATTTGAACTCAAAAAGATTGAGAAAGATATGAAATTGTCACAGTGTGACTAGCCACTGATGTGATTCATTCAAGACTGACAGAGGGCAGTATTTTTGTATTATTAATTAATATTTTGACCAGCAGGAGGTAGATAGATTACCAGGCATTGAATTGAAATGAAATGACAAGAGAATATGAAAATGGCTTCTAGTCTTGAAAAAGTAGCTTTTGGTTCTGGCATAATTTTGAGGGCCAGGAGCTCCTTTCGTCAGATATTTAGCTCCTGGTCGGTCTGGGCTTAAGGAAAAACTTGTCTGCATTGTATATGAAGCCACCTTGGAACACATGTGCTTTGCTTAGAAAAGATATCCTCAACAAATAGTGAAAATACTATAAATTTGAAACTTACACAATATAATAAGAGCAACAAATGTAGCTGCAAGAGCAACACCAATCCACTCAGCCATTGTCAATGGACCACCTTTACTCTTCTCCGTCGTTGGAGGACGACTCGATGGTCCAACTGTTGGTGTTGGCTTTAATATAACTACTCTGGATGAACTTGGCAATGAAGAAAGATCTGGCACTGTGGTGGTACTTGATGTCCTTGTTGGTATGATAGACGGAGATGGGCTAGATGATAAGACACTTGGGTATATAGCTGTTGGCACTGATAGTATATCTGATGATAATGGAGGAGTTGCTGTGGTAACACCAGCAGATGATGATGATGATAGTGATGATGACATTAAAAACTTGGTAGCAGATGGAGTGGGTAATAATGTTACCAAGGTACTCTTTAACATCATCTGGGTTGATGCCATATCTGGTATAGCTGAGTCTAGTGTTTCACTGGAAGAAGGAAACACATAACCTACTGATGTTGTCGGTGATGCACTAGGCATAAATATAGTTTCACCATAAGAAGTTTGCATAGTATAATGACTAGACATAGGGAATAGACTTTCGGAAGGTGAAAACATCATGATAGTTGGAGTGTACAAAATTGATCCTGGTATTTCTAGCGTAGGCATCATTGTTTGTTGCGTTGTCATAGAAATAGATGATGAGGATGCTGATGAGGATGACAACATTGATGAGGATGACGACCCTGATGAGGGTGATGGGAATAGCGATGCACCTGGTGTGGATACCAACATCATTTGTTGGGATGTTAAAATTACATAACTACTCATACTACTGTATAGATGGCTTGGGGTAGACATAATGGAAGAAGTACGGTTTAATACAAGTGTTGCAGCAGATGTTGCATTTGGGAGTTGTTGTACTGGTGTAAATGTTAGCGATGAGGGCACTGATGTTGTAGGCTCCAATATCTGTGCTTGCACCATATCACTGCAGAGCAGTAGTAGAACTGTATAAAAATGGGAAGAAAAACAAAATAGTCACCAGTTTAGTTTTTAAATATAACCAGATAAGTAAACATTTAAATTCAAAATGCTTGGCATAATAACGCAGGATTTGTGTGTTTATGATGTGGTCTCATGATGAAAATTAATTTTAACTCTCTCCACGCGGGTGTCGAATGCAGACGACAAGTTAAAAAAAAATTCAAATTAAAAATTTCAGAATTGTAAATTTTCATGACCATATTTGGAATCAGCATGAAAAATGCATTAAAATGAGTACAAACAAGCCTAGTATTGGTTCAGTGGTTCTTAAGATAGCTCTTGATATTTTCAGAAAATATCTTAAATCTTTGATATTTTATGTTGAAACCCTTGGCTAGCACGCAGAGCATTAAGATATTTTACTGTAACCTATTCTATAATGATCTTGATTTTAATATACACAATGTATCAACAAAGTAGGGAAAAGAAGTTTCAACCGCAATGGAAGAAAAGCAAACAAGTCCAAAGGACTTTAATAATTTTGACAGCAGGATAAATCTTTTTTTTTAAAGTACCAAATACTTTATAGTAGTTTTAGCACCACAGCACTGTCTGACTGATGCACCCCATTTCTAAAAACATGTCATTTGCCAATTAATGTATTGCCAGAATATTGACATTTTTATAGACTGATTTATGTAATACAATTCATAAATAAAATAAATATACACTAAACTAACAGAAGAATATTTGAGCGTGCACAAATTGGTGAATGTAAAACATATTACATTTGCTCGATCAGGCACCACACACTGAAGATATAGACCCTACATGTACATGTATAAAAAGAGATCTTAGAAAGTGGTTCAAGTTCAGCTCATGGTTTTATTTTGATTTTCTCAGCCAACTAAATATTTAACAATGAAGCACAAACAATTATGTTTCCTTACAGCCAGTCACGTAAAGGTCACGTCAAAGGTAAACAAAAACTTATCCTGCTGTCACTTATGCAGCCGTCAAAGGGAATCTTGACCCTACCCTCCTCAAGACGTCACCATGTCATTGGTGAAAATGCGTCTAATCTTTAACTTACAGGACAAAACCATAGGGTGAATCTTGACCCAATGACTTTTCAGATGCTGTGAATCTTCAACGAAACATATGATTGCAAAAGTGAATCTTTGACTAATCTTTACCCTTGTGTGGATTGTTATATATGCTTTTACATAGAACTAGCATTCACAGATCAGGTGAATCTTGACCTAATAATTTTTTTCTTGTGGTGAATCTTGAACTAATATTTTTGGACAAAAGGTGAATCTTTGCCTAAAAATATTTTTTGAAGGGTGAATCAAGGTGAACCCCTTGAGGAGGGTAGGTTCAAGACTCCCTTTGACGGCTGCATTAGTCAGAAAAACACAATTTATTTATGATAATAATTTAAGGAACTGTGACATACCAGTAGTGCATTGAGGTCGAAACCAAAGTGACTGCCATCAGATGATCAGCTCATCTACTGAGTGTTCCCATTTCAAGATATGACTGATTTCTAGCCCATTATTACTTTAACTTTTGTGGGAACTTGTCTTTGGGAATTTTAGTATAAATGCAGGTCTTCAAAAGATAACAGTTTTTTAATAGAATAGAACAATGCACATTGATAGCCAGATTACTGTACAGGTATTTTCAGGTTAAGCAGGGTGCAAATGCCCTAGCCCATCTTTATTTGGTACCCTGAAACTGCAAATTGAACTTCATTATAGGCCACAGAGTGCAACACATCCAAGATATTAAAAATAAAATCTTACAAATTTGAAAATAAAAACAAACATGAAGTGCTAAACTGGTATCCAGAGCAAGATGTTTAAAAGGTGGTACTACACCCCTTGATAAATTTGTGACTATTTTTGCATTTTTCTCAAAAAATAATAACACACTGGTAACAACAGTTATGTATATTATAAGGGCAAGGAATCCAGTTACTACACTGGAATTTCAGTGACTCAAGACAAGCGGTACGTTATTTATGATAAGAAAAGAGGTACCGCTAGAATGTACCTCATTTCTTAACATATATAATGAACCACTTGTCTTTTTTTTGAAAAAATGCAAAATTAGTCACAAAATTTATCAGGGGGTGTACCACCTTAAGGAAAGAAAATACTTGTACTTACCTTGAAACCATATTAAGCATGAGTTCCAATCCCTGGCATGGATTTGCACCAGTTGCCACACTGATGGCAGTAACTTGCTCTGCAGCCAAACTTGACCAGCCATTGTGTTTTGTCATAAAGTAATCAACATCATGGTGTAATTCATTTATTTTCCTGTAACAAAACCAAAGTAAGAAGTATGAATTAACAGGATTTTGCTTAACTCCTAGATATCCATAGATCTATTAAAAACAGAATTTATGTTCAGTCACTGAGTGGTAACAAGCCTTTTTCTTGTATTGGGAAAAGTTTTAACTTTTAAAAACTTTTCTAAATGCACTTCATATTCTAAGCTAGGCATCTCAGCTCATATTGAATTCAGGAAATAACTGAAAACTTATGATGCATCATTCATTTTTGTAATTATTTATAAACTTAATGAGTGATTTGCAAGATAAAACTCTGACCAGTTATATCCAACCATATCAACATGTATGATATAACAATTGAATCAGCAGTTGATTATCGAGATCAGTTCATCCACAACAAAGCCAGTACATGTATGCTCCATCAACAGCTCAATTTGATCATAGATTAGGATTTGATTCACTTTAAAAGTTCATGCCTGCATCACCAGTGTTGATGAGAACACCTGTCAACACCTGCCCAAACAAGTCTAAATACAGCAGGGATACCTCTGAATACAGGTAGTATAGAAACAACTGTTCTGCATAACAGTCCTACAAATATCTAGGGCTTGGTATGCAGTTGAACTTAGGATCATACACTCAATTTGCTTAACTTTACACTTTTGACACTATAAATTGGTTTCTATGGCAACTGGTTTTACTTCTGCAGGTGAAAAGGACTTTAACAATAGCTTCCAAGTAGGTATTCAAACCAGGATTCAAACATTCAAAAGTCTTTGCTGCTAAAAAGTAGAATGGAACCATTGCCAAGGTTAGGAAAGGATGGGTAAAGGTATTTTGCGAGTTGTGAGTTGCGAGATCGAGTTGCGAGTTGCGAGATGCGAGTTGAAAATCTGCGAGTTGCGAGTTGAAATTTGCGAGTTGCCAAAGGTAGTTGCGAGTTGATTTGCGAGTTGCGAGTTGGTATTTGCGAGTTACCAAGGGTAGTTGCGAGTTGATTTGCGAGTTGCGAGTTACCATTTGCGAGTTGCTAATTTGCCAAATTTTTGCAGAAATTGTTTTACCCCTATTGGAACTAGACCTTCATTGCCTGTGCTCTAGTTCCATGCACAACATTGGACATTACGTTGAGAGTTAAAATACGACCAGCATCTATATGATTCCCTGTTCAAAGCATACCTCAAGCTCAACCACATTACAGTGTTATATTATTTTAGATTGTAATGAGATGTAGTGGGGTATCAAATTTTCCAGACAAAAGGATAGAAAAGTTCAAGCAAGTTCTGCTGTAAACATTGCTTTAATTGAACTGACTAATGTGATGTCAATTCCAAACAGTTTCCGTTCTCAAAATTAGACAAAATATAATGTTCACCAGTTTTGTTATAAAAGAGAGCAGTCCTGAGAGAGTAGGGAGCTTTTTAAACAGAGAAACAATATCAACACACTCACAAAAATGTGAACTAAAGATTCATTTTGATCAAGTAAATGTTAGTGATTTATTAAATGTGTGCTTCAGCTAGGCATGACCTAATTATCAGCACACTTCAACAATTCCGCTGCCATTAGGATATATCAGAATATTTCTGCTTCACCAAGTCCGCAACTGATGCGCAGGTACTGTCAGCGACTTAGATTGTGATTACCCCAGCAGCTCCCCATTTTATACCTGGGTGGAGTAAAGCAATTGGGAATTAAGCTATCTTGCTCAAGGACACAACACACTGGCCTCAGTGGGGCTTAAACCCACAACCTTTCGATTATGATGCTCGCACCTGAACCATTGGGCCACCGTGCTTCCCATACACTATAGCCTACATAAATAGGACTGGTTGAAATTCATCTCTATTTGGAGTCTTTGATATAATGTTCATAATTTTAATTTTGAACATGGACTCGGACTGAGTCAGGACTTGAGCTGGACTCAGTTCGTATAGTTTTGCTGGACTCGGACTTGGCTCAGACTTGGCACCCTGGTCTGGAGTCCGGATACAAAAGGCCGGACTTGGCTCGGACTCGGATTCGAATCAACTCGGCTCCACTCAGACGAGGTAAACTCGGGCACAAGTCGAGGTAATTTATAACATGTTTGTGCAGATGTGAGAGAATCAATGATGCATGACACCACTAGAGCTCTTTCCTGTTATAGGCCTATATGTAGCACAGGCTCTGTGGTGTACTCTGATACTTATGATGATCCAAGATATATTCCACCAATAGTAGCCCTCGCTAAGCTCGGTGCTCGCTTCACTTGCAACCAAGATGAACGCAAGTACGCAACCCAGCTTTATAGTATACTAAAGCAACAGAGCCTGTAAGTAGTGCTACACTACATGTGTACTTGTAAAACATCACCCCAAAGTCACCTGCAACATTAACTTTAAAGATATCGGCCTATCATACATCATACGGAGAAATATTTTCAATACTCTCATGTGCATGTAGTCTTTAATTAAATCCCCATATAAGTAATCCAATTGAGGTGATGTGATTTCATTTCAGAATGTGAAGAATATTATGTTGACATGTGTTGAATTTGTGAACAATCTCGAAACTCTTCTTAGCAACTCGCAAAATTTCAACTCGCAACTCGCAAATTTCAACTAGCAACTCGCAAATTTCAACTCGCAACTCGCAAATTTCAACTCGCAAATGTCTACTCGTAACTCGCAAACCAACTCGCAACTTCTTTTGACAACTCGCAAATTTCAACTTGCAACTCGCAAATTTCAACTCGCATCTCGCAACTCGCAAAATTGAACTCGCAACTCGCATCTCGCAACTCACAACTCGCAACTCGCAACTCGCACATTATCCACACCCGGAAAGGATAAGGTCGTAAGACTGGAATCATAGGTATTTGAGGAACCTCAAATACCTATGCTGGAATCAACACACTGGTGGTAGCATGCTGGTAGCTACTGGTACCAAAAATATTCTAAATGAAAAGTTGGGCAGAAACCCAAGTTTATGCTTCAGGATGATCAATCTTTTGCGAAATGTTTATAAATTACATCATGCATTTTCTGTAGTCCTAAAAACACATAGCCTGCCAAGCACCTTCTTTCTCTCCTCCTTCACTTCCCTCCAGTCCACCTTTCTCTCTCCTCTGCATCTCTCACACTCTCTTTCATTCCCCCATCTCACTGTCACCTCTACCTGTCTGTCTGTGTCTCCCCTCTCTTGATATCTTTCCCACTCATTCACTCGATCTCTCTCTGTAAAATAACTGGTCCTAGAATAAAATACACACACACCCAGTAGGAAACAAACATTCACTTTGTCTTTGCAGAAGTGGTAGCGCTATGGGGGATCCCCAATTAAAACTTTGCAACAATCCCCCAAAAAAAAGAAAGAAAAAGAAAATCACTTGCCCATGAAAAAATAATTCCTGGCACTACTACTGCATTATTTCAGTTATTTATAATTCTAAGTGAGAAAGTCAAAACAAAATGTTCATCAGATGAGTTCATTGTCTATCTACATGTATGGTGAAGAAAAATGTTCAGCAGCAACATCGAAAGCCTAACTCCATAGAGACATTCTAGTTGTAATGGTTTGTGACGAGGTCATGACCTAAGGATGGGTTTCTATTTGGTTTCAAATCAATCTTGTAATAAGTAAAACGTGACAGCATTCTATGTGATCTTGTGTCAAATGGTTTCTTGAAATAAAATGAACATCAAAAGCGATCAAAACTTTTTGCAGTTGAAAGGGAACTTATACTATTGTAGCTAATTGTCACACAATATCATGTACTAAACTTGTGTCAACCTATAGACAATGTAGTTCTAGCAGGTGTATATATTTGTACAGATAGTCCGGTGGCAGACCAAGGTAGGTTGGTTTTGCCAGTTAAAGTGTTTTTGTTTCTGGATTATTGTTATGTGGGTAGTACAAAATGAGATTCCGAGGGATGTAAAATTGTCACCCCTGGGCAATTCGAGATATCCAAGGTCAAAGTTTATACAGGGGTCAAAATTATAAACTTGTCTAATTTTGTCCAAACATATGTCAAATTATTCCTCTTGTCATAAGGATTCAGAAAATATATAGTTTCACATATCTACGACTTATCGTTGCGGAGTTATGAGTAAAAGGTCAAAGGTTAAATAGAGAACTCCCACAGGGGTTGAAATTGAAAAATGCTCAATTTTGATGAAAATGGTCTCAAATTGGTCTTTCAGTACCACAATTCGAATAATGAATAGTTTGAACAACCTAGAATGACTTGTTGCCTTGGTAACACATCAAAATAGGTCATTGTCAATTGAGTCCTACTGATGTTGACCTACTGGTATTTCTCTGAATGCATACCAAGGTAACGAGTCATTACAGTTGTTTATAACTATTCTTTATTCGATTGAGATAACACTGCCAACAATTTAAGACCATTTTCATCATTGGAGCATTGTAGCTCTTTCAGCCCATGTGCTGCTTCAAAGTTAACCTTTGACCTTTTGGCTTATAACTCCGAAGCGATAAGTCGGAGGTGGGTCAAACTATACTTTTCTGAATCCTTAGGATCAGAGGAACATTTTGGTATGGGTTTTAAAAACATTGTGCAATTTTGAATTTTGACCCCTGTATAAACTTTGACCTTGGAAATCTTGAATTGCCCAGGGGTGACAATTCTACATCCCCCATAATCTCATTTTGTACCACCTATAGATTAACAATCAGCAAAGAAAAACACTTTAACTGGCAAAACCATCTAACCAAATAAAACAATAGTTTGCAGCCGGACTAAGAAGGGTTTTTTGTTCTTAAATTTTCAAGAGATGTTTATTCTGTGACGTATACTTCCAAAAGTGCTTATTTTTCCCAAAACCTCTAAATTACATAATTTGCAAGTTTATACACCTGAAAAAGATCTATGAAACTTATAAATTCAGAGTTGTATTACTTAGGAGCCATGACTTGTGATTTGAGGTCAAATGAGGCGACAAACTGGAGTGATATTCAGCTGACTCAACCCCATTGACTTTGTACAGTGACTTGACTTTAGATTTTGGGTGACTTATTACAACCCTAAATTTATTAAATGTTTTAAAGATCAATTACAAAATTCTTATGAACAATAAAAACAAGAGTTTTTTTTTTTTTTTAACAAAATGCTAATTTTGCAACTTTAGCAGTGCCAAACATGTTCTTGAAGTTTAGACCTGGTAAAAGTTATTGGAATGGGTCCACAATTCAGGGGCGGATCCAGGAATTTTCAATAGAGGGGGCGCCGAGCCACCGCCGCCGCTGCTCGGCGCCCACACAAAGTCAGGCGCCACTCTGCAAAAATACACAGAGTCAGGCGCCGATCTGCACAAAATAGAGGGGGCGCGCGCCGCGTGCGCCCCCCTCTAAATCCGCCACTGAATAGCTTTTGAAGCAGCAACAGACAATGCACGACCAACAAACATTTTAAAAATATTTCAAACAGAGCAATCTGTTGAATCAGGGGGAAAATAAGTCTCTTTTTTAAACCCTTAACTTGCCAGTCTTGCCTACTGTAGCCCGCCAAGACTCACTTTTCCCCAAAACTTTAATATATATTAGCCTTGGTAGAAAAGCTCTTACATGTATTTTCAACTTTGTCTGTTTACAAGGACTTTCTGTACAATCATGATCTTGGGTGCAACCTTAAGAATTACTACACCCTGTAGTAAATTTGTGACTATTTTTGCATTTTTCTCAAAAAATAATAAAACACTAGTAACAGAAGTTATGTATATTATTGGGGCAAGGAATTCAATTACTACACTGAAATTTCAGTGACTCAAGGCAAGCGGTTCCGTATATATGATAGGAAATGAGGTACATCCTAGCGGTACCTTATTTCTTATCATAAATAACGAACCGCTTGCCTTGGGTCGCTGAAATTCGATTGTAGTAATTGGATACCTTGCCCCAATAATATACATAACTTTTGTTACCAGTGTGCTATTAGTTTTTGAGAAAAATACAAAAATAGACACAAATTTATCGAGGGGTGTAGTACCCCCTTAAGATGTTTTTATTTTTACTTTGTAAGGGCTACAAGCTTGTCACAGTGCACCAAAAGTTTTCTGTTATGTTATGTTATGCTATAATCCACAACCTGAGATCAACTTTTCAGGAGTAATGTGACTATGCCATTTAGGATTGGGACTAGTTTGACTCAAAATGACAACAACAAACTCCTCAACTTTTCAGACACAATAATACATTGTGGTTATCAACCACTTCCACTGCACCATCACTATCCAATGCATGTTTCTTCTCATGGTTTTGTGGTTCAAAGCCCTGCAGTACTAGGCTATAGTTTCAAGATCGTTGTTCCTGGCATTGTGATTAAAGCAAAATTGCAACATTTCTATTTTTAAAAAATGATTCATAATTTTTCCAACAAATGTTAGTTTTCACTATAAATGTCTAAGTTTTAATTTTTATTTGGTGGTTCATTAATCACAATCATGTAAAAATCAGAATTTTGAAACAAATTGAGGGCATCCTCCTCAGCTGGTGGAATCATGGATATGGGGATGTGCAGCAGATTTGGGATGCATTTTCAGCCTTATTGATAACTTTCTTTGGATTGCAATTTTCTGGATTTAATAGAGATGGGTGTTTTGAACAATTTTTAAGAATTTGGAAAATTTCCAGTAATTTTGAACAGAAATTCTAAATCCCCCACACACACACACAAATCTGCAAAAATTGCAAATTCAAAATTGCACAATTTTTCTAGAAAATTTCAATTAATTTTGAACATAAATTATCGAAAATGATTATTTTTAGGCTCTCTTTTCCCCCAAAATAGGTATTTTCATATTTCAGGGCATGGTTTCAAACTCCAAATCACACGTCCCTACCCAAACCAAAATTGCTAACCCCAAGCAATCTACCCAAAAAGCAAACAGGAATAAAATGGGAAATAACTGAAAGTTGACACCCTTAATTAAAAAATTGGTTGATTAACTGAGGCAAAATGGATGGCAACCAATGTTGGCAATGAATGTAGGTTGGAATGGTTCACTGACCACCATTACAATAACAGTCTAGTTTGGATACCATTGTCTTTTTGACATACTAGAGTAATATTATGAAATACTTTTGGACCTACGTCACAATGGTGTGGGCTAGGTCACAGGATTATTAAAATTGAAAATAGACAGCAGAGATGACTGATAGTATCAAATGTATTAAAACCTGGTTTATTTTAAAACAAGAACTGTCATTAAAAAAGACAACGCCATAGATGAGATCATAAATAATTGAATAAAGAATACAAAATGTATAATAAAATAATCTGATCGGGTCACATAGGGTAAATTGTACAAGCCCCTAACATCAGCCGTGTTCAGACGGGCTTAGAGGCAAGCAGCTACATGTATTAACCTTAAATTCATAACTATCACTATTCACTTTTTAATTCAATTTAAAACAAAATACATTTTTAGCTGTATCTTTCATTTTCCCTACAGGTAAAAAATCAAATACCAGATTAGGGAAATACCACTAGCAACCAATCAGACTAGCGCACAATCATCGATGTCCAAAATACGAAATATGTTCGAATGTACATTACACAAGCATACTTTTAGCAATATATAATATAAGTCACCAGATGCGGTCATTATACTTACATTATAATACTAACATGCATAAATTTGTGTCCGCATATTTCAAAATTTTTAACGGAAGATACATTTTCAATGGTCTTTTCAGCAAAAAATTGTGTTATTTTCATATAAAATGGTGAGATTTTGTCTCCGTCAATAATTACTGTGAAAACATAGATACAGGTACATCGGTTTTCTCAGGACATGACAGGCTAAAACAAGTGCTGCAGGCGCTGGATGTTGAAAATGTGGAACTGGTGTGGTCATTAAAGCAGACCAAGAATAAAATCTTCTTGGATATATATGGAAAACACCAGTGAAACCGGATTTGAATGTTCGCGCTACCACAGTCACGTGTGAAAACCCACGGCAAAACCCACCATGTCAACATGTTTAATTGAGCACAACTGGTGCGGAAAATGCCACGCCTGCTCCATTTAACTCCTCAGATGTCACTGGGAATACTATTACTCTAGGAAGAAGAAAAAAGAAAAGAGACCGGAAAAGGTTCAAACTGCATGGAAAGCTAGGAAACTAAACTTTACAGGAAGAAGTCCCCTTTCCCCTTTACCTTTGAGGTGGTAAACTTGCAAACCCCGTCGGTGAAACCTCCCAGAGTTTCTCCAAAATCGACCAGACAGGAAAGTCTGTCAGGCGAGATTGAGATAACACCTGAACCCTCACCAGGCTTCAAGTTTGGTAAGCCTATTCCTCGTGAAGAATTTTCCTCTCCTTCAATTCATGAAGTTGATCCTGAATTCTGCCGCGCTGACAGTATTTGAATCTCACCGCTTTGCTGCCAGATCTGAACCTGAAACCACCTGAAAAGATCCCAGAAAGCTCCCCAACAAGCAAGTCTTTGCCAACCCCTCCCAGAACTAAGCCTGCTACCGCTTCACTTGAGACTGATTATATGTACGTGACTCCCCATATCTCCAAGACAATTGATCCAGATTTTGATCCTTAAGCGGAATACTGCCCCACCTGCCTCGAATTTAGAGTAAGATTGACTGTGATACCCGATGGAATGAGATGGCCCCTACTATACATTAAAACACTTCCTGATTTTGAATCTGAATCATCTGATACCGATAGTGATAATGATAAGGCCGATACTGATATAAAATTGGACGGATTGATTACCTGAATTTATCGGTCGAGCTAGAGTTTTCAAATATCATGCGAGACGAAGTCGAGCGTGATATTTGAAAACTCTAGCGATCGAGACTGATAAATTCAGGTATCATGCGAAATTATCCGTCCAATTTTATCATTATTATGTCTTCGGAATCTTTTTTTGGTCAAAAACATGATTTTTTGGTCAAAAATGTGATTTTTGGTCCAAAATGTGACTCTTGGTCAAAAAATGATTTTTGATGTGATTTTGGTCCAAAATGTGATTTTTGGTCCAAAATGTAATTTTTGGTCCAAAATGTGATTTTTGGTCCAAAATGTGATTTTTGGTCCAAAATGTGATTTTTGGTCAAAAATGTGATTTTTGGTCAAAATTGTGATTTTTGGTCAAAAATATGATTTTTGGTCAAAAATGTGTTTTTGGTCAAAAGTGTATTTTTTGGTCAAAATGTGATTTTTGGTCAAAAATGTGTTTTTTTATTTTTTGGTAAAAAATGTGATTTTGGTCAAAAATTTGATTTTTGATCAAAAATGTGATTTTTGGTCATGGCTTGTCACATCTATACTATTAAAGAGGAACTTGCCGATAATCGATACTTTGAAGAGGAACTGATCGATTCATCGGTATCATCTCGGAGATTATAGATAAATTATAAATTAATAAATAGATAAATAAATAAGTTCTAGCATTTCCAGATGAATGGTAAATGCATAGATAGATAGATAAATTAATAAATACAAATAATTATTTGGATTTATTCGGTAGATCAACCAATGGTGGCCCGCTTATTTACGGTCCGTTGCTGCGTTGCTATACGCGGATTACGCACAGGTCGTGGCAACTTCCCGACGCGCTAATGGTAACAAAACTTCCAGTTTCATCTACAGACGGAAAATATCACATCTCTTAGACGGAACTAACAAATTAATGGCTGAGACAAAGGTGGTTTTAAGTTACGTATTTTGAAAATAAATGGTCCAAGTGATCTAATAATTTTGAAAGTGATATTAGTTTATCCGTTCGTGGTGACTTTCGACGGAGAGTGGGCATTATGCGGCATGGTAACCGCAACGGCTATAATAATAAATCAACTGCATTCGTTTATGCAAATTATGACTTTCGGAAACTTCTTTTGTGATGACTTTTCGAAGATTTTAAATTCAAGGTAGGCCTAGGCATTATACGGTTACGCACAGGTCGTGGCAACTTCCCGACGCGCTAATGGTAACAAAACTTCCAGTTTCATCTACAGACGGAAAATATCACATCCTTAGACGGAACTAACAAATTAATGGCTGAGACAAAGGTGGTTTTAAGTTACGTATTTTGAAAATAAATGGTCCAAGTGATCTAATAATTTTGAAAGTGATATTAGTTTATCCGTTCGTGGTGACTTTCGACGGAGAGTGGGCATTATGCGGCATGGTAACCGCACGGCTATAATAATAAATCAACTGCATTCGTTTATGCAAATTAACTTTCGGAAACTTCTTTTGTGATGACTTTCCGAAGATTTTAAATTCAAGGTAGGCCTAGGCATTAGACGGTATTGGAAAGTAATTTGAGTTTATTCGTTTGTCATGTTGTGATGAATTTCGATGGGGAGTGTGGGACATCATCCAGATTATAGCATGGTATAAAACCGCAACCGCTAAATATCCGTGGCGTAGATTTATTTTTGACAGTAGGGGAGGGATGAAAACATTTCTTGAAGTAGGCATATTAATAGTGAATCCGGCATCTTTTGGCAACATTAACAATGGCGTAGATTTCTCTTGACATGGCATGGGGGATGGGTCCGTTTAAATCAATTTCTTGCAATAGGCCTACAGTGAAGCCAGCATCTTGGCGACAGAATAATTTATGGCAAGCTAATTAGGCCTACTGGTGAATTATATTGTGCAAAAGTGGAACAAATTCGCACGAAGGCCATAAAAATTGGCACTTTTAGTTTGGCCAAAAATGAGGTTAATTTTGTCAGAAACCCACATCTATTATACATGTGTGAACTTGGGGTGATTATACGGACCATTGACCTTATCAAAACATTGGGGGGTTATACCCACCCCAACACCGAATTTACGCTATGTAACTCAACCTTCTTGAAACCCAATGTTGCTATAGGCCTACTTGATGAAACAGAACACATATAAAAAAAGAACGAACGAAAGAAATAAAGGAACCCACATACATGCGTCAACATGGAGGCGATTCAGTAGATCATGCCCCTTATCGAAATATTGAGGAATTTATTACTCATCCCGGGATTTATGCCTATGTAAAGAAAGAAGAAGGAAGGAAGGAAAAAAGGAAGGAAAGAGGGGAGGAAAGAGGGAAAGAAGGAAGGAAAGAACGAAAGAAAGAAAGAAGGAGGAAAGAACGAAAGAAAGAAAGAAAGAAAGAAAGAAAGAAAGAAAGAAAGAAAGAAAGAAAGAAAGAAAGAAAGAAAGAAAGAAAGAAAGCAAGAAAGAGAAAGGGAGAGAGAAACGAAAACAAAGAAGAAATAGACAGAAAGAAAGAAAGAAAGAAGAGAGAGAGAGAGAAAGAAAGTGAACAAGCAAGAAACAGAAAGAGAAATGGAGCAGGAAAGAGAGAAACTGAAAGAAAAAAGGGAAAGACAAAGAAAAAATAAGTAAAAAGGGAAGGAAAGAGGGAAAGAAAGAAAGAAAGAAAGAAAGAAAGAGGAAAGAAAGAAAGAAAGAAAGAAAGAAAGAAAGAAAGAAAGAAAGAAAGAAAGAAAGAAAGAAAGAAAGAAAGAAAGAAAGAAAGAAAAGCAAGAAAGAAAGTGAGGGAAAGCAAGAAAGAAAGGGAGGGAAAGCAAGAAAGAAAGGGAGGAAAGCAAGAAAGAAAGGGAGGAAAGCAAGAAAGAAAGGGAGGAAAGCAAGAAAGAAAGAACGGAAAAGCAAGAAACAAAGAAGGGCAACGCAAGAAAGCAAGAACATCGTCTGCCAAGCAGAAGCAACAAAAAGGGAGGGAAAGCAAGAAAGAAAGAACGGGAAAGCAAGAAAGAAAGAACGGGAAAGAAAGAAAGAAAGAACGGGAAAGTAAGAAAGAAAGAACGTCGTTTGCAAAGTAGAGGCAACAAATGGTAGGCCTACCACATCACTAACCGCGTAATAATTGAGCTGTTAAAAGCGATACCAATTGACATGATTACCATTTCCATCGTTTATACTAACCGATCCCGTTTACTAACCGCTCCCATTTACTCATCTAGCGGGGGCCCGCGCGAAGCGCGGGTACCCGCTAGTTAACAACAAAACAAGAGCGATAACCGCACCTTAGCTGAACCATGTGGCTTCGGCAGTATATTGTGGTAGGCCTATACCACTGGCATCATTGCATTTAAATTTCAGCTCAATTGAAGCATTTTGAAAACTTGACATTAAAATTCATTTAAGGTCATTAAGGGGCAATAAAGGGGTCAAATTTTGACCCCTTTATTGCCCCTTAATGACCTTAAATGAATTTTAAAATATTTTAAACATGTTTAGAATGTCATAAGGATCATTTGCGTTTAAATTTCAGCTCAATCGAGCATTTTGGAAAACTTGACCTTTGACCCCTTTATGACCTTAAATGAATCTTAAAATGTTTTTAAAATGTTTAGAATGTCATAAGGATCATTGCATATAAATTTCAGCTCGATTGGAGCATTTTGAAAAACTTGACCTTTGACCCCTTTATGACCTCTTAATGACCTGAAATAAATGTTTAAATGTTTTAAACATGCTTAGAATGTCATAAGGATCATTGCATTTAAATTTGAGCTCAATCGGAGCATTTTCAGTTAAAATGACCTTTTTTACCCCTGTGACCCCAGGATGACCTCTGACGTTTGGAAATATTTTTATTATATTCTTTATGTTTTCCTCTTTCATATGACACCACTCATGGGGTCATACCTTTGTGGCATTTAGAGATATGTCCATTTCAGACCAAATGGTTAGACCCCTTAATGACCTTAAATGAATCTTAAAATGTTTTTAAAATGTTTAGAATGTCATAAGGATCATTGCATATAAATTTCAGCTTGATTGGAGCATTTTGAAAAACTTGACCTTTGACCCCTTTATGACCCCTTAATGACCTTAAATGAATTATAAAATATTTTTGCTGAACCATGAAATGGTATCAGCCTATAAGAGTGTATGTTACTAGCTTACTTACTAGCTTACTTACTAGCTTACTTACTAAGTTACTAGCTTACTTACTAAGTTACTAGCTTACTAACTAACCATTTGGTCTGAAATGGACATATCTCTAAATGCCACGAAGGTATGACCCCATGAGTGGTGTCATATGAAAGAGGAAAACATAAAGAATATAATAAAAATATTTCCAAACGTCGGAGGTCATCCAGGGGTCACAGGGGTCAAAAAGGTCATTTTAACTGAAAATGCTCAGATTGAGCTTAAATTTAAATGTAATGATCCTTGTGACATTCTAAACATGTTTCAAACATTTAAAAATGTATTTAAGGTCATTAAGGGGTCATAAAGGGGTCAAAGGTCAAGGTTCTCAAAATGCTCCAATTGAGCTGAAATTTAAATGCAATGATCCTTATGATATTCTAAACATTTAAAAAATATTTTAAGATTCATTTAAAGTCATTAAGGGGGTCAAAGGTCAAGTTCTCCAAAATGCTCCGATTGAGCTGAAATTTAAACGCAATGATCCTTATGACATTCTAAACATGTTGAAAATATTTTCAAATTCATTTAAGGCCATTAAGGGGCAATAGAGGGGTCAAAGGTGAAGTTTTCAAAATGCCTCAATTGACCTGAAATTTAAATGCAATGATCTTTATGACATTCTTAACATGTTTTAAATATTTTAAAATTCATTTACGGTCATTAAGGGGGTCATACAGAGGTCAAAAGTCAAGTTTTCAAAATGCCAGCTTCTCACGATCAAGGTATATTAAAAGCGGCAATTAATGAAACAGTCTTATTAAAATTAATACTATCCTGCACAGTATTGCTGCTTGATCAGATCGTCACAGTCATCCGCCTAACTTACCTCGTGCCCTTGCAAAGGGCACAGTTGCTCTAGTTTATTTTATATTCTTTACTTTTCCCGATTCATTAACACCATTCGGGTGGTCATACCTTCGTAGCATTTCGAGTTATGTCCATTACAGACTCCGGGTGACAGTGGTATAGGCCTACCACAATATACTGCCAAAGCCACATGGTTCAGCTATGGTGCGGTTATCGCTCTAGTTTAAATGTTTACAATGTCATAAGAATCATTGCATTTAAATTTCAGCTCAATTGGAGCATTTTGAAAACCTTGACCTTTGACCCCTTTATGACCCCTTAATGACCTGAAATAAATGTTTAAATGTTTTAAACATGCTTAGAATGTCATAAGGATCATTGCATTTAAATTTGAGCTCAATCGGAGCATTTTCGGTTAAAATGACCTTTTTTGACCCCTGTGACCCCAGGATGACCTCTGACGTTTGGAAATATTTTTATTATATTCTTTATGTTTTCCTCTTTCATATGACACCACTGTGGGGTCATACCTTAATAACATTTAGAGATATGTCCATTTCAGACCAAATGGTTAGTCAGTTAGTAAGCTAGTAAGTAAGTAAGCTAGTAAGTAAGTAAGCTAGTAAGCTAGTAAGTAAGTAAGCTAGTAACATTCACTCATATAGGCTGATACCATTTCATGGTTCAGCAAAAATCACACCAAAAGACCTTTACACATAAAGTATATGAACTATGCACTCTATGAAGAGGCTACAGATATGAAACTAGAGCGATAACCGCACCATAGCTGAACCATGTGGCTTCAGCAGTATATTGTGGTAGGCCTATACCACTGTCACCCGGAGTCTGTAATGGACATAATCTCGAAATGCAGGTATGACCACCCGAATGGTGTTAATGAAAGAAGAAAAGTAAAGAATATAAAATAAACTAGAGCAACTGTGCCCTTTGCAAGGGCACGAGGTAAGTTAGGCGGATGACTGTGACGATCTGATCAAGCAGCAATACTGTGCAGGATAGTATTAATTTTAATAAGACTGTTTCATTAATTGCCGTCTTGATCGTGAGAAGCTGGCATTTTGAAAACTTGACTTTTGACCTCTGTATGACCCCCCATAATGACCTTAAATGTATTTTAAAATATTTAAAACATGTTAAGAATGTCATAAGGATCATTGCATTTAAATTTCAGGCCAATTGAAGCATTTTGAAAACTTGACCTTTGACCCCTTTATTGCCCCTTAATGACCTTAAATGAATTTTAAAATATTTTCAACATGTTTAGAATGTCATAAGGATCATTGCATTTAAATTTCAGCTCAATCAGACATTTTGGAAAACTTGACCTTTGACCCCTTTATGACCCCTTAATGACCTTAAATGAATCTTAAAATATTTCTTAAATGTTTAGAATGTCATAAGGATCATTGCATTTAAATTTCAGGTCAATTGAAGCATTTTGAAAACTTGACCTTTGACCCCTTTATTGCCCCTTAATGACCTTAAATGAATTTTAAAATATTTTCAACATGTTTAGAATGTCATAAGGATCATTGCATTTAAATTTCAGCTCAATCGGAGCATTTTGGAAAACTTGACCTTTGACCCCTTTATTGACCCCTTAATGACCTGAAATGAATCTTAAAATATTTTTTAAATGTTTAGAATGTCATAAGGATCATTGCATTTAAATTTCAGCTCAATCGGAGCATTTTCAGTTAAAATGACCTTTTTTGACCCCTGTGACCCCTGGATGACCTCCAGCATTTGGAAATATTTTTATTATATTCTTTATGTTTTACTCTTTCATATGACACCACTCATGGGGTCATACCTTCGTGGCATTTAGAGATATGTCCATTTCAGACCAAATGGTTAGTCAGTAAGCTAGTAACTTAGTAAGTAAGCTAGTAACTTAGTAAGTAAGCTAGTAAGTAAGCTAGTAAGTAAGCTAGTAACATTCACTCTTATAGGCTGATACCATTTCATGGTTCAGCAAAAACCCTGTAGCTCCAGGTGACCGATACACAAATTTATCAGACAGCTGGGTTATGTACAAAGGTATAGGAGGCAAGATTCTGAAGACATAATAATGTCATCGATCTGGAACACGAAATAGAGCTTGATCCACTGTTTTTGCACCTGTGCTGCTGCACCTACCATTATCTTTGACTTTGTATAAATATAAAATATACAACAACAACAACAACAACAACAACAACAACAACAACAACAACAACAACAACAACAACATCAACAACAACAACAACAAAGATGTTTATGGTCATTGCATGAAATCGTACGGGTTTGTGTTGCTGTTGGGCCTCCATTGGGGAAAATTACCTCAGCCCAAAACAATCCTCTACCCCTACAACTAAGAAAAACTGCTGATTATCATCAGCAGGGGATGTCATCAGACATTTTGCGAGTTTCAATTTTGATTATTTTTATCTCAATTTTCAGATAATTGACTTTTTTTTATGAAAATGAAAGTTTTGGTCAAATTGAAAATTAAGGTGATGCGGGCGGGTGACGGGAAACTAATAATTTCATTACATACGTGTATAGGCCTTACCGGGTATGTGACACGATCAAGGGAAATGAGTCGAATGTCGCTAATATTGATTTTGAGATGTTGGCAAAGAAAGTGTTAAAATATTCTTTTGTTAAATATTGTTTTCAGCGATTGATAAATTGACATAACTTCACAAAGAAAAGTCGTACGGTACATGTATCAACATGGGGTTTTCAGTTTCTGAAAGCTCTACATTTTTTTGTAAAATTATGTCCTCTTTAGAAACATATGTGTAAAACTCATATTCGACCAGGGCCGACATGTGACTCATTCCCCTTGATTGTGTCATATTACTTTTCTAGACATGGGGTTGACCCATAATTTTCATGTAAAAAAGGGGGGCCCTGAATTTTTTTAGATCTGAAAGGGGGGGGGGGGCAAAAAAACCTAAGTGTTTGTGAATGGTCCTATAAACTCATGATACGCATCAGCTTTAATAGCCTTACATGTAGCATTGGTACACATAAACTGGGTATCTCAGTGGGCACACCTGACGTTGAAATCACATTGAAATTTCGACATCGAAATCAATTTCAACGTTGAAATCATGTTGTATTTGCAAATGGACTTCAACCTAGAAGTAAGTTGAAATCAGGTTGAAATTTCAATGTTGTATCAACATTGAAATTTCAACCTGATTTCAACTAGTAAACCTCCAGGTTGAAATCAGGTTAAGTCTGTGTTATGCACTTTCAGTTTCCCATGCGTTTGAATGGGAATTATTTTGCCTACTCGCCAAGTTTAGGGAGCACATTTCTTCAATATTTTGACAAGTTGACATCAAGTGTTCTATTCTATTTTGTTTGGGAATGTCTTTTGCCAATAGTACGTCCAAAGTTGTAATTTTGTGTTTTTTTGATCGCAAAGATCGGATATTTTTATTCCCGATTCCAATTCTACACTCTTCGCAAGGGTGGAGAATTCGGCAGAACTTTACAATAATTTTGCCTTTTTGGACACTAAAATGCATTCGATCCTTAACTTTGTTTCAACCGAGTCTTGATTTAGCAAGCACAATAAGGTGGGTATGGTACCCTAATTTTATAGGCCTACCTTTGAATTGATGAAATTTTGAAAAAAATTTCGAATATCTGACCTGCGCAAACCGTTAAGTGTGTATTTTCCACAGACAGACAAAATGGGGTGAGGTACGGTATGTATCGTATAGGACTGGCGACTGGCGAGCGAGTCTAGTTAAAATCAGGTTACAATGTAGGTTGAAACTTCGACGTTTAATAATACGGTAATATATCAACGTTGATTCAACGTCATAATTCTAACCTGTGCCCACTGGTATAAACATATGTACATAATTTAATGATAATACATGTAACATTACAAAATTTATTTTCCCATACATCATCATGATGAGACCTATAATACTAGTATTTCAGCATATTGCATGGACCCATTCCATAGCCACGTCGCGTCAAGGAATTCAACACCCCACCTTCAGTCCCCTGGCCTGCCATGTACTGTGTGTGTGCACGATCGATCAAACAACTTCACTCAGTTCAGGCAGATCGGCATAAACATCTTTACAGCTCAAAATCTAGCATTCTTGTGTCTTTCAAAATCCCCAGTACTCACCTATCATGGGTTACTTCTCTCGTTTATCAAATGGCACGAACTTCGGGTTTATCCATTTTCTCCACGATTTAGCATCACATCTATCACTGACTCCACTCCTCAGCTACGGAGCTACCTGGCTTTTTCAGTGCACCTGCCAAATCAACTTTCACCTGCTGCTCTGTGCAATGACAGAGGGCGGGCATCACAATACCTGGAAAACGCAAACCCGGAAGTGGTATAACCCGGAAGAAGTCTTGTGATGTTGTAAACAATGCAGCGCAATGCCAATGCAGCAGATGAGATCAAAGTCTAATAACAAGATTTTGTAGACAGAGGTTATTGACTTGTAAAAAAAAAAAACCATAAGAACTAGCGTCGGAAGGGACACTATCTTTTCCCCTGCATAATAAGTAAGTAATCCCGTGCTTTGGACTTGGTTGAGGAGTGATTTTTGTATAAAAGTAGAGATTGACTTTGAGAAACCGAGAAACTCATCTCATTGCTCATGTGACTGTAGACTGCGGAACTCAGTCCTCAATGATAGTCAGTCATTTATCTTTTGGTCGTTATATGACTATCATTTGAGGTGACTGTTGAGTTTGTAAGACATCATCATAATGCTATTCTCCCGGGGCTATTCTGTCGGTCGGGTTGTTGAATTTGACATGCTCACTCACTATAATTGGAGTGAAACTTTTCTTGGGGTGTCTATGGATGGAGTGGTCCTGAAGTTTACAATTATAAAATGTTTTGGACTTGATAGTGTTCAGTTTTCTTCAACTTCAGAGAAGATGTAAGGAAGAGGAGGTTGATCCAGCTATCCTCAAACAAACTATGTGTGAGATGAAATGATGAATCACCCTATTTAGCCGCTTTCAATAGAATACTACAATGGGGTTTGAACCCGGAACGGGTGGGATACACGCAACTACTTTTAGGGATAGGTCAGTGATACCATGCAGGCCCTGTCATCCAGTCAGATTTCAGATAAAATATGACTAAAGTTCCATAACAAATTACAATTTTTGTCGCTTGTTGTCACTTTCAGCCTCTATCATTTGTGATAGAGGATGTTGTCAATTATCAGAATATCTTTATTAGGTTTACAGGAAATGACCGGAAAATACATAAAAACTTGAAAATAGAAATGATCAACAATCACCACTATTCTAAAAAAAATCCTAAAAATTTCTTCTTTAGAAATGTATAATACTAACAAAAAAAGGCGGATTTTGGGGGAAATTTTAAAACACTCGGATTTATTTCTTGTATTATCCACATGTGGTATCCCATCCAAGCAGGAGATCCTTTAAATACATGTGTTTCATACTTTTCAACAAACTCTCTATAGAAACATTCAAAATATTTCCAATTTTGGAGTGAAAATCGGTCGACTGTGAGCGGTCTCACACATCACATCAAAGGCTAATGCAAGTGGATGTCTAACTACTTGAGAATAAAGGACTATGAATAGGTGCAACCGGATTACCTACGGGATTATCTCAAGTATATAATTCCGTTAACCCTCCTCTTCCTTACATCTTCTCTGGTAATACTGACCAGGGATACCCTGTATTGACGATATCAGCTCCAAACAATATGTAATTTAGCTGTAAAGAGAAATTTTATTGACTTGGTCATTCACTCCAAAGGTAATCATTCACTCCAGAGAGTAACTTGGAACAGCCATTTCTGACCAATCAGGAGCCAGAATTCCAATCTGTGACGTGTCCCCGACCGATAGAATTTGTCAGACTTCCTTCATACATAGTGAGCGTGTTTGTGGCTGTATGCGGAAAGATTATACTGCAATATTTATAACAATGGATTTCGCAGTACTTACGCTAAATAATGGATAACCTGACTCACTGTAAACAACTTCAGGAAAGTAACAATAAAACCTGGTTACATTTGCA
Organism: Amphiura filiformis; assembly: GCF_039555335.1. Lineage (NCBI taxonomy): Eukaryota > Metazoa > Echinodermata > Ophiuroidea > Amphilepidida > Amphiuridae > Amphiura > Amphiura filiformis. The sequence continues at coordinate 18,103,987 of NC_092635.1, read as the reverse complement.
AAAAAGAAAACTGTGAATATCCGATCCGTGCATTTTTAGTGGAAAATCAAAATCAAAACTTTCCTTCCGAAGAAAATGATAGCCCCTTACTTTGTATTTTGTCAACAAAGTGGTCACTTGCTCTCAATTTTCAGGAAATTTCTTTCAATTTTCAGGAAATTTGACTGAAAAGTGGGCATCCGGGGATGAAATGGGTTCAATTTACAATGTACTTCTAAATTTGTGAAATATGGGCCGGTACACTTTTAAATTTTGGGGGCACTTGAAAACTTTCCTTTTCCTCCCTTTTCAATTTTTTTCAGGAGGCACTCTGCTCCCCTATCATGCATATCCCCACTGGCTATGCAACTGCTCTCTCACTCCCTCTCCCTCATTCTCTTCCCTCCCTCTACATTCTCTCTCTTTCTCTCTCGCCCTCTTTCTTCACTTCTTTTTTTAAAGACTGGGGGCTGCAGCCTCCAAAAAAGCCCCCCCCCCCCCGACAAAGGTCGGTTCTTGATGCCTTCTGAACACTTGCATAAGACAAGGAAAGTATTGATATAGCTACTTGTATATAGAAACTACTAGAGTGAAAACAGGAAATCATTGGAGAATCCCTTGCAGGCGCGGGTCATCACATGAATTGTCAACGGAGGAGGTTCGGTTGTCGCATGGTTGTCATCTCTCAAAAAGACCTCCCTAGATATGTTGATTAGAAGTTGATTTCGAGGGTGCATGCTAGGTCTTCATTCAACAAAACTATTCATAATTTAGTAGCCCTAGAAATACCTTACTGTACATGAGAGTGGAATGAGCATAGTAACTAACTGGTGGAGTCCAGGGGTAATGTCCTGTGGCCTAGGGCTCCGGGGGAAGCGCCCCAGGAAGATCATGGATTTGAGGAGTTTTTAGTGGCTTAAATGGGCTATCTTAAACGCAGTCAAGTTAGCTCAATCAATAAGGCGTTCGACTATGGTGCGAGAGGTTGCGGGTTCGAACCCTGGTGGTGCCTTGTACGCTCTCGTGTAAAATTGAGTTAGCTTGAAATTCCCCTGGACAAGAAACTCACTGCTAATTTGTCTCGTTGTAACCCGTACGAAACTCGGGGAGCTGATCCTGGTTGCGATGGTTATTTGTGGAATGTCTAGGGTGTGCGCTCTTGAAGCAGCAAAGTCCCTGAATTGCTGTTTAATGGTTTATGGAATGATGTGAGGCCGTAGTGGTCAGCGACAACCTGTAAAGTGTGCTGAGGCTTGTGGATCAACGTCTAGGCGTTGTGCCTGTGCGCTTTTTTTTAATTAATTTTTTTATGTGCCAAATGTTGAGCAAGTGTTTTTGTTTATTTAGTACATTCTTATTTTCCTCTTTATAAACACAGTACGTATACCGGTACTTGAACCATGGCTTCTGACTTACCGCCATTACCCAAGACCTTTGTTGGGTCGGCCATCCTGCAGTTGGTTGCTGGTGCAGTAGCCCTCAATGCTGGTTCATTAGCACTCATCTGGGGGTGTACAAATGGTTACATTGCTACTGGCATCTGGGTCGGAAGTGTTGTGAGTATTTTGGGGTATTGGGAAGGTGAAGAAAACCTTTTTGTCATCCATACAGACATGTGCTGTGATTAGATGGCTATTACCGAGGGCTAGCTCAGTGTAACACAACATCATATTCATCTCCATTTTGAGTGACTTGAGTCTTTGTTGCACTACAATGTAGAGACTACAGGCTCATTGGAGATAAGTCTATGTTTCACTGACGACTGGTCTGTGGCTTTATTGGGGTTAGAAATGGAGTTAAAAAGTTTTGATACTAAAATTTCATTTTGCCAAAAATGGAGTGTTTCACTGAGCCTTCATTGTCTATCACCATCATTTTAAATAGAAGATTGACAACTTGATAAACTACTTCATTTAAAACAAGTAGTTACAAGACCACATTGCCATAAGTAGTCAATTACAAGTAGTTGAGCCTGGAAAGTAACTGATAGTGAAATATAATTCAAAATAAGCAGGCAAGACCAAATTTGCATACAATTACTTGAAAGGAGCATGATCACTGCATGCAACTGCCATTTTGTATCAATATTGCAAGCTCTTTCCACAGCATGTTCCATATAATACTTGGCATAAGGTTTTCATGTTCTAAAATTATCAAAATCTAAACTTGGATGAATTTATCACTGAGTGAATCTTAACACCTAAATAGTGACACATTAAATTGAGACATACCGTATTTCTGTTGATTTTTAAACAGGTGTTTATCACATCCATCATAGGAATCTTGACGGCCGTGTATCGGGAGAGATCTTGGGTAAGGCAATCTCTAATTAAATCAGAGATCTGTTGAGGACCAATAAATATACAAGTTTCTGAAGTCGCTTACAAATTAATGAATCAAACCATTTTCTTTTCAGAAATATCAACAAATACAAAGAAAACTGAAAGTTTACATCCATCTTTAAGACGTACCGCATCCCCTATTGGATTCACAAGGCATTCCTTAGTTTTTTAATACCCCGGCCTAAAGAACTCAAGATTGTCTTGATTTCTTGACATATTCAATATCTATCTTGTTCATCGTGGGGGTTACATTTATATTCTAAATGTGTGACAGAAATGACATGTATGTGGGATAGTGTAGTGTGGAAGCCATAGATCTCTGAATGTTCCTTTTTGTTCAGTCAATAATTATAACATATTCATTTTTTGAGTGTAAATATGGTAGCATAATAATTCCCTTGTTTGTACCTAAAAGCCAAAAAAGGTTATAATGTACACCCCTGCAGCAGTGGCATAGCCAGCACTTTTCCAGAGGGTGGGTAAAGGGGGGGGGGGTAAACAACTTTCAGGGGGGGCAAATTTGATGAATATTGTCAAAAATGGGCTAAGAGTGGGCTAGACTTCTTTGGCTAAGCCACTGCCCTGCAGACAAATGCCAAGACATATGATATCATTTATTGCTGACTGTTCTTTTTCAGGTGATTTCCTACCTTTCTCTCTCGTTATTGGGTGCTCTCCTTGGTTTGACCCTGGTTGCCATAGAGTTGAGTGCGTTGTGGACTGACCTCCAATGCAGAGATTACCCCATCACTTGTGATGTAAGTGCACATTTAATTTAAGTTTATGTTTCCTTTAATTTGATTATCAAAATAATACACCAAGTTATTTAAGGGATTGGATAGCGAGGTTTACATAGTATTTTTATGGGACCTGAGAGCACATCAGACACCCCAAATTGCATTATGAATACAAGGAATGTCCTGAAATCAAAACTTTTTTTTTTAATGTTATCTTCAATACGAAAGGTCAAAATTTTCAAATGATGATCGGCTTTTCCTCCCAGCTATATACATACACTTTAAGTACATATCATTAGATTTATAAAGTTTACTTTGAGTCAAAACTTTGAGTGAAACATGACAATAATGGGTGGAGCACATATTTGAAGTGTTTACATTCAATCTGTGGCATGGGCAAGGGAGTAGTGTAAATGTCCCACTTGATGGTCAGTCTGACATAGTTAGGAGAAAGTTTTATTCAGGGGAATGGAAGATTTTGTAAGTTCAAGATCAAGAAAATAGAAGTACTTTGCTTCTGTTTTTGCAAGTATAAATGTCATCTTTACCCAAAGTAATCATCAATTATGTCATTTAACAGAAACAAACTTCATCTTGTAACTTCCATGTGTAACTTTGTCATTTTGTCTTTGATTTACAGACCCAATGCATTAGAGTGCATGAATTCAACATTGGATCTGGAGCAGTGGAGATCTTTGGTGCATTTGGGGCTGTAGTACTGTGCTTGAAAAACCTGTGGGAATTGGCTCAGGGTGTCCCATACAGCAAACTAGTCAAGCATACCAACATATAAGGAAGGAGTGATGTTTTAGCTTTTGGCTTTTGCCCAACTTCTTTAATAACAATCTCATTAGTATAGACCAGTACTAAATAACCACAAAAGACCAAATTAAACTTCCTATATTTTACAGTTATTGATACTTTCTGACAATAACCTCTATTGTACTCATGTGTATATACTCCAATTTTGTAATGAACCAAAAAGGGTCCAATAATGGTTCTACACAGGGTTAAAGAACCATTAAAGAACCAAAAAAGGTTCTTTCAGTTTTAAAGAACTTTTTGCTTGAGCTGAGGGTTACATATAGACAGAGGATAAAATATGGTTCTTTTAAAGGCCTTTTAGAACCTTTATTTCTGAGTGTAGTATTGCCAGAATTTCCTATTATAATGCAAATCCCATCTTCCAGATTGGACAACTCATAAATATTATAATCATCTAATAGAAAATATAGTAGATTAATATACATTATAAACTTTCAGCTTCATAATTATATTAATCCCTTAATGCTCTGCGTGCTAGCCATACGCTTCAACGGAAAAAGTTGAAGTTTTGAAATATTTTCTCAAAATATCAAGCTCTAGCTATCTTAAGAACTACTGGATCAATACTAGGCTTGTTTGTACTCATTTTAATACATTTTTCATGCTGATTCCAAATATGGTCATGAAAATTTACATTTCTGAAATTTTTGAATTTCTAAAAACATTTTGAAACATGTCGTCTGCAGTTGACACCCGCGTGAAGAGAGTTAAAATGCATTTGTATGTTTTTGTTGTGAAATAATAACAAGAATATATGTGCGCTTACATGTTTATGGTGCATCAAAATTATGTTGTATATTAATTTGATTATTAATTATTTAATATATTAAAAATTGCCAATCAATGCCAAAATTTGCCAGATTATGTACTAAATTCAACCACCAACTGTTTTTTTTCCCATGTAGTATTATTAGATTAAATGCGGATGTAATTCGTTACAAGGTATATTGCAGCTCATAGTTTAAAAAACTCAAAATGTGTATTTATTTTGCCCATTGGCGCATTGCTACTATTTTGTTCACTTAAAATGAAATATTTGACATTCTTAAGCATCTGATTGATTTGCTGAAATTTAATTGTTATTTTCCTTAAAGTGTTTTATAGTTGAATGAAACAGTAAACATAAGAAAACAAATCAAATAAATATCAATAACAAATCTTGTATGCCAAGAATGGTATAATAATATGCAGCTGATTTAACATATTTCTTCCAGTTGTTTTGTACTTCCTGATGGAATACCATCCTTGACACCATATTAGGCTAAAAAAATGCTGTCTCAAAGCGCCTGAAATGGCAAATCTATTTTATTATTTTTTATTTATCTTTTTCAGGTTTTTGCCACAAAATCAAATTCTGAGAAATATTTTGAAGAACATTTATTTGATTCAATTATAAGTATAAAACAATTGATATTTGTACTTCAATTGTGTAAATAAGCCACAGTTTTATGCTGTGTACTTTTGAACACTAAAAAATAACATAAAAAAAACCTTATTCTTTATACGTTTTTGTAACTGCCAAGGGCTTTGAGATGTAGCATTTTTTATTTATTTTAGCCTGATAAATGCAACATTACATCACTGGGGTATGAGACCTTGTGTATCTAAACAAGTGAAATGTTTGAGGGCCTTGAAATTTGAGCACTACTAAAAGAAGGACACAAATGTTTATAGTTACATGGTTTTGATTTTTTGAGATAGGTTTTTGCACTGTACTTTGTACATCAATTTGAGGTGTTTTTACTAAAATTGTATTAAAGCGACTGGGAGTTTATTTTTGCAGATAAACATACATTTTGTCAGTATAACATATGGCTTGCTAGCTACAAGGTCAGTAAAAAAATTATTCACCATATTGAGATACAAGGTTTTGTCACCCCAGTGATGAAAGTTGAAAAAGGTAATTGGGGAATTGATAATCAGTAACCCAGGAAACACAAAAATGTTTTTAAAACATAAACATGTTATAAACACATTTTGGTTTTGGTAAAAATGTTTTAATAGAATTTAAATATCAGGTTTATAAAGGGCATTAAAACATTCTACATAACAAAATACTATAATAATTTTGAAATGTTGTGAAAATAATATTGCAAAATATTTGTGGGCACATATTTTTGCACAATATTTTGTCAACACTTAATAACATGTTCAATGTTTTTCATGAAGTTTTCAAAAATGTGTTCGGAATGTTATTATGTTTTATACGCTCTACGTAACCCAACATTTAAACACAGTTTTCTGTAAAACGTTTTGTGTTTGCTGGGAAGCTACAAATATGTAAAGTAAAATATATGGAAAACATGAACAAAACAAAGTTTGTAATAGATTAAAGTTAAAGGAACAGAAATTATTATATTGGTGTTGTGCATTATTTAAATTGTCATAGGCATAGCAAATAACTAATTAATTTACTTTTTGGATCTGTAAATATTTGAATAAGTCCTAGGATGACCATTGAACCTAGGATCTTACAAAAATATTTAGTTCATTAAGGGCTTGGATAGCAATGTTTGCACAGTATTTTTTGTGTGACCTGAGAGCACATCAGACATCAAATTGAATTCTGAATACGGAATGTCCGGATGATATCAAATAATTTTGATTTTTTGAAATATGTAATATAATACATATTTTATGGCAAATTATTAAAATTTGATATTTAACAGTCCTCAAAAGTTAATTGTATAAATCTAATGATATGTACTTAAAGTGTATGTAGCTGGGATGAAAAGCCATCCATCATATGAAAATGTTGACCTTTCATATTAAGATATACATTTTTCCCCAAAAGACAGGTCTACATTTGGGGGGGTTTAGGGGAAAATCTATATCTTCAATACAAAAGTTCAAAATTTCATATGATGGATGGCTTTTCATCCCAACTACATGCACTTTAAGTACATATCATTATACAATTTAATTTGAGGACTGTTAAATTTAAAAAATATCAAATTTTAATCATTTGCCATAAAATGTGTATTATATAAGGAATTAAAAAAATCACAATTATTTGCTATCAGGACTTTCATTATTCAAAATGCAATTTGATGTCTGATGTGCTCTCAGGTCCCATGTATATGTGAAAACATCGCTATCCAAGCCCTTAATTATTTGAATTGTATCATCATAGCAAAACAATCAGGTCAATGAACATTTTGATGTGTAAAATCAGTTGGCTTCAATAGCAAGTATGGCTGTTGACATGATATGACACCGAGTGCAACAAGGCGCTTTCCTGTGTTCTTGAGTACCGTATCATACCTGATAAATGCCCCACTCTCATAAACGTCCCCTTCATTTTTGTGACCGAAATGTAGAAATTTCCATGACATATGTGACGCAGTATACCAAAAAGAGACACTTTTGGGCAGGTTATCAATTTTGAGTGTTTTCGTACTTACTTCATACTTATGCCGTCCACACCAGCAGTGGGCTGTGTGATGGCTTCTGCTTCACAATGTTCTGCCATCTGCCTCGGTTGGTTGTTAGCCTGCTCATTTCTGTTAGGGTTGGTATTCCTCTTGCTTGCCCATCTGCTTTAGCACACTCCAGCCATCTTTTACTTGGTCTTCCTCTTGGTCTTGTTCCATGTGTTTTACCCTCAATGGTTATCTTTGGGTATCTGTTTGTCTCCATCCTTTTAATGTGGCCAAAGTACTTCAATCTTCTTTCTGAGATAGTGTCTAAAACTGTGTGTTCTTTGCCTAGGGTTTCCCGGATAGCCTGGTTACGTATTTTATCTTGTCTGGTGACTCCAGCAATTCGGCGGAGGCATGCCATCTCGAAAGTCAGAAGCCTGTTTAAATGTTTTACATTATCTTAAATATAGAGATATTTTGCTCCAATGAAATAGGACATTCCTAAGCGAAGATATCGATTTTGTAAGTTATGGTATTATAAAATTGGATATCAGCCTTTAAAAATATTATTGACAATTATGTACATGCATATGTACATTGAAAAAATACAAGATGCCGGTTATGTTCCGGTCTGAAACTATCAGACAATATTTTCAACATTAACATCACAAATTTGCAAGAAACCCAAATTGTGAAAAAAAAAATCACCCCGGCAGATCTGTTGCTATTTCTCCATTTACGATCCTGCCCAAAAGTGTCTCCTTTCGATGTATAACATCACATATATATCATTTGAGTAAGCTTGAACTGGTATTTGTTGCATGTCCGATAAATGAAGAAAGGCCGCCTTCTAAATACCAAGACAAAAGTAATGGTTATTGATAGAAGTGGAACTGGAGATGGTCAAAAGATTGAGGTTAAAAAATTTGAATACCTGGGTTCAATGATAGACAAAGGTGATAGCACATCTGAGATCAAAAGAAGATTAGCTATGGCAAGGACAACAACTCAAGAGTATGTCAAAGATCTGGAAGAGTAGTGGTTTATCAATCAACCTCAAGGTACGGTTACTTCGTGCAACAGTCTTCTCAATTGCTACATACGGGTGCGAATCCTGGGCAAAGACAAAGAATGACAGGAAGAAGATCTAGGCATAAATGTTGTGATTGCCGGAGTGTTCCATTAAGGGGGTACTACACCCCTCGATAAATTTGTGACTATTCTTGCATTTTTCTCAAAAACTAATAACACCCTGGTATCAAAAGTTAAGTATATTATAGGGGCAAGGAATCCAATTACTACGCTGGAATTTCAGTGACCCAAGCGGTTCGATACTTGTGATAGAAAATGAGGTACTGCTAGGATGTACCTTGTTTCCTATCATATTCACTGAACCGCTTGTCTTGATTCACTGAAATTTCAGTGCAGTAATTGGATTCCTTGCCCCAATAATATACATAACTTTTGTTACCAGTGTGTCATTAACTTTTGAGAAAAATGCAAAAATAGTCACAAATTTACCACAGGGGTGTAGTACCCCCTTAAATCACTGCACTTTGGCACACACATTTTCCTCTTTCATTCACATAAGTATGCACTCCACAGACATTCAAATGATACGCAAACACCACATCATTTGCAATGGTATCATCACTCATTTATTTGTAATAAATAATACTTTCATGTTATTTATTTATACATTGGCAAATAAAAAGTAGTAGTAGTTGATAGTAGACTTAGTCTTTGGAAACAATCCCATTATACATGTTTGTCATAATTTATCTACTAGTACATTTCTATGGTACTAACATACTTCCAAATATCAAGCAGGACCCTTTGGTAAGCTAGCTTACCAAATAATTTACAATTGGCAAGCTTAGTGAATTGACTATTTTGTTTACTTTGGTATCATGGCACACAAGGACATAACACACTACTAATATATTTACACAGATAACTGTTTTTATATAAGATTTGTGCTGGATGAGGACATCATTGTGTGAATACAAAAATACATCATGTATGAGACTGCTGTAATAAAAGTTGTAACATGATTGGGTGATGAGGTGTCATAATAAGATTGGTCAAAACTGTTCAAAATTGTTATAAAATTCTATGTGTGTGACCAATATTTTAAAGCTTAATTTATTGTTAAATTGGTCCACTTCTGCTGACAGAAATGTTATGCGCATAATGAGGAAAATATTCTTTCACAGAAGTAACCTTTTGACAATTATCCCTCTCTGATCTGCTCTTCATGTGTGGACCGGTGGATCCATTTAACAGGATAAATATCTATAGACCCTATCAAAACACTATCCACCAACATGGATTTTAGGGAACAATTATACATCATATTTATTAATGTCTTTTTATACTCACACAATGTGTTCATAATTTCCCTAATGCTTGTAACACGTTTCAAGGCTTTATATTTCATCATGTATATATATACATATCAAATTTGATAACTAAAAAACAAAAAATTGTATCTATATCTGAAATTTCTATTAAAATCCAATATGTTTAATATACGAGTTGTAATTGAAAATGAAAACACTGCATTTGATGCAAATACTGAAATAATTGTCTTTTCTAAAAGCGTACAGAATTTTTTGTGTGGATATCAGCAATTAATCGCTAGTTATCGCTGTTGTGTGATGCATGTGATCCTGCACGTATGCTTAGTAGCCAGTGCATAACCTAAGTTATGCTTGTTTTATATCCTAATGCAAATAAAGCTGATAACAAAAACAAACATGCATCAACTTTTAATCGCATTTTTTAACCAATATCAAAAATCAGAACATGATTCAATTTTCAAGGTTTATGATGAATTTGAATATTTATTTCACCTCATTCACTGCATATAACCCACCTAATTTGGGAAAATTTGAAATTTGAACTATAAAAATTAACATCATAAATTTATCCCATGGGTAAATTTTCCATTGTTGCTTATCATATCTGGCGAGTAAAGTTCATGCCTGTTCATGATATTTATAATAAGTCATCATTTCATCAAGGATGCACAAATGACAGACTACCAGTAGAGCCTGGGGCTTATGATTGCCCAAAATGGAACAATTTAAAGCGATTTTGCACAAACCCGGAGGTGGGGGGCTTGGTCCGAATCCCAAAGACAACCCATGAGCACAACACTTTTATTTTGGCAAGTATATCATTGCTGACATTGTGACTGACATGGTTATGCCGAATAGGTCCCATTTACTATTGAGCATATCAACATGTTTGCTCAGTAAACATTATCATCTCAAGCACAAGTTTTTGCATGATTTAATCATAAAAATAGGGCTTGATCTACTGTTTGAAATAAAATACATGATTTAGTTTTCAATTCAGTGACATCAAATGCTTTTTCTTGGGTTTCCATCAATGTGTCACCATGGTTATGCTATACTTCCACCTGCACAATTGACGAGTTTGGCTAAGTGTATTCAATTCAACACCACATCATCAAAGAGGACTATATAGGACACTTTATATGTCTATCACACACCTTACAATATATATCAAGAGTCTTTGCTTAAAAAGTTACCTTTATCAGAGCCATCATTGAGCAGCGACGTAGCTTGCGAAACCATCACAGCGTCTTCATTCAGCGTAGTGATGTTTTGTTTACAATCCTCCGGTCACATAACCACCCGATGCTACGTCGCTGCTCAATGATGAGTCTGAAAAAGGTAACTTTTTAAGCAAACGTCAAACATGACAGAGTCCAATATCAGTAGTATCCATGCTGCTATCAAGAGTCTTGTCAACTTCTTCACCATCTAGCACAATTACTTTCAGTATTACACATTTTTCAATGTAAGCAGCTTGCATTAGTTGTGGCCTTATAATTATTATATATGTATGATGCAATGATGATACACTGCAATATTAATGCAATTGGTAAATTTGTCAAAATATTTTAATTACTAAGTTTATAAACAATTACAAACCTTAGTTGACAACCATGTCTTATGCAAAATCCTTCCTGAATGGGTTCATCATTTTGACCCATTAAGTTAAAATCAGCAAAATATATGAAAATAAACCAATTGTTTACAATTTACATTGTGAATCTAAAATACAGGAAACAAGTCCGTATCAAAATAAAGTACACCTAGTTGAGTAGAAAAGTGTGTGGGGTCAAAGCATGCATCAAGCAAAGCACATAAATTGGGCATAAAATACATAGTATCTAGATTCTAAAAGCAGTGAAATCTTCCAGCACAGACACATTTATTCTTCCCAGTCAACCGATGTTGAGCCCACTGAATCTAACTGCCTGGCCACACAATTTTCCATTCAGCTTTGTGTATGTGCGTATATATGAGTTCCATACATGCAAAGTGTACAGCTTTAGTTATTTTGTTTTCAAATGTTTGTTACAATCACAAAAATAAAAAAAGTTACAATGTTATAATACAGTTCTATACTGTGACATTTTACAATGTACTGTTATTGGAGGGGGTTTTGCACAAAATGTACAGATATGTGCCTACCAAATATTCAAAAACTGCCAGTACCTCTAGGCTTTTATTTGCCCTTATGAGACCCGTGACAATGAGAGTTTCTGTCGCTAAGTCAACAGGTTATCTCCATTTTATTGGAATTTCTTTACTAATCAATATTGCTGAAAATGTAGCCAAAGGCAGGCACCACAGACAACAAAATATACAGATCATCCTCCAACAGGCAAAGTCCCTGTGCTTTGTATGCTGTGAATTTTCGCATATTCATGAGGGCTATTCGTTTGTGTCTAAAAAATCATGCCAGTGTTGAATGCCTTCGCATTACATGATAGAAAGCATTTTGTGTTTTTGTGTTTACATGACAGACCATAAAAATATGCGAACAATTGCCCTGCATTAACGGATGATGCTTGGAATTTTCCTTCTGGTGGTTAGTCTGTTTATTTTCTCGTCTGTAGCAGGCACACACCTGTACAACATTCACCCCCCTCTGGTACTTGGTACTGTGCACCTGATGATATTGATTGCTTCAAAGCATTTATGCATAAAGTTCCTTACAGATGAGACCAGCTCACCAACTTGTGCGTTGTCAGATTCTTCACCACCATCCAATCTACATATCAATTGTACACAAGTTCTAACATCTGCACAAATTTACTGAAGATATAAAAAGGACAACCAGTGATTTACCCAATTTTGGAACAAGCATAATGTGCTAAGAAACTGTGTATAGCAAAAGAGAACACCATTTAATTAGATAACTTTTAACATAAAGGTAGTTTGAAAATACCTTAGTGCTTTTATTCTCATGCAAGTGATCCTTTGGATTCACAAACCATGGTTGAGATGGAAATGTAAACAGTTTATGCTATGGATAGCCATTAATGCTTACTGAACATGTCATTGCGATGTTTTATGAAATAAGCATTCAAAAGGATGGAAACTTTGGATTACCAGCACAGGTGAGAGTGTTTACTTCTTGCTAACACATACTAAAAGTTGATAAAATAGAATTCAGCCAATTATATCCATTACAACACTTTCTATTCCTGTAGGTAATTCCAATAAGGCCGAAAAAAAAGGTTTGTCTTAAAGCTTGCGCGCGCATATTTGTAAAATCGCGCAATTTGAAAAACCATTTGTGAGCTTTGAGACCTAACCTCTCAACAAATTCAACTGCACCAAATGCAACTAACCATTTGTTACTTCAAAGAAATAATGCAAATACCACCTCAAAGATAAACATAAAACATTATATTAAAAAGTATCACATCATAAATATAAAAGTACTCTAAATGATAAAGTAATTCAACTTCATGGTAACGTAAGAACTGTATCTTGTACAAAGAAATTTCTTTGGTAAGAAACATACTTTGATTCACATAACTGGAGTATATCATTGTGACACTTTTCATATGCATACACAAAATGTGACAAGCTGTGTGACATTCTTTGAATTTCTGTGTGATCAGGTTATGAACTCAGTTATCAATTTTATTCTTCATACCTCAAATATTCAGTTGCTTTAGAACAATACAGCACAAGATAATCACATACAAGAACTGGTTTTTTTAAAGACTAGCCTTATCAAGTTGTGTGATGAACTACTACCATTCATGATTCATACCTAAAGTATGGGACAGCATGCTTAGGCCAAAAAAAATTGTTTGATTGGCGTAACCTGACCGACCCTAAAAATAGGCCTGACCCTAGACTTTTTTTCTTATTTTTTGCAAAAAATGGATAAAAAAAAAAAAAAGATTAAAATTTAAAAAAAAAGAAGAAAAATTCTTGATTTTCAGCTTAAAATGTGTGTAAAAAAAAAAACATTTTTAAATTGCCGACCGACATACCCTAATTTTTTTTTTTTTTCATGTTACGCCAATCAAACAATTTTTTTTTAGGCCTTACTTCATTCAAGTAAACACTGTTCATCAAACAAAATAAACTGTCAATCATACATTAGAGTTGCTCATTCATTATAGCTTTAAAATATGCTGAAAGTCTTTATATCAAAATATATTGTTTAACAATATTTGCAATTTATTGAAAATAAAATGAACACTTAGTGGACATTGAGATTGACCAATCGCATTTAAAAGTAATTTTCAAAACAAAAAAAGTTTTGGTTGATGATTCATAATGATCATTCACTTCGTTATATAGTCTATATATCTACCTCGAGTCACCGGCACTAGATTTGAAGTTCAGCGTGTTCTGTGTTAGCTTAGCGTTACTTGGTACATGTACATACTTTTATGCGTGTGATCAATGTGTCGCATATGTACACACAAGAAACCATGCTAAGCCATCGCAACACACGCTGAACTTCAAAGCTAGTGCCGGTGACTCGAGGTAGATATACAGACAATAGTGGAGGAGAGAAATGGATGGATGTTGGTAGACTGGAAATGACTGATCGGTGGTTTGTATCTAGAGAGTTACACTTCTCTGGGAAAGTTTAAATGTATCTACCTGATGAACCAACAGTCATAATCACAAATGCCCACAACATGAATTTCAGATACTATAACCTGTTTTCTTGTTTATACATCAAATGTGGCACTCTCTGATTCTACTGCATCCTTGATATAGGTACTCCTGTGCTTGGCTAGGATTCGCAGTAATGGTCTTAGCTTCATCCACCACTGATGTTTTGGAATTCGATGCCTGTAGGAAAGACAAACATAGGAATATATTACTTACTGTGTGTCAATCAATAAGATGGGTGAAGCATTAACTAATTATATGCAGAGTCACACTTCCATTGTGCTTTACATAATTACTTGGCTGTTTAAGAATTAGGTACGGTAGATCCAATATGAACATAAATTGCGAGGGCGAGGTGGCCTAGTGGTCTAAGGCGCTGGACCATTAGGGAGAGTTGAGCGAGGGGTCCGTGGTTCGAAACCCCATCCTGCCCGATCCTTGTTGCTCACTCTGAATAGTTCCAATAGGTCGGAAATATCATAATCATATTCTCTTTCAGTCTAGTAGAATATAATTGTAATATTTCTCCTTGCTCCCATCCACCGTGTAGAATGTGCAGGTGTACACGGTGGGTGCCCGGCGTCTCGTGGTTCGAATGGTCACGTAAAATGGCGGTTCCGTGTGTCAGACGAGTCAAACCTGAGCACATAAAAGTTGAAGGCCTTATCGAAAAGAGTAGGGGGATCATCCCCGGGCTTGTTACCTGCACCCTCCCTATGTCCCAGGGCAGTAGTAGTTGTGTATACAGTGATGGTAATAGATTAGTTGTGTTAATGTAATGTTGTGAAATGGTGATATAGATAGATGTTCAAAGTACACTGCTGAGCAGTGGTGCGCCTGAAAAAATAGGCGGAAATTCCCAAATCCAATCCAATCCAATGTACCACTCTCTAACTTTCACTACAAGCTGTATCAAAATGATTGGTACCCATCAGTTTTCATATCTATTGAAATGTCTGATGAGCACCAAACATTTTGAAACAGTATGTATGAGCAATAGAAATGAATAATACAATAGTTGCCTCACTTATTTTCTAAAAATGTGTGATGGGCAAACTCAGAATTGTTATTATTATTTATTATTATAATAACATAATGACTTACTCAAAGTCTGTCTTTACTTTGAGATCCACACAAGGTGTAAATCCTACCACTCTCTTCCTGATTCCTAGCAGACATGCTGTCTCCTTAGTATTTGTATATACTACATCTGCAAAGAAAACAAGCAACAATATTCATGCTAATAAGCTTACTGTTGTTAGATGTGTAGAACTTAATTGCAATGTGTTTATCTTTATCCCCTGGTAATAGTATGTGTTTTTATTGAAGTACACAATTCCAGCTTTTGAGAGAAAAAGGTCCAATAAATACAGCTCATTATTGATATTTATCTACTTTTTGCCTGAATGAAATTTCTTTCCCCTGGCAATTCTGTGACATTTACTCTCAAATAGTAGACAATGCTTTGACATTAGAAACCGACACAATACCGTCAATGAGCGAGTACATGCACTACTGTCAGTGCATACATTTAATATGCACTGCCTGCAGGTGCATTCAGCAAGCATTTTAATGATAGAAGCGGTGTCAATCAGACAATTCAATGGCATTCATTACAGTAGAACCAATCCCAGTGTCAGTTATTTTGCAAATTGCACCTCAAAAGGAATGGTACCATAAGATGTACATGTGTACAAATGCTAGGCTTTATTGGATATGCATCTTCCTTAGGCCTTGGTGTCATTTTTAATACATGGATTTTTTGCAGAGATTTTCCACTTGTCAAAATTCACCAAGGCCTAGGGACGATGGATATGTCAGAAAATTTACAACTGCACTTAACAATAATAATAAACCAGGTATGGGTAAACAGCTTTTGGTAAGAGTTGACACTCCAACATTTCCTCTCCTACAGTTCAGATATTTTCATATTACAGACAAGCATCTCAACATCTTGCTTGGTTGTGTCACATATTATAAAGATATCATGTTTATAAAGTGCATTCTGTCAAGTGACACAATGCGCTGTACAGAATCTTTAACTATAACCTAAAACTACATAAAATATATGCAACAAACAAAAAGCCTAAATGTTGAAAAGTTGAGTTTTTAGTGAACTCTTGAATTGACTAAAAAAATATTGAAAAATTATTGGGGAAAAAAAAAAAATAACTAAGAGACTTGGTATGAAGACGACTTACTGTCTTTAGCATTCTCCTCTACGATTCTCTGCAGGTATTCAGCAGCTTTGACGGCAAGTTTGGTTCCCATGTTACGATCAAACACAGATGGGCTACCACCCTGAAATAAACATAGTACACAAATGAAAATAATGAAATAAGGTTAATAAACAGTGTTTGAATTTAAGAAAAATAAATGGTTGTCCCACGGACAACCAGATTATAATTTCTGGTTGTCTGTCTAAGTTTTTGGTTGTCCGTAGGCCTACAAATATGACTTTTGGCTAGATTTATGGTTGTCCGGCGGACAACCGAATCAGTATTTTTGGTTGTCCGGCGACTTTTTTAGTTGTCCCGGGCAACCGGACAACCAAAATTTCGAACGCTGTTAATAAATAACAATGACTTGGTAAGATATATTCTGTGCAAATTATGAGCAAAACCAATACATACAAATGGCTTTACCATGGACTTGAAGAAGTACCTGGGGGAATACTGGGCCAGAATTGAATTGTTTATGCCCATTTCCCTTTTGGCCTATTTTAAGCCACAATTATCCTCATTTGAGCCCATTGGAGCTTTGAAATTGCCAATTTTTATACACTTTGTGCACATTTGTTGCATTAGTCATTTCAATAGCAGCTCAGTGGGGCTATTTTGAAGTTTTGCCCCCTTCAAAATTTTGTCTGGTATATGCCACTTTTTTCACACTTTTGGCACTATAGCACACATACAAAATGCCATTTGTTTTGTTCTCTCTTTGCTCTATCTACTTAAATACAGTATTTTTTTATCTGTTTGAAGTATGTCTGTTAAGTTGAGCTTTTTCAGGTTGCAATTTTAGCTACCAGCCATTGGTTATTTGGGATGGTGCTATAGTAATCCCTGCATAACACGTATACACTGTACCTGTTGCATATGTCCTAGTACGTTAGACCTGGTGGTGAACAAATTCTTGCCTTCCTCAGCATAGAGCTTCTGGATGAAATCAGTTGTGAAGTTCTTGCTTGCATATTCATTCCTATAGTATCCAAAGAGAGTCATCACGAAATGTACTTAGTATCAAAGTTAATAGTTTGAATACTGAATGATACAATTTAAACAATTATCGCAGAGCTATACACCTACCACAAAAAGTAACAGTTTTATGAGCCGTCATTGTTCGCAAGTTGTTTAATTCAACAAAAATCCTAAATATAAATTTGGTTATGTTATATGCAATTTTGACCACCAGAAAAAGTCCATCATCCAAATCAAAAGTTGCACTTTCAATGGACATCGTACAGCACAGAACAATGGGGGCTTATGAAACTGAGTAGTTACTTTTTGTGGTAGGTGTATAATACACTGTATATCATACATTGTATAAAACATGGCAAAGGGGTCAACTTTTGCATGAGTTTGCTTAGATAAGCTTAGAGAGGATATGGGAATATGCTTAGGAACATCAGAAATTGAGCAGCATTATGTACAATTACAGGTTTGCATTGACTTTTTCCAAGAATTAACTTGGCTAGAACCAGAGATCTATTTCACTTACGTATAACATTTACAACGCTTTGAAAGTCTCAAAATCACAACGCATTGTAAAATCCATTTCACTAAAATGATTGGCGATCGATACTCTTTGTAAGTAATAGGGACTACATCCAGGTATTCTCTGTAAAGTTACAACTAATAAATGGTATTCAAATCTTGCAAATGGTTACTTGAGTTGCGGAGGGTTAAAAGTTTAGTCAAATAATACCAGCTAGCTTTGTCATAATTTTTCTACAATTTATGCCATGCAAAAAAATAATTATTAAATGCATAAATCACCATTCCCTACAACTTGTCTTCTACAATTGTGCAAAAAAAGGCGAAATCAACTTAAAATCTGAACTCTCTCACATCCTTTGTGCAGGTGAGGGGAGGGGGGCTGCTGGCAGCTGTGGAATCAACATCCCCATTCCCCAATATACAACCACAAAAATATAACATTGTATTTTATTTCGGAGGAAAATAAGAACATGCTATTTACGCTGTTAGTAGCATTTGATTAATAAAGCGATGTAACAGACAATTTGTTAGATTTTGCTAGAAAATTGGAAAACAAAAACTTGTGTCTAACTTACACAAAATGCAAGTTCATAAAATATCACAATTTTATCAAAAATTGAGATGTATGTTTGTAGACAAGAGTCTCATTTTAAAAATTGTATGAATAGTATCATTGTTTTTGTGGGTAATTTGGGTTTAATTAAAAAAGCATTTCTATTGGACTCACTGAGCTTTATTTACAATCCAAGAATAAAAATCTCTGAATGGTTTTAACCTAACATGACTAGAGGCCACAAAATACCACGAGGATTAGCACTGTGCATGCATGAATCCCACGTGATCCGATGATGCAATCACCCTTTTTGCTATATGCTCAGGGAAACCCCTGTAGCTACTGGTCAGAGATCATGTGCTTGGCATGCGAGGGGACAAGGTTTGAATTCGGGGGAACCAAGTTACTTCTTTGGTCATCTTCTCTCCTTTTTTCGCTTTTTCTTTAACTTCGATAGAAAAAAGCAGTGTTCAGTGTTAGGGCTAAGTTTCCAGCAACATTAATACTAGACTATGACTATAAACTCTGATACATAATGCTACCATGTAGTTGTTTTTGTTATTTCTACTAGACTAGTGCAATATTTTGGCAGCAATTATTATTCATCAGCAAGAAAATTCTCACATGCTTAAAAGAGTGACGACATCACTTTTGTGAAGCTCTATACCATGCTAACAGATAAAGCATTCAGGGAAGGATATGCACCAAATGCATTCAGATTACAACACAATAAAGTAGCTTGGGTTTGGGGAAAGATATGCACCAGATGCATTCAGATTACAACACAATAAAGTAGCTTGGGTTTGGGGAAGGATATGCACCAGATGCATTCAGATTACAACATAATAGAGCAGCTTGGGTTCGGGGAAGGATATGCACCAGATGCATTCCGATTACAACACAATAAAGTAGCTTGGGTTTGGGGAAAGATATGCACCAGATGCATTCAGATTACAACACAATAAAGTAGCTTGGGTTTGGGGAAGGATATGCACCAGATGCATTCAGATTACAACACAATAAAGTAGCTTGGGTTTGGGGAAAGATATGCACCAGATGCATTCGGATTACAACACAATAAAGTAGCTTGGGTTTGGGGAAGGATATGCACCAGATGCATTCAGATTACAACACATAGTAGCTTGGGTTTGGGGAAGGATATGCACCAGATGCATTCAGATTACAACACAATAAAGTAGCTTGGGTTTGGGGAAGGATATGCACCAGATGCATTCAGATTACAACACAATAAAGTAGCTTGGGTTTGGGGAAGGATATGCACCAGATGCATTCAGATTACAACACAATAAAGTAGCTTGGGTTTGGGGAAAGATATGCACCAGATGCATTCAGATTACAACACAATAAAGTAGCTTGGGTTTGGGGAAGGATATGCACCAGATGCATTCAGATTACAACACATAGTAGCTTGGGTTTGGGGAAGGATATGCACCAGATGCATTCAGATTACAACACAATAAAGTAGCTTGGGTTTGGGGAAGGATATGCACCAGATGCATTCAGATTACAACACAATAAAGTAGCTTGGGTTTGGGGAAGGATATGCACCAGATGCATTCAGATTACAACATAATAAAGTAGTTTGGGTTTGGGGAAGGATATGCACCAGATGCATTCAGATTACAACACAATAAAGTAGCTTGGGTTTGGGGAAGGATATGCACCAGATGCATTCAGATTACAACACAATAAAGTAGCTTGGGTTTGGGGAAGGATATGCACCAGATGCATTCAGATTACAACACAATAAAGTAGCTTGGGTTTGGGGAAAGATATGCACCAGATGCATTCAGATTACAACACAATAAAGTAGTTTGGGTTTGGGGAAGGATATGCACCAGATGCATTCAGATTACAACACATAGTAGCTTGGGTTTGGGGAAGGATATGCACCAGATGCATTCAGATTACAACACATAGTAGCTTGGGTTTGGGGAAGGATATGCACCAGATGCATTCAGATTACAACACAATAAAGTAGCTTGGGTTTGGGGAAGGATATGCACCAGATGCATTCAGATTACAACACATAGTAGCTTGGGTTTGGGGAAGGATATGCACCAGATGCATTCAGATTAAAACACAAAGTATAGCTTAGGTTTGGGGGAAGGATATGCACCAGATGCATTCAGATTACAACACAATTAAATAGCTTGGGTTTGGGGAAGGATATGCACCAGATGCATTCAGATTACAACACAATTAAATAGCTTGGGTTTGGGGAAGGATATGCACCAGATGCATTCAGATTACAACACAATTAAATAGCTTGGGTTTGGGGAAGGATATGCACCAGATGCATTCAGATTACAACACAATTAAATAGCTTGGGTTTGGGGAAGGATATGCACCAGATGCATTCAGATTACAACACAATAAAGTAGCTTGGGTTTGGGGAAGGATATGCACCAGATGCATTCAGATTACAGCACAAAGTAGCTTGGGTTTGGGGAAGGATATGCCCCAGATGCATTCAGATTACAACACAATTAAATAGCTTGGGTTTGGGGAAGGATATGCACCAGATGCATTCAGATTACAACACAATTAAATAGCTTGGGTTTGGGGAAGGATATGCACCAGATGCATTCAGATTACAACACAATAAAGTAGCTTGGGTTTGGGGAAGGATATGCACCAGATGCATTCAGATTACAGCACAAAGTAGCTTGGGTTTGGAAATGCTTCAAAATATGCACAAATTTGCATGCTGCAAACTAGCATAAATGTGCATGCATAAGGTAGACAGTCACTTCCAGAATTTGCATTATAATGTAATGTGCAAATACATGGATTTAGTCAATTTGTGCCGAAATTCCTTCCCACAAGGCAATAGGCGTATTGCATAACAAAGGAGATGGATTAACCTCCGAACTGTATCTATTGTTATGCAATACGCTTATTGCATTGTGGGGAGAAATTTCGGCACAAATTGACTTCCGCTAGAGAAACCCTGAATCCGTGTATTGGCAAATGCACTTTGCCAAATTTGCATCAGTACATAGATTGCATGAATTTGATTAAATATACCTGTATAAATTTGCATTTAGAGGCAGAATATAATGCAGAGATTTCAACAGCAAGATTTGGAGCATATTATTCATATGCAAATTGGAGACAGCTCTGATTCAAACGAAATATAGGTATGTGTTGCCTGTTATGTCATTTTATCCCTGTTTTTTATTTCTCTTTATTGAATGATTATAATCCACATAAATGAAGTCATCCCGCTTTTGATGAAGTTTCCATTCCATGTTCACAGGAATGAATCAGATCTGTTCTTAAAGAATAATTTGAATAGCCACAGGAACGTAAGATATAGACGGCTAAGTTTGTGCATAATATATTAGCTTACCAACATGCCCAATACACATACACAATTCTCTGGTATATCATGGCTACTTGTTATATCTTCCTTATAGCATGTGTTTTATGATGACTGATCTGTCGTATTAATCAAGTTTTACCTGAAAATGACATTCTGATCATATCAATGTTTCAAAAATGATAAAAATCCATATACAATCCCAAAATGAGATCCAAGAAGTATAGCAAAGAAAATTGGTCATAAAATGGTCACAGCCATGGAAGTTTGACACTTAAGACTCAATAATAAACAATAATTTTGTTTTTTAGTTGTAAAATATCCAAAACAATACAGTCTCAATGAGGCTACGCTCTCATCAGTCAGCTTAAATTCAACAACATGCAATAACAAGTAGTCATGGACCAAGAGGAAAAGTGACTGTTACCATGGTTACATCATGCTTTATTATGGTTAGAAAACTTGCCTAATTATTATTCCTCTTTGGATTTGGTCATCAATCTTAGCACCTAGATGGACAACATCACCCTTTGTTAAGGGATGAAATATAAATAAATCACAGCAAGACAAAAAAACAAAAAAATATTAATATGATAACAACCCAGAACATCAATGTTGCATCATCACCATAAGTCGCTGAATACTGGGTGAGGTTGCCGTAAGAATACTGCTTTTACTTCACTTTAGTATCTTTTGATACAAATTACACCTAAAGAAACCTAGTTGCATTTCATAATTGATATACAACACACAAGAATCTTGTCAAATTACATCAGTTTGCTTTTAATGAAAAATCACAGTACAAGTCGGTAATTGAATATATAGCAGTAAAATACTTATTTTGAAACAAATGAAAATAGTTGCAATTTGTACTATCAAACTTGTCATATAGTGTCAGTGTCTATAAAAATACTATTCATAGTTCAAAAATTTGACTATACAAAGCAGTATTCTTTCATCATTTGCAAGCTGTACAGCTGTAAGTGTTATAAGTATTGGGGTGTGAATGTGGGTCCATGGCTATGTGTACAAATGTGCATGCCTAGCTTTTTGCCGGCAAATGAGGACACACATGACATTTCACAATTACACCGTGGACCTCTCTGTGATGGGAGACTGTCCTCGGTTCAAGGTCTGCAAACATCCACAATATGCATGTATAATGCATTTGTGAGATATGTCCTCTATCTTATATTATATCTACCGTCAGCTTTTGCTAGGCAAAATTTCATATTTATACACTTTCACACACAAAATGTGTCAACTGAGTACGGATGCAGATGTCTGCGTTTGCATAATCCTAAACTGTGTCCATGTTCGGAGGAGATTACATGTGGGGTGGGGGGGTTGGTTGTTGTGAGTATGGATGCATGCAATAGAAACAGCATAACTGCATCAGTGTACAGCTTGCAATATGTCCAGCTTGCTTTATTCTTGGAAACAACAAGAGCAGTTTAAGCAGTAACAGCAGCAGTTTGAGTCAAAGGGAAATTTTCAAAGTACATTTGCTAGGTGTGAAATATATGACGGTCAATCAAAATGTTTTGCTCAAACCCTTCTATCTTTGCTTACGAAATATGGTAGGGGTTGAAGCAGAACTTATTGAATGACTGTCAAATAAAAAACATGTTCAAAAAACAGAATGTACAATTTGGAAATGTTCTTCCTCCTTTGTAAAGTGATGGGGCAATTGAAAATTGTCCTGAAAGATACAGGAAAATGGTACATTTTTATCTTATTAGTATGATACTATTATGGGGAATCTCAATAGTATTATTCATTGAGTATATGAAGGGTATGGGAAACCGGTTTTTAACATAACTATAGCTGCTGCTGCCTGCCTCTGCTCTTGTCTTTGTTAAGAATAAGCACTGCTTTGATCCAGCAATTCCCCCTAACGTATCATGCGTATAACAAACCTCAGTATAACTCCTACAAATATTTCTGCATCATGTTTTCTCTTGATATGATCCATGTCCCCCTGTGAAGGAACAGGTTGGATATGAAAAAATCCACTTCAATGATTAGTATCCTCTGTGTGGATGGATACCATGCCCATGGATTATGTGGTTATATCAATGAGGAAGAACCAAAGAGTACTCTGCCATGTTTGTGTGTTGCTCATGGAGGGTAAAATATTGTACCTTGGGTTATTTCGCTATGCAACCAGCATACACCGACTCAGCGTTCTGCATGTAGCCAGAGATGGGCATTAAGTATTGCATGAGCATCCTTTGTAATGCTCGATCTTAAAGACGCCAATAATTATTCCATGTCAGGTTTAGGATGATAAATGCCTGTGGCACACCTTTTTCTCTCCATCAGTGATAAACCACCAAAATGGCAGATTTACCATAGCATAACACACAATTTTGAGAGGTACTCTTTAGGTCTAATCTTGGGTGGGTTATATAAAGATCTGTAGTGTCATGGGTTTTGCTATCAAATCATGTGATGTTATAAACCATATCATCAGTTGAATACAGCAAGGTTATGAGTACTTATCACCTTCCTGCATTTAACTGATGATGATTACCATGTCATATGGCCAAATTTTAAATCATTGTAAAAAATAATACAATTTTAGAAAACAGAGAAAGAAATTAAGCAAGAATTTGCTTTTAATAATGAGAAATTCTATTGAAATTGTATATACGAAAAACAAACAGAATGTGGAGACTAGTGCAAAAATGATTACATTACAACATAAATCAACCAGATTATAAATTCCAGAAGTTATTACTGATTGAGTGAAGTAAAAGTTTCATTATTCATGGATAATATCAAAACTCTCCATATGGAGGACAGACATGATGTTGTGTGGTTTATACCTCCAAAAATGAAATGTCTGAAAACCCATGAGGGTGTATAATTTAATGTGGGTTAGTCTAACACACAATTGACTACATAAAGATAAAAACGTTGAACTAAATTAACTAAGAATTCACAAAGATCTTGTTGATAAAAATTAATCTTTGGGAGATAGGACAACAATATTTCACAACAAAATCTTTGCTTCGTCACCTTGAACAAAATATTAAATCGAACTGTTAAACATTAATCATGTTAATATCATGCGGAATAAATCCTGGTGCATGGCATCCAACAGAGGGCGCTTTTTTGACACACACAATAACGCACCTGATCATCAAACCTCGCTGTACATTGTCCTCAATCTTGTGTTTTAAGTGATCCACATCAGCCTGTAAAAGGGAATGCAACGGGGTACACAGTCGCCACACACAACTAACAAATCTTATCAATTTTTTATTTATCTTTAAAAAGTTTTTTAAAAAAAAGAAAAATTCTGATGGTAAGCAGATGAAAATGAATGCTGTTATGTCAGCGAAAGAGGTTCATGGTATGTATGACCTATAGACAGACATTGAATATAAAGAGCACCATCAAATGAGATTACAAGTGGAGTTGATGTAATAAATCTGTAATTTCATCTTCCGCTATATTTAGAAGGCCATATCTCTGTCATTTATTCTGATATCTTTAAACACTTATATTTTATGCAATAAATGAATAGATATTTATCTAAATTGATTTTTTACCAAAAATAAATTATAAAATAGCCTTTTTATTAATTACTTAATCGGAAAATTGATTTTGAACCAAAAATGTATTATAAAATAGCCTTTTTTATTAATTATTTTAAGAAATATTTATCGGAAAATTGATTTTGCACCAAAAATGTATTATAAAATAGCCTTTTTAATAAGAAATCAGAAAATTTATTTTGTACCAAAAATGTAATATAAAATAGCCTTTTTATTACCGTATTCGTCCGAGTATAGTCCCACATTTTTCACAATTGGGGGTGGGATTATACTCGAATGAATGATCCTAGCATCTAGGTCTAGGTCCAGGGACACTCCAAAACCGGAAAAAATAAACTTAAAAAAAAAAAAAAAAAAAAATTCGAGTATAATCCCACCCCCCAATTGTGAAAAATGTTCACATAAAAAACGGGTGGGACTATACTCGGACCAATACGGTAATTACTTTAAGGGCTGGGGTATGAACGTTTGGACAGTATTTATTTTGAGACATTAGAGCACATCAGACATATCGAATTGCATTCTGAATACGAAGAATGTCCTTCTGATATCAAATAATTTTGATTTTTGAAATTCGCAATTTTTAAATTAAAATACACATTTTATGGCAAATCATTAAAATTGATATTTTTGATATTTAACAGCACGCTAGTAAACTTTATAAATCTGATGATTTATACTTAAAGTGTATGTAGGTGGGATGAAAAGCCGACGATCAATTGAAATTTTGACCTTTCATTATTGAAGATATGGATTTTTTCCCAAAACACCAAAAAAAATTAGGTCTTTTTGGGAAAAAAATCCATATCTTCAATATGAAAGGTCAAAATTTTCAATTGACCGTCGGCTTTTCCTCCCAGCTACATACACTTTAAGAATATATCATTAGATTTATATAATTAACTTCGAGGACTGTTATATATCAAAAATTTGAGAAATATCAAATTTTTATAATTTGTCATAAAATTTGTATTATATTGTGATTTTCAAAAATGAAAATTATTTGATATCAGAAAGACATGCTTCGTATTCAGAATGCAATTCGATAGGTCTGAGGTGCTCTCATGTCCCACAAAAAATACTGTCAAAACGCAATAAACGCTCATTCTAGATCCCTTAAGAAATATTTATCAGAAAATTGATTTTGTACCAAAATGTATTTTAAAATAGCCTTTAAAAAAAAAAAAAAAAATCAGAAAATTTATTTTGTACCAAAAATGTAATATAAAATAGCCTTTTTTTTTTTATTACTTTACGAAATATTTAGTAGAATTTGCCAGATGACAGCTTTCTGTAAAGAATTTGAAAAAAACAAATGGCTACATCATATTGGGGCTGTGTGGTCTGGTTAAGTAAGTATTCAGATGTTTAATTATTTACTTCTGAAAATAAATTATTCATTAATGAGTGAATGCTTTTAGTCATCCAGTAGTTATAAGGGTTTGGACATAATTCTAATATGCTGGAACTTACTTTTTGCAACTTTGCTATGTTGCATCTGGAACCACCAGACTTCACTGACCCGCTGGACTGGTCACATGATAGACCAGTGGGTCAGTTGCCTGGTGAAGTCTGGTCATTTCCGAACAGATACAACATAGCAAAGTTGCAAAAAGTAAGTTCCAGTATATTAGATTTAAATCCAAACTCTACAAGTAAATTATTTATTGTTAACCAAATTATTTACACATGCTTTGGGGAAAAACAGGTAGACTAAAGCTAACAAATAAATTACAATTATAAAGGAAAGGGGGAACACTTTTGAATAATTTTATGATTGAACAAAGGGAACAATTTATGCCACAAAGTTGAAGCTATAAGATACATTTCACAATTGTGTGTATGATGCAATCAACTAACAAGACTGTAGTAGGCCTAAGTTCTGTTTTTCTTTCTTTCTACAAAGCTTGAATCTCAGAAAAGACTAATTCAATTCCCAAGCAGTTTCCAGCAAAATACGGTTCATAAAAAATGTGATTAAGTAGAAAAGCTAATATAGCTGACATTCAAGTCTTTTTGTTTGATTACATCACATAAACATGGATCAACAATTGACAAACATATAAGACGGTGTACATGATTGGAGGAGATGTCCATGTATACATATATATGTACAATATGTGCAATAATGCAATATAAATGGTTAATATTTATATAATTAGTTACATTTACAAAGGTTGAATATAGTGCTTATGTACAAGCTGCAATTAAATCTTTACAGATAAATACTACTTTAGAAAATTTTCAATTTTACAACATCAGTTCTAAATCGCCAAAATAGTATTCCCTGGTATCAAGGATTTCTATCTTTACTTAGGCCTGACGTTGAAACAAATCCAGTAATGGGTTAGGGATATCCATCAAGTGATGAAGAGTGGGCATTGACAAGCTCTACTACTCCACAAGATGTTACGGCCAGTTGATAACAATCGCTCTAATTGGGTTGTCTGCATAGTCATCTCAAGCGGCTATTGGCATACACCTTTCATGCATGCTTTAATTAATGTGTACACTTTACTAAATCATTTTGGCACTAAAAAAGTGTGAAAAATACCCTTTATGCACATACATGTGCAGGGAGAAGATGGTGGATCTGTGAAAAGGGTCGATTTTGTCTTATCATTCTAACTTGAATATTAAACTTCCAGCTACAATCCAAACCTGTGTACCAACCAACTAAGTTTTAAGTTTAACATATTAAAATTTCACTCAATGGATACATGTATAATATTAAGATTTCACTCAATGGATACATTTATATGCTGTCGGATATCCCTAACATATTACAAATTTGTTTTGGACGCCACACCTTATATTTCACTTCAATCAAGGCAAACATTACCAAAAGAATATATTTCATGGTTAGATTTGAGACAATTTTACTAAATTCTGGTGCAAGTTACAAATTGATTTTGTTCAACAGTTTGCATTTTTTAAGAAATTCATCTCTATCACTAATATATACAAATAAAATATGGTGCACTCTTCATG
The DNA here is from genome assembly GCF_039555335.1 of Amphiura filiformis. Taxonomy (NCBI): domain Eukaryota; kingdom Metazoa; phylum Echinodermata; class Ophiuroidea; order Amphilepidida; family Amphiuridae; genus Amphiura; species Amphiura filiformis. The sequence continues at coordinate 18,075,596 of NC_092635.1, read as the reverse complement.
CAAGTATTTACCTGTAAATCTAAAATAGTAAACTCTTCTTCAAAGATGTAAGCTGCATCAGCACCCCCAGCAAGACCACTCATTGTTGCTAGGTAACCGCAATATCCTCCCATAGTCTCTACCACAAACACACGCCTCTTAGAACCACTGGCAGACTGCTTGATTTTGTCTATAGCCTTAAATATAGAGAAGCAAACATGTTTTGTTTTGTTTTAAAGTCACAATGAAGCGATTGTGTAAAGACAGTCTATCCTTTTTAATTTGTTACAATCAAGTGTATTGTGTAAAGACAATATATCCCTTTTAATTATTTAATCAGACTTGCTCCCAGAATGCAACATTAGGTGGGCCCTAAATGTCCACAAAACTTACTGAAATTTTGATAAAGCTAACGTTTACAGTTTTTTCACTTCCAACATCAATTCTGCTTTCACAAAAGGATCAAAGTTACCTTTTTTAAATGGAGTACTTTTTGTACCTGATAGTTTTTAAACTGTGATATATTTTCCTGGCTTACCTCTGTGATAGCATTGAGGGCAGTATCACATCCCAAGCTGAAATCTGTGCCTGGTACATTGTTGCTGACAGTAGCAGGTACAACCACCATAGGGATACAGAACTCACTGAATTGATCTCTTGCTTCACACATTAATGTCACACTAATATATGCCTGCAGGATGCAAACAGCAACAAACACAAGGATTTGTTAGAACGCAAATGAATTGCACACTTATATAAATGCATCTGATGATATATTTTAGTACTCTTTATTGAAAGCTGAATTAGCTCAGTTATAAGCCCAATTAAATCCTCAATAAAGTTTTTTATCTTAAAACTATGACCTACCCTCTCTGAGGTGTACTAACCAGGCCAGTGTGTCTGGATGGCAATCACTGAAATGTTGCAATTATTATAGGACTTGTGCCATAGGGGGCAGTCACAGGACTGCAGCAAGCAGAGGGTTTGTGCCCTAGTCACTTATACATCCCCTATGTAGACTTTTATAATTTGGTTCACCTCAAGATTGGTAGTGACATCAATGCTTCTTTGTGGTTGCACTGCAAGTGTGCTAACAAAACGCTCATGTACGCGCACAATTTGATCCTGCGGCACAGGAAATATGCACATTCCGTCACTACCAAACTTAAGATGAACCAAATTATAGTGATTATTAGACTGGTGTCATCACCTCTGATCACCAAGGCCTAAGCTGAATGGACCATCTAAAATGATTAAGTATGTGCCACTGTAAAACATGTTTTTCTTGAAATATTTTAAGTTCCTATATTTATAACATGACATAACATTCAGTCTACAATTTAGTATGAAATTTAAAAAAGCCATATGGCAGACAGTGGAAAACCTAAACGTTTCTAGCACTGAGCCATCTGCCATGACCCATTCATTCACATCCATAATGATATAACTCACCTCAAATCCACCAACAATGAGGAGACCATGAATATTATGTTGTTTTAATTTGGCAGCTACTTCCTTCAGCTGTCCCTTGGGAGTCATTCTGTTAGTTCCTAGTGCAGAGCCGCCTAATCCGACCCATTCACTCACATCCATCCAGCCTAAATGATTAAGCTAAGAAAAAAAAAAACAGAAATACCCATAAATTCTTGAATATTCAGTGCATGTGTAGTGTGTAAGCCACTATAATGTATACTTACACATGCACCTTATCAATTGCATGCAAAGAACCAGGTCACACAAAGCTGCATAGCTTGTTCAACAAATGAAATGCTAATATGTCAAGGTGTGATTCAATTGGCCAATCAGAACCCCACTTCCATATTCGCCCAGTTTGAAAGAACTCTGATATCTTCTTTATTGCAGATATTGCCTTTTACTTACTGTGCAGACCGATTCAATAAACTCAAATTATCTACCTGAATAAAACAGCAGTATATCTGCCATGTTGTTTTAACTTGTGCATACCGCACTTGACTTTAGGTGATTCAGACCTGTCTCCTAACAATATTATCTAATTCCAGGCAAATTTGTGGTGTGAATTTTGATCTTCATCTGTGAAAATGTGATGGGTTTTACATTTCCCAATTTGTTTTTAGTTCTACCATCAAATTATTTCTGATATACACTCACATTGTCTTGAAGGAGTCCCTCAAATCCATCATGGATACCATACACTCTGTAACCATTGTATAGAGCTATACGCACAAATGACCTGCCTGCAGCATTCATGCCAGCTGCTGGAGCACCCACATTCATCACCGCAAAGTTGAAATTTTTCTGCAGTGGAAAAAGGACATCAATACTGTTATGAGATTATTGAAATAAAAACAATAAATATTATTTATTGTTTTTGTACCCCGGGGTACTCAGTACAAATGACCATACGGGACGTGCATAAACATGGGTAGCATTTTCAGCCTTCTGGTATATCAATGACCCCTTTTCAAAGCCTATTTTGGTATATGAATGGGTCCTTTTTTCAAAATTTTCTCAATTTTTTTGGAAAACAGCCCAATTTTTCCTTAATCTAGCCAAAATTTTCCCAAAATTTTGGGAAAATTTGTAAAAACTAAGACAATTTTGGGTAAATTCGGCCGAAAATTTTGCCTTTTGGTATATCAATGGGCCCAAATTTCTTTCAAAATTGGTATATTTATGGGTCTACTTCCAAAATCTCAGCGGCACGTCCCTACCAAAACCAAACTTGAGTACCCCCCCCCCAGGGTGTTTGCCAGCAAACAAGGACACACACTTTCCATTTCAACCATGGACCTCTCTGCAACAGGTGATCGTCCTCGGTTCAACAAAGTTTCCAAATGTCCACAGTTGCATGTATAATGCATATTTGAGATACATCCTCCATCGTATATTGGATTTATATACCATCCACAGTTGCTGGGTAAAATTTAATATTTATACACATACCCACCACAAATGGCCAAAAATATCCTCCTGTAGTGTATTGATTGTGTACAGATTCACAAGCAGACATTTTAATAAAACAAAATTTAAGTGGGCAAAATCTGATTGCCCTTTCCTGGCCAGTGTGTCTATGTCAGTGTTATATATGTTTGCAATAATTTATTTCAAATTATATGCATTTGTACAAAAGCAAATTTCATATGAGTCTGCAATGTGCTGCATGGTAGGTGTATACATAGCACTTCTTTTGGTCACAATGATTGGTATTGAGATTTAGGCAAAATATTGAGGCCAATAAATGAGAATCACATGCATATACATACAACAGCATGTTCTGTATAACATCAAACTAGAAATAGAGTCTAGGGAAAACAGTGTTTAATAATAAAATTGGATACTTCACAGCATCATTCAAAAATGGGCTATTATAGTTGAAATCTATACACCCCTATGGAAGACATGACCTTACTCTTCCACACAGGGAGTGTAAATTTCAAATGGGATTACTTGAAATCACTGAATCCATTTGAAACCTACATACCCTTTGTGGGAGATTAAGGTGACATCTTCTATAGGGGGTGTATGGATTTTAACTGGAATAGCCCATGAGTTAATAAGGGAGATACGTCTTCTGTGGATTCACTACAAAAGTATGGGAATGGTGAGAGATTCTATGGTTACAATTAAGAATGCAAGTAGTCACACCATGAAGAAATTCATCAGAAAAAGGCAAGTACAACTCCGGTACTATATAGAGGTATCATATCATGGTGACAAATTGCCCAAACTGACTATCAAAGGTAAAATGTGTAACTATTTGTGTACATCCATATCAAAAGGATGCACTTGTGGGCTGCTACATGTGTCTCTTTTTACAAAAAAGCTAGGGATTAATACCAAACCCATATCAAATGGACGCACTGGTGGGCTGCTACATGTGTCTCTTTTTACAAAAAAAGCTAGGGATTAATACCAAACTCATCTCAACTGAGGTCACTTAAATCACCCTAAAGTCACATGGTTTAGGAATAATATCTGTGAATCTATACCATGTGACTTGAGGATGATTTGAAGTGACCTCCACTTGAGATGAGTCTGGTATTTAGCTTATTACGTAAAAAGAGACACATGTAGCAGCCGCCAATTGCATCGTTTTGATATGTATGTACACATTTGTAAAATACACAGCAAACCAAAGCTATATTGCATAAAACTAGCTTTGTGAGTTTCATAACCTATATATATTTCAAATTAAAAACAACATCTTTGATGACTATAAAAGTGCAGTACTGAAAGAAATATCAGCAAATCAGTAACAACAAGCTCTATGCTGTATCATGCAAACAAATCTCAATTTGTATACAAACTTCCATTGTAAAGGTGATTTTCAACAGGCAACGTTGTAAGTATGAAATGTGCCGTTTCATTTTGAAACATTTATTGCTTATAAGCAGTCAAATTAGCTCAATTGGTAATAAAGGCCCGAGGCTCTTCTGGTGTTTAGCGATGCAAGTTGGAGCCCTGGAGTAGTCCCTGTTTGTTCTTGTGGAATCATTGAGTTAACTTGAAATTTCCTTGGAGTTTCAAGGAACTACCTGCTTGTTGTCTTGGTTAACTGCATTTTAAATCAAAGCGATGACTTTGGTGCTGTGCTTCATGAGTAGTGAACAGAACACTTCATTTTTAATTCATAACATGCCATGGACTTACAAAATGTAACACATTTTTAAGTTTAAAAAATGGTGCAAACTTAAGCTTTAACATTATATGACATGGAGTAAAAGTATTCTTGTACACTGTAATTGCCTATTACAGTAGGTTTGCAGTTCCACAATTGGTTTATGATTTTAAACCAATTTAGATTATTCATCTTGCATTTCATGAAAATGCTTAACAAACTTATAATTGTCATCATTCATAATTTTTGATTTCATTTAACCATACTATAAACACAATTCTATCAATATAACAAAACATTTGAAAGCTTAAATTAAACTTTTTTGCCTTTTAAGATTTGTTAATCATTACTACTTGGTGCAAGCCATGGATTCTCACATACATTAGTTACAAATGATAGCTAGAGCAGGACTGTAAGTTCACTTTGCAACAATGCATTAATTAATTTTTTAATGAAAATGTGTTGCAAATGCAGTGATATATACAGCAATATATGTGGTAAATATTTCAGGTTGTGCTTCATCACATGGTCATTATTTTACAGTCATCTACGGTAGAAATGGCCTGAAAACGGCAAACACTGAATGGCCATCTGAGCAAAACCAAATATATGTGTGGCTCTACCCTCTGGATAAAACTATTTAGGCTATAAACCTAAAGAAGATGTTCAGTACAACAATGCACCATTTTTTGCAAAACACCCCAATCCTTGTAATGGGAGTAGGCCTACGCAAATGAATGTCACTTCTGCCAACCTATATGAACTGTAGGCCTATGCAAAGATATGGTCTTAAACGATTTTCACCCGACTACGCTGGCATGCCTCTATGCATGTTGCTGCATTCGCCTGCCAATATCAGAATTTGTTTCCTTCACAATGCAGTCATACTGATATTGTCAGAAAAGGCTTAATTGCAAGAAGACCATCAAAACTGCAACAAGATTTCCTTTCAATCGTCGATCACTTGTGCCATCTTGGCATAACCACGCTTTGTTTATGCGTGTCAGTGGATTGCTTTCCGGACTTCCAGGTTTTCGGTAAAAAGCTGTTCATTGAAGAATTCATACAATTTTTGCTCTCGCAGAGTAACGGTGTTCAGCATTTCTGTACCCAAAAAAATAGCGGATATGAAGATTGTGCAATGGCGTGTCTTCTGTGGAAACACACAGAAAAACTGGGGTCTCATGCACTCATTACAAGTGTTAAGAAATTCAGAGCTCCTGAAAGCAAGACTATAAAATAGAGTTATAAAATTTGAAATGGAAAATTGTAACTAGCTATATGTCACCGATACTTTTGTACGGGGACCATGAGTTACCACAGCAGCAGAGTACCTCTGGGGTGTTTGATCTGGCTATGCAGTGCATAGTGCATTCTGGGTATGCTGTGAAAATCTTCTTTGGGCTAAACCTGACGCCCGGCAGCTGACAAGCGTGTTTAATTCATATTCATAAATTTTTCCTGTTCTTTGTATCAACAAAACAAAAAATGTAATGCTTTCATTCATATTTTAAGATTTATAATAAGAGCAATGATGTCTATATAACAAGAAAGAAATGGGTAAATACAGACCTTTACTCTACTCAAAATAAAGTTCAAAAGCTGTCTAAAATTTAGCTCCATACCACAAATTTTAATAGCTGCTATTAACAGCACATCACCATGTGGCTGTGCAAATGCCACACCTACTACAACACCAGAACTACTATAAAGCAACTTCATTTCACCAGCACTAGATTTTCGCAATTTCCTTGCTATGATGACCCTCAAATTATGCATGCCATAAAATGATTCAAAATGGAACAAACTTGTTAATCAAAGTTTTGTGTACAATTGTTCTCGTGGCGTATTTGCGAAAATTAGTTGCCGTACCAAAATTAAGTTATTTTACAGTGACTTACCCCTTTAAGTTTCTCATTGTTTGGCTGATTGATTGATGTATGATTGGAAAAAAGGCACAAATTGACAACAAAACACAATTATAGAGAGATGCATAGCTAAACTAATACTCTTATCCAATATGTACAGACATATAGCTAGATTACATGGTTGGAGGTATCAAAACAACATGTCATCGTCAAGGCACTGGGACATCTGGGAACAAATGACATGTAATTGAGCACTGGGTATGACATAAACAATAAGTAATAATGTGAACTTTCAGACATCAGGTAATAGTGGTTCAAAGGGTTCACTTGTTATATTTTTTAGTTAAGACCCTGAAGTTCATATTGCCTCCTTTTATGGTGCTGCTCTTAAAGTTTGGGTAATCCTACTGACCCCATCAAAATTGAGATTTTTGCATTAGTAGAAAGCTTACATTTTTCTCACACCCACAGTAAAATGTTATAATTCGAGATTGAATGACTGGGGTCTCATGAACCAGCCTCATCCCCATGGTGGTTATATCACCTATACTGTTCTGTGGGACATTGTGATCCACAATCTTGTTTCTAATAACCAAACTGCTGGATGAATTTAACTCGCAACTTAGATTCAGAGATTATTTTGGTGATAGGTTTCAATTAAGGTATGAAACAACATATGAATACAAAATTGGACCATCTACCTTGAATTGGTTACTTTATCAGGGTGTCTGACCTATAAGCTTTAATTCCTTGTAATAAATTATATCCAATTGAATCTTCTTGTCATTAGACCAACAGAACCACTACAATCAGCACAGCACTTCTATACATGGTATTAGTCTCAGCTTCTATCTAATGGTATCTAACTAATAGAAAATGAAAAACCCTCAAACAAATGTGACTCACTCAAGATCTACACATGGGACTTCCTTTTCAATTCAATTTTACAGTTACATAAATGAGTTGTGTTTCTATGTTAAACTAATGGTTAAATATAATTCTATCACATATTAAGTGTGAGTGAACCCTCTAAATCACAGCCTACCTGTTAATTTTGGACATTGATATTGCACAAATTCAAACATTCAAAGAAAGTGTGACATAAGTGTAACCAGTTGTAAATATATTCATAAGCTGCAACTGCTGAATTATCTTGTGCTCTGTGCTTTGAGAGTTACAAATAATATCACACTTTCTTATCATTATTATTAGTATATACACAATATAAATGTACACACACAACAAACGATATTAAAAAAACTTGAGGGTATGGGGGAAAAGGATGGTATAAGAAGCTGATGCAATATGTACAGATGCCATGTCAGTAGTAAGGATCTGGGTAGTAGTCAAGCCAAGAGACTTACATGATCTGCATGTGAGCTTTGGGAATCCTGAAAATGTAAAAGTTACAGCAACAGAGCAAAGAAACAAGGAATATACAATAACAAAACAAGGTTCAAAAGGTAATCAGGATAAGAGAGAATAGTACATTGAAAATGTTAATATACCATATACTGAAGTTCTGTCTAACTAAACATATAAAAATATTTCTTGGTATCACAAGTGCTTAGAATGGGTTAGTAATACATTGATACTTATGTGAACTACCAAAAAAAAACCTCCATCAAAAATTAAACGACTATGAATTTGCAACACATGTGACATAACGTTTGATGTCTAATACTGCACAAAAATTGAAGAATCTAAAAATCACTAGTTTCCTTTGGCCTAGCCTTCAATAGTGCAACCAAAATCAACCTTTAAACAGAGTATAATGATAATATAAAACTATTTTTCAGTGTTATTTGTTTTTGGATTGCTGAAATGAATTGTAGATAGAGTCAAACATAAAGCGACACAATACAAATCTTTCTCTTTACAGTTTGACACAGGGCACCTGCTATTGTTTGGTTCACCTCAAGTTAGGTAGTCACATCAATGCTTTTTCTCGATTGTGTTGCAACCATGACAAAAATCTGAATTTTATTCCTTCTTGTCTTTGATCAAGCTATATAGAATAAATCCACGAAAAGTGCTACTGTTGTAGGTCAATAAACATGAACATTCACTGTGACTGGCTGGGCAAAGGGAACTTCCACAGAGGAGAAAGAAACAGAGCGTGTGCAACCAGTCAAAGTCTCAGCATCACCCGCTACTGAGAGCCGATCGTTTCATGAAATGCGACAGGGGAGACTGCTACGCAATTACTGCATATTTTCACAGTCTATCGCGTAATCGCGAAAGCACGCAATGCTGATGTGATTGTTAGACACGGCACGATCGAACAATCGGCCCTCATGAATATGCGAGAACTTACATCATATAATACACAGGGACTTTGACTGGTTGTACGCGCTCTGTTTCTTTCTCCTCTGTGGGAACTTCATGATCTTGTGGCAACAAACTTGTAGGTAAAAAATGGCAGCTGATTCTGCTTATCTTTTCAACTTACATCTATTTTTGTGTTTCTAATAACATAGATCTCCTAGAAACAATCAAATCTTCAAATAAAGTTTATGTATGCATACTGACCACAGAACAAGGTTCCTGTTGGCATATCAAAATCCATATCAGACAGAGGAAAATTTGGAGGGAGAATCAGGGACTACCTTTTAAGGAGAGCAAGAGCAATCACTCTCTACTGCTCTCCTTAAATCTGATGTAGGAGAGTGATTTTAGCTCTCCTTAATTTGCCATTCTCTCCTTACATTCTATTGTAAATGCTCTAAACAGTTCTCCTTGAAGGTTCCAGAAGAGCTAATTAATGCTCTCCTGCAAATTCCAAAAGACAGTCCCTGGGAGAATGTGATTATGGACCACAAAGTGCCCCTATATTTAATCTGTGCACACATCCAATCAATATAAACATTGATTTATTACCGAGGAGACTCTCCTCATGACTCGCATTAGAAAGAGACTTTATCTGCTACCAATACTTACAGCACAGATCTTGCCATCTAAAGTACATGTGTCTGCTGGAGGCTTTGTCCTCGTCAGAGTCATGTATGTCTTCAAATTGTTATTAAAGCTCCTGAAATTGATGAAAAATTAAGACATTGTATGATGTCAGGTTAACCTACAGACACTAATTGACAGGAAAATAATATCAACCACTCAAGTGAAGAAGATTTGATTACTGTGTCAACAACCATGAACTGTAGTAGCTTAGAGACAAACCATCAATGACAGATGGTAAGACATTTTGAAGCTCATCAGGTTATGGAAAGAATATGCTGTATCTATCATTATAATGAAGAGGAGCAGCTGGTTACTTATAAAGCACTCCATATGGTCTAGGAGACTCATATATAATGGAATAGAAAACAAGCTAGAAGAGGGTGACCAGGCAAGGCTGTGAAGATACAACTTCACATTGTTACGAGCACAACAAGACCAGGAGAAAACATGGAAAACAAGGTTTTACACAAAGCAGTGGGTGAAAATTAAAATATATTCAGATTTTGTTCATTGTACTTACTTTCCTCTCAGTTCTGCTGCTAGTTCAAAGTTCTTGGCTGCAAGTGCTTTACCTACTGCTTGAGTCTGTAACATGAAAATATGAGGAGCAACTTTACAATAGTGGTCACTAACCATGATCCTAACCCTATAATATCTGCATCCTAACCCTTACCCTAATCCTAACACTAAAACTTAACATGAAGTTATTCGAGTGGCAGCGTTATTCTAAAGTCTTGGCAAAATATTCATTCACAAATACACATCACCAAATGTACAAGTACTCAAACTCTCTGGAGCTTACAACTCCTTACAATATCAGAGCCAGATAGTTATGGTCCGGCGGTCAGACTAATACCGAGCATCATTCACCAGTCCATTAACTGAGTGAACAAGGAATAGTACTACATTCAGAAAGCTCTCATGACCTTATGTTATGCTATGTTCTTCACCATCCAATGTACTTGTTTGATTGACATAAGTAGGCCTGTACAGGCAGGTCTCATAACATGACAAAGTGACACCCATCTCAACATATGCAGCTATGTTAACATGTAATATAACCCTGGTGGTATTTGACACAGGTACTAAGTGGGATTTCTTCTCTGCGAAGATGAAGTGACTTTTTGTCTACCTTGTTCACTGGATTTTTATCTTAAAAGAAAAGGAAATGGGATACAAAGAATGTGTAGATCAGTGGCAACCACTTCTCACTTTGAGAGAATATGTCATGATTTTGTCTTAATCAAAGTAAAATTTTTCTTTTTTTGCCACAATTGAGCCATCTTTGAGGAAAAACAAATGCATTTGACTGACCAAAACATTTCTACAGAGAGTGAACATTAATTGGGACAAATCCTTAATCTTTGAAAATGTGACTTTGTACCTTTTTAACACATTCCATGAGTGGTACTCTGACAGCTTTGTTTCCATCAAGTGATACCACACTAGCCGTTGTGTTCTCATCAGCTTCTGTCAAAGCTAACACAGCTTCAGCACCCATACGACAAGCCTGCAAAAAAACAACATCACAATGAACAGAAGTAACAATAAGCTTATTCAACATTGCAGTATTATGCTCTAATGTTTTAAATAATGTTTACAGAAGTAGTTACTGTAAATTATTAATATTCTTATACAGACTGACTTTGTATAGACATTTAATTACCATTCGCATTTAAGGTCATGTATTTTTGGCAGGTTTTTGAGGAATCTTGTCAAAACCAGATACATTTACTGACCTGACAGTTTCAGCCATCTTGGACAAAGGCCATCATCGGAGTGATGGTAGTTGATCCTTCCTTCCTTGATCAATCAACCAGAAGGATCAAGCACCATCACTCTGATGATAGCCTTCGTCCAAGATGGCCAAATCTGTCAGGTCAGTAAACATATTTGGTTTTGACAATCTGAACATTTGAATTATTCATTGTATCACACAAACCTTTTTCTTTAAGAAAAGTTTTTGATAATTTTTTAAGGGATTTTTTAAAATCAAATAGCTACATCTACCATAATTGAAAACAATATATGCAGTTATGCAAGTTTAGTAATCATAGATTTATAGAATTAATATTTCAAATTGTTGGTCGTATTTTGTTGAGGTGAAAGTGCACCATTTGAATTCAAGTACAGTATTGTTTTTGTGCTGCTACCATAAACTTCAAAAAACTTCTCAACTTTCCAGAACTGATGACCCTGAGCATCAGCTTAGACAACCTATTCATATTGAGTGAATATTTAAGGATTTGACATCTGCTCTCATTGCATTTATTGTTTACTTACCAGAATCCTGTCAAAAGCGGAGGGATTGCCACCACGCTGCACATGTCCCAAGACAGTGACACGAGTATCAAAGCCAAGTCTCTTTACAATCAGCTGAAAACACAAACAGAATAATTGCTTTATTTGTCAAATTATGAACTGTTGATCACTCATAAGCCCCAAGCACAATATTTTGCTAAACTTACTAAACCTGGTTAGAGTCAATAATTAAACACTTCATTACTTTTGTTTGCTTGACCCCATCAAATGAAATTATGCTGTTTTCCAAATCAATCTCTTGAATCTCCAAGAATACCATTTACTGAAAGTCTGTAACTTGCTAATATTGTTTTATTCCATGTCTTGTTGGTTTATCCATTATAAATATGAAGTTGGCTGATCCTTAACTTGGGCTGCCAGTCTTCCGATGAAGGTCAAAATTGTGAGGTACTTCTATTTTGAAATTGCCATCAAAAGTTTAAAACCGTAAATTATGATGTCTACCAATTAACAAATTAACTTTCATGCTAGTAAATGTCTACATGTACATACGTTCTTGACATGATCTGTTGTGATTTCCTTGCAATGTCTATCTATAGCACCTTCTGCAATGATGATGATGTTCAATCTACGACCAAACTCTCTTGTCTGCAAACAGAAAAAGAAATATAGTGAACATTATTTAAAAAGTTCAGCTACAAAATGCGATATACACCACTTTCAAACTTTTTGTGTTACGGCCACCAACATCTGTCCTATGCGCGCTAGTTTTAAATTGACATTCTACTTTAAAAAAATCCAATGTACAGTTTTGAAACTATGATAAAAAGAGCACATATTTCTTATGTTCTCTATATTTGACAAGTTATATTTGCCTAGAACTCAAATTGAGAATGATGGATATTGGTTTTTGCATGGGAACTCTTCATTTAATTCCTGTCAAAATATTGAATGTGGTAACATTCACAAGTGTCACACACTTTAGCTTCCCTGTTATCTTCTAGTGGCACTTCTGGTATCCAGTCAATTGCATTAGCTAGACCAGTACCCCATTAGGGGTTAATGATTGCAAATCAGTTTTCTTGAGGGTATTGTGAACTATCAAAACATTGTGCTTTACACCTCGGAATATCCCTTGGGGTGCAATTTCACAATACCCGAAATAACTGATGCTAAGTCATTAACCTCATTCATAACCATCACTTTTTACTTCTTTAATTACATCAGCAACACATTTTCATCTTTTAACTTTCATTTTCTCTGTATAAAACTGAATAGCCAATAAAGAAATATCATAACAAATCACACTAGCGCGCTATCATGCAATGCCCAAATATGACGGCCAGCGCCCTCGTAAACTATTCAAACGCATAACAAGTCTCAAAACGCGGTCATTGTAAAGCGTACTTATGTACTACGCCACAAGCCACATTATACTTTTTCAATATCTTGCATTTGTGTCTGCATATAAAATCTATTATCTGCATAATTCATGAGGTTATGAATGTCATGTAACCACTATAGTATAACACATCAGTTTTTGTCTGCATTCCTTATTATACATACCCTTGATAGTTTTTTCAACAGTTTATCTTCCCAGTCATCTTCTGGTGGCATTTCTGGTAGGAACACCCAGTCAGCAGCACTAGCCAGACCAGCAACCAATGCCAAGTAACCACAGTGACGACCCATTACCTCCATCACAAAACACCTCTGATGGCTGCAAAAATGAAATAATTTGACTTTGACGTGCACATTGGAAAACTTGACACATTCTTCATTCCCATTCAGCAATTTACTCTACAAAAATTTTTGTCTAACTGCACCGCTAAATGATCAACAATTATGTATAGGCTGGTTGATCACAATATGTCATGTCATGTCTATTGCATAAAACATGTAAATAAATTGCTCTCAAAGTGTAAAATGTTATCGTCTATGTCTCTGTCTACTGCTAGCTCTGTGCCATGTTGAAATCAATAGCCTTGCCATACAATAAGAAACAAACTGAATACAATTGTACTTTTATTCTTTCTCCCTTTTGATATCCCATCATTTTAGCTTTATCAGATGCCTTTCACTTTGCCATTTGTCCGCTTCCACAGCACATGCTTGTTCCAAAAATGGCAAAAAACACAAAAATCTGACTTTTTATGAGTTTTAGGGTGTTCTGGTTCAGATTTTTTCACTTGTTATATCTTTTTAAGTCTTATGCTTAAATGATAAATGCAAATATAGGTCACCACAGTCATCCGGGTAAGTTGTTAACATCCGGGTTATATGCCGTTGACAACAAACAAAATGTAAATGCCGATGTTGTGTTGTTGTTTGGGTTTTGCGCCGCGCTGTGCTTTGTTTTCAATGGCTCCTGACCGGAAGTAACGTAGCTCCGGGGTCACATATATTGCATTTACAAGTATTGTCAATCTAAACAATTAATTAATATTTCTGCAATATTAACCGGTACATTTCCATAGCTAATTAGTGCAGGTTTTTATAATGGCAGTTTGATAATAAAAACCAATGACCATCTAATATCTCCCATTTATAATTACATACACTTGGAAGGCAATACAACAATTTTTTGCCTAATGTTATTTTACTTTTAGCTTACAAACATTGAACTTCAAATGAGATGGGGGCAAGGTGAATTGTCTCAGTAATATTTAACAACAACAAAAAAAACCCTGAATGTTGTAGAATTATAATAATAAAAAAAAACATGACAAATATCTTTGTGTCTGCTTTGCATTTTCTGCACATATTTTTCTGCAATTAATGTCCTATATTTTTCAACATTAAAACAAAAATCAATTTGTCATACTAGTAGCTTGTTCCAAACAGGGCCTGCAATTTAACAATAAGGCTGCAATTTATCATTCGCATTGAAATAAAAGTGAAACCCATTCTATGTGGTAATTACATACAATAAGTACTGTCCCTTCCAACATTAACACATCTAATAGCTGCACCTGCCTAATGATAATGGCTTGCATCATTTTGGCTACAAATTGTAAACTTGTTTTTAGGCAATAGAAAAGTAATAAAATGGTTGCAGTACATGCTGAATGGACTCAAATTGAATTTTTGAAGAAATACAAACACTTTAATGGCCATGGCTGGACCCACCATGTATTTAAATTTCCCTCTCAGTTTTATCCCATTTATATCTTATTTCCATTGTATACATAGGATATAAAATAGAGTGAATGAATGACAATTTACCTCTGTGCCGTTGTCGATATAGCATCTACAGCTTCTATGATCCTATGCAGGGCTGTATCTGTGCCTATTGTCATATCAGTACCACAGAAATCATTGTCAATTGAACCAACCTGAAACAAACATATGAGACAATTGGAGAAATGGGAAAAGAGAACATATGCTATATCATAAAGTTTTCCCCTTTCTTCTTCTTCCCGACTGTTCTGCACTCTTAAAATCTCAACATTTGTAATGTCAAAACGTTTTGGACTGCTAATCTGCTTGTTTGAAGTGGACCCCAACCCTCTCCCACAATATCTGTGATCATAACCAATCATTATCAATTATTCAAAATTATCAACCTATTATGTTCAAGCTACTCCACAGAAAACAACATTGTAAAAATGTTTTATCATTTTTGTTTGGAGATTGTAAATGTGACTAAATTCTATTTGCGCTGAAAAATCACACTTAAAATCCATCCATTTCCTAGTGAAACCATTAATTTGATTATATGAAATGCATCCTCTACCGTTTACCTTGACCTTGTACAGCAATGGTGTAGAGATTCAATTCAACACTTGGTCAGAAAATTATCAGGAATAGACAGGGTTGCCAAAAGATTTCAGCCTGAATCGCGGGTCAAATAATCGAAAAGTCGCCCAATTTTTCTCTTTTACCATTGGTTTCTACGGGGCAGGAAACTTCCGGAAGTCGCGGGAGCCAATGTTGAAAAGTCGCCCAAATTTGTTCTTAACCATTGGTTTCTATTGGACAGGAAATTGTCAAAAGTCACGGGGAAAATCTTCAAAAGTCGCCCAATTGGGCTACCAAATCGTGGGTTTGGCAACCCTGGGAATACATTTTGTTGCTTGTCTTCACACTAAACTTACCATTCCAACAATATGAAGATGACTATTGGCAGTTGCTTCTTTGCTTGTAATTTGTCCTGAATTGAAAACATGTGTACATGTATTACATTAACATTGTATTATAATATTAACAGATGGGTACGTTTATGATTTACAATGGCCATTATGATAAATGAACCGTTCCACATAATTTCGTGGTATAAAATGTATACATTAATAATATATTTCACACCATTTAGAGAAACAATATGTAAATGTACCATATCATTTCAATGTTATTATTATTTCCTGACTAAAGTTTCTCGGTCATCAGAAAACTATTTGAGGAAATTACTTAATGCTCTGCTAGCCATAGGCTTCAACATAAAAAGTCCAAGTTTTGCGATATTTTCTCAAAATTTCAAGAGCTATTTTAAGAACCACTGAACCAATACTAGGCTTGTTTGTACTCATTTTCATGCATTTTTTATGCTGATTCCAAATATGGTCATGAAAATGTACAATTCCGAAATGTGGTATCATTCACGAAAACAATACCAATACTCAATTGAAAAAAAACCCACCACCAACAATAATTATAAACTGACGAACTGGAACATGATATGCTTGCCATATTGCAGATATGCTTGCTACTTTTAATATTATTGATGCCAACTGCAGACATATCTATCAAATAACCCAGCTCAATTTCTTGGTATTGGTATATAGAAAGAATATAAAATTCTGGGTAAAAATCTATAAAACTGAAGCATTAAAAATATAACATCAATAACCAAGTCAATTACTTTTGCAAAAACTAATCGAACAGGTAAACATATAAATCCACTAAGGCCAAGTAAAATAAAAAACATGTTTCACATCCGGGTTTTTGAAAAAAAAGGAGGAAGAGGGGGCTTTTTATTTTTTATCCCAAAATCAGTGTAAATACCCATAATTAGAGCTGTTTTAGCATATACAATAATGCCTGGAAAAAGGAGGAGGCCTCTTTTTATTTGTTGTTCTGCGAGAGGGCCCCCTCTCGGATTTCAGATTGTCTGGCCTACATTTGTAACTTGTCTTTAAGCAATTCTGTATTTCCTGATAACTGGAAAAAGGCAAAGGTAACACCTATTCACAAGTCAGGTGATAAAAATAATGTTGGAAATTATCGGCCAATTTCAGTCCTACCCATTGTGTCCAAGATTATTGAAAGGGCTGTTTATAATCAATTATATGAGTACTTAAATGATGCAAATATTCTCTCAAGTGCACAATCTGGTTTCCGTGCCAATCATTCAACGACTACTACTCTTCTTGATGTCCAAGATTTTGTTTTAAATAATATGGATAATGGATATGCTACAGGTATGATCTTTCTTGATTTAAAAAAAGCGTTTGATGTGGTAAACCATGATATACTTATTGATAAACTGAGCAGATATGGCATAAATGGTAATGAACTATTTTGGTTTAAATCTTACTTAAGCAACAGATCTCAGGCTGTTAATGTAAATGCTACTCTTTCAAAATTTGAAGATATCAATATAGGTATTCCGCAGGGATCAATTTTAGGGCCATTGCTCTTTATAATATTTGTAAATTGCTTAGTATCCACTGTGGATTGCAAAATAATCATGTACGCTGATGACACAACCTTGATTTGTAGAGCTAAGAATGAGGTAGATCTTCAAGCACATTTGCAATCAAACATGTGTAACGTAGCAAAGTGGTTAACAGCTAACAAACTCATTTTAAATGTAGATAAAACTAAATTAATGATCCTTGGTAACAATCATATCATAGATAAATTTAGTAATGTAAATCTTATATACAACAATTGTATTATTGAAAAGGTTGATGATTTCAAATATCTAGGTGTTAAGTTTGATTATAATATGTCATGGTCCTCTCACATTGATTATTTATCTAAAAATGTTTCAAAAG
Source organism: Amphiura filiformis (assembly GCF_039555335.1). NCBI lineage: Eukaryota > Metazoa > Echinodermata > Ophiuroidea > Amphilepidida > Amphiuridae > Amphiura > Amphiura filiformis. Next base: position 18,057,930 of record NC_092635.1, on the reverse strand, counting down.
AATTGGTATCATTAGGCGTTGTAGACATTTTCTTCCACATCACACTCTTGTTATGTTATCAAATGCTCTTGTAACCCCTAATTTTGATTATGCTAGTTCAGTGTGGTGTAACTTTTCTCTTGAATATCAAAGAAGGCTTCAGGTTTTACAAAATAGTTTAGCTAGAACGATTCTATTTGCTGATATTAGGGCGCCAGTAATAGACATGTTAAACTCACTAGGGTGGATCAAACTAAGTGACAGATGGAAAAATCATATGCTTATTCTTACATTTAAATGTTTAAGAAATCTTAGTCCTTCATATTTATCATCTCAGTTTGAATTTGTTCATAATACTCATTCTCATGTAACCAGAAATCATTCGTCTAATACATTGATTGTTCCAAAATACAACACTAATTCTGGATTACGTACATTTCACGTCAGAGCTGCTCATATTTGGAACAGTATATCACCAATGATTCGAACTGATATGGAAAATATGTCTTTGAGACAATTCAAAACAAATGTTCTCATTTCATGTTAAAATGTGTATATTCTATGAATTCATAATTGTGATTGCATTTTTTGTATATCTTATATTGTATCACTTTTGTGTACTATAATTATATTATGTTTTGTATTGACTGAGGGCCTGCTTGGAAAGCAGTGCTGGTCACTGAAGTTGTTACCCTCAATAAAGAAAGAATAAACTAACCCTTTAACTATCACAAAACCTTATAAAAGTGTTTCTTGTATATTAGCAAGGCTATAGAAAGCATCTCTACTTCCTAGACATATTTTGTGAAAAGTTATAACTGCATTTCAAAAAATAAAAATAAAATTGAAGAAACCTCAAAATAGGAAGCGGGAGGGGAAGTGAAACATGTTTATTTTTTTATTTGGCCTAATGTTAGTATATTCAGACTACTTGAGGCATAGGGCCGGTGGCTGCTGATAAGTACTTCCAATATGCACCTGCACGTCTCGGCAGATTTTACCCGGACTTGAGCAAACACAATATCAGCAATTTGAGATGAACATAGTTAGTGTAACTGAAGCCTAGCTACATTGTGTAACTTGGCTCAGTTGGTGCTGAGTGAGCAGAGAGCCAGACATGAGACATGTTCCAAGGGACACGAGCCTTTGTAGAATAGAAATAGATCATTTTTAGACTTTTTTCCAGAGGATTCATTACATTAACATTTCCTTCCTTGAAGAAAGAAATATATGAGTAGCAGAGGGTGTCTGGAAAATTGTTACATGTAAATTTTCTGTCTGGAATAATTTCACCTGGAATAATTTCACTTTTACATTTTTCTTGAAATAACATGATTGTCGTTCACTGTACTTGCATAGATTATCACCTATAGATATTTGGCCAACAGGGTCAGAATTTTGTTTTGCAAAATATATTTGCGGTAAATTATTTGGTTCTTGCAAATCAACTTCTGTGTTTTACAAACTACAAGTTTGAATTAATCAACTAGGTTTCACACAAATTTGAATACGAGAATCTTTGGGAGAATCAATTCTCGCCAAAATTCTGACCCTGAGCCAATAATCAACATTGAAAAAATGGTGCCACTAGCTTTCGCTTCCCTTCTTTAGCTGCTTTTTATGCAGCAACTGACCTATACTATTTACCTGCTTTGAGGAGTTCATCAATATGCTCTTTCCATTCTGTACTCAATATATTAGCTCCAGTGAGACTACCATCTCCTCCAATCACTACCAGATTTGAGATGCCCTTTTTGATGAGGTTACGGGCTGCTTTCTGTCTTCCAGCCTTGTCGCGGAAGTCTTTGCATCTAGCACTGCCAATTACTGTGCCTCCCTACAACAGATGAAAGATGAAAGCAAATAATACAAACAAGAAAACACACAATGTGGATTGTAGAAATATCAAGCATGATATTGGCCTCATCCAAATGAGTGTCCAAATAAAATATTGCAGACTCTGAAGGCTTGTTCGTTTGATCATTCCTTATGTTCTTCTTCTACTTCAGTACATGCAACATCATTGCATGATGGCAACAAGTTACATATATAAAGGAATGAACTGCAGTATGAAATATACACGTGAGATGTGCAATAAAAAGCAGCTTCTCAATACATGAAGCTCCTGGGATGTAGCTGTTCTCTGGAAGAATGACTGTCCTCAATCATACATTTCTCTGATCTTGACAAGTTTTTGCTCGCCCTATTCTGTTTAAAGAAATTTTTATTATTACCTGCACCCAAAATTTGAGACATGATCAAGGGGAATGAGTCACATGTCGGTAATTTTCAATTAAAACTTTTTTAATATCATTTTCTGGCAGTTTACAAATGCTACATTTTGATGCAAACCCCATCAAAATCGGACATCTGGTTAAACCCCATCAAATTCAGAAATATGGTTACCGAGTTATGAGCAATTTACCAATGGCTGAAAACAATATAAAACACAAGAATTTGAACACTGTTTTTGCCAATATCTCAAAAACAATATGGCATCCGACTCATTCCCCTTGATCGTGTCACATTTACTCTTTCCTGCCAAAGCAGTTAAAAATATACGCAATGGAGATTACAACGAATATAAAAGATTGATGTTGCTGTCAACACTCAAAATAAGTCAAAAGCTTGTTGTCAAGCTAAGAGTTAATTTAAAGATATCATTGATAGTACCAACCCTGCAACTGCCATAAGCAATGCATTGAGGGCTCAGAACAACAAAGCCTTATCTCCAATAGCTCCTCTGGGTAATGTTGTGCATAAATGCAATAGTGCTCATGAATAACATTACTCAGGGGAGCTAATGGGGATAAGGCTTGTTGCATGTTTTGCTCGATATGCTCCATATTGCACTATATCCTCTCAATCTAATTGCAGCGTGAAACCTACATACATCTGATACATACCAATTGTATTATTCCCGTCACATCTTTCCATGATTTTTCCTTTATGTGATCACCGCCATCACACATGCCTTGGTAACCCTGGATACAAACAAACATCAATTATATATCAGTATATAATGCTTGAAAATGGGCAGTTATTTATAACACAGCTCTAATCTTGTATACTATAATCCTACATACATGTATTATGATGACAAAACAGAATTTAAAATATCACAACACAAGTATTTATTGAATATAAAACTCATCTACAACTTTTTACCACACAAAATTTTGAAAGGCTGGGGGAGGGGAAATTTGCTAAGTCATCCCTAACCTATTTCAAAAATGTCTTTATACGATGACAAATTCATGCAAAGCTGCCTTAATTTGATTTGTTTTAAATTTGAGAAAATAATAATTCTGTGCAATTTTTTTTTGTAATCAACTACCGTAAAACCCTGTCTACAAGCATATAAAGTGCTTCTGATGAAAACTAAATTATTCCAGGCGCCATTATGGAGTTTGAACAAATAAATTACAGATTCAAGCATATAAAAACAAGTATTATTGTAAGACCAATCTATTGTATTGGTATATATACGCCTAATTAGTATTAGTTAAGTTTTCATAAAAAAACCCATATGCTTGTAGACGGGGTTTTACGGTATTTCATCACTTGACTCAATCATGTTTGATAGGGTTTTTTGGAATTTTTTGAGGATTTGTGATTCCCAAGGATTAAAAGCTCCTCCTTTCTAAATTAAATTGACACAGAGCAGCTATTTCAAACTTGTCAAGAGGAATTGTTTACAATTACATCTATAGATAGATCCATCCATTTTGGTTCATGAGAAATAAAGCTCGCTAAATGACGTCTTTGCACAGTAGTCTCTACATGTACTTCAAGAGAAAGATGAGCATGCAGTTAAGAGATTTTATCACTTTACTTCAACAGCTAGATGGTACTAGTGTCATCTCTCATTCATTGCACATTGATAGATATTTGTGTTACAAGGTTTTTAGAGTATCTATTCTATAATTTTATAATTTACTGACTGAAGGAAGAGGGAAATGTTTCCTTACTCAAAACAGGAAAACATGATTGCAAGATTTACAAGCCTTTTTTTTTTTTTCAGACCAAATTTGTTTTCTTTTTCCTGTTTGTTTTTTTTTTGCGCCAAATTAGTGTTTACAAAATTGCAAGCTTTATGTAATATCATGTCATAATGGATGGGCTAGCCAATATTTTTATCGTAGTACACCGATATAAACTACTCAAAATATTGGCCAGCCCATCCATTATGACACAATATTGGATATGCAAAAGACAAAATCCAATATTAGTAACATTCTCTAACTTGTTTTCATCTTCAATTCATTTTGATTCATGATATTGATACAATGTGTGATAACAATGATTACTGTTGATTACAGAAAACAAAAGAAACCAATCCAAACCTGATGCAGATAACATTGTATGATTCAATTTTAATAGTGATATTTGAAACTATGCTAGTTAAATACAAAAATATGAGCCTTTTTTAGTGCTCTACAATAAACACTAGAACAAAATGCTCTTGTGAGTGACAGACAAAAAATGACATTATACATGTATCTTTTGCAGTACTTATTACCTTGCACAAAAGACAAAATCATATCTTTTATTCTCATTCTTATTCAGTTTAAGTATAAGTAAAACCGCATTCTTATTTTGCGCAAGTGTGTTAAACAAAAGCATTTTCGCGCGATCATTGAGGACCAGCAATCATACCGCCTTTGCATGTCGCTGTCTTATATCAGTATCCACTATCACATCATAATTTATAGCTGAAAACCAATCAAATTATGTCAATTCTTGACAATTAAGACAAACCAACTGAATAAGAATTTAGTATAAATGTTGTTTGTATTATTTTGATCTGTACCCTGATCAAACAATCAAATCTATAATAACTGGGAAATAGCATCACTGGTTTCTAAGAAACATATGGCAAATCATATTTGAAATTTAATTGGCAATGAATTTTATGATCTAAATGGATGTACATTGGTTTTAAAATGTAAACTGAATATTGGTTAATGTAAACTGAACGTTGGTTTAATGTAATTCATTTTCATTCATTTAATTAAATACAAGGTATTTTATTTTTAGAATGAATTGATATATTTCTTATCATACATGGTAGTCTAGTTTCTGATGAATATCACAGCCTTATTTAAATACAGCACAGAACTTGTTTACTGAAGAGGACGGATTTATACTAGATGCATTATGCATTACTTACACAAAACCCACCTGAGGGCTATGATATACATCAACGCGGATTCAATAATAATGTCAACAAGTCTGTTCAACATGTTTGCTGATTATAAATATACCTTTAAAATTATACCTTTTATCAGAATCGGAAATTGTCAAGTTTTTTTCGTTTTTTGTTATTTAAGCATGTATATTTAGTCAAATTGATTTTTGTTATCTTCTTCAAAATGAAAAATTTCGCTAACAAATTCAGGCTTTTTCGTATTGAAATTGTGTTGCAGTGAAACAAAAGCTCAAGAAGGTTTATATTACATCCAAATCCATGTTCTAATGGTCCCTAGTGTGACTGACTGATGAAAGTATATGCTGGTTCCTTTAGGCAGATCAGACTCGGTGTCACTCTGTGCCCTTTCAACACATACAACTTCAATTATCTATGCCCGTGGAACGGTGGCATAGATATTGTATTTGTTGTGTTTAGTCTTCGACTTCTTCTTCTCCTCCTCCTTCTCCTTCTTCTTCTCAAGACCACTTCTTTGCTCTCCTCTAGCTCAAGAACTAAAGTAGCCTCGGGTCCCATACTTGGTACAATGATGGCCCATGATCCCTAGAAACATCCTAGGGTACCCCCGACCCCAGAGGTCAAAGGTCATGGGCTACAGGGGGCAATATGTGTAAAATTTCAAACGGCTCTAGCTCAAGAACTATAGCGCCCTCTGGGTTCATACTTAGTATAATGATGGCCCATGACCTAGACTAATTCCAATCAGCCGTCTACACTTCGCATGTACTGTGTATGCTTCGTAGTGACGACTGATTATCTTACAGCCAATATCATGACGGACTTCTGAAAACTATTCAATGCGACTTCAGTTGTGCGCCGTGAGCGCGATTGACTAGCGGCGCCCAGCGTGCAGCGTCGCTGTACCGCGCCGCTGTGACAAGATCGCGCTCTGAACTTCTAAAACAACAAACTCGGTCAAAAGGTCAATTTGGACACAACTGCATGCTCTATGCCACAGGAATCCTGTTGCAAAATCCGTCACTTTTTTTCCACGTAGTTTTCTCAGTCGTCAATCCAGACGGTTGACGACTGAGGGCAGCAGTCTACCCATGACCCCTAGATGTAACTTAATGTAGCCTCGACCCCAGATGTCAAAGGTCACAGGCTACAGGGGGCAATATGTGTACATTTTTAAAACTGCTCTTGCTCAAGAACTATAGCGCCCTCAGGGGTCATGCTTGGTACAATGATGACCCATGACCCTTAGATATTTCCTGCAGTAACATCGACCCCAGAGGTCAAAGGTCATGGGCTACAGTGAGCAATATGTGTAAAATTTCAAACAGCTGTAGCTCAAGAACTACAGCGCCCTCAGGGTTCATATTTGGTACAATGATGACCCATGACCCTTGATGTATTCTATATTAGCCGCATCCCCCAGAGGTCAAAGTCTAAAGACTTTAAAATGCAAAATTGGTACGACATATTAACACAGTGTAGCGCAATTGGTAGTATTTTGTTAGCTATATACCTGTGTTTGCAAACGGTCTGAATCGTACGTCAAGAAAACTGATCACTTGACAAAAACTCCCTTAAAAGGGAATGTGTAGGCATTTTGATCTTGGTTCCTTGGACCACTTCAAAAGGTTTTCATGATGGGACAAGGGGGGTGCTTGGTTAAGGGGTGGGATCACGGGCATAGATATTCGTGTTTGGTCAAACACAACTGTGGTTTCTAGTTATAAACTCTTCTTCAGGGATATAAACAGGTGTGCATAGCTTCTTTACTTTCTTCTGCTTTGAAATTATAATTAAAATGGGATGCTTTCCATTTGCTTGATGAAAATACATCTTACTTGTGAAGGTGCAAGTTTTAATGATTTTATTGCAATCATTGAGTATTACAATCTTGCAAAAAGTACAAATTCAAAATTGACCAATCGAGGGAGTCCTTGTGAGTAAATTGCACATTATTGTTTTAACTGTAAAATGATTGAATTCAATACTAACATCAATCTTCAAAATGAGGGGACCATTTATAAACATGTTCGAGTCAATTCAAAAAAAGAAAGAAATACATCATACACGTAACACTTCCAATGCTAAAAACACCACTATTCACACATATTTTTAGTCACACATGCCCGGGGTCACTCCCATTGTGGCCTGTACACCATCGCGATAATAAAAATGCGTAAAAAGGGTAGTTTTTTTGTGGGTAGGCATGATACGAGCGTATTGTGTTTAGGGTGTCAAAAACATGAAAAATTGGGGAAAAGGGTAGCAAAATTGCAATGGCAAATATACGTGGAAAGGGTATGAAATTTGATGTAAGGAATAAAATTCCAGATTAGGGCGTGAACCCGGCACGTGTTACCTGTTTAGGGTACCGTTTTAGCCAAGGATTAAACCCTTGTTTATAGGGTGCTTTTCTAAAGTTGATTATCGCGGATGGTGTACAGGCCACAATGGGATTGACCCCCACCCCCCCACCCCGGGCACACATGTAGATAATTATACTTGAGTGCCCACCCCCCAATCATACACCAATACTTGAAAGCGCCGTCAGAGGCTATTACTATTATGAAATTTATCAATAGCAAAAATTATGCAAGACAGAGCTATATGTTCTAAATAGCCCATCATAAAAAAAACCCTTTTTGAGCGGGTCCTGATTTTGTCCTTACCTCATGGATAGCGTACACCTTGAATCCGACATATATTCCCATGCGTACCACAGCTCTCACCGCTGCATTCATTCCTGTCATATAAGCATATACAAAATTGGGTCAGTATAGCAAATTATTTAATAGGATTATATAATGCACATGTATGTAGGGATGTGCTAGGGGCTGGGAACACTTCTACAGTGAAAGTGATGTGCCTTTTAACCTGTTAAAGACACCCCTCTTTCAACATCACTGTCATATTTTTACAAATGCATGGTCTGCATGTTAGTGTTTGATTAAATGCCCTGCGGGGCTAAATTTTTCCAAGCACAGGGAATAAAAAAAAATTAAAAAAAAAAAATTCCATCCTGATTCTGGCATTCCCAAAAAATTTGGAACAAACCCATCTGATTCAGTTTTTCTTGTATTAGATTTGGAAAAGCTTGAATGGATTGGGATGAGGTTCGGCCAAAATTTGGGTGTGGAGGACCAAAAATATTCACTAAAATATTCACTAGTAAATACTACAGAATGCCTCCCTGACAAAAAATGAAAATGAAAGAGACAATCAGGAGGGCAAAGGAAAAGAGGCAAGGAGAGGAGCCCCTTTTCTACCAAAATTCAGCCCGATCATGGGCCAAAAATAGTGTAAAATACAAATATTTTGCACGCTACGTGTGCACATAGTAAAAATAAAGCTATCTCCATCCTGATAATGGGCAAAAATAGTGTAAAATACCAAATATTATTTTGCCACCCCCCCATCAAAAAAGCTGGCTACGCCCCTGCTCTCATCTCAAGATCAGATCAAACTTTGTTTTTTTGTATTTCTATCAATCATGTTCTCACTCAATGACCCTCTACATGTAAATGAGGCTTAATCATCAATTACTCACCCAAAGACTCAGTATTTTCTTATTAATTTCCCTATTTCTTTAATTTTAGAAAGACTACGTCAATTAGACATTTACAATGTTTTTATTTGTTTTCTGTTAGAGCATGCTTCCAGCTTCCTAATCAATATAGATAAAATATTTAATTGTTACATTTTGTTTAATTATTTTGCATTTTCCCTTTGATAACTGATTTGTTCTTCATCATTTTTGCGACTGAATTTTTTCTGTGATTTGTGCATGTTTTGCCAGATCAACTTCAAAGTACCATAGTCTCTGTAGAATGCAGCTGTTGTTGTAACTGAATATTTAGAAGTGTGTAATATTACTATACAAAAACTCGTGGATTTTTCTTGGTTTTCTGGTTGAAAATCATCTGCAAAACTAGAATTGTGAGGAATGAACAATTTAGGTGTCTTTTAAGAGCTGAAATGATTAAAATCAAAGCATTTCAGTGCTGTTTTACTAAAAATGTGTGGGTCTTTTTGAGCTATGTGGTGCAAAAACAGGAGTCTTTCCAGGGAACATACCCAGTGTTCGATTTACCTGGATTCGCATCGCAAAATGCGAGTCATTTTTTACAAACTGCTACTCAACTACACAGACCAGTAGCAAAAAATGCGATCCCAAAAAATTGGGGAAAAATGCCTACTTGCGATCGTGAACCACGCTGATATACCATCATTTGCAAGTTGCCATTTGTCGATGTCAAAAATGTTTCCATAAATTCTATTTCCAAGAAAATAATCCACAAAAATATGACTCAAAAGTCCCTAAATCGTGATGTTTACGCCATTAAACTAAATACAGTATCCTCCCTTGTATGCAAATTTATTTCCATGACGTGTTGTGTTACAAACTTCCATGTATTACCAGATAACTAAAAGCGTGCATATTAATTTTATGGCGTCATAGAAGTAGCACTGTTTATATGGTGTATAGTTCAGTGGTGAGATGGAAATATCGTGTGTCCTTGGTGACAATCTTCCAAAATTATACAAGATTTTTAGGATTTCATAGATTCCTCACATTATTTTAATGCTTCAGCCCCGGGGGGGTCACTCCCATTGTGGCCTGTACACCATCCGCGATAATGAAAACGCGTAAAAAGGGTACTTTTTCGTGGGTAAGCACGATACGCAGCGTAACACGTTTAGGGTGTCAAAAACATGAAATATTGGAAAAAAGGGTAGCAAAATTGCAATTGCTAATACGCGGAAATGAAATTTAGGGTATGAAATTTGATGCAAGGAATAAAATCCCTGTTTAGGGTATAGTTTTAGCCAAGGGTTAAATCCTTGTTTAGGGTGCTTTTCAAAAGTTGATTATCGCGGATGGTGTACAGGCCACAATGGGAGTGACCCCCCCGGGGCTTCAGCTAATAAATTAGTGAGTTTCCTCTACTCAAAAATGTAGGACTTCTCTTGATTACTGAAGGAAAATTTGTGTTTAGAAAGGGCACACGATAATCAGCTTAGGAAGTTTAGGTGCCGAATTTTGAACCACATTCGGTCTGCAACACTGCAGTTGCATAACATTTTTTAAGCATTGAGTACTGGGATTGAGTAATCTGTGAGAAGATAATAAAATACAAAAAAATTGATAAAATATGGTGAAAACAAACTGCTACTCAAAATTTTGGAATTGCTACTCAAATCTGAAAGTGAGTAGCAATTTTTGCTACACAAAAAAATAGATGAAAATCGAACACTGAACATACCCATGGTCATTTGTGTTATCAAGTGCCATCCCTATTTTTAAACCTTATACAGGAAACTAAAAATTAATTGGGAAGGTCCTAAATATTCAATTATGTTATTATAACATTATAGGAATGTGAACTTCGAATTAATATTTATAATTAACCAGTGGAGTAAATTGAAATTGTTGATGTTCTTTTCCTCCTTTTTACAATACAATTTTAGACTGTTTAAGGGGTAAGGTGTATCTGTGCAGGTGGGGGGTCATAAAATATTTGTTGCTGAAATAGGGACAGGGTCGCAATTTTATTGATGTCAACTTTTTGTAAATTTGGGACCCCCCTTCCAAAGAAAATGCCAGTCCCCTAAATTGGTGTGAATTGGGATATTTCAGTCATGTAATTGCATCACATCATTCATGTTTTAAAACTGTTTAGAAGTGTATAGAAAACTGTTTAAAAATCGTTTCTGAATGTCAAAATTTCTGAAAGAAAAAAAAAAGATTTTTCTGGAATTTCCAAAATTTGGGTCAGCTTAAACGATTTAATAGTGTGGCCAGATGGAAACTACACAATTTTCTTTTGGCCTATCTTAAAAAGGAGATGGATTAAAATAATAATCATTCAACAACAGATACATGATCACCAATAACAATTGGCATATAAACCTGTCACTACTCATCATATTCTTACTGCACAGAATATGCTGATCACACTCAGCATGAATAAGACAAGCGATTTGTACGCAGACCATGTGCGGACATATCACAGCCACGCTCATGAACATGCACATTGTACATTCACTCTTCTGTAACCGAAATCTCCTATATTTACCATTTGCACTGTACGTGACCTTTGGTATTCAATACAGTGTACAGCTCAATACCTGTACAATTGACCTGACTAGCGTGTCCCATATTCACATCAGCTGAAGCTGACTTGGCACGTACACACTTGACACAAATATACCTGTATTTCAATACCATGGATCTATTTCAAGCCGGATTCTAGGCATGCTGTGCTCATATTATTAAAACAGCATACCGGTATACATTTTAAAAAAATGCCAATTTAAAAAAAAAAATGGGCTTTTTTTATTTTTTAAATATTGGCAATTTTTTTTTCCTAAAATTTTCTTAAAATTTTCCCCAAATGTTAAAAAACACATTTGAAGCCCCCAAAAAATGTGATCTGCACTGCAAATGATGCATATATACAAAAAAAACATCAGATTCAATAATGGTTAAAAAGTTCTTGTTGTACACATTTCCTACAGGGATAATCACATTCCTGATCAGAAGGTGATCTTGGTGGAACGTACACTAAAGGTAGGCTGCTCAAAATAAGCCACTTTTTTTATGGCGAGATGTTCCTGAACCTACATGTAGAGCCAAGTGTTACGATCATTCATGTTTGATTTTTTAATTGGAATTTAAAATGACCAAAAAAATAACAAAATTTTGATATAAAAAAAAAAACTAAATAAAAATAAAGATTTAAAATACACTAGTTTTGTATGCATTTTCTTTTTATTGATTATGAAGTGAATAAAAATTCTTATTAATCTTAATTTTAAAACTAAATCATATTTGGGTAAATTTATCGCATCTTGCATAAATTACAATGTATTATGCATATGACACTGTATTGATCCAATGCGACCTCTAGAAGGTCCAATTTTAAAAGTGACACTTTGGCTAAAAAAGGAGACAAGATTCCAACAAGCTAGCATTTATAGGGCAGGATGTTGGGGGAAAGGGGGCATCTCCCCTAAAAATCATAATAGAAGAAAAAATTAAGCAATAATTGCCCTGTGCATCTTACTTTTTAGCATGAAAAACACTGTTTTGGGCCCAAATCGGGTACAATTGCAAAATTAGCAGACACCAAATTGCAGAAAACACCTGAATTTGTGGCTAAAATAGTCCGAAATTGAAATTTTTTGTGCGCTTCGCATGTAAAAACAAGGCCCTGTAAAAGTATGCTCATTCCACAACCCCCTGTAAATTTTAATGCTTCCACCACCACTGCCTTTTGCACATGTTTCAAAAAGCTTCTAAAGGGTACCAGCTAATTTGAAGCAGCTCATGCTTCTGAGCATTTTGACACCATTAAAAAAATCAGTGGAAAATGAGACAGTGCAGGCCAAGAAACTATGCATAAAGGCGAGTGCTTAGGACCCGTCACCCCCCCACCTTCTTTTTCACCATTTTGACACAAATTGTATTTTGATGCTTATTTAGGATGCGAGGGTGCTGTTCAGCCTAAAAGCTGTTATGTAACCCCCTCCCCCACTGAAATTTCATCATTTCTTAAAAATAAAATCAAAGTTCCTGATAAATTACAGCATCTTTCCAAATTTGAACTGAAAGCTTATTTCACTTGTGCGTAGTGCCCATTTGAAAATGTGTATAGACGCTTCCATTGAATTACATGTGATACAAAGTTTGTTGACCCCTGTATATTCCTATGGACAGGGTACCCCTATATTTAAAAAAAATTAGAATTACGGCCACACGAAATGTGATTAAAGGCTGAGAATATCAGGATATGGATAATTAATTATTATCAAGTATGACTAAATCAACAAACAAAAATGATTGCCAAAGGGGGTCACTAAAAGGTTAAAGCGCTCTCACTGCCTAATTTGACCCAAAACCGCCAATTTTAAGGTCACCAAAAATATTTCTCTTGCCCCCCCCTCATTTGCCTCAAAACCCCTCCCAACTTGAGTAAATTTCCACTTTTTGCGACAATTTTGTGCAAAATTTGTCCATTGCCCCCCCTGAAATTCACTTTTCCCCCCACCCCCCTGGAAAAAATTCCTGTTGCTGCCACTGCCTTTAGCCTAATAGAGCCATTGAATTCATATGTTTTATGGGCAAGCACAGTGGGGTACTGTGGCTGTTCCTTCCCATCAGGGCCTTCAGAGAATGTAAATTTTGCCGCCCCCTTCATCAACAGCACGAAAAGGTTGACCCAATATTTTTTTGATGGTTTGAAAAAGAGCAGAGTATTTAGTGACCTAAAAGCCAAACAATTTCTGTACCGGGTATAGTTTTTTAACCTTTTTCTTCATTTTTAAGCCCTTTTTTCTTTCATATTTCTTTTTGCTACCCCTTCTTCTTCCGCCGCCCCTTCTTTTTTGCTGCCCCCTGATTTTACCCGGGGAGGAGCTTGCACTCCAACGCCCCAAAAAAATATGCGCATGATGCAACGCTAATCATTGCTCGCCATATTAGAAGCAGAAGCCGGATCCTTTTTACAAAATAGGTGTAATACTGGTACTAACTGCCAAGGGGGGGGAGGGTCTGGTTTTTCTGGAAACCCATGACTAGATGAAGGTAACCCCTTCTGCATACCTGCCAACATTGAAAACCTAGAAAACAGAGAACATGGCGAACGTAGGGCGCGAGGCGCCCGTAGTAACGCCTCTGACGGCGGGGGGTCGAGGGGCCCGCTTAAGGGCCCTTGGTGGGGTCCAGGGGCAAAGCTGCGGTGGGGGTTGAGGGGGCGAAGCCCCCCAAAGCTAGAGGATTTCTACACTGTAAAAACCCTTATAAGCCCCTTCACAGAAGACAAATTTTATAGAAAAACAACAATAAAGAACAAGGTGAAAATGAAGCCCTAGCCTTTATACACTTTGAGGAGGGATTTATACTCCATATCTACAACAATTTCAACACATATTTGATGATTACAACCTTTGAAAAAAATGTGAAAAAACATTCTGGGACCTGTTTTTATGAGTTTGAAAAATATGCTTCCTTCACACAGAAAATGTGCTTTTAAAAATGCAGTTTCCTATACTTTTGTACATAACGATCATTCGTTGAAGCAATTTTTTGGCTTTATAACAAGGCCTAAGTGACTGATAGGACATATAATATTGATATGATGCACAATACAAAGGTGAAAATTTAAAAAAAAAAATCAATTTTTTCTTATTTTTTCAAAGTTTTTGGCAACTTTAGAGACCCTCTAGACCTATTCTGAAGGTTTGCATTTGAGGAGGGATTTATACTCCATATCTGGCAACAATTTCAACACATATTTGATGACTGCAACCTTAGTATCGCCTCTGACGGCGGGGGGTCGAGGGGCCCGCTTAAGGGCCCTTGGTGGGGTCCAGGGCAAAGCCGTGGTGGGGGTTGAGGGAGCAAAGCCCCCCAAAGCTAGAGGGTTTCTACACAAATTAACTGTGAATGATCCTAGCATTTCAGAATAGGTCCAGTGGTTCTCCAAAGTCGCCGAAAACTTTGGAAAAGAAATCAAATAAAAATTATTTTAAAAAAAAAATTAAATTTTTTTTTCCAGAAAATCGGAGTACTCCGATTTTCGGGGGTTTAAAACTTGGGAAATCGGAGTAACTCTGCGAGTAGTTGGCAGGTATGCTTCTGGGGCTATATTTTAGTAAAAATATATACCCCTAGAGGGACCAGATTTGTATAAAAACACACATGCCTACCTGGCCCAGATTTAGACTATAAAAACATACCCCTAACAGGACAAGTTTTCACTTGGAATTTTGGTGAAAGCCCCCCATAAGACCAAGTGCATAAATATAACAATTATTGTACCAGACTTTTGCAAATCAAAAAGTCACACTTTGTTCTATTCTTTATCAAAAATTCCAAAAGATAACTTAAGATACGTAGGCCCGCATGGAATTAAAAAATTGGATACCCCTTTGAGACTAAAAGAGGTGCAAATGGGCCTACATGTAGCACTGTGGCGGTGCCAGGATTTTTTTTCAGGGGGGCATTGAGGGGCAAAGTGAATTTGGGGGGGCAAAATCAACAAATTTTGCATAAAATTACTGCAAAAGGTGGTAATTTGGGTTTTTTCTGGGGGCAACAGTTCTGACTGGGGGACATTTACCCCATGCCCCCCCCCGTGGCACCGCCACTGGCCTAGAACAAGTAGAAGAGTGGAATATGATTATGATATCCCTAGATAGAGTCATTTTTTGGTTTTGATACCCCTAGTGAGTGTCTCGATAATTGCACTAATCTTGCTATCAAGCAGCAGGCAGATGGGTACACTGTCAGAATCCAAGACCCCCACCCCCACCACCCATAAGCCTATGCCTGCTGTCAGGACCAGCTATAGGGCTGGGCCTAATGCCTAAATTGAGGCCTACACTGAGTGGCTTGATGGCTAAAAAAATGATTTGGTCTTCTTGTATAAAATTGATGTCATGCAAATCTTGTGATATTTTGACAACTTTGTAAGTGAAACCAATCAGTCACGTAACCCATGATCAAGTTACAGGAAGACATAGTTTCCTATTTGTTAGTATAGTACAATAATAATACCTTGTGAGTCTCCTCCACTGGTAAAAACTCCCAGCGATTTCCCGGCACCAACCATCCCAAAACCCTGGCCTCTAGTGGTGAACATAGACACTGTATCAACCATGTCGGCATCAGAGCTTTTCCGATTAAGCTGCTTCTTTGGTGATCCACCGTCATCCATGGTGAAAAATGTGGATGATCCAGCTAAAAACAGAGATAAATGTAGTAAATTAGATCCCTTGGTTTACCATAGACTACTGTGTGATCGTTATGACATTGCCCACATGCCTTCTTCTAAGCTTCCTCTGCATAGCAATGCATTTGCTCTTTACAGCAGCAAAACGCCGGGTCCCTGGATGTTGCAGTGTTACCAGATTTTCCAACATTGTTGTGTGTTGCTATTTTGGGAGCATATGATGGGTCCATCCATTATCTCATTATCATATAAAAATAATAAATGATTTAAAATGTCAATAAATGAGCAAAATAAAAAGAGAAAGCCAAACAAAAATAAAAAACAATAAAATGTAAATAAATAAATTAACAGAACAACAAACAAATAGAGATAGATGACAGGATTAGCTTTTTTAGTACAAAATAATAATCCTGTCATATAATAATAATGGAAAGAGGAGGAGAGGAAGAGATGGAGAAGCTAGAGGATAGGGTAGAGACAGACAGACAGACAGACAGACAGACAGATTAAAAATGATGGATAGATCATAAAAAGAATGATTCATTTGCTTTTTTAAATGTATAATATATAACCCGAATCAATCAAGTTCATCAACTAATTTACATTTAAAAGGCTTAATTAACCCTAATGCCTGCGGGGTAGTATTGTAGTCGGGGAAAGGGCAAATGCCCCCCAGAAATGTTTTCCTGTGAAAGTTACTTTGCCCCCAGCGACCAAACACATGCCACTGCTCGGGACATTAATCCACCTTTTGGCAAAATGACCCATTTTGTTTTTTTTCAGCCACTTTCCCTCCCCCACATATGAACACAGATTAACACCCAGCCTAGGGTGAATAGGGTTCAGAAACATTGAAAGAGAATGATGAGATGAGTTTATTTCCTTAAAAAACATACCAAGTGTCATCTAATTAGCTTACACGAAATAATTACATGAAGGATCAACCTAAATTCTGGTTGGAGGGGCTTTGACATGATCCTCCAAAAAAAGCTACTCTAGCCTCTTTTTTTATTATTGATTCCTCCTTTCCATCTTGATTTCACCATAATTTCTTCTTACAGAGTGATTTGCCTTATAGCTCTATAAAGCTATAAGGCAAATCATACCAATTACCAACGAAAGAGAATTGAAAGAAAGCATGCTATGGCCCTGCCAGTTCCCTGGCTTATAGTTGACTAATTTTGTTATCCTATCTTGGAGTTGATCAAATAATTACATTAGTTATAATAATTTTATGACAGAGGATACTAACATCATTTTGACCATATATATACAAATTATTTTATGATTAAGAAAAAGATCACTATCTCCCTTTTTGAAATTGATTTTCCTGTATATAGGGAAATAATACTTACATAATCACAAGCTATCAGAGTATATTTTTGTACTAATTTTAATCACAGACCCTTTTCCAGGGCAGGGTCTATGTTTTAATCAAAATCGATTCTGTGGCCGGAGCATGCCTGAAAACGTGTTATGTACTAGTATATTTTATGTGGTTTTTAGCAATATATTTGGGCGTCTATACAAGTGACATGGCAACCCTGTCATCCTCCTCATTATGACAACATTTCTCTGTGGATGAGAAGTGATGAGGGGGATATCTTATGAAAATAAGAAGGCGGGTGAGATGGTTTGTGATTTAAAATGGAATGCCGCATTTTATTTTACCGAGCACAATTGGCTTTTCCCAAATTTATCTTATCTCTTGAATTTTGACCAGTTGCTGAATTAATTATGAATATGATGTCTGAGCCTCCCGGCTGAGCATGTGGACAGAATTCGAGCTTGAAAAAATTGAAAACTCTTTGACACCACACACTCTTACAATTCACTTGAAACCTACCTCGTTGAAGTGTCATACGGAGTGGTGGAACTTCATCTGCCCATTCGTGCTCATGGTGATTATTAGCCATAATTATTAATTACCAAATTAATAAAATATAATTAATTAAGCTTTATGTTTTTCCCGGAGTAAATGATCAGTATGGCATACAGGCTTTTAATCTGAATGCACCGGGCAAGGTGTAGTTTGGCCACAGACAGAGTGACAGTACAAAGTCCAAAATGCTAAAAGAAGATGAGCTTTGCACGTGGTAATGTTTACAATGAACTTTTCACATCCCTGACACACATGTGGAATAAAACAAAATAATGGAAAGACAAAAAATAATAACAATAATGTTATTTACTTGTCCCTTAATTGTTATGTACATATACAAAACAAATAACATGACTAGACCATTATGATTGTCCAACGGTCCAACCAACTGAATGACCCCCTATATCTTGGCTTCCTCCTTTGTAATGAACGACCCCTGGGCAACCTGGCTGGTACAGCTGGTAAGCAAAAGCATTGCGCACTTCCAATTAAAAGCATGAGAATTTACACACATTACGTACAACTTCCAATTTTACACCTGGGTGGAGTGAAGCAATTGGGAAGAAAGCAACCTTGCCCATCTAAATGCTACATTACCTGCATTCATGGGCGCCTTTTAAATAAAGCGCTCTGGGCAAACTGGAGGGGTTAAAAAGTTTTAGGTCTCCAAAAAGTGGGTCAAGAATTTTTTTTTTTTTGGGGGGGGGGTAACTGTAAAAATGCTGAGGCCTACAGTGTGAATATTCTGAGACAAATGAAAATAAAAAGCAAGTTGTGGCATGAAATAAAACATGACAAAAGGGCATAACTGACCATTTTGATCATTTTGAGATAGTTGATTTTATTTACCGTGCTCAGCCCATGTAATGAAATTATTATTTTCCTGTCACCCGCCCTCATAACTTTTTCAATTTGACGGTTTTGACCAAAACTTTCATTATTTTCATATAAAAGTCAATTATCTGACAATTGAGATGGAAATAATCAAAGTTGAAACTCTCAAAATGTCTGACATCCCCTGCTGATCATAATCAGCAGTTTTTCTTAGTTGTAGTGGTAGAGGATGTGGGAAATAATGGAAATTTAAGGATTACCTAATCATGTTTCTTGTGATTACAAAAATTGCACATTTCTTTTCATTTTAATAAAAAGAACTTCAAATCTTTTCTCAATCTGTTGCAAAATGTCTGTAATATGATCTTAGCATTAAAATACCTGTTTTGAGATGGTCTTTTATCAACGATATACATGTAGTTAATAGCCATATAAATGAAAGTTTTGACAATAATGACATTTAGCAAAATAATGAATAATGAAATCATGACCTCATATTTCACTGAAAAAAATGTGACGGGAAACTAGTCATTTCATTTCATTAGCCTAACCCATCCTATAATTAGGGTATATATTTATTAGTGTTTGCTGGTTAGATTCAAAGTTTTTAGGGAGCAATCACTATTTACGCCAGGGGGGAACGGAGTATTTTCATCATTTTCGCACAAAGATTTTGCATCCCCCCTCATATCGAAGGAAAAATATCATGTCCTCCCCCTTGAATCCTCCATTCCTTGTATAAGTTCATGTCCTCCCCTCCAATATTATAAGGTCAAAATTTCATGCCCCCACTCAAGTCAATCAAAAAATTTAACTTCCCCCTAAAATCTTGTTCCCCCAGCGTAAATAGTGACCGCTCGCTCCCTTATAGAGGGTTTCTCAAAAAATGCCCTTTTGTAATTGTGAGGCAGTAAATGGGGGGGGGGTGTTATTCCGAAGGGTCATTACTCCGAATTTACAGTAAGGTTCATTATTCGAAGGGTAATTACTCGAAGGTTCATTATTCGAAGGGTCATTACTCAGAAGGGTCATTATTCGGCAGGGTCGTTATTCCGAAGGGTCATTACTCCGAATTTAAAACTAGGCTCGTTATTCCAAATTTAAAACTAGCCTTGTTATTCCAAATTTAACATAAGGCTCGTTATTCCGAAGGGTCATTACTCCGAATTTAAAACTAGGCTTGTTATTCCAAATTTAAAACTAGCCTTGTTATTCCAAATTTAACATAAGGCTCGTTATTCCGAAGGGTCATTACTCCGAATTTAAAACTAGGCTCGTTATTCCAAAGGGTCATTACTCCGAATTTAAAATGAGTCTTGTTATTCCGAAGGGTCATTACTCCAAATATACATCGAAGTTTCGTTATTCTAAAGCGTTTTTACTCCGAATTTCGGAATAACGGTCCTTCAGAATATTAATTCGAACGTAATCAGAACGTAAATTCATAGTAAATAGTAATGACCCTTCGAATAAACAAGCCTTGTTTTAAATTTATAGTAATGATCCTTCGAATAACAAGCCTTATTTTAAATTGAATAACGAGCCTAGTTTTAAATCCGGAATATTAAACAAGCCTAGTTTTAAATTTGAAATATCAAACAAGCCTAGTCTTAAATTCGGAATAACAAGCCTGGTTTTAAATTAGGAGTAATGACCCTTCTTCGGAATAATGAGCCTTATTTTAAATTAAGAGTAATGATCCTTCGGAATGACAAGCCGTATTTTTAATTCGGAATAACAATTAAACCTTGTTTTAAATTCAGAGTAATGACCCTTCAGAATAACGAGCCTTGAATAACGAGCCTTGAATAACGAGCCTTCGAATAACGAGCCTTGAATAACGAGCATTTCGGAATAACGAACCTTATTATAAATTCGGAGTAATGACTCTTCGAAATATAGGCTAAAGTAAACAACCCTTCGGAATAATAAAGCGTAATCACATAAATAGCTATAAGTTAAAGTATAAAATAAATAATATTTATACACTTACACCAGTCCAGATTATAAGGAGGCACTGTATCACGTTCTTCGTCATCATGGATAACATCGGGTACAAACCGAGTTTGTTTCATGACCGGACTTTGCTTCAACTTCTTGCTGACATGAACGTTAGCAGCTGCATTATTAAGTTGCTGAAGATCTTCGGGTCGATTCAACGCCGTAAGATCGTCCACGCTATGCTGTCGTTTGGTCGGTCCGCCGGAAGAAGCGGCCTGCAATTGCAGTCTCCGTAGCCTTTCGCCGCCCCGCTCCATGATGGATGTTACCAGCTTCAGAATGAAGAAGCACAAAACAATCATGATTGCTGCACGTGGATTGCTGGCTCGGTGATTCACCCTAACCACTAACACCCACTGACTCTTGGAGAGTCTTAGTTACACAAATCAGCGGAAGAAACTAATAATTTCACCAAAACAAGTCAGTAACCAGGGCACAACACACGACCACAGGCGAGACCAGTTTCCTCAAAACGTGCACGCGAGTGCATGCATGTAGGTTGGTTTCACTTGTACACAACTTTGTCCTTTCACATTAAAAATGCACGTAGATATTGGTATAATAGTGGGTTTCAAGTTTCAATAAAGTCGGCCTTGAAATGTATTATTTATACTGAATTGATGATAAATATTGAATTCAAGTTTTGATTTCCTTTTTATGATACGGTGAGATAATGAATAGGCCGAAAGGGGACGTTTTACTTGCTTCTCCACATATTTATATTCAATTTTATATTGGCCTCTTAATAAGAGGTCTTATCAGTATAGTTTTATCAACTTTTATATTAGGGAAAAAATGTACAAAATACTGTATAGGAACACTGATTTAATTTTATCTGATTTCAAGTATAGTCCAGCAAGTGGTTTACCATGCACGCATTTTATTGATGGTTCAGTGACAAGGGATGACACTTTAATTAATCAGTGATTAATATGATATACCAGATTCTAAAGATAAATGAAAATGATGATGCAGGATGCAGTAAGTTACAAAGTGTCTCACCACTACTCCCCATTCCAGAAAAACATAGCTCTAAAGGGGCCGTTCACAAACAATTGTTGGGGGGGCTGATGCAAAAAGGGGGGCCTGAACAATTTTGACCCTCTTACACCTTTGTTTCCAATGGACATTTTGATTGTAAAATGTCATTGTAGGCCTACAAGGAATACATAAAAAAAAATTCCACATAGCCCCCGAATGAAAAGTATTTAATTATCTTTGTAATCACTCAAAAAGCATTTTGTGTGAATTTTACATCCGAACTACATGTAGGCCCTCGGGTGCTATCGGCCTTTTTGTTTTACATGTAAAGTCTATGGGGATGATGTTAGAAATGGACGGCAATATTGAAAACCCTCATTTTGGGCAATTTTAGACACTAAAATGCCCATAAAAAAAGAATAGCACTTAGTTCGGATGTAAAATTCACACACAATGCTACCTGAGTAAGTACAAACATAATTAAATACATTTCATTCGGGGACTAGGCCTATAGCAAAAACAAAAAATGTCCAATACCCCGGTAGGCCTATAGGGCCTACCTTATGGCCCTGAAAAAATGACCACAAATTTTCCTGGGAAAATTGAGTTTATATGCTTTTCTATGGGGTTGACCCATAATTTTCATGTCAAAAAGGGGGTGGGGCCTGAAATTTTTAAGGTCTGTAAAGGGGGGGGGGGCCGAAAAACAAGTGTTTGTGAACGTTCCCTAATTTTCCCCTAATTCTCAGCAAAGATAAATAAGTAGGCTATAATTCCTCAAAGTTGGCCGCCAAATCATGGTAGTGTTGGTCTCAAACATCTCCCGCATCGCAGCTCAAATACCAACTTGATAAATTCCAATATTGAGCAGTGAAATTATAAGGCCAAGTAAAAAATAAAACATGTTTCACGTCCGGGTTTTCGAAAAAAAGGAGGAAGAGGGGCTTTTTATTTTCTATTTTGTACTGCAAAATTGGTGTAAATACCCTTACTTAGAGCTGTTTTAGCGTATACAATAATGCCTGGAAAAAGGAGGAGGCCCTTTTTTATTTGTTGTTCTGAGAGTTACACCCCCTCTAATGATCACAAAACCTTCCTAAAATGTTTCTTGTATCTTAACAAGGCCATTGAAAGCATCCCAACTTCCTAGACATATTTTTTGAAAAGTTATAACTGAATTTCAAAAATAAAATATATTTGAGGAAACCTCAAAAAAGGAAGCGGGAGGGGACGTGAAACATGTTTATTTTTTTATTTGGCCTAACATACATATTTGCAATGGGGTAAGTCACCATTCGGTATCGTATTGGTGGATTTAGTGCTGCAATGAAGAGGCTAGAGTAAGTGTCCCACCTACCCCACTGTCCCACTTACTCCATCTTACCCTATTTTAATTTTTTACTTGCGCGGCACTGACATTCGACCGAGCACTTATGGCAAGCCATTAGGGTCATAACGTACAGGTATTTGCGCGCAATACGTAAATTTAATCACATGGGTGGGTCTTTACCTGCGCGTGATATTAGTGCTAGCTATCCTCTTTCACAATATAATTATATTGTAATTTAATAATTTACGGAATTAGCTAACGAGCGGGTACGGAATCACAGCATGGCCCAAGGGAACATGTTGCGAATGCCTGACTAAAATGATACACAAGTCATATCTTAGCCGCAGTCTGTGGCCCTCACGGACTTAGCGAGCGCGTAGCGCGAGGAACCGAGCGCGTAGCGCGAGACGTTCAATCGAGCGCGTATACTAATAGCAACAGAGCCCGAAAGTAGTGCTAGTCATATCTATCTATCATGTCTATTATCATATCATGAGTGTTTGCAAGTTTAACCCTTGTCTTATGGTACACTGTATAAAGCAGTGCAGGGGATCTGAAGGTCAAACAACAACTACTACTGATGTAAAGCGTTGGGTCTATTGCCATTTTGGTTTAATACCATTTCGTCTAATTCCCGTTTAGCCTTTATTCAATTGATCTATTTATACCATACAGAAAGGCTCATTGCCACTAAGTCTAATAGTTTGGTCTAATAACTAGTATGTCTACTAACCATAACCATTTGGTCTAATATTTTTTGACTGATAAGCATTTGGTCTAATAACCGTTTGGTCTAATAACCATTAGGTCCAATTCGTATGGTCTAATAACATATATAGTCTAATATACCATTTCTTCTATTTGCCAATTCGTCTAAAAAATGCTATTTCGTCTACTACTGGTTTACAGGTAAATATGTGTAATTGTGACGAGTACGTGTATAAACAAACGCAGGGCGGATTTAGAGGGGGTCACAGTACACCCTCTATTTTTTGCAGATCGGCGCCTGACTCTGTGTATTTTTGCAGAGCGGCGCCCCCTCTATTAAAAATTCCTGGATCCGCCCCTGACAGGGAGGTAAATAACATGTTAACTGGGTGGGCAGTTGCCCACCCAGTAAATTATTTTGCCCACCTAGTAAATTCAACTTGCCCACTGCCCAAAAATGCCCACCCAGTAAATTATTTTGCCCACAAAAAATTGGGCACCATATAATACTTACCATCTAACTTTACTGGGTTTTTTTCCTACGTATGAGTAATGGTGAGTGATAATTAGTATAATAGTATAAGTCTAAATACCCAAAGTGAAATATAACATGGTATAATTTTTCTTGAAAGTTGCTACACGACAATGCTAAAAATTGGCAGAAGATGCATTTAGGGGAGGGTAATGTCCACTTTTTACACTTTGTACCCAAAAACAGGTCTACGTTTCCGAAAATTCAAACGCCTGGATGCCATTAATTATCGCTGCCCACCCAGTAAATTATTTGCCAATATTTGAGGGCAAAAATAAATTAAATTGACCACCCAGTAAATTATCCTTATTTACCTCCCTGACCCACGTACTACAATGTATCAAATTTTATGCCTTTTCCCAGGAATTATATTTTTTCTTATTGTTTATAAATATATCAAAAAAAATGAAGAATGGTGCTGCAATTGTATCGGCTGTGGACGGCGATATGTAAATTGGGTGATGATGTCACAGCTCATTATGTTGTAACTAGATTTCGCGGTTTTCGGGTCGGGCGGTTCTCCTGATAGCGGCCTATTTTTAATTACCCAACACCCGTCACCCATATACCTGCGCTGCCCTGACCTTTTAAACTACTGGGTCAGTCCATATGAAAACAGATTGAGTGTACA
This sequence comes from Amphiura filiformis, assembly GCF_039555335.1. Lineage (NCBI taxonomy): Eukaryota > Metazoa > Echinodermata > Ophiuroidea > Amphilepidida > Amphiuridae > Amphiura > Amphiura filiformis. Next base: position 18,033,146 of record NC_092635.1, on the reverse strand, counting down.
CCCACCCTCTTGGATTTTGCTCTCCTTTGGCTCAGGGGTACCTTTCATGGACCCCTAGGTGAGGTCACAAGAAAAAATTCAAATTCAAATTCGTTTCGAATGGCGGGCCATCTAAGTTTGGCGACCTTGACCAAAATTGGGAATTTAAGGTGTCCAAATGACAAAGCGCTCTCTTTGAGAGGCATTTTCTTGTTAATTAAATCAGTTGTGACCCTCTTTTTGAATGTGGTCACTCACTGGCTGTGTCTGAAATAAAAAAAAAAAAAAAAGATTGATTTCGGAATTTCGTTGGGATTTCAGGGGGGGGGGTCAAAATCAGCACTTCGTACTGTTCAATCAAATTATCTTTGATTTTGAAGGACCCATGATAATGTCACAGTGCACTTATAGGTCCTAATTATGTTCAGAATGGATTAACCATGTGCCAATGTCTATGAGCAATTCAAAAAAAGAGAAATTTCTTGACCCCCTACAGAATTTTAGGGCCCCCTAAAGTGGTTCAGCCACAAATGGCGCTTAAAATCTGCAAATTTTGACACCTAATAACTTTAGGTGTACACCAGATATGAATTTCTAGTCTTTTGCATCTGAAAGAATGTAGTCTAATGTTGCTAGGAACATAAGATTTGTTTTGTATTTTTTGTGTTTTTATACTAAGTTGATGGTCCCAAAAATCCCAATTTTTGACTAATAATGTACAGGTTATGGGTACAAAATGTCAATTTCAACATACCCTTTTTTCTATTTTTGATCACTTATAGCAAATTGTCTTATTTATCCTGTTATTACATAGTTAACAACGTCCGATTTTGGTGATTTTGGTGTCTAATTATGTTTTCTTGCATGAGAAATACAACTACGCAACTTAAAAAACTGTACAAGGAACCAATGATCTCCTTATACAATATGGATGCTTTTGGCAGCTATGTTGCAAAAGAGGGTCATCGGTTCCTTGTATAGTTTATTAATTTGCTTAGTTGTATTTCTCATGCAAGAAAACATATATAATTAGACACCAAAATTACCAAAATCAGACGTTGTTAACTATGGTCAGAATTCAAAAAGGTCGTTGACCTATGAACATTTTTCGTCATAGCGCCCTCCTGAAAGGTCTGACACATAACAAACTATACATTTTTGGAATCCTCGAGTAATTTGATATATTACTTGACATAATTGGGAGCATTCTGAACATTTGAACCCCATAACCTGTACTTTGCATGTGCATCGTTGCCAGGAAGTGCATTTTTGACCCCCTTAAAAATCCATACAGAGGATTAGAAAGTAGTTTTTTCTTATTACTTGACTCAAAAGCAACTTGAAATATCAGGATAAATAATACAAATGGCTATAAAGTGATCAAAAATATAAAAAATATTATACTAAAATTGGCATTTTGTACCGTATCCTGTATGCATGGTATGTTAGGCAAAAATGACTATTTTTGAAAGCGTCAACTTAATACTAAAAGACAAAAAATACAAAACAAAGCTTATGTTCCTAGTAACATTAAACTACATTCTTTCAGATGCAAAAGATTAGAAATTCATATCTGGTGTACACCTAAAGTTATTAGGGGTCAAAATTTGCCGATTTTAAGCGCCATTTGTGGCTGAACCACTTTAGGGGGGCCTAAAATTCTGTAGGGGGTCAAGAAATTTCTCTTTTTTTGAATTGCTCATAGACATTGGCATATGGTTAATCCATTCTGAACATAATTAGGACCTATAAGTGCACTGTGACATTATCATGGGTCCTTCAAAATCAAGATAATTTGATTGAACAGTACAAAGTGCTGATTTTGACCCCTCTGAAATCCCAACGAAATCTATCTTTTTGGCATTAGGTATTTCAGACACAGCCAGTGAGTGACCACGTTCAAAAAGAGGATCACAACTGATTCAATTAAGAAGAAAGTTCCCCTAAAAGAGAGCACTTTGTCATTTGGACCCCTTAAATTCCCAATTTTGGTCGAGGTCGCCAAACTTTGATTGCCCGCCATTCGCATACGAAATGGAATTTGAATTTTTTTCTTGTTACCTCACCTAGGGATCCATGAAAGGTACCCCTGAGCCAAAGGAGAGCAAAATCCAAGAGGGTGGGTGTACACTCAATCTGTTTTGATATGGACTGACCCTACTATGAAATGTGTCTCTCAATGATCAAGGCCCAACTTGACACAACTTAATCAACTCTGTTTTGTAGCTGTGATGCTTACTTTGGTAGTATCTGCACGTGAATATAGGCCGCTACTAAAGTACGGTAATGAAATCAATCGGGAGAAACGTGAACGCATAGGCCTTATCATAACTGATTATTTTTATGTTAACCATTCTGGCGGACCCCGGAAATAGTCATGTTCTGCTGAAATAGCCCGGTGAAATGGGCTTATATGCATGTGTTCCGTGTTGAAATATATGTTGAAAATTGGCCTATTAGTCCGATGAGATGCACCTGTTAGTCACACTGTAATGCTTTCCGATGCGCGCACTTTACTCCGCGCACAATGCCGTTGGTACTCCGCGATAGCGCACCGCGAGCACGCGATAGTGCACCGCGAGAACGCAAACTGCGCGAAACGCGATAGCGCGCGGACAGACGGACACTCTGTGATTAGTATTATAATTTTGTATCAAATTTTAATGAAAATGATGTAAATAATATTGATTCTATTATTACTAATGATGTAAATAACATTAATGCTATTATTACCATCAACGAAGTCAAAGAAGCAATCTCAACTCTAAAAAAAGGAAAGGCAGTTGGAGTTGACGGTATTTATAACGAAATGTTAAAAGAGGGTATATCAGTTCTTGCACCATCTTTAACCTGTGTTTTTAATTCAATGTTAGACAGGGAATTTTTCCCTCTTCCTGGAGACTTAGCACAGTAACAGTGCTTCACAAAAAGGCGACAAAAATCAGCCAAAAATTACAGAGGAATCGCTGTATCGAGTAATTTATGTAAATTATTTTGTTTAGTGTTATATAACCGTTTAAATGTCTTTTGTGATAAGGAAACTATAACTAGAGTCAATAGATTCTGAGTACAAGCCGCCGGCAGTAAATATAACATTAATGGGTCAATTTTGATCAATTTCAAAATTTGACCCCTAAACTTTGACCGTCACCATTGACTTTTTGTTTTGTCTCACTAAGGTCTATCATATGCAGCATTCAGATTTGCCATACCTCGCTGTTTGAAAATTTTACACATTTTGACCTTTTGACCCCAAGTACAAAGAGGTCACCATTGACTTTTTGTTTTGTCTCACTAAGGTCTATGCAGCACTCAGATTTGCCATACCTCGTTGTTTCAACTTTTACACATTTTGACCTTTTGACCCCAAAGTAAGCATTGTACAAAGAGGTCACCATTGACTTTTTGTTTTGTCTCACTAAGGTCTATCATATGCAGCACTCAGATTTGCCATACCTCGTTGTTTCAAATTATACACATTTTGACCTTTTGACCCCAAAGTAAACATTGTACAAAGATGTCACCATTGACTTTTTATTTTGTCTCACTAAGGTCTATCATATGCAGCATTCAGATTTGCCATACCTCGCTGTTTGAAATTTTACATATTTTGACCTTTTGACCCCAAGTACAAAGAGGTCACCATTGACTTTTTGTTTTGTCTCACTAAGGTCTGTCATATGCAGCACTCAGACTTGCCATACCTCGTTGTTTCAAATTTTACACATTTTGACCCTAAAGTAAGCATTGTACAAAGAGGTCACCATTGACTTTTTGTTTTGTCTCACTAAGGTCTATCATATGCAGCACTCAGATTTGCCATACCTCGTTGTTTCAAATTATACACATTTTGACCTTTTGACCCCAAAGTAAACATTGTACAAAGATGTCACCATTGACTTTTTATTTTGTCTCACTAAGGTCTATCATATACAGCACTCAGATTTGCTATACCTCGTTGTTTGAAATTTTACACATTTTGACCTTTTGACCCCAAAGTAAACATTGTACAAGGAGGTCACCATTGACTTTTTGTTTTGTCTCACTAAGGTCTATCATATGCAGCACTATAACTTGACATATCTTGTTGTTCAAATTTAGTTTGTATTGCATACGGGGTCAAAGGTCAAGCAATGATCAAGCTGTGAACACCCTGAATACCCATGCCACTAGTGACCAACATGTATTAATTAGAGCTTCGGCGCATTTTGTTTGTAGAAGAAGAGGCAGATTGCCAGAAAGAAAGAAAGAACTAGAGTCAATAGATTCTGAGTACAAGCCGCCGGCAGTAAATATAACGTTAATGGGTCAATTTTGACCAATTTCAAAATTTGACCTTCGACCCCTAAACTTTGACTGTCACCATTGACTTTTTGTTTTGTCTCACTAAGGTCTATCATATGCAGCACTCAGATTTGCCATACCTCGCTGTTTGAAATTTTACACATTTTGACCTTTTGACCCCAAGTACAAAGAGGTCACCATTGACTTTTTGTTTTGTCTCACTAAGGTCTATCATATGCAGCACTCAGATTTGCCATACCTTGTTGTTTCAAATTTTACACATTTTGACCTTTTGACCCCAAAGTAAGCATTGTATAAAGAGGTCACCATTGACTTTTTGTTTTGTCTCACTAAGGTCTATCATATGCAGCACCATGACTTGACATATCTTCTTGTTCAAATTGAGTTTGTATTGCATACAGGGTCAAAGGTCAAGCAATGGTCAAGCTGTGAACACCCTGAATACCCATGTCAGTACTGACTAACATGCATTAATAAGAGCTTCAGCACATTTTGTTTGTAGAAGAAGAGGCTGGTTGCCAGAAAGAAAGAAAGAATTGGCGTAAGACAGAACAAGCCGACTTTGTCGTCGGCTTGTAAAGAATTAGCGTAAAACAGAACAAGCCGACTTTGTCGTCGGCTTGTAATTCCACATAATCAAATTGGTTTTAGAAAGGGCTCTCGAACCAGTGACCACATTTTAGTTCTCAAAACACTTATTAATAAATATATTCATCGTGCTGGTAAATCTTATTTATATGTATGTTTTATTGATTTTTCTGCCGCCTTTGATACCATCTGGCGAAATGCTCTTTTATATAAATTAAGCCAAACGGGTATTGGCGGCAACTTTTTTCAAATAATTAAGAACATGTATACATCTGTTTCTTTCGCTGTAAAATGTGACAACAAACTTACTGATGCGTTTAACCATGGAGGTATATAAATAAATGGAGAATGATCGCCAGAATTCTAATCTCTTAAGTGGAGATTATCCGATTACCTCTATTCAATGAGTCACCAAACTTGAATGACTAGCCACTTCAGCCAAGCTATTGATCTCCACGATGGTTATGAGACTCTACCATGGTTCATTGATCGTTACTCCCAAAATTTCCTCATAGGAATTGACCCTACATTGACCCGTACCGGAAGGCTTGTAAAAGAGACTGTATAATGACGTCAGCTAGTCAATTAGCTGTTCAAAGTCGCCAGTTTTGATAGCTTATAGTTTCAATGTATGATTGTGCGAAAACCCGATGAAATTTGGATGTTCTGTTCTCAAGTTATGAAACTGTTTTCAACACTAGTTGTGCCGTAACTTGACAAATATACTTAGTTTTCATGTTCATATATTAAGCTTTTAAGGGGTCTGAGGGAGTTCAAATATAGTGCAAATGAAAGCAAAACGTTTTTACCTTCCGATTGTGAAAAAAAATTATGTTGGGCCAATTTGGGCCAATTGAGTTAAGAGCGAGTAAAATTTACCGGAAGTACTTCGGAATTCAGCTAAAATCTTTTCATCATCATTAAACTTCTCATTTTATAATAAATAATTATCAGTATTTAGGCCTAAATGATTATTAATATTATTAGGGGCCATCATTTTCTCTGGAGGGGGGTCCAAATAGGCCGATACCGGGGGAGGGGGGGGCAGAACTTTTGGGAAAGAAAAAGAGGGGGGCACAACCTAATTTAATTTGTCAAGAATCATGACCAAAATGTAGGGGGTCACAATATGACCACAGATATAGGCCTACAGATAGGGTATTTATTTTATTCAAAAAGACTGATTTCAATGCAATTTTTTGGCGAAAATGACACACAGTGTCTTCGACCCTATATCTTCATGGCAGGAATCGCCATGGTAGGTTAAATCCACAGCCACGATTAGCCATTTGGTTCAAACCTTTAAAGCTCTTTTAAACTAATAATTAGTCGAGGGACATAACTAAGGCTACTCACAATAGCCGGGTAATCGATCTTGGTTGTGCGTGATTAAGCTTGTATACCCCATTGAGGTCAATGGTCATCGACTTTTATACTGCCTACAGTGAGTGCAGCTGTACTACACGCTGCACGCTGTAGTCCATAACAGGACCAACGCAATATAAAATGGTCAAATTTTGAGTTCAAAGCGCACGGCCAATTTTCAAAGCGCATTCAAGCGACTATCATATCTGTTCAACACGTATTTCCAAGTTTATGAGACCAAATCTGGTTTCTTGAGAAAAAAATCATGACGGGAGATATTCATCATTTTCTAACCCGGTATCAGAAGATTTTCGTCTGATATCAAAATCGTGCATAGCAATTCACGTGATCGATCCCGTGTATTCATTTTAGTGTCCCTTCTGCACCAAATAATTATTAGCCAGGCGGTGTCGGTGTGTGACATTTTGATATTAAATTTTCTGAAACATGAGCACTTTCCAATAAACATTATAAGTAACTGCATTTAGCACCCCATTGAAATAAATGACCAGTGAAACAGACTTAACAATGTAATCAGCTTAGCATATATAATAATCAATATCCCCTGAAATTGCCTATTCAACAATAATTGGTCATAACCAACGTAGTACAAAAGATGCTTGGCTAGATCATTCTCCATTTATTTATATACCTCCATGGTTTAACACCACAGTCGGCGTGAAACAAGGCTGTGTCCTTTAATAGCCCAATTTTCTTCAATATTTTTCTTAGCGATCTTCCAAAAATATTTGATGCTAATTGCGCTCCAGTGAATCTTAACAACTCATCTCTCAGCTGTCTCATGTATGCTGATGATCTAATCATTTTATCTGAAAGTGCAAATGGCCTTCAACATGCCCTTGATAAATTGCACAATTATTGCAGAAAGTGGAAACTGTTAGTTAACAATAACATTGACAAATCAAATGTCATGATATTCAATAAAGGTGGTCATGTTTTGAAAGGTTGTAAATTTAATTATGGTAATTGTAACATCAACATAACTAATGAATATTGCTATTTGGGTATCATTTTTGTACCATCTGGTTCATTTACAAAAGCAATGATTAGACTTAAAGACAAAGCAATGAAAGCATATTATAAAATTAGGGATAATTTTATAAGTGACTCCTACAAATGTAGCATGATATTATTTCAGACCCTCATCCAACCAATCCTTAGCTATGGATGTGAGGTTTGGGCACCATATTTGTTAAACAAACTGAACGACTCAAACTTTCTTACAACATGTGATAAACTTCCAAGTGAATCTATTCACATTAAGGTTTGCAAAATTATACTCGGAGTTCATAAAAATCCACTAACAATGCAGTAAGAGGCGAATTAGGTAGTTTTCCACTGCTCACAACTATGCTTTCTTTATCTGTAAAATACTGGTGGAAGCTTAACGAAAAATGTATGAATGGTAATGATTCTCTTGTAATTCAAGCACTTGTAGATAACAGAAAGTTAGTGTGTACTAATAATTTCACATGGTCGACACTCGACAGGTATAAAAAATATATTTAGCCTTATCAATAGTGTAACGCGGCTGGGCCGCGGTGGTGAATACTGAGGAATCCGGAACCTGGAACGACTGGACAAAAAGACAAACTGTACGAAACGCCATCTAAAATGGTGAACTAGCTACTGTTATTGCTAATTTCACTGGTTCTTAAAAATATTACTCATGGCGGGAGCTTTCGACTGATGCCAGCTTGTCTATCAGTTTGGCAATTGAGCAATTTAGGCCAATCAGAAGTCAAATTTCTTTGTGATATAAAAATCAATAATTAAATCAGAAAATAATAGGCAAGTTCAGCCTATTTAATTACTTTTGAAGTCACTGGCAGATTTTCCACGTACTTTCCTTGATTCTGAAGTATAGAACTGCACAATTGATAGAATAAACAGGAAGTTCCTTTTTAATTTATAAAACGACGAGTGTGCCTTTAATCCATAACACCTAAATTGAGAGCCACCATCTGCATGGCATGCATGCACATCATAATGCAAGGCTAAGCTTAGCCTTTCTTGAAGACTAGGAACTTCCCCTTTTATATTCTATCGTAATTAAATTAAGATGATTAAACCATTGTTTACTACAGTCACGATGAACCAAGATGTCCAAGAGAAGCAGAAGGCCCAAGAGCCTATTATAAGCTTAAACTTTCCAGGCCACCTACAGGCGCTAAAAGTCGCAAGGCAGCAGCCTAGGCCACTAAGCTTACCGATTTATGACGATTTGTGACTGTAAAGATGCTGAAAATGGTGCAGTTCTATAGGCCTATCTTCGAGGGAGACAATTAAGCATTCATGGGAACCAAAAATTATTAAACTACGAAGCGGAGAAAGCTAGGCTAGCCTTGAAAAAGGCTCGATGATGACAACCCACTTAATACACTGCTGACATGGCTGCATGTCGTCTGCTACATTTTGACCATCATTTTTGGCTGAAAGTTCCCATAAATTGCGTTAAATGTCTTCCACATCGAAGCTGAAATTTAGTGAACCAATGTCAAGGAAAGCGAGGCTACGGCAGTGAGTGGCAATCACTTCCAATGCACGATGAGTCTCATTTCAAATCTGCTGTGACAGAGCTGACCAGGGCGTGACTGCCCCTGGCAGCGTCAAACCAAAAGTGAGCAATTTTGGCGAGCAGCCGCTTTTATAGTGAGCAATTTATCGCGAAAACACGCACAAAACGAGAGTTGAGTGAGCAGAAAAATCACTTTCCTTGCTCGCGAGCAATTTATCGTCTTTTCTCGTGAGCAATAAAACCGCACATTCTGCTCACGAGAACTCGCTCACCGAAAAGGTTTCTGATTGACTGAAAAACATGAAAAACAAACACGGCGCAAACCCAGACAAGCGAGAATCCGACCGTAGACATCCCCAGACGGGGTCGATCTCCAGAATAAAAAGCGAGTTGCCAGGGCCGCAAATTTGACAGAATCTTTACTAGATTCAGAGAATTACGCCCAAAAATCGACAAAGAACTGGCAACTAGTAAACAAATCAAAACTTTCCCAGATCGAAAATATGCACGAAACAAATCATTTTAAATCAATTAATTTGAGCTGAAATTCAATTCAGATTTCAATAAAAGTAATTTTGATAGTATTTCCACCTGTGCTTTACAATAAACTTTTATTAATTTGCACAATAAAAGAATTTGGGTCATGAAAATCTGGCGACCAAAATCAGTGACTGGTGAGTAATACAATACTCTTCATTCAGTAAGCTTATAAAAATGCATGACCAGAACATCGAAATCGAGGACGAATCAAAATTGATCAAATTTGGTTATAAAAATCATGATAACTAGTCCAAGAGAGATAGGTACGTGTAACAATACAAAAATAAGGCCATAAGCCTCATACGAGCTAAAATAACCAATTTTGAGAGAATGAGCGAAAATCCATTTTCGTTACACTACCCCCACCTCTGAAAAGAATTTCGTCCTCGAAATTTAATTTAATTTCTGAATTAAGTGAACAATCTAAATTGTGAACTATTATTAAAATTCCAAACATTCAAAAGAGAATCAAATTTGCAAAAATTTGAATAAAAGCCAAAATTTCATTAAAAAAATGCACAGGATTTAGACTGGTTAGATCGACCAATTCCATACCTAAGTCATTTTAGTGCACTCATCATTGCCAAAAATTATTCGTCTTGTGACACGTGAACATTTCCACCACTGAGGTCTCCAGCGCTTGCTTTATGAAACATTTTAAAGAAGACATAACACCGTACTAGGAAGACCTTGCAAGACAATCTCTGTCAACATTGAGAACACAATACATAGTATAAAATCTTACTCTACAATTTGGTTTAATTTTGTTTTGATTTCTCAAGAAAATTTTATTATTATTATTTTTATCATTTATTTAAATTTTGCAAATTTATTTCAAATTTAACTTAAGTTAAGTATAAAAAAGTTATTCCAGAAATATAATCACAAGTTTTCAAAACATATCAAATTCAAAACGATATTCTGAAATCTATTTCAAAATCATCACAATGTAAACAAAGGTTATTTTTATATCTTCCAAAATTTCAAGTTTTTAAAATTTCAATCAATTTTTGAATTTCCAATTATATCCAGAATAAACTAAAATCTTTACATGTTTCCATTCATCACACAATTTTGATATCAGAAATAATAGTATTTCACTTTCTGAGCTTTTCAAAATAACCAAAATTCATATAAATTTCATTTTCCAAAAATCCAATTTTTAAAATTCAAAGATAAATTATTTATCAATTACAATTTGTGTTCAAAACTATTTGCTAGATTTTTGATGTGTGAATTTACAAATTTTACATGCTGAACTAATTGAATCTTCATAGTCTTCTTCTGCAGGTTATCAGTCTCACAGATGTTCATCAGCTTGTATTGGTACAACATCACACAGGTAGCCTGTCATCATGCTGAATCAGGTTCCAGATCACAGTGAGAGTCACCCTGTCAAGACTCAAGTTGGGAAATATTGCTTTGAAAAGATTTAACACTGGTATTTTGTTGGATGGTTGGAAGAACCATCCAAGTTTCACCAATCACCATACACACTCGGTAGCACAGTCATCCCATCACACCATGTAGCTAGCACAGGGCTCTCATCAGAACAGGTTCAGACCATCACTCGCATGACATCCCACATAGAGCCCAAGGTAGATAATTAATAATACCAGTGTCAAATTTCTCATTGCAACATGTTGTCCCAGGTGCGTGCCATCTCCAGGTTGAAGATAAGAAGTTAAGAACCATCGAAGACTGAAGAACCACCGTCACCACATGCTGACTGATGACCCTTTGCTGAAAAGATACAACTACTAGTAAAGATGGTGGTTTACACAAGCAAAGCAATGGTACATTCTGTAATTCACATCAACACAGTCAAGTTGATAGCATCATACATGTATTGTACATGTACAATGTGTAGTACCAAATCATCAGAATTAATAAAGTTGGTTGAACAATAAAATATCATAAAACATGACATTTTTGCAGTTATTTTGTAAAGTTGAAGACATGTTAGACTTTTCTTCTCCATCAAATCAAGTTGCCCATCACGGTTGATTGCAGCCAAACCATCTCTCTCTCTGAAAGGTAGGTGGAAGAAATATTGGTAAGGAATTTTGCAGTGTGATCAGTACCACAAAAATCAATGTCAACATTGTATCATTGTAGAACTTTCTGATGTTGTGATCAGCACCACCAGGAAGGCATACAGATGAAAGATTGGTATATGTATGCTTCAACATCACCCCAGGTGAGATCTATTTGAAGAAATCAATAAAGATGCCAAATCTAATAAAATTGGTGAAAACAGCTGTTGGTTGGTACTTGGTAGCCACTCAATTCTTAATTTCCAGTCAGCAGCACTGTACAATTAGTACAGCACAGCTGATACAGCCAAATCTTACCTCTCTCGGTTTATGTAAATAAAGTATAATGATAGCAGTTCCACACTCTCTGTCACCTGGTAATCATCCTAAGGTTCCACCCATTTTGTAGTAGTCGTCTCAAGGCGTAGTACCAGATCAAGCAATGCGTTTACGCACGCGTTTACGCAACCATTGCGATCAAAAACCTCCACTGGCTGCTGAGCTTACCTTGCTCGTCCTGGCTACAGTGAGGTATCAAAAATATCAACAAAAACCTCCACTAGCTGCTGAGCTTACCCTGCTCGTCCTGGCTACAGTGAAGTAAAGGCGGACCGGTCCTTTCCAACAATTTCACATGTCTAAATAAATACATCTTCCAGGCATGGCGCTATATCTCCCTCTTCCTCACTCCTTAATCGAGCACCTTCTCTGGGAACGGCGGGTGGTTAGTTACTACATGGCCTTGTGACTACTACCAGTTCAATACTACTGTATCCATATTCCTGCAGCCCCTGCTACTGCGCCTGTAGCCCTTGCTACAGCGCCTGGAGCCCCTGCTGCTGCGCCTGCAGCCCCTGCTACAGCGCTTGGATCACACGTTACTGCGCCTGCAGCCCCTGCTACAGCGCCTGCCTCACCTACATCCACAGTATTTCTATCTAATTTCGGAGTTGGGTTGTCTACCAGCCTTAGGATTGCTATACCACCAGATAATGTAAGATGAGGCTGTGACTGTAGGCCATCTGGCAACACTAAAAGTATAAAACTTTGATAAAAGTTAACATGAAGAACATTTATGCAGTTGTAGGCCTAAATACTTGCAATTACATCATTGCATATTAAAGATGATAGACTGGTCATTTGGTACTACTCAATTCTGAAGCTGCATTTGTAGGCCATATAATTACATCAAGGAATACAGGCACTCACATGCTCAAAAGGCTTTGAAGCATTTCAGACTCAGTTCTGACATCACAAACATCACCATAGGCTAGCATTGGTAGCGAAGACATGGTATGGGTAGCGTAGAAACTGAAGCGGCGTAGAATCAGTATACATTACAACACCATAGGCTAAACATGTAAATAGAGATGCGAAGCCACAGCACAGGTAAGCTTACCATGGAATGTCAAATTCATGTCCAGGCTGTTCCGGACGCTCTCAGTACTCGGTAGGTCTATCATCGATGAAGAAGGTCAACTCTCCTAAGAAGCAAAGTTCATCCACACAAGCTGCCACCAAAAATTTTGTAAGCGGCTGGGCCATGGTGGTGAATACTGAGGAATCCGGAACCTGGAACGACTGGACAAAAAAGACAAACTGTAATAAACGCCATCTAAAATGGTGAACTAGCTACTGTTATTGCTAATTTCACTGGTTCTTAAAAATATTACTCATGGCGGGAGCTTTCGACTGATGCCAGCTTGTCTATCAGTTTGGCAATTGAGCAATTTAGGCCAATCAGAAGTCAAATTTCTTTGTGATATAAAAATCAATAATTAAATCAGAAAATAATAGGCAAGTTCAGCCTATTTAATTACTTTTGAAGTCACTGGCAGATTTTCCACGTACTTTCCTTGATTCTGAAGTATAGAACTGCACAATTGATAGAATAAACAGGAAGTTCCTTTTTAATTTATAAAACGACGAGTGTGCCTTTAATCCATAACACCTAAATTGAGAGCCACCATCTGCATGGCATGCATGCACATCATAATGCAAGGCTAAGCTTAGCCTTTCTTGAAGACTAGGAACTTCCCCTTTTATATTCTATCGTAATTAAATTAAGATGATTAAACCATTGTTTAACAGTCACGATGAACCAAGATGTCCAAGAGAAGCAGAAGGCCCAAGAGCCTAAGTAAGCTTAAACTTTCCAGGCCACCTACAGGCGCTAAAAGTCGCAAGGCAGCAGCCTAGGCCACTAAGCTTACCGATTTATGACGATTTGTGACTGTAAAGATGCTAAAAATGGTGCAGTTCTATAGGCCTATCTTCGAGGGAGACAATTAAGCATTCATGGGAACCAAAAATTATTAAACTACGAAGCGGAGAAAGCTAGGCTAGCCTTGAAAAAGGCTCGATGATGACAACCCACTTAATACACTGCTGACATGGCTGCATGTCGTCTGCTACATTTTGACCATCATTTTTGGCTGAAAGTTCCCATAAATTGCGTTAAATGTCTTCCACATCGAAGCTGAAATTTAGTGAACCAATGTCAAGGAAAGCGAGGCTACGGCAGTGAGTGGCAATCACTTCCAATGCACGATGAGTCTCATTTCAAATCTGCTGTGACAGAGCTGACCAGGGGCGTGACTGCCCCTGGCAGCGTCAAACCAAAAAGTGAGCAATTTTGGCGAGCAGCCGCTTTTATAGTGAGCAATTTATCGCGAAAACACGCACAAAACGAGAGTTGAGTGAGCAGAAAAATCACTTTCCTTGCTCGCGAGCAATTTATCGTCTTTTCTCGTGAGCAATAAAACCGCACATTCTGCTCACGAGAACTCGCTCACCGAAAAGGTTTCTGATTGACTGAAAAACATGAAAAACAAACACGGCGCAAACCCAGACAAGCGAGAATCCGACCGTAGACATCCCCAGACGGGGTCGATCTCCAGAATAAAAAGCGAGTTGCCAGGGCCGCAAATTTGACAGAATCTTTACTAGATTCAGAGAATTACGCCCAAAAATCGACAAAGAACTGGCAACTAGTAAACAAATCAAAACTTTCCCAGATCGAAAATATGCACGAAACAAATCATTTTAAATCAATTAATTTGAGCTGAAATTCAATTCAGATTTCAATAAAAGTAATTTTGATAGTATTTCCACCTGTGCTTTACAATAAACTTTTATTAATTTGCACAATAAAAGAATTTGGGTCATGAAAATCTGGCGACCAAAATCAGTGACTGGTGAGTAATACAATACTCTTCATTCAGTAAGCTTATAAAAATGCATGACCAGAACATCGAAATCGAGGACGAATCAAAATTGATCAAATTTGGTTATAAAAATCATGATAACTAGTCCAAGAGAGATAGGTACGTGTAACAATACAAAAATAAGGCCATAAGCCTCATACGAGCTAAAATAACCAATTTTTAGAGAATGAGCGAAAATCCATTTTCGTTACAATAGGATTGATATTTGGGATAAACCAAATACGATCACCGCTTCCAATTTTAATGAAATTATTGTATCTAAACTTCAAATCGTCTATAACAATCTTTGGGTTAATCATATTAATAATTTTAGTCCTAAACTCAGAACATATTGTACATTCAAAAATTCTTTCAGCACAGAAAATTATGTTATTATCGCTAAAAGATCTTCCAGGGCTGCATTCTGTAAATTAAGAATAAGCGCTCATAATCTCATGATCGAAAAGGGCGTCACTTCTCCAAAAATTAATCCAGAGAATAGAATTTGTACACTTTGTAATTTAAATAAGGTGGAGGATGAATTTCATTTTGTAATGATATGTCCTTTCTATACCATCCCTCGCCAAGATTTATTATATACAATTCATGAAATGTATGATATAGATGGTATGGTAGACACTGACATTTTCAAACTTATAATGAGTGCAAGTGATTTTGACAGTATTACTCCAATAACCAAATTCGTCAAATCAGCTTTTGATTTACGAACGAACATGGACTTATAGATAATTATAGATAATAACAAAGTCCCCATAAGTTGGGCTTAATGCAACGTGGACTTGAGCGCCACTATTAATATTGTCTATTATTATTAAGACTAATTTATATTTCTTTTATAATTGTAAATATTTGTACTTGTAACTTTAATATTACAATTTCAATTGTAAATATTTGTATTTGTAAATATTAACTATACCAGTTTGTTTGGTGAATGTTAATAAAATATTGATTGATTGATGTGGCGGATGTAGACGAAATGGATATTAGACGAAATGGTATTAGACCAATGGCAAATCCCCAAGCGTTGTGTAAAGATATTGCAGGGGTCAAATGCCTCTGTACGGTAGCTTGTGTAAATATGGACAAAGTAAATATAGAGCAATCATCATTTTGTTCAAATATACTTAGCACCTATACCATTTTAGTGTTGATATACTTCAGATAATCTTTCACTTACAAATTGTGATCTGACGGCTACACGTAACTTTTTAAAAATAAGCTGCGCATAGCTACCTGGACGTTATGACCGTAATGGCTTGTCATAAGCACTGCCATCTGGCTGCGCGAGACCTGCACGACCTTTGACCCATCAATGTTTACAAGTTACATTTTACAACTCGGGAAAAAATGGCAGCCGTGAAGAAGTCCCTCGTGTTTTTCAGTTCTTTAGTGCGATTTTCTGACCGTGATTGGTTGGCTTGAGCGTTTCCTCACTTGTAAAAAGGAAACGAAATTATCATGGTATGTACTGATGGTATTTTAAACGGGAATTAAGTATTCTATGCAGTGTGAATAGCTTGCTAAAAAGGCTAGGTAATTCAATTGCATCATCCGTGATCCAGGTGTACTCATATGCGTCGGAAATACAACCAATACAAGATAAGACAGAACAGGCTTTTCCATACACACAGTGAACAATAAACAAGAAATGGAATCCAATGTTAACATATATCTGCACAAGCGACTGATAGCCTATCTTTAGTATTGATGCTTTCAGCCTTTAAATGATAGCAAGAAATGGAAATCGCCCCAATTGCCCAAACTTAGGAAAGATTTTAATCGTGAAATTGATCGCCACATCTTATGGATTCACATTATCCTCCAGCAGAAATGTCGAACTGTGAATTACAACGTCTACTGTAACGCGGCTGGGCCGCGGGGTGAATACTGAGAATCCGGAACTTGGAACGACTGGACAAAAAGACAAACTGTACGAAATGCCATCTAAAATGGTGAACTATTGTTATTGAGCAAATTTCACTGGTTCTTAAAAATACTACTCATGGCGGGAGCTTTGACTGATGCCAGCTTGTCTATCAGTTTGGCAATTGAGCAATTTAGGCCAATCAGAAGTCAAATTTCTTTGTGATATAAAAATCAATAAATAAAACCAGAAAATAATAGGCTTCAGCCCATTTAATTAATTTTGAAGTCACTGGCAGATTTTCCACGTACTTTCCTTGATTCTGAAGTATAGAACTGCACGATTGATAGAATAAACAGGAAGTTCCTTTTTAATTCATAAAACGCAGCGAGTGTGCCTTTAATCCATAACACCTAAATTCAGAGCCACCATCTGCATGGCATGCATGCACATCATAATGCAAGGCTAAGCTTAGCCTTCGCAAGGCAGCAGCCTAGGCCACCTAAGCTTACCGATTTATGACGATTTGTGACTGTAAAGATGCTGAAAATGGTGCAGTTCTATAGGCCTATCTTCGAGGGAAACAATTAAGCATTCATGGGAACCAAAAATTATTAAACTACGAAGTGGAGAAGGCTAGGCTAGCCTTGAAAAAGGCTCGATGATGACAACCCACTTTACTCTGCTGACATGGCTGCATGTCGTCTGCTACATTTTGACCATCATTTTTGGCTGAAAGTTCCCATAAATTGCATTAAATGTCTTCCACATCGAAGCTGAAGTTTACTGAACCAATGTCAAGGAAAGCGAGGCTACGGCAGTGAGTGGCAATCACTTCCAATGCCCGATGAGTCTCATTTCAAATCTGCTGTGACAGATCTGACCAGGGGCGTGACTGCCCCTGGCAGCGTCAAACCAAAAAGTGAGCAATTTTGGCGAGCAGCCGCTTTTATAGTGAGCAATTTATCGCGAAAACACGCACAAAGAGAGTTGAGTGAGCAGAAAAATCACTTTCCTTGCTCGCGAGCAATTTATCGCCTTTTCTCGTGAGCAATAAACAGCACATTCTGCTCACGAGAACTCACTCACCGAAAAAGATTTCTGATTGACTGAAAAACATGAAAAACGAACGCGGGCGCAAACCCAGACAAGCGAGAATCCGACCATAGACATCCCCAGACGGGTCGATCTCCAGAATTAAAAGCGAGTTGCCAGGGCCGCAAATTTGACAGAATCTTTACTAGATTCAGAGAATTAAGCCCAAATCGACAAAGAACTGGCAACTAGTAAACAAATCAAAACTTTCCCAGATCGAAAATATGCATGAAACACATCATTTTAAATCAATTAATTTGAGCTGAAATTCATTTCAGATTTCAATAAAAGTAATTTAGGTAGTATTTCCACCTGTGCTTTGCTATAAACTTTGATTAATTTGCACAATATAAGAATTTGGATCATAAAAATCTGGCGACAAAATCAGTGACTGGTGAGTAATACAATACTCTTCATTCAGTAAGCTTATAAAAATGCATGACCAGAACATCGAAATCGAGGACTCGTCAAAATTGATCAAATTTGGTTATAAAAATCATGATAACTAGTCCAACAGAGATAGGTACGTGTAACAATACAAAAATAAGACCATAAGCCTCACACAAGCTCAAATAACCAATTTTTAGAGAATGAGCGAAAATCCATTTTCGTTACACTACTAGTGGACTGGTTTTGAAATCCACTCTCATCAAACTAATCAAAACTGTAAACTAAAATTTTATCGAAAAAATCAAAAGAAGAAATACTAAATATTGCTTAGTTTCAATGATGCTTACCGATCGAGTCGCCTTAATGGTGTTTTGGTGTATTTCCGATCATTTTGCAATGTGGTTGAAAAATATTACCAAGACGCGAGTATCGCCATTATGCATGGCCCGGTAACCTGGATAAAATTTAACGTAATCTATCGTCCAATCCTAGTTCACCTGAGTGATCACGTGGTTTGCCGAATGAACGGTATCGGTGTCGGAACAAGGATTGTTACTTGTAAACAAATCGTTTCGCCGGCACGTTTCAAGAAATTAAATTTACGATCTTTTGATAATTAGTTAGGGATCGTTTTATTTTAACCTCTGGCATGAGAGATTGAAAATGTGGGTTAAAGATAAGCCACTCTGTGTTCTCATTTTGCAACCAAAATAGGCTTCTCATAAAGCTTAAATTTGCGGGACATTATGCTGGCCATCCATGGATTTGAAACATGGCGGATATACCAAGCACCCTCACTACGTTCGGGTCTGTGAGGGTGCTCGACCAGGCATATACTCATAGTACTACTGGCTTGAGTAGCCTGCCCTGATCCAGGTCAATATTATTAAATGGTCACAATTTTTAAGTTGGTACCCCCAAAAAGGTGGATTTGTCACATTTTCGGTGACTTGTGTTGAATGTTTCGCTCATAAAAGATGTTATAAGCATAGCAGGGATGCACATTTGGGCTTATAATTATATGAGAACATTTATTGTCTAAAAAAGTACTGGTACCACAAACAAAAAATAAATCATGCACACCAATTAATTACCGTACATTACAGCAGCTAATTAACTCTAATTAGTTGGGGTGGATGAGGCGGTTGTTTATTGGAATTCAGGAATTCAAACAAAAATTTAAGTGAAAATAATGACTTTAATTATTCATTAGGCCCTTCACAATTGATTCCGAGTTTACTGTTCAAGATTTTAAAAATAGGACGAGGTGACTTTTAATTATTAATTATTAATTTTCTATTATTTTCTTTATTTAGTATTAGTTTTGACAGGAGTCGGCATTTAATTATTTTATTAATATGCTTACTTTTACACATAGTATCAGGTGCAGTTATGCTGTTTGTTTATTCATCATTATTGTTGATATGATTCATGTTAGAAAGTAGCAAGTAAAAGTCATTAAAAGTTATTTTAAAAGAGAAAATCCAAAATAAAAATAAAATAATTAAATATTCTGCAATTTTCAATTTTGGACGCGGTCGGTTAACAGTAAACTGAGAATTTAATGTGAAGGGCCTTAAGGGGGTACTACACCCCTGCACAATTTTGTGCCTATTTTTGCATTTTTCTCAAAAATTATAGCGCATTGATGACAAGTAAGATATGTATATTATAGGGGCAAGGACTACAACTACTGCACTGAAAATTTTATTTCAGCACAGACAACAGTTGTGGAGTTACAGTCAAAAATAAGGAAAACCACTATTTGATCAATAAATCAATAACTACTTGCCTTGAGTTGCTGAATTTTCTGAGGTCAAATTACAAAACCTCGTCTGAGCATGAAACTTGGTGAGTAAAGTCAACATTTAGAGTCAAATTTTTGGAAGGTCATTTCAGGGTCATCCGAGGTCACCCATGGGTCATCTGAGGTCAAATTACTAAAAACTGTCACATGGGCATGAAACTTGGTGGGTACAGTCATCATTTAGAGCCAAATATTTGGACGGTCATTTTGGGTTATCCAGAGTCACCCAGGGGTCATCTGGGGTTAAATTACTAAAAATTGTTGTATGTGCATGAAACTTGGTGGGTACAGTCAACATTTAGAGTCAAATTTTGGGAGGTCTTTCAGGGTCATCCAAGGTCAGTATGTCAAAAATTTTGAAAGAAAAATGACCTATATATACTATGCTTCCTGATGGATGCCAATAAGCACATACCTGTCACTTCAAAAGGTGACTGCCATGGGCCAGAAACTGTCCCAAACTGTCCTTCACTATAATATTGTAGCGAAAAAATTGAAATACTCTTACCAAACTTTGGGGGACTACTTCTAGGAACCAGGCAGTCAGTAGCTACATTTATATGAGAAACATGTTTGTTGTTCATCAATTTCAGGAAAATGAAGAGTTTATTCTGCCACTTGGTGCTGAACAAGAGAGTGTAGATGATGAGCAAAATCAGAATGATGAGAACACGTTAGAGGAAAGGCTCTCCAACTTCCGCCAGCAATGGAAGAATGAGCTGACCAGTTCCGCTTCTGTGGCCAATAAACCACGGGTGCTGTCTGCAGCAGGAAGGATAAGGAATTCACCAGCGAGAGAGAAGTCCACTGGGTTGAAGGAAGATGTCAATGCTAACCAAGAGGAGAAGGTAAGACCACACGGTAGACTGTAAAATCGCACCAGCCAAATTTGCACGCTACAGAGCCTGAAAAAAAGATCCACAAATTGACACACGTATGGGCGCTGCCATGGGGTGCTATTGGGGTGCTAATGAACGCGTCGCCAGCACAAGTCCAACGCGATGTCCAACGCGATCAATAACGCGTGTAGGGCGCATACAAGTGCGCCTACGCGGCCGGTAGTTCCTGGATACGCGATTACAGGGTCAATGGCCGCTTCCACGCAGTAACATACTTCTGAACTGAGTGTCAGGGCCCTGGTAAGACAATTAAGCCGTAGTCTGTAATAGATGGATGGCATTATTTGCACCATGCACTCATTATGAACTGTCTTTTGTCTCAAACATTGAAATGTGTACCTTATGAAGTAAAAAAAATACCTTAGATACCAATAAATTTTTTAACCAAAGTTTTTTTTAATGATGTGTTACAAACATCATCTACTAGCAGGGTTCGAATTTGGCTGTATCGCATAGCAGTTTGCTCCATATTTTGAAGTAACTGCTACCCAATTTTGCATTTGTATAGCACTTTTTATAGTGCTTTAGTATGGAAGTATCCTGATTATGATGAATTGGCCAAAAACTGCTACGCAAAATTTTTAAACGAATCTGAACCATGTCTACTAGTCCTGTGGCAGTAGCTGCAATGGTTAACATATAGGCTGACTAGGGATTTTAACCTGTATAGAACTGTCCCTAAATTATGCTAAATTGTTTATTTATAAGGATGTCTTGGGCAAAAGTGGTCAGGGACTTTCTGTGAAGCACAATGATCTTGAGCTGATATAAATCCTTGGTCATCAATGCTTTGCATCATTTGCCAATGGAAGTAGTAGAAGTGATTCATGCATTGGTTGATTGAGACAGGTCAGGCATCAACATCTCATAAAATAATATAGCAGAGTCACATGTGTGACCTGGCTAGATTTTTTTGATAAGTTGATCACATATATCGGCAAAATGGAAGATCAGAGTCGGATTTTGTTGCATGAATTAATGGGTTCCATTGCCTCATAGTTTAACAAGTATGAAACTAAATGTAACCTTTGTTTATATTTCTTGTAGGCCAAATGTCTATTCATGGAAGGAGTTATTTCTGAACGAAAAGGCCAGATGTATGAAGGTGAGTATCGTACATTGTAGATTAATAAGGTACAGATAGCACACCAATAGGCAAAGTCCCTGTGCTTTGTATGCAATGAGAATTCTCGCATATTCATGAGGGGCAATCATTCATCTGATCATTCTATGGTTTCATTCTAGCTGTGTCTGAGTTTACAGGATCTAAAATATGAGCTTGTATTTTATTACATTTCTCAATTGATATGTTAATTAAATGTACCACAGGAATTTGCAGTGTCATACAATGTAGGAGTTAGCAACTTGTCAATGTATTAACATTCCTCAGCATGTGGATGACTTGGTGTATTTCTGTTCTGTCAATATATTGAAGGCACCAAGAAAAGTTTACCTCTGGAGCACCAAACCTTCATTTTCATGTCTAGAAACTTGTCAAGGTTGAAAACATTCTTTAGTCACAAAATGCATTGGTGCCTAATGGAAACCGGAGAAATGCTGCTACTAAAAAAAATAAAAACTGTTTTTTTTTTCAAAGCAGGATAAAGTTGTTCCAGGGTATGTTATAATTACTTTTGCTTCAGGGACACATTGAATTAGTATGCATTGCTAGCTGTTCAATAGAAGCAAAAGTAATTAAAACGTTCAATGGGTAGGAACTCGCGTACCCATTGGCAAGAGCCTTTAATAGTGCCCTTCTGATAACTTCATAAAATGAGAAACCCTAAAGTTAACTGGTGATTGTGTTGTATTCATTTTGATATGTTTCAGCCATTCAGTACTATAGACATGCCATACAGCTAGTACCTGATATTGAATCCAGAATCTCTGACTTCTCATCCAGTAACACTGGTAAGTAAAAAGCCAACAAAATTGTTAAATTTTGCATTGCCTTCCTATGGTATACATATAATATAACTGTTAATATTACAAAAATTCATGTTCTAATTTGTTTAGAATTGTCAATTTAATCATGAATTTGCATTTTAGCATTACACTTCACAAATATGACAAGTGAAAACCCCAAGTTGGGCCAATATTCATTTGTACAGTAAAAATGGTTTTATCAATTCCCAGTTGTTAACTTTGGGTAGGTCATGTGGGAAATACAACAAAACAAACATTTGACCAAATTATTATGCTTTTGATCTAAAAGTGTGGTTCCCATACCACTTGCAATATGCATGGATGAAATGTTCAATGAAAACGGAAGACTGACTGGAACAGTATATAAAACAAAATCAAGTTGGACAGGAAAGCTTGGTAGCCAAAATTTAAACCAGCACCACAGATGAACTGTCAGATAACTGATTGGCTTCTAAAATATGATCTACAATGACTAGTTAATGACAAGTAATGACTAGTTACCATGACGATGCCCAAGCCAACCAAGCTAGTGTTAAATTGAGACAATGTTGAGTGGTGGCATTCAACAAACTTGCACTGAGAGAGAATGTCATAGTACAATAAGTAGATCCAATTTTGTTGTTAGATGATTGCATTCCCTGTTATTTGAATTGAATAATGCCATTTTATATCTTTCTTCAAAATCAGGGTTGTCAATATTAATTTAAATTGCCGATTTAATCAAACGATTTTTCCCAAATAAATTGGTGATTTAAATCAAACTTTTAGAATATATCTATTAATTGTAGACAATTCCATGCAGATTTGGTTAAATATTCATCTGCTTAAGCCTATTTTGAAGTTCTTTATGATTACTTTATGATGACCCTGTTGGTAGTGATTTATTTATGTCCTTGATTTACCTCTAATTTTCACATGATATCTTCAAATTCAATATTTTGCATTTGAATCCAAGTTTGATTCATATATTATAGGTCGTAGCCCACTAAAAGCTCAGCATGGGAAGGAAAGAAAACATACTTTTTTTACAGAGAAAATGCTGATTACTGTCGCTGTCGAAGGAACAGAGACAATGAAATGGGCTCTGTTTGCCTTGTGTATGTCTGTGGTAAAAATGTTAACCCTAGGCTTTTTGATGATTACTCTCACGTACTTTTTTTTTAGTTTTAAATTTTTTGATCATATACTTTAGTGGGGATATTGGTTCTAAAACAGCCTTGTTCATTCTGATGCCATGGGTGGAACCAGGGGCTCTGAGCTTGATAGGGACCCGACTGTACAGACTACTATTTGTGGTGTTAAACATATTTTGTCTCTTTCAAACTGACAGCAAGTAGCAGTGAGCCATCAGTGAATGGAGATGATGATGAAGATGAAGAGTTGGAGGATCTGACTGCACAATTGAGTACTCTAACCACTGATACCATCAAACACCATAGTGAACCTCTATATCCTCAAAAGGTAGGCTCATTGGCTCAAGTATAATTGAAGACCGAATTAAAAAGACTAGTTTGCGTATGACGTCTTGTCAACCAGACCAAAAATGACATACTGTGCAGTCAGCAACCAATCACAACGCCCGTTGCCCTGATGTCAGACATAAACTAGTCTTTAATTTGGTCTAAATTTTGGCTGAATTCAGAAATGAAATTTTGCAACTTTCCTCTCATTTTATGGCTATAAGGCCTCATATCTAGTGAACCAAGATGGTCATGCTGTTCATCTTCATAGACATTATTCAAGTAAGGTCTATTCTTATTCCATAACGGGAGAACAGTGCCAGTGCATTGATTGGTCACCCCACGATAAGATGAGATGAGATGAGATGAGATGAGATGAGATGAGATGAGATGAGATGGAAATGAAATGTATAAATAAATATCAGCCTTGTATACAAATGCATTATATATATGCCTATTATAATTGAAGAGCTTTGTTTCAAAACCCCTTACATCCACTTTTGGCCAAATTGAGTTATTGGCATAATATTATAGTGTGGGTAAAAATACACATTTTGGTGGTTGTTTGACCTTCATACTACCTTCCCTTCCGGAGTTATCGTGATATTTCCGCTTGGGAAATCTTAGGGAATTTCCGAAATCTGAACTTAAAATGAATATAGAATTGTTTTGTTTTAAATTTTTGATGTATAATGGTAGCCTGGAATGTTCTTTACCTATTAAAACCAAAAGGAACTGTTTTTGGGTCACTATGTTTGAAAAAATCATTTTAATTAACAAAAGGTGTAGCTTCGAAATACCCAAAAATGCCATTTTCCGAATTTAATTAAAAATTCATAATTAAAAAAGTAAATGAGATATTTTAATTTTTCTTTTTGATTTTCAAGCATTAGTCAAGTTACATAATGTAGTGCAAACAAATGGGCTCAAATTTGATTGCAAAGGTGGTTTCTAGAAAAGGGGTAAATTTATTTTGTTGCAAAACCCTTACATCCACAAAAGGTGCGATATAAAAGAAATAATAAAATAAATAGGAAGCCTTGAAAATTGTCCCAAACCTATTCTTTTAGTTTCTATTCATCAACACTTTATCCAATCCCAAATTGAATCAAATCGAACAAGTAATACTTGCACAATTAAAAAAAGCTGTTTTTCTCAAAAAGTCAAAAGTGGATGTAAGGGGTTTTGCAACAAAGCTCTTCATATGTTGTGATGAAGATGAATAATATAATTTTGCTACAACAACATTTTTGTTCTCCACAGGAAACCCATATTTCAGCCCTACCAGTTGAGTTGCTTCTCATCCTATTTCGATGGGTGGTTTCTAGCGATTTAGATCTGAGATCCTTGGAGCAACTTTCTATGGTGTGCCGAGGTTTCTACGTGTGTGCTAGAGACCCAGAGCTATGGCGAGAATCTTGCCTCAAGTAAGAACCAAGTTATTCATAATTGCAAGGCGTTGCAGAGCACTTGCACACATACACACTCACAAACCCACCCCACCCCCACACATACACGCACTCTTCATGTTTTTGGTGCATGTAGCATTCACTCTACAGGATTATGCAAGTGCACACAGTGTATAGGCGATATGTAGATCGCTCTACAACACAACTTTATATTGACCCTTCATGGTGCTATCCAGTGGGGACATAGAGGTCAAATGCATTTTAACAATGTTGCTAGTCTTATTTCCAGTCACCGGCATGCGCTATATTTTTGGGCTTGAATTCAACAGATCAATTCAACAGAAATAATAAAAAAATTCTTGTCTCCCAAAATTTGTAAAAAGTTGTAACCAGTTTATTTCCTGAGTGACATCTCTATTGTCAGAACAATTACTGACAGTGAAGAAGTTTATTTTATTATCCTATACATTTCTTATTTCCATCATCAGAATCTATGGCAAGTCTTGTATTCTCACCAAGGAGTACCTGAGCTGGCGCCATATGTACTTACATCGCCCACATCTACAGTTCAATGGAGTCTACATCAGCAAGACGTCATACTATCGGCAAGGAGAACCCAGCATGGATAACCTCTACAGACCATGGCATCTGGTGGAATACTACAGGTAAACTAATATATTTCCTCGAATTAACGCCCCCGGGGGCGTTGCATTTTCCAAACGGGGGCGTTTATTAGAGGTCATTTTAGCACGACAATTCCCGTTAGGTAAGCTTAAAAGTCACGCTAAAATGACAAACACTGACTTCGGGTTTCGATGCAGATTTTCGCCATTTATTGCTGCTATTATCGACCATGTGAGCAACTTGGTAAGCTTACTACACAAGATAGCATGGAAATATCGGTATTTTTTTAATTCTTGGTTGAAAAAAGTGGTGGGGACATTTATTTGAGGGGGGGGTGACTATTCGAGGAAATACGGTATAGATGAACAATGAAAGGTTAACATATAGGGTCTTATCCTTTAGTTGATAAGAATTCTCATTGGTCAAACACCACTTGGATAAAAATCTGTATTACCTGCGTACTTCTCATTAATATACAGACAGGAAATAATTCCCGTATTGCCTGCATCGTCATAATACGCTCGCGTCTGCGTAACATGACTCGCGTGATATCCTAAGACTTGCGCATACTTCACGCACGGCATATGCAGAGACATTTTGGATATAGCATAAAGCCGAATAGGTGTTAAAATGCATTTTGAGGGATATATTGATTGTTTCAGAACATGCAAGTATTGCAAATAATTTGTGTACAAAGTACATTCATAATATAATATACATTTCAAATGAGTGCTCATGAATGTTCTAAATTTTTAGAAGGACCAATGGAATTGTACCAAGATTTTCAAACTACGTTTACTCAGAACAGCATTTTTTCATATTCAGCACTCTGCCGTGTTCATAACGATATTCATCTATCCCTACACAAACTTGTTTTTGCGCATAATTTACAAATACTGAAAAGTTTCATCTGTAGGATTGTTCAGTAATAATTATTTTATTTTGATAGACAAATCAGAGAATAAAACTCACATTTCTTAGCTTTCGATGGCATACCCTGCTATCGAAAGCTAAGAAACATGAGTTTTATTCTCTGGATTTGTCTATCAAAAATAAAATAATTTACAAATATCTTGGGTTTTTTCCCTTTAGATACATCCGTGTATTTTCTGATGGCACCATGCTGATATACAATTCTCCAGACGAGCCTCAAAATGTACTTGCAAAGCTAAAATATAAAACCTCCCCACTACCTGGAATCATGGTTGGCCGGTATCGTCTGGTATCAGACCTGGTGAGTAATACAGTGTCTAATTTAGCCAGTCCAAATATGACTTTAGAAATGTTAACCAACTCTCTTTTAAACGTGTGTTCAATAAGTTTCATTTGTTATTATGTTATTAGAACCCTTTACAATGCTATTGTAGTTCATAATCCCACAAACATATACCGACAGACATACCCCTCTCTCATCCCCGACAGAAATACCCATCCCCCACATACACACAGCATTCTCTTTTTTTATCATCCTAACCCCAGTTTGATGCTCCTGCAAAACACTGTAATAATGTAATATGATGGGAAACATGTCTTTCTTTTTATCAAAGGTTACGGCCGTTCTTCACAAAGAGAACATGAAGGAGTATGATCCCATCCTTCACAGGTACACCAGACGCAAACATCGAATCAGTATGGCCCTGCCAGAATCTGAACAGACCTTTCATGTTGTAAGTAGACTGAGGATTATAAAATAATACATCAGTCTTTAGTCTTAAACTTTTCTTCTTCTTGAAGCAAATGATGGGATGGCAACATAATTTGTTGCAGCACCAAGTTGTTGTTTCTTTGCCTTGTCCATGCCCGGCGCTTTGTATAAGGCCCTTAGCAGGTTATTAAAGGACATAATACTATATTAATTTGAATATCATTCTGCTCATTCAGTCAATGAAAACTTGAGTTGTGTGCAGGATCTGCCCTTTGAGGAGAGTGAGAGCAATCACTCTCTACTGCTCTTCTTAAATTTGATATAGTAGAGTGATTTTTAGCTCTCCTTAGTTGACTATTCTCTCCTTACATTCTATTGTAAATGCTCTGAATAGCTCTTCTTGAAGGCTCCAGCAGAGTTATTTAATGCTCTCTTGCAAATTCCAAAAGACATTCGCTGGGTGTGGTTTCATGAGCACCTTTCTTTTTCCAATTTAATACTACTAATACCACATGACACCATAATTTGCCAAAACAAGAGAACTGTTGCAAAATGTGTCAGTGCCTTATTTGCAATTCAAACATGATGGTTCCTTTTGTTCATAGTCGTCAAAATTTCTGATTGTGGCTTGCTTTTGTTGAAAGACATGAGAAATGTCGCAATGAGAAAAATGTTGATAGGTTAATAAATGCATATCACTTGTTGGGAGTGAAATTGTACAATAATCAGACATGCCAACTAGTACGGTTTCACCGTATTTTGTACGGTAAAACGTGAAAAATATGGTAGTACGGTCAACCCAAAAAAAATACGGAATTCCAGAATTTTCACCAAAATAATAAAATGTTGTGTTTTAAAAAGATAAACCGCTGCAAGGTTAGACTACCGACTGAATTACTGGTATCATTTGACCACTTTCTTGGTCTGTTAAAGTGGTTGACTACATCGTTTTTCTCTCGACTTTCGATGATGCATGCGGAATTCCAGAATTTTGACCAAAATAATAAAATGTTGTGTTTTAAAAAGATAAACAGTTGCAAGATTAGACTACCGACTGAATTACTGGTATCATTTGACCACTTTCTTGGTCTGGTAAAGTGGTTGCTTACATCGTTTTTCTCTCGACTTTCGATGATGCATGCACATAAAAAAATTATTATTTAATAGGCCTACTAAGAGTAAGATGCTTTCCGAAATAATTTTCTTCCGACTTGCAGATTTTTCATGCACATTAATATTTTTATTAACCACCTAATGCTATGTCTTCTGAAGGTATTTAGTTAACTACTTAGCTCTTTTGGTGCAAAAGAAAAAGCATACAAGGTTTCCAACCTCCTTTTACTTCCGACTTTCGCACCATGCATGCACATTAAAGAAATATTTAATAGGCCTACAACATGGTTTCCAAAATAATTTTCTTCTGACTTGCAGATTTTTCATGCACATTAATATTTTTTATTAACCACCTAATGCTATGTCTTCTGGAGGTATTTAGTTAACTATTTAGCTCTGTTGGTGCAAAAGAATAAGCCTACAAGAAGGTTTCCGACCTCCTTTTACTTCCGACTTTCGCACGATGCATGCACATTAAAGAAATTTATAGGCCTACAAGATGGTTTCCGAAATAATTTGACTTGCGGATTTTTCATGCACATTAATATTTTTTATTGAGCATCTTCATCTAACTGCTACACCACATGGTATGTCTTCTGAAGGTATTTAGTTAACTATTTAGCTCAATTAGTACAAAAAGAATAAGCATACAAGAAGGTTTCCGACCTCCTTTTACTTCCGACTTTTGCACGATGCATGCACATTAAAGTAATATTATAGGCCTACAAAATTGATGGTTTCCGAAATAATTTTCTCCTGACTTGGGGATTTTTCATGCACATTAATATTTTTTATTATGCATTTGCATCTAACTGCTACGTCTTCTGGAGGTATTTAGGTCTGCAAAAGAATAAGCCTACAAGATGCTTTCCAACTTTGTTTTCTCAAAATGGTGCATGCAGTGGCACATTTTTAATATTTTAAATATTTTTCTTTTTAACCATGCATAGACAACTGCTATACCCAGTACTGTCTTCTAATTGACATTGGCATTAAATTGTTTAATTTTTTTTGGAAAACATGAACAAAACCCGATGTTAGGCCTACCAACTGATACTATAATGATGATGATGATGATGATCAATGATTTTCTGAACTTTTTTAAACAAAAAAAGTTTTAACAAAGCATACTTCTAACAACATTAGAAGTAACAAACCCCAATGTTTCCAGAAATATATCAATTTGTTTGGTCTACATACTTTATCCAATTTGGTGAGGTCAAAGGTCACATACAAGGTCAAAGGTCGACTGAGGTCACCAAATCTTTTAATAATTAATTTTCAACTGCGCATCACACATCCGAAAATCAGCTTGATCAGTCATGTAATGAAGGAAATATGACAACTTTAATATGGCCGCTTTTTATGTAAGGTATAGCAAAGTAGCACTTTCAATGAGTGATACTCGTAAAGGAAGCATCTTTCTGTATTGATTTATTACTTCTTTGGTATTGCCAAATTTGATTCGTAAGGCGGGCCCCTGGACCCCGGCCGTGACGTGCTCGGTCGCACTTGCTATAGTGCTCCCTCGCACAAGTGCTCCCTTGCAATTATGTGATCCACTTTTGGGGTTTCTGGGGTTGGCAGGTATGCAAAAGGTACATATTTAAAAAATACGGTTTTAGGGTGCAAAATACGGATTTTTGTTCTTCTGAGTACGGGAATCTGGATTTCAAAGTTGGCATGTCTGAATAATGCACGCATACTGAGATGTTTATTCGGGGCTCGGGGAGTGCAATAGATGCATCAACATCTCATCGGTACAAGTACATTGATACAAGTGTATCATTTTTTTGTAAAATTTTTCAAGTAACAAGCAATGCGCATTTATTGACTTTAAGCTATTTCATATACAAGAAAAAATCCTGTGATTTTTGCTATTTTATAACAAACTTGTCACTAAAAATGTTGGAAAATGATAGCAAATATAAATGCATCCACCCGCAAGAAAGATGAGCCCATGCAATTATACAATATTTATGCATGGCTAGTAATTTACCAACGTTTGCTCTGATCGGTTCTCACTATCTAGGAGTGTATGAAGAACTATTTGATATGAAAATCTCATAATCATCAACAGTGAGGTAAATGGGGGGGGGGGATGAGGCTGTCGATAGGGTCAAGGAACTTCAAACTGTTTATGTTCTTCTTTGCTAATTTATGTGAAGCTCTTATTATATTGGATGTCATTTTTTTAATCCTTCATAGGAGCTTGGCATTTGTAGTGGAATTAATCGCATCAATCTCAAGCTGGAATTCAAGCACTATTCTTGCCATACTCGATACAGGTAAGCCATGTTTAGTTATCAGTAGCTGTGAAGTCACCGATAACAGAATTCAAGCACTATTGCCATACTTGATACAGGTATGCCTTGTTTAGTTATCAGAGACTTTGGGGAAACCACTGCCGGTGGTCCATTGTCTCCAAGTTATTCGGAACTACAGTAAAAAATTGCAAGAACTTTCCCAGTGCAATTGTAAGTAACACGTTGAGAGGATTTACCCATTTGTAAGCATACAAATCATTGTGTAAAAGCAATATATGCAGCAAAATATTACCCCCTTCTCCAACCAATCTGCTTCTCATTACCAAGAAACATTTCAAATTCAGATTTTGGTACTCAGTTTTGGCCAACTTTTGACTTATTTCTTTGCATTTCAGGACAACTGGAAACTCCAATATCACCGAGTTTGATGTGGACCATTTTGCACCACTGTATTTCTCCAGAGTCAAGAGTTACAATTCTGCCTCCAGTATGCCGCTGTAAGGTTTCTATGGAGATGATGGTTGCTGTAGTGATACAATCGCCATGGATATATAATATTTATGTCTCTGTGTGTATGTATGTAGCATACCTGTATTGTATCAGCAAAAAGGGCAAGTATTCTGTAGTAGGTATCTCATTATCACCGTTTTTCTAGTATTATTGTCTTTATTCTGCCCGACACCTGTATGTATGGAAACCATTTTTGAAATTTATAGTTTTAGTTGAACATAACATTACATTATGGATTTTATTTTCTAGCATTTCCTCTTTTTATGTTTGGAAATCAGCAATTAAAATGACTTTTAATGATTTTTTCATTTTACATTTTTGAAATTGGTTTCCTGTAAACTTTATATTTAATCAGGGAATGGCAATATTTGTTTGATTTGGTGGATTTGTTAAATCACCTTGTGGGATTTTACTGAGAGGATTTCTTTCATAGCCAAAGTCTTAAATTGTGAATTGAATCTGATATCTGAGCACACTTTCACTTGTCAGTTAACAGGTCTTTATTAACAAGTGCATTGGAGTTGGCTAATTAACACAAGTGTACAACAGCATGGCAATCTCGTATTGGACTTTTCCAGTTGAAAATCCATACACTGACCATAATCTCCCACACAGGGAGTATGAATTTCAATGGGCTACCTGAATGGGTGACTCAATTTGAAATCTACACCCCCTGTGTAGGAGATTTAAAAAAAACCTTTCTGAAAGATGCCCCTTCAGCACAAAAGTTTTTTAGACTTGCATCAAATAGTGTCTGGGTGAATAAGTCATTGGAATAATAAACGTTTGAAGAAACTATCTTGGTGCCTGTTTTATTTTATCTTAGCACAAACCACTGCCATTTTAAAAGTATTACACAAGTTCTTCATCTTTCATGTTTGAATGTTAAATTAGACTATGGGATACTATGGGCTAGTCCAGTTGAAATCAGTACATGGTACACCGCCTATGGAAGACATGACCTTAATCTACCGGTCAAGAGGTGTACACGTGGAGTCACCCATTCATGTAGTCTCATTTAAAATCACGCTCTATTTGTGGAAGATTAAGGTAATGTCCTCCATAGGGTGTATGGATTTCAACTAGAATAGCCCAATTTTAATGGGATTAAATATTTGACTGCTTTGTGTGTATCTGATTTTGTCCTCTTTCTATTGTTGTTCTCCACTTGTGATACCGGTACCGCAAACATAAATTCTTCAAGTACACAAATTTAATTTGGTTAACATTAAAGTATCAGCCATCCAAATACTCATAACCAACATAGATGAAGTTTGATTTATAAGTGTTCATTGATTGCAAGAATGTGGTATGTACAATAGCTGTAACATGCTAAAGTTTGTTTGGCTTATATAAGGCAAAAAAAATAGTAAGTTAATACTCTGTATTGATATAGATTGGCGTGTACGCATTTGGGCGCAGTGCTTACACTAGTTGTGCATTGTGTAATGCTTGACTGGCACATGGTTATGTTAATTTACGCGAGCATGAGTTGGGACTCTATTGATGTGCGCAGCAGCAAAGGCCTATTATAAGCTGGGCAAACTTTATGTGTTGGTTCGCTTCGAGTTTGGTAGTGATGTCAATGCCTTTTGGTGGTTTGTGCCACAAGATGTTTGACTATATGCTTGCTTATCTCGCATAATGCAGAACAACTAGGGTCATTCATATACTCCTAACTTAAATGATAGCATTCATACTATATTTTTTCCAAAGCAAGTGTTTAACTTTTAAGGAGTAGCTTTGTGTTTTGAATAGTTAATGCTGACAGTTCTGGATGTTGTGTGCGATAAGCACATAAAAATAAATAAAACTTTCCTGAATATTCAATCAGGACCTCATTCACATATTGATACACTCAAGGACTGTTCTGGCAAAATTATGCAAAAATAATGTGATACTAGAAATGCTGAACATGGTGGCATCATCTTTTATCTCATGTTCTACACTTGTTTAAAAAGTGAACTCATGAGTACCAGTGGGAAATCCCTTAAATGATGCTATGATGATTGTTAACTATGTTGTCAGAAATGGAACATGTACAATTGAACTGATACAGGTAACCCACAACAAATTTAATGTAATTACTTGTTTACTAATGACTACAGTTATTGCTTCTGTAGCTCATTATATAAAAATATACTACATTTTGTCTTGTTTTGATTCAATTTCAATTACTAAATTGCATATTGTGCCAAAAGTGCTTGTCGATGTGGCTACATCACTCTATTGTTATATTAGTGCGACAATGATTAGGATTATGGGGGCTCAGTATTAAGTTTGGTGCTTGCTTTGGTTAACAAATGGTTGAAAATTGTAATTGCTTCAAAAAGTTGCCCTGTATGCTGGTCTCATTATTTGTACCAAGTACCCAAGTAATTATGGTTTAAATATTAAGTCAGAGCGACCCCTAAAATGTTGAACAATCCTTTTATTAATTCAGGCGTATCTGGTAATATTTAATACATTATACTTTTGGTGGAAGCAGTGTTTAGAACAAGCAATGCAGTTAATAACCATCAAGTAATATATCAAGGTGATTGGCTATTCCAGGTGAAATCCACACACTCCCTGTGGAAGGCATGACCTTAAACTCCCACACAGGGAGTAGGAATTTCAAATGGAGTTACCTGAATGGCTGACTCCATTTGAAATTACACCCCCTGTGTGGGAGATTAAGGTCATGTCTTCCATACAGGGTGTATGGATTTCAACTGGAATAGCCCAATGCACTGCTTTTGTTTCACAGACTGATTTACCCAGTGATGTCAACCTGTTGTTTTACCCACTGATTTCAACCTGTTTTACCCAGTGATGTCAACCTGTTGTTTTACCCAATGATGTCAACCTGTTTGTGTGTTCTTGAAATGGTATAAGTGGCCACACCTCTCAGTTTCTTTGTTTTATACCATGGCCTTGTTATTTGTATATATTGATCCATTGGTTTATGTTTCACCGATATAATAAATCTTTAAATAATAATGTAATATAAGAAAATAAAGCACTATTTTATTATACAATATGTAGTTTTAATACAGGAAAATTTATCTTTTGAGAAAAACTTGTGTGTCCTATTATGGTGGTAGATTTGTTAGTCAAATGGGACCCAGTGCAAGTAAATAAGGCTCTTGTCTGGATCAAATAAAATTCAGGTATTATCAATATCATTTTTAAAAAAAGTTAATTTTTTATTTCTTCTGTGGTCGGAGCTGTGCTTATCGCGTACACAAGCGTAAACACACAGGGGATTAACAATCACGCTGATTGGCTGATCAACAGTCTTGGCAATGATGGTCGTCGGCGTGTATCGCAGATCACCAGTGCATACCTCGACCACAGAAGAAATAAAAAATTAACCAAAGATCAATCTATTTAATTTCATATGTTTTAACTTATACAGATTGGTTTTTTTTGAGAATGTAGCACACAATTTGGATCCATATAAAATGTGCAATTACAGATCTAATTCTATAAGATATCAGCATTGCTAATAGGTTGACCTATTATGACATTGTGAAGCTGTGGATTGCTTGTTCTTATAAATGAAAAGTTAAGTTGCTGACATGAGCCTCATCTACCTGTGTTTGGTCACAAATCAGGTTTTTGGTTTTATTTGAAAACTTTTTCACTGGACCGTTATATTTTGCAGTCAATTTGATTTGATTTTTGTCTCATTTTATTCCAAAATTTACAATTAGCAGTGCAAAGGACACCTGATCTTACAATGGTGTTAAGGATTTCAATATTGGAATCTCAAAGTAACATATCGTAAAGATTTGTCTAACGCCGCATAGGCTCCCTTGACATAATCAGAATTTTGGACACAATCTAAAAGAACCCTTCCTGTACAAATCCCACCAGCAAATATGGGTAAAGACCCTTCATTCTTGTTGGTATTTTCAGAGGAGGGAGCTCTCAGTTTGTACTTGAAATGTACCGTAAGGCAAAGTAGCTCATGTGCGCCATTAGGCAAATCTTTACGGTGTCTTGCTGAAGATACAATTTTGGTACTTTACAGCTTCAGTAAAAACACACAGTTCATGTTCTGGTTAATGGTGTTGAAACTGAAATGTATTCAACTCAAGCTGCAAGCTAGCCAACATTCAAGGAAAACTAAGATTGAACCAATAAAGGAGGCAATATTGATGATGAAAATTTACAAACAATAATCTACTCCTGAGTGTCAACATTACCTGTCCATTGTATTCCACAAAGCAGCATTATAAGAGGGCTAGAGCAAAATGCCACTGTGTAATAATGCAGAAGTTAAAAACAAATGTATGACATTTATCTCTCATAGTTTGTGATGTTATTACTTTGTAATACCTTGTGTTGTTTGTGTACAAGCATCCTTTCATGATTGAGTCCTCTGCAATTGATCAAATAGGTGCTCAAGCAATACTTTGTTTCATTTTTTTTTTATACATCCCTTTCATGAATGCAAACATGATTTGCATTTATCAAATCGTCCAAAATATCAAGGAAAATGTGTGTACTAAGTTGTCTAAATATGGGATTACTCAATGCTCTCATTTATGAAACTAAGAATATCCACTTGTGTTAAAATGTGCTATAAAGAACTAGTGTTTTGATTGAAGTGCTTAATATTTGGTGAAGTGTACAAATTCACTAGATAGACCTGCTAACTCTAAGACTCTTGATGTTAATACTGCATCAATCTTTAAAAACTTGTCTACTGAAATGACATTGGTGTATATAGCAAAGTGCCAAATATGTGTGAAGTTTGAATAAGTCACCTATCCTCCTATGAAAGCATAACTACTATTAAAAATCAGTAGATTCTATCAACTGTACAGTACAATGTAGATTTCCATGGAGGCCATGTCTGATTAACTGTTGCACTACTGTGAAACTATATATACATGTACTAGTTCATAATTATGTGCATGGAAATTACTTAGTGGCTCTTGGTGTTATGTTAAGAACAGTTATAGAAAAAAGTCCAAGGAATATGAGCCATATTGTGACGTTTAAACCACTGTTGCTAATGCAGGCTATACAATTGTGACCTCAACTTAAAGCATTTTCACTTTGCATGGCATTGTATCAGCAGTGGTCTACTTCACACTTTAAGCAAACCATGGTGGCATCATCTGTTAAATTCATGTTCCTGACTAAATGCTACAGAAGGAATGGATGTGAATAAATAGTGGGAAATCCATTAAATGATGCTATGATGGACTGTAATGGTATGCATATGATATAGAACCAATTTCACTTGAATACTTGTGTTATCTCAAGTTAACAGGTGTTTTGTACTTTGCCAGTAGTTCGGTAACTTGAATACTGGGTGTGCTAGGATAGCCAATTATGGCATAGTGCAGTAACTTGTGTGCAAGGATAGCCAATTGTGGCACAGTAAACTTGAGAGAAAACAGGTGTATCATGTGATGGCTTACAAAGTTTATAGATCTACAAATTCTGTGACACTTATGCTGTAAATACTTGTTCTCTTCTTTGCAGGAGTAATCTACCAAAATACGGGCTAGTGGTATTATTATTATGGACTAGTAATAATAATTCAGACATAACTCAAAACACTTATAACATAAGCATACATATTTATTTTACATTGTACTATGTATATAAGTTTGTATTGGATAATTACTGTTGATACTGGCACAAATGTGATACAAGTAGACATTTATTGCACTAAACTACAGTTTAGTTACTAGCTAAGAGTGATTGATCATTGACAAATTATAAAATAGTGGATATTCCGTCATCCAGTCATCAAGTTTTGAATTAAATCTTTTACTGGAGCTTGCTTTTACAAGTTGCTTCTGATACCATCATCAGGCAAGGACCTGTTGGACTGGTCATGTGGTACTCTAAACTGACGAGGGATCTTCTTGATGGCCCTAGACATGATCACATTTTGAACATGTGAGGGCGGGCTTCATTAAGCTTACTTGTGCACCAAGATCCTGTCTTAACTGTGTAATCCAATAGGAAAATGAAGAAAATTTGGATTTTGACCCTCAAAACTCCAATGTAGCATGATTTTTAAAAAATCTGCATTTGAATAATAATTGATACTATCAAGTAGCGAAAGCCACATTTCAAGAAACATTTGCGAAAGTTTTGTAAAATGGCCCTTCGTGCTCAAAAATTTAGCCATAAAGTACATACACACATGTTATGACATAGGAAGCCATTGATAATGCTGGGACACACAATTTGGCCCATTTTGGGACATTCAGGCGAGCATACTTTTCCTCATAACATTGCCAATTATAGGCCTACATACATGATTGACCCCTCATTTTTTACATTAAATGATTCTCTTTTTAATGAAAGCAATTTTAGATGAATTTATTAAATTTCAAAATTTTATGAACATGCCTACCCTAGTCATCTTCAAGTATCAGGTGACCAGCCCTACAGGTCATTTGCGTGATAAAGTCTTGATGGTATTAGATACAACATAGCAAGTTGTAAAAGTAAATTCCAGTAAAAGATTTAATCCAAACTGTGTGATTGACAAATGATGTTAAATATAACTTATTTATAACTTAGCTATCATACAGGTTTTGTAAACCACACATTGGGCTATTCCATTTGATATCCATACACCCCCTGTGAAAGAAGACATGACCATAATCTCAAACACATGGTGTAGATGGAGCCACCCATTCAGGTAACACCATTTGAGGTAACACCCCCTGTGTGGGAGATTAAGGTCATGTCTTCCATAGGGGTTGTATGGATTTTAACTGGAATAGCCCATTGCAGTGGTGCACATAGATTTAAAATGGTGACACTAATTTAGATTTGTTGGTGGTTCTCACATATGAATCATGTTTGACTAAAAATTGTTATATCTGATAGAAGGCAACCATGGTGGCATCATCTGTGAATATCATAATCCTTATTAAAGGAAAGTATGTGTTGACAGTGGGAAAGCCCTTAAATGTTGCCATGATGATATATGGAAAGCAAGAATTTTTTATTCAGATACACATGATTAGATGATGTGAAACAAGAGTGTAAACCACACATTGGACTATTCTAGTTGATATCCATACACCCCCTGTGGAAGAAGACATGACCATAATCTTCAACACCTGGGGTGCAGATGGAGTCACCCATTCAGGTAACACCATTTGAAATTCACAGTCCCTGTTTGGGAGATTAAGGCCATGTCTTCCATGGGTTGTATGGATTTCAACTGGAATAGTCCATTGCAGTGGTGCACATAGATTTAAAATGGTGACACTAATTTAGATTTGTTGGTGGTTCTCACATATGAATCATGTTTGACTAAAAATTGTTATATCTGATAGAAGGCAACCATGGTGGCATCATCTGTGAATATCATAATCCTTATTAAAGGAAAGTATGAGTTGACAGTGGGAAAGCCCTTAAATGTTGCCATGATGATATATGGAAAGCAAGAATTTTTTATTCAGATACACATGATTAGATGATGTGAAACAAGAGTGTAAACCACACATTGGACTATTCTAGTTGATATCCATACACCCCCTGTGGAAGAAGACATGACCATTAATCTTCAACACCTGGGGTGCAGATGGAGTCACCCATTCAGGTAACACCATTTGAAATTCACAGTCCCTGTGTGGGAGATTAAGGCCATGTCTTCCATGGGTTGTATGGATTTCAACTGGAATAGTCCATTGCAGTGGTGCACATAGATTTAAAATGGTGACACTAATTTAGATTTGTTGGTGGTACTCATGTGAATCATGTTTGACTAAAAATTGTGATATCTGATAGAAGACAACCATGGTGGCATCATTTGTGAATATCATAATCCGTATTTAAGGAAAGTATGATTTGACAGTGGGAAAGCCCTTAAATGTTGCCATGATGATTTGTGGAAAGCAAGAATTACTTTTAAAAAAAATTCAGATACACATGATTACATGATGTGAAACAGAATGGATACATTGATGATATTGTGTGGTTTTTACTGATTTGGATGATTGCATTTTGCACAAGCCTGTGGATTGCACCTTTGTGTCACGGAGAGAAAATCGGTAAAATAGACTATTCCAGTTGAAATCCATACACCCCCTATTGAAGACATGACCTTAGTCTCCCACACAGGTGGTGTAGATTTCGGATGGAGTCACACATTCAGGTAACACCATTTGAAATTCATACTCCCTGTGTGGAAGATTAAGGTCTTGTCTTCCATAGGGGGTGTATGGATTTCAACTGGAATAGCCCAGTGGTCAGTGTGCGATCACTCATTGCTAGTAGATCAACTTTAATGTCATCACCTGGTTTACAGTGGGCTAATCCATTTAATATCCATACCCCCCCCCCCCTGTGAAAGATTTTGGAAACATCTTCCACAGGGGGAGTATGAATTTCAAATAGAATAAGCATATTAGCCAACTCTATTTGAAACACATACTCCCTCTTTCAAAGATTCAGGATGAATCTTTCATGGAGTGTGTATGAAATTCAAATGGATTCATTGCTCTGGTAAATATTTCCAAAATCTAACATGTGGGTGGATTTCAACTGGAATAGCCAGCCCATTTGCCATGTACTCACAAAGAAACTTTTGCTCTTCATGTTTTGAGCATCTTGCACAATCAAAGGTATATTCATGACATAAATTACACAACATATTATCTGTAATGTAATATACAGGATACTGTTTTCTATGTATTTAAAACACAGTACACTTATTATTAATGACACATTGATCAATCTGACAGATTTGGACAAATATAACTTTTAATTTGATAAGAATGGTTTGAAACCCGCCCGCCGACACCCTGAGAATTGCCTATTGACCTGGTTTTGGGTTTGAAGCCATCCTTAGATATCCAATGAAAATTACTTCAGTTTCTGACATCTCTTCACTGTGGTAATCACAAGCAACTTGGTACATTGCTTTTCTTGGGTAAATTGAGGTAAGCAGCATGCATTTCTCAGTGACAATATTCTTGGTATTCAAAGTGATCATATTATTTCATGTATTCACCAAGTTTCCAGGAAAAAATGGACCAAGTTTGTGATAATACACCAGTGAAGTTAAAATGAGTAAAATGTGTATTTGATTGGCTATTTGATCCAATCTGGTCCACCCTCTTTTAAATATCTGACACATGGTTTCATATGCCATAATATTATTGTTATTCAAGAAGTATCTCTGAAACTTGAGTTCTGATCCAGTTATAAAATAGACTTTATATTATGTAAATTCTATTTCAAAATTTGAACATTTGAAGTTTTTCTTAACCTTATTCCAACTATGAATTAAGAATGGAGTGGTAATTATATTTGTAAATAAATAAATTCCATTTCACATTGTGTAATTGGAAGCATGTTAAAAATAACATTTTGTGTGAATGTAATTTTGTCTACTATAGTTTGCGCAGCATACTTTGTGTACAAAAGTTTACTGTTTTATTTTCACAAAATAACCACAAGAATTTTCTCATAGCAATTGAATCTTTTTTTCACATGGTATTTGTCTATTTTCAAAGACTTGTTTCATATCGTTATGAATTCGGCAGAGAGACGAATAATAGTTTACTATAAATCACCCCTATTTAACACATTAAGAGCTTCAAGCGATTTGCTAAGTGTGAGGAGCAATAATGCTTTTTGTATTGTTTTATCTGTCAACTGAGGGTGACATTACTCATACTTGGATTTTATTAGGCCATATGCCATGATTACAACAATATCATTTCTGTGATGTTTGGTTGAGTGGGAACATTGATCCCTTCATAACTAAATAGGTGATGTTATAAGATGCACACAGACAGAAAACAGTCTTTGAAAATACAGCTATTAAAATTTAAAAATCAATCGAGTATATTATCAACATCTAATACATACACAAAATACATATCATTTCAGACAATGTTACATTTTACAAATTAGGGCAATGACAGCAAGATTGTATATGCAAGATTCATGGTAGTGACTTGAGATTAAGTTATCATAAATATAATAATAATTCATTGTATTATATCAATTTCTATAAAGGGCTACACCCTGATTTTGTTGAAAATCATTTTTGGCATTTTCTTGGGACAGATAATTGTTAGAATTTTAACAAGACATGATTATTGTTTGTCTAATTGCTCCAAGAATTAGCAAATATTTATTGATAATGGCTCAATATATGTCGCAAAATGGCTGAAGTGATCATAATCTTGTAAGTGCACATTGGTCTATCATAAAGTTTGTGCTGAAAGTCGGTTAAAACTTTAAGATATTGTCCAAAAATGATTATCCAAAACTTTTGATATCTACATCAAGGAAGTAAGATGATCAGTGAGCAGACAAGGACACTTGTAAAATCATGTGATTTTTGTTTCATTTTTTCCCAAAGTTTGATACCTGGGTCAAGAACAACAAGGAAGAATGATGATCAGTGAGTGTTTCATTTTTTCCCAAAGTTTGATACCTGGGTCAAGAATAACAAGGAAGAAAGATGATCAGTAAGCATGCAGACAAGGAAACTTGGAATATCATGTGATCTTTGTATCACTTTTGTTTCTTTTTTCATTTTGCCCACATGTAACCAAAGTTGGGATTTAACACAAATTTCCTTATTTATAAAGGAAGGTTGCTGTTAGGACAATAGTGAAAATGTCATTCTTTTAAATTCAATTATTTTAAAGATTCATTTTCAGTTATTTAAAGAATTTGTTTTTAACCAGATGCTCTGTTGATAAACAGTGTGAAAAATATATTTATTCAATG
Organism: Amphiura filiformis; assembly: GCF_039555335.1. Lineage (NCBI taxonomy): Eukaryota > Metazoa > Echinodermata > Ophiuroidea > Amphilepidida > Amphiuridae > Amphiura > Amphiura filiformis. Next base: position 17,990,836 of record NC_092635.1, on the reverse strand, counting down.
CTGATTCAAAAGGGGACAAGATATTAAAAATTGCACCAAACTTGTATAATTAGGTATCTGTTAGAAATTGATAATGTTTAGCAGAGCAACAGGCCAATTTCGATGAAATTGGACCATTTTTAAAGTTTGACATTCAGTGTAAAAAGAAATTTTTGACATTTTGACCTATTAGACCCCTGAACTAAGTACCATATGACAATTGACTTTTTTAAATTATTTCTAGCAATGAGAGGAACAATTTGAGTTACATCACAACGTCATGATGGGACCATTTTTAAGTTATGGTCCCACTATGACCTTTGAACCCTTGCGGAAACCATAGGGCATATAAAATGGAACCAATCATATTTTTATCATTTGAGGTTCAAGGATGCCAAAAAAGATTGGTTTCACTAAGTAGCAAAATAACACCCCAAATACATAAATCCATGTACTATTTAACATGTGTGCAAGTTGATAAATGAATATATTTGAGAATGCCGATTGGATCAATGTTTTGGTTTTGAGAGCGCTATTGAGAATATAGAAATTATTTCCAGAACAAAGTTGGTCTTGTCACTTTATAGAGTTACAACCCGACTGGCTAGTGCCTTAAAATGTTAAGGTCGACTGGCTAGCGCCTCGATATGCTAAGGTCCAGCCGTGCAGTGAGCATGAGTGAGATGTGAGATGAAATAGATGTTGACTCATAAAAACCTGTTTTGTGTATCTGCAGGACACATGAGTCTTCCACTTTCTGCAGATGGCATCATGGTTATTTCACTTGTACTGCTGAGAAAATTGTCTGCTTGATAATGACTTTCTCCTCATTGGCATTGATCTCAGGCTTTCTCAAGGCATCTGCTACCATCTGAAACAAATCAATTAGAAGAAAATCTTTAATAACATAAACAAATCCCATGTGTCCAAGTTACAAAACATTGAAAATGCTCTTGATGCCAAATTGCACTAACTTGCAAACGCCTCACAACCGAAGCTGTATTGAAGGTGGTTTATATTGCAAGCTATTGCACCAGTCAGTAAGAAATATATGCTGTTGTAGAGCTGGGCCATAGCTCCGGTAAAAGCTGCCAATTACACTGTATTAAGTGATGTTTGTAGCTAATGCTATAATAGTAGAGATTGACAGATATCTCATTATTTGTATGACTTACCTTCTTTCTACCAGTGTTGCCAAAGTCTCCTCTTATTCTAAGTATACGTGACAGGTGTTTACGTTGCACATCTCCATATAAATTCACCAAACACTAAAAACAAAAACAAACATAAACTTTTCAAGTTGGCCAATCTTGAGTCCAAGTTAATTAGAAGCTGATATTAAGAGATTCTACTTCATTTAAGTCCAAATTTAAATCTTGACAACTCTTGTACATCAAATGTAGAAACTTACAGTTATTTGAAGATTAACTGTAGTCTTTTCAACCTCAATGATCTCTGCTAATTTTGTAACAACTTCCCATTCTGTGCTTTTCTGAAAATAAGAACAAGTTTAGAAAAAGGAAAGTTGACAATGGTTCAAATGATAGTATACTATCCTGAGAGGAAAGTTGCTTCCATCAATGGGTGGTAACTCCTGCATCAAGTTTTTAGTTTTTTTTGTTCTTTATCAGCTTTTGTTCCTCACCGTTTTTGTATATAAGTTGCATTTGGACTGCACTGCACCATTCCATTCACAGCAAGATGGATGATCAAGAATCAAGAGATTGCGAGAGCCATATGTGGCAGATGGGGGGGCATTGTTCCTCCTAGCTTGCTCCTTGTGGGATGTTGCATGGCTACCATGATATTTTAGACCTTATGATATTTTGGACCTTTTTTGCCCATTTTTGTATATGTTGCCTCTGAAAGTTGCCTCAATCCTTGCCTTTCCCTTTGGAGACATCCTGGCTATACCACTGCTCTGATCTTTTTAATAGTCCTATCCTGACCCCAGTGTGTATTACCTACCTGGTCTGTTGTAACACCTGATAGTGATGTGAAGGTGTCTCTCAGTTTGTCTACGTCTTGGTAAATTTTACACGCTACTGCTTTTCTATCTGTGTCAGATTTACAAACCATTCGTCTGGAAATGAAATGATAAACCTACATATTTAAACATGAACAGATTAATAAACACTATGGACGGAATTGAAAAAAAGTTGGATGTAAGTCTCATCACATAACATTGCTCATATTATTGTTCAGTATGTTGGGGGAAGGTAGTTAACTTCTGAATCTGCAATTATGCATGTATCACAAATACCAAAATATTTCTGTGCAGTGAGCAATTCTAAAAGATGGTTTGGAACTATTTTTTGAGACCTGTTTATGTGTAGAACCGCATGTACAGAGATGCAGGTGGGGATGTGCAGTTTCGCATGCGGAACTGCAAGCGGATGTGTGCTGTACTGCACATATAATGGTCGATTGTAATGCCTGTACTTGAGGATGTTTCTTACACTCTCAGATAGGAAGAACCAATCAGAGCAAATGTTAGAAAAATGCAAACCATGCACTGATTATGTATAATGCAAGGGCGTGTACTACGCCAGTGCTTTTGGACGAGTTCATTTCTGTGGGTTGAAGCACTTATATTCGCTTTAATTTTCCAACATTTTGAGTGATAATTTTGTTATAAAAATAGCACAAATCATGAAAACAGTTTCTTGTGTGTATAGGTAATAAATGGGTATCACTTGTTGCTCGAGAAATTGTACAAAATTATGCACTTGTATGAGATGTTGATGCATCTAATACACTCCCCCTACAGGGCTCATAATAATAATAATAATAATAATAGCGACAAGGCACATATCCACTCAATTAAGAGCGCTCAAGGCACTAAAACAAAACAAACAAACAAAAACTAACAAGACAAAGAAAACTGGAACTAAATTAAGAAACATAACTTAAGAATTACAGAATGTCTCTGACATAAGATGAGTTTTAACAACTTTTTAAACACAGTTACATTTTTAGCAGTTCTGATATAAATAGGCAGTTCATTCCATAGACGTGGAGCTGCGATTGCAAATGATCTGTCACCCCATGTGCGGTTGGATTTTCTTTCTTGAAGAAGTTGCATGTTTCCAGATCGAAGCGTACGGGTGGGAACATAATGTAAAAGGAGTTCAGATAAATATAACGGAGCAATATCATTAATACATTTATATACAATCAACATAAGTTTAAAAACAATTCTTTGTGTGACAGGAAGCCAATGCAGTTCCTTTAGGATTGGCGTGATATGGCAATATTTTCTGGTGAAAGTAAGAATTCGAGCGGCAGTGTTTTGAATTTTCTGAAGGCGATAGAGTTGGTTTGCTGGTAATCCATAAAGAAGTGCATTGTTGTTATCCAAACGAGAAGAGATGAATGAGTGAATAATTTGTTCAGTAGCATCGCGACTTAGGTATTTGCGGATCCGGCTGATGTTACGTAGTTGAAGCGCTGAACAACGAATGACATTAGAGATATGAGGTTGCATGGTCATGTGAGTGTCAAAAATGCACCTAAATTGCGTGCTTTGGAAGATAAGGCAATTGCAGAGTCACCGATGCAAACATTTTCAATGTTGATTTTAGAGAGCTGTTGGTGGGATCCAAACAGAAGAAATTCTGTTTTATCATCATTTAATTTCAAGAAGTTTGATTTCATCCAATTACGGATTTCACTGATACAAATTTCAAGAGAAGCAATTGCAGAATTAGCACTATGTTGAGAAGATTCAAATGATAAATAAAGTTGCGTGTCGTCCGCATAAACATGATAATTCAATTGATGGCGAAGAATGATATTCCGTACAGGGTAGGTGTAAATGGTAAACCACTGAGGTCCAAGTACAGAGCCTTGAGGCACAGAATAATCAAGAATGGTAGAATGAGAAGTAGCATTGCCAATGCGAACATATTGCGGCCTATTTGTAAGGTATGATTTACACCAGTCCAGGGCAAGATCTTGAATGCCAAGATAATAGTGAAGACGGGAAAGAAGAATATTGTGGTCAACAGTGTCAAATGCAGCACTTAAATCGAGAAGAATCAAAGCTGTGATTTGGCCATTGTCAAGTGATGTGAGAATGTCATTATTAACTCGAAGAAGAGCAGTTTCTGTTCCATGGTAGTGTTTATAAGCTGATTGATAGGGATCTGATAGGGAAAATTTATTGATATGGTTTGAAATTCTGTTAGAAACAATTCTTTCAATTCACTAAATGCATTAATATCTCAGTAGCATACATTATTTATGCAATTTCACTCCCAACAAGTGGTACGCATTTATTAACCTATAATCCTAATTCTGGTAACAAAATACCACACATATTGCACTTACTTCTCCATCATTGCTTTGATGTATTCCTGTGTAATGTATTTCTCAATTTGCCGTATCCATGTTGTGAAATAATGCACCCTCATTCCAGATGTGTGATCGTGTATAAGTTGGCATATTGCACCAATTGCATCTTCCTCTGCACTATTATCTAACCTAAACATATCAAATTCAGTAAGAATTTACCCAATGTGTGAAAATTACCCACAACATGTTGACAAAATATTCGAATAAATTCATTTATATTCATTGCATGGTAACATTCCTGTATATTAATGACCTCATTTACATATGCATCATCATTGAATACATGCAAATTTGACAAAAACGTTTCACAGCATCCAACTCATTATTTATAACATTCGGCCGAAGCCAGGCTAAGCCCAATAATGCTCAGAGGCTACTAAATTCAAGGGATGCCATCCGGATATGATGGGACAGGGATATGGGAAGAGGTCCGATTTTAGCTTAGACATGCTCTACAACCATCATGAACTGCCAAATCATACTAATTATGCCAAATCATCCATACTAATCATGCTAATTTAAAAAAAAACACTTTTATGTAAGTCTTACTAACTTACCACTGTTTTGTCAGAATTCTGTCATGGTGTTGTTTCATTTGAGCTTGTAAAGTTATCAGAAAGAGATGTAAGCTAAAAATAAATCAAATAATTAATTAGTTACTTGTCAATTAACAATATAATAGTTGTTTTTAACTTCCCAAGTAAGAAAAGCATTATGGCTTAATTAGTTGTTAATTTTCAATCAGCAACATAGAGTTGTTTTTAACTTTGGAATACCCTACCAAGTTAGAAATTGTTTACTTTCACAAATTTGAATGTATATTATGCCCGGGGGGGGGGCTACTCCCATTGTGGCCTGTACACCATCCGCAATAATGAAAACGCGTAAAAAGGGTCGTTTTTCGTGGGTAGGCACGATACGCGCGTATAGGGTGTCAAAAACATGAAAAATTGGAAAGAAGGGTAGCAAAATTGCAATTGCTAAATACGCGGAAATGAAATTTAGGGGCAGGAAATTTGATGTTAGGAATGAAATCCCTGTTTATAGGGTGTCGTTTTAGCCAAGGGTTAAATCCTTGTTTAGGGTGCTTTTCAAAAGTTGATTATCGTGGATGGTGTACAGGCCACAATGGGAGTGAACCCCTCGGGATATTATGTTCTGTAAATTATACGGTGAAAATCATCATTTTTACAGCAGAATGCTGGCAACTTAGTTGTCAGGTATTAAAAATTACGGTCAAAGTTTTACAGTGTAGAATAGGGTTTGTTTTCTTGTATGGTGCATTGAGGTTTATTAGGGTTAAGTTAGATTTGTTGAAAAAATATGGAATCAGGCCTATAAAATAATTCCTGTTCATTTGTGTTCAGTACCTGTCCATATGTAGAGACAATAAAACATAAAAACACGATAGCTAATTGATATTAATTAAGACCTAACCTGTATACTTAAAAGTAACACAGATTATGGTTAAACATTTCTTATCCATACCATTCTCGAGATTGTTCATCAATAAAGCTCTTGAGATTAGCCAGTTGTTTTTCATGATCAACATCAGACAAACCAAATTTATCCTGCAACAGATTGAAATAAGGAAGCAAATGAACGAATGAATGATGATAATAATTAGGATACTATTAATATGTTGTAAAATAAAATCACATCAATTTTAAAGTTATTTTACACAAAACATTCTTTACTCAATACTCAATATCTACAAAACAATGTTGAAAATTACAATATAACATATACAGCCTGTCTCAAAAAAAATTGTGCAAGCGAAAAGCGCCCTCTTTGGCAATTAGCAAATACCATTGTGATATGATGCTTACATCAGCGTCAAGGGCGCAGTCTTGGCTCTCAAATACCGTTTGTTCTGTTCAATTTGCTTGTTTCAATCTCGAGATATGTTTATTTAACAACGAAAGGGTAAAATCACAATTGTGCCACTTTTACTAGGGAGCTGTACATGTAAATCAATGATAGCTGTTATTGATGCGTCTAATGCACTCCCTCGGGGCTTGTGCATTAGACGCATCAATATCAGCGAGCGTGCATTATTTTGTCTAATTTCTCTCCCAACAAGTAATACGTGTTCATTAACCTATAAGTGTGCAATATTTGTTTGTCTTTTAACATGTCCTGAGTGACAGTAGAGAGAACAGTATTTACCATGATTTTTAATTTTACAGCAGAATGTGAAATATTTATTAATCTTTTAATCTGTTTTAACTTTAAGTGAGAAAAGAGAATCATTGTTGTGTAATTGATGCATTCTTTTGATTTCATGAAGGAACGTAACTCTTGATAAACTTAATGCTATCACTGAAAGCCCTCTTCCCTAGTAAAAGTGGCACAATTGTGATTTTACCCTTTCGTCGTTAACTAATCATATCTCGAGATTAAAACAAGCAAATTGAACAGAACAAACGGCATTTAAGAGCTGAGACTACGCCCTTGACGATGATGTAAGCATCATGTCACAACGGTATTTTCTAATTGCCAAAGAGGGCGCTTTTCACTTGCACAATTTTTTTTGAGACAGGCTGTACATGTATAATTATATTTCCTAACTTACTTTCAACTGGTTAAGGTTTCTGTCTACCAGACAAAAGTTGTTCAGAATTGCAATCTGAAATCATAGAAAAGAAAATTATTAATTTAAGAATGGCTATATATTTATAATTTCTATAAAAAGGAGAATAAACATTTTGGTGACCGTATTTTAGTTAAGCACATTATTTACAGTACAAAAGAAGAAATTAAATGCCATTTACCGTGTGTTGAATGTAGAAAGCAGGACATTTGGGTTGTTCTACGGTGGATTTCTTTTTGGAACTCTGATTGTTAGGTTTGTGTTTGTTACCCCATTTGTTGATGTATTCCGTCACAGTACCTGAAAAAAAGTTGACCATTACATGTTTATATATTTGTTACAGTTTCATGATTTGTAATATCTGTTACACCACCCACCACAAATAAGGAACTAATTTACAATATATTGTGGCATTAGTATTTATAAACAGGGAAGTGAAACAGGATTTGGGAAGTAATAATAACTTGGCAAACAGGTACATGTCTTTGTTGAATTGATTTAAATATTGTTTCTTTGTTTCTTTGTTTATAAGCTTATAGTTTCTATACATGATGCAAGAACAGGATAAAAGCTTTAATCAAATAGTAATCACAGTAATAGTAATATCAATGTTGAAGTTGATGTTGTTGGGTTTTTTGTATATTCTTTGTATATTTTGTTGAGTCAATTCCTTGCCCAACTTACTGGTATACTCCTGCAAGTTTGCTTGTAGCTCCTTCAGACTTGTATTCACAATGTTATTCTTGATATCATCACGGACATGAGATGCCTGCTCAATCTAGTAAATCAAAAGCGACAAATCAGTGACTATACATACATACAGGGTGGGCCAAAAACAACTTTACCCAATTAAAAAGGTTCATATCTCAAAATTAAAAAGTCTGCTTCAAATTATTTTTACATATTCGTAAAGAACATCTTCTTAAGAGTATTTGGTGAAAAACTATCCAAAAATGTATTAAATTAAAAACATGACGCTAGTTTTAAATCAAAGGGTCAAAATTAACTTTGTCCACGCGAAGGCCTACTAGCTGTCGCGTCGCATCACTTGCAATACCGAGTTCGATAGAGAATGAGAACCACTCAGTATACGCACAAATTTGTTCAGCAATTTTATATAACACAACCAAATAAATCAAACATACACAATTTAAATTTCAAGCTACGATATTTCGTCATGATATGCAGCTTTCATGCTGCAAAGATATAAAAACAATTCTCTTTACAATTGTAACCTCAGACCTCATTTTTTGTCATTTTTTGTTTAATTTTATCTACAAGAAAGTTTGCACTTTTTTGCGTTCGTGGTATGTTCGGCCGGTAAATTGTTGCGTCGACAACTGACTCTGGGGTTAGCTGCAAGTTCCCTTTGAACCGCTGCACTATTTGCAGTTGAACGGTCAGTTCTTGGACGTCCGCTCTGTGCTTTGCATCTATTCACCACACTTCCGAGGTTGTGAAAGTTGTTCATGTGTAGAGTTATGGTAGGTTTTGGCGGGACTCTTACGTTCGGAAAACGAATCCGAAATTGACGCTGCACCTCCAAAGAGCTTTCTGTTTTTAAGTATACCTCTGCCATAAAAGTCCTCTCTTGTGTTGTGAATTGCCTTATCTTGATACCTTGCAAACCTATTTAGAAATAAGCCACGCAGTCTCAAAATGCAGTCTCAAAATTTAAAATTCAAAACTTGCGCCAGATGAAACCTTTGTAATTGAGTAATTGTTATGCTAATTGTTGGTCAATGACATTAGTGAAGTTCGAGTATATGACAAATAAATGGGGATTAAAATTAATTGTATTTCTTGCATGCATATAAAACAATCATCACTTTTCAAAGACAAGCCAAACGTGTTTACTAATTTCATGTATGCCTATAAACGCATATGTATGCCTTACTCGTAACAATCGGACAAATCCCATTGAATTACGTGTGGACAAAGTGATTTTGACCCTCGGACGTAAAACTAGCACCATTTTGTTAATTTAGCTTCTTTTGCTTTTATTTCTTCATCACATACTCTTAGAAAGATATACATTTAGAATATGTAACATTATTATGAATAGCTCTTCTATAATTCGAGCAACCACCCTCTGAAATTGGGTAAAGTTGTTTTTGGCCCACACTGTACATCATCATTTTATTTTCATTCAAATCAACATACAATATATATATAAAAGACACAAAATTTGAATGAGGAGATGCTCAAAAGGCCTGAAGCGAGCACCCCCTTACACGGCCCTAAGTTACAACATACAATTACACAAACTTAACAAATAATAAAGAAAAAAGAAAGAGGGGAAGAACATGCAAAGAAAGAACATGCAAAGAAAGAACCAAAGTAAATACATTCAAAATTAAAGCAGATTGGGTGAAGAGCTTGCAGGTAAATTTTAGAGGTGAAACCTACATGAGCTTATAGATTATGTATTGCTTTAGGTAAATGTCGAATCTACAGGGCACCCCAGAAGTTCATTTACCTACATTTCTAATACACATTATATTATGAACAGCATATGAATAGATTTTCCCAAAGAGGAATCTGGTACACTTGTTTTGATATTTAACTCAAAACGTTTTTGGTCAATGTTAGATGTAAGAGATAAAAAAACATTTCATTGCATAATTCAAGAAAACCATACAAAAACATGGATACTTTAGCTCCTCACTCTTACAATAAATAATAGCCTGTTTTTTACATTGTTGGTCACAAAATGATGAATACAATGTTAGTGATATTACAATCAAACATTTAAAAAAATCTTAATTTTATGTGTGGGTTCAAATGAATAGCATGCTATATAAAAGATTTAATAAGTTCAGTTTGTGTCGGAACAGAAAGAGTAAAAATAATCACAACTGAAACAATGATGAGGAAGGTGAATTGTAATAAATACACTCATTGAAAGAACAAGATGACACTTGTACAGTCTTAAACTTGTCAATTCAATTTTTTTAAACTTCCCTTTCTTTCACCACCCATTTCCTGCTTTATCAATGATACATTGTTTTAGAAACATGATAATTTATGTATAACTTACATATTTTGTATGTATTGTTTATGCCAGTGCATGCATTAGTATTAGTAAGATTTAATCTTTTTAAAGTGCATGCATTATAGAAATGAAAGTATAAAATATTGTTTCATATAATTGATGGATATTTTTTCAGCTTACATTTTCGTTAATCATCCTAAAAGTAAGTACTGGGTAATCTGTGTAGTAATAACCTTCATCATGTCGTTGTGGCTCACTGTCAGAAGACCAATCCTGAACAAAAAGATAAAAAATAATTTTAATTATTTTTTTCTTGTCACTTTGGTCCATTTATTGTGACATGTTTTTCATAGCAACTTAAAAGTTGCTATCATGTCACAATAAATGGACCAAAGTGCCATATTGCATTTACTACTTTGACGCATTGGATGAAAATTATTGGCACCCTTTAATAATAACCCAACAATTTACCTTCAAATAAGCCTCTGTTGTGCGGAAATCTCTTTTTATTTAAAGTTAACTTCATATATATTGGTAATAAATGTATGTTTTGTTAAATTTAATTTTTCTTCCAGTTAGGATTTTTTTTTTTTGGTTGTTTTATAATGAAAAGTTTGATTGTGAAATTCGTTTGAATTACCGCTACTGGATACACCCAGGGTTCGCTAGTCTTCTATACTGTCTTTCTTTAACCATCACTAGAGAGTGAATTAATTGTTTTTATTACTGTTTCATCTGCACCTACCGTGACATCTTTCTTCAAAGTCTTTGGTAACCAATCGCCAAGATTTGAACCAATTTCATCTAAGTACCTGTCAATTGACAAGACATGGATTTTTGGAAGGTAAGCATGGTATTTAAAGTCAACAAATCTTTACAAACCAATCACATTGATTTCTGCACTGTGTTATGAAAAACAGAAACCAAAGTCAGATTAGCATGATAAGTTACTCTGCCATGCATGCACATCTGTTTTAACATAACTAGATTTTGATAAAATAAGATATATCACCAAAATATGAACTAAATGAATCATATGAGTGCATTGTTTAAATATAACGAATATTCAGAAACTATACTGCGCCAATAAAGTATCCTTACACTTGGAAAAGTAATCACAATTTCAAAACTGAACAATATTGGGGTAAATTTGTTTTTTTTAAGGATGCACTATCTAATCCGGCACATTATGACACCACATTGAATCCAATGTGAGCTCAAGAAGTAAAGTTACAAGCAATTGAATAGATGAAGGTCCAGTTTTAAAAGTGACAAACTGGCCTATACAAGATGCAAAATGATTCCAACAAGTGAAACAAAGAGACAACACAGTTTCTTCAATGAAGCATTATTTAAAGCAGTTTTTATTTCAGTTTTTACTTCTCTGTACTTTTCATAACTTTCATTTTATTTGTCAGTTCTTTTGTTCCAATTTTCTTTTGTTCCTTTTGTTTTACATTAAAGCCAAACACATAAATTAGCCATTCACCACTCTCAAACCAGATGTCTAGCCTGTGGAGTTTTGAATAGGCTAGTTTGTCACTTTTAAAACTGGACCTTCGTCTAATCAAATGCTTGTGACTTTATTTCTTGAAGTCACATTGGATTCAATGTGGTGTCATAATGTGCAGGATTAGATAGTGCATCTATTAAAAAACAAATTTACCCCAATATTGTTCAGTTTGGAAATTGTGATCATTTTTCCAAGTGTAGGCCTAAGGATACTTTATTGGCACAGTATATGTTTCATTTCTAGTTAACATATTGCTATAATAATACAGTTTGCAGGAAAAAGTCACTAAGATTGAAGAGACACTATGATAGTTTCTGAGATATTTCCAGGTATTAAAAAACTTGCATACTTGTCACAGCTGTATCTGAAATGGATATTCATAACATATTTTCAAATTGCTGGTTCACATATCACACACACTCAAAATGTTCACAAATAATGAAAACATACAATGGACAAAAATAATATTGAACATAAATCGTTTGCATTACCTTTGTCTTAATGTTGTCAGTGTCTGATACGACAGTGGTGCGCCCAAATATTCACTATCACTGATCGCCAGAGTTGTGTTTTTCAGCAATGCCGATCCCGTGTATTCGTTTACCCACACAAGAATTTGTGTCATTTCGGCTTTCTCCAAACCACCTGAAACAATGTCCTCCAACTGGTAAAAAATAGTTAGAATACTAGTATGAGTATTCTGCTTGTTCACTGTATAATGATGATAATGATAAGCAAACAATAGCATTCGGTGACTGTTGAAAATCATGTGCATTGTGGAACTCCACGTCCAGACATCAGATCAGTGGCGTAGCCCATGTAGCCCCTTGATCGCCATGATATTGAAAAGCTTGAAACATTTTTGTACTTTTTAGACCATTTTGACCATTTTCGTCAAGTTTTTCCCCATGAACGTTATGCTGGGTTTCCCATTGTTTTGAATTGAATCCGGGAATTGAATATGCTCACTGTCATGTAGCTTCCATTTACTTCTGTTCTGATATTGAATATCAGCGCATTATAAACTATTGCATATGTATCTGAATGTATAGCATGTATGGTGTCTTAAATTAACTTACCAACGTTATTTCTGTTTTAGAAATGTGTTCCTTTTAAGGTAAAATTTAAAAATGGTTAACTGCTTACGTGTTTGGTAATACTTTCATGATAGCACACCACACAGTCTTTGTATACATCCCAGTCATCAGGACATAGGGGAACACAGACTTGCTGGAAATATAAAAACGGTAAAATTCTTTATAATTATATAAAAAGTAAAATGTCTCACAAACAACATTGCGCTTCTTTCCGGGACTTCTTTTCAACATTTTCTAAAACTTCATCAAACACCTTCCCTAAAAATGCTGTATGACAAAGACAATATCAATCCATCAAACTCATGTAAGCAGAAGTTGCAGAACAGCAAATGATATAAAATTATTGTACATTACTACTGATGAACCGCATGATGAAGGCAGGTACAAAGCCGAGGCTTGAGAACAAGCAGCCCCTAGTACATTAAATAATCAAAAAAACAAAAACAAATAAACACAAAAACATTTAAAAAAAAAAACAATTACCCATCTTATAATAATACAATTTTAAGCAAATAAATAATTAAGCAGTGTTTGTTTGATAAATGGTATACTGAACAATACAGGTCTAGTCAACAAAAACATGAGAGGCAGTAATTACATTTTAGATACCTTAACATGCTATTTTTGAATTCAGTTATACCAGTTTAGTTTCTTTAATTTCACTTGACAAACTATTTGCTGGAGGTTGATTGTCAACAGAATGATAGATGACACATTCCATAATGTGATGTACAGCAGCAAACGTGTAAGATTATAAATATTATTTGTATGTCTTTGCCAAAGACGACCAAGGAATTTGATTTACTGTATAATATCCGGGATAATATCAGGGCCGTGACACTCGTATTCAATCCCTGTACAAAAAGTGAAGTCACTTTACGGCAGTTTGATTGACATATCGGCAGTTTGAGTGACGGTTGTTAGGGAGTTTGGTACCAAGTTTGGTACCGTAGTAATTGATTGACAGTTTTGGTAGTTTGGTACCCTAAATTTTTCCAAGATGGCGCACATCGACTGCCAATTATTCGGACCCTTTCCAGCAAAAATGCAGCTTATTTAGCCAGTCTCGTCATGGGGTCATCGAAGAGAATATTTTCCTAGCATATTGAGCTAACTCCTCAGCTATTTGGTTTTTCACGATATGATAGTAATGGAAAGATTCGACCAAATGTTCGCCGTTTTTCGCCATTTAATTTTTTTTGAAACGATGACGTAAACATGCATCATCTCTTCCACAGGTGATACACTCCTACACAGCTATGCCATCACATGCATGAAGGCGCATAGGCTGAATGACTGACTTCATTTGCGCAAACGAGTGGCTTATCCTATAGTATATTAGTACTCGAGAATCCTTGATAATATTATACCAATGTATATAAGAACAGATATTGGAATAATGTGTGTTCCAATATGTGATGTGACGGGAGAAAATGACAGAAAGAGGCATTATTTTTATTTCATTAGGATTAGACATTGGATCAGGTTTTATACAAAAACTGAATTATACTTCTATTGATCCACAATCATAATGATATGGTTACGCATTTTAAAAGCATTTAAAAATGCTTTTAAAATGCGTAACTCATTTCTAACTATGCAAGGAATTTGTTGCCCTGCTAGCTGCTTGTGAGCAGCTTGTGAGTAGGCATATAGACGAATCCAATTCCACGCATTCCTACACCTTAATGGCTGCCAAAGTTGGGTCCCCGACGGCTCCCCCGGTCCCCGCACTCCGTGCATCCGCGGGTATTCATGCTTGTCGGTGAACTTTAAAAACACCCCCTTTTGCAGCTCGTTTCGCGAAGTTTTTAGGGGAAAAACACCCCTTTTTTTAGCGATTATTATTTACCCTTCGACAATACCTCTATTTTCGCTAAAACGCGAACGATATTTCTAATATACCCTTTTCTGGAAGAAACGCGTAGGCTGCTCGATGAAAATACCCTTTTTTTTCAATTTCGCGAACATGTGGTTTAAAAAAACACCCCTTTTTTGTGTGTTTCGCGAATCGCGTTTCTTCATCTGAAAACACCCCTTATTTCGCGAAATTTTCGACGAGCATGAATACCCGCGGATGCGCGGAGTGCGGGGACCGGGACGGCTCCATCTCACCTAAAATGTGAAATGATGCGGCCTTGGAGGGTATTTAAAACTGCATTCTATCACCTGTGTTACACGTAGACAAAAGAATAATGACAGTGTACAACACAAAAGAATCTAATATCGAATTTTAAGCGGCTTTAATCCACCCAATTGGGCAGTCACTACACCAGTTTGGTGCATGCGGGGACCCGTCATCACTGGTCATGGCCGACCAAATCCTGACCATGACTATGACTTGGCTCGTTGGATTTGTCTATAGCCTACGTCATAAGGAGACTAGCACATTCCCCTTATTTGAAAGTATTTGAATTAGCAATCAAGGAAACAAAATATGGACACGCATATAAAATGACAATAGGCCTACCTTGATCTCGAGAAGATCACTAATAACAGCCTGTCGTAACCTTTCCAAATGAAGAGCAAGCCAATTTTCAGGTGCATCTTTCGGGATTTGGGCAATTCTGAAATAAACGAGAAGTAAAAGCTAGAAAGTGCACTTTCTCCATTGCATATCCCATTCCATTTGTTATTTTTCTCGTAACGCATTGTAAAAAAAGCAATTCAATTAGAATTTGATCTGTTCAGATAATCCGTTACAATAATCTGTTCATTGCATACCACCGGGAATGCAACAAAGCAAAATAATGTCGTTTTTCCATTTTCTGGAATGCCTTGAATTACTTATCAAGCAAACTGCATAGGACGGCGACCGATGACAAAAACGACGACGATAATGAAATAATGTATCTGTTAAAAGTTGTATAACTTGTAATTTTATATTCACATGAACTTACCTATTGTTAATGGTGTGTTTAAATCCTTCCCATGTTTTGACCTTCCATTGTTTAGGTCTACCAACTATTTCAAAGTCTTCCATCTTTGCTACATATGCCACGTAATCTCTGTCACACCTTAAAACGATGCAAAAAGTTTCATGAATGATGAAATATAGAAGCACATGACAGAAGCTATGTTGGTTACAATAAACTTGTAATTCGTGTCAACAAACATGACAAAGGTCTATTTATATATTTATTTATTATTTATCAAAACCATATTTATATACAGGGTTACCCTTCAGAAAAATCTGCTGTTACAGGGGATCTGTATCATAAAATAATTATCTAATTTGGTTAAGAAAATGTGTTTTCTCAGATTTTTTGAAACTTGGTTTATCAAAAATTGATTTAATTGCACTTGGTAAGTTGGCCCAATCTTGAATGGCAATAAAAAAAAACACTGAGAGCCAGAAGTGACTGATGGTAGTAGATTTAGAAACATGAAACCATGGAAATAAGAGAATTTCCATGATGAAACATGATCTGTCCGTATTCATGTCCGTATTCATGTATTCTGGTTTAGTGTGGGGTGGGGTGGGGTAACTGGGGGACTAAGCTCTGCATGTGTATAGGCTATACGCAGTATGTGTTTGATTAGACTTACCGTTCCTCCTCTTGTATTATTTGAAGCACAGTTTTTAGTACCAAAGGATCATCTTTGGCTAAAATCATAAATTTCCTCATCAGATTTGTAAGTTGCACCTGAAATTCGTCCTACAAGAAATAATTTAAAACAATATCCATAAAGCTGTAATCATATAATGACCTCAATCAATATTGTTTTGAATGAAAATGGCATCATTTTCATCGTAATTTGTTATGTTTTGTTTTACAGTTATTTCTTGTTTGTATTTTAAGGCAGAGAGAAGTTTTAAAAAACTCTACTGGAATCGGAATAACATGCATCGTCTTATACGAATTTAGCGTTGAAGTAGACAAACTCACCGAGCGCTGGTCAATACCGGTAAAGGAAGTCACAGATAACTGAAATTGAGCAGCAAAAACGATTACATAATAACACAAACTGGCTATATTATAATTTTGGTCATGTGACCATAAACTCATTCAATTATTATTAGAAATCAATTCTTCAAAAATGTAAAAATAACAATTATTATTTATGGTACATAAGCAGGGATATCCCTGATATAAGTCATCAAGTTTCGTGAAACAGAAGATAGGGCCTTTTAAAAATAATATGATTCGATATTCTGGTATATAATGGTTCAGTTCGACAGCGAAAACTGACTTCATTGAATTGTTCTTTTACTTTATGATCAAAGTAAGATTTACCTTGCGACTCGTGGTAGCTCCTTGCTTGTGGGCGGCATGCAAGATGTCAAAGCGAGATTTTTCTTGAAACTTAATCCTGTGTGAACAGATTATTGAAGAAACGTAAAAATATTAACAATGATCTTATTGAAGCATGTTTAATAGAATGGTTAACTATTAGATATGGCGTAAGGACATGAGGACAAAACATCAGTTAAAATTAAGTTTAATAACTCTCATATCAGGGGAAACCTACTCAATTTGGCCGAGAATCTAAAGGTAGACCCATTATTTATACAAATTTCCAAGAAAATTAACATTATTACTAGCTCTATTTGGTGCATTTTAAAAAGTTGCAAATCAAAATGATCACGCAGTTGGAATCAAGCAGGATTGATATAACGTGGAGAAGCAATAGATTACGTAACGCATTGTTCCTTTGTGCCGATTTGATTTGCCGACAAGCTATTCACCCGGGCTATTCATCGAGAGGTACCTTTTGTTCAGGACAAAAGGGTTCCGCCATTAAATCGGTATCTGACCTGCCAGCGTATTAACGCTTTACCAGGCATGCTACTGTCAATAAGTGATCAAAAGAATGTCATGTGAAAGCGCCCACTTGAGCGAAAGGTACCTTTTGTTCTTATACAGCCCACGGGTACGTTTGTGATTGAGTCTTCGCCAGCACACAAAAGCACACTTTACCGTCGACGTAGAATTATTTACCGTCAACCTTAATTTTGGCGCCTCATTTAAATACCAATTTCCATTTTAAAAGCCAGGGGCAAGTGAGGGAGTGAAGGAGGGGTCAAAATTCGTTGTTTTATTGGAGCGTGGACAACCTGTTCTTCGCACGATTATGTGAAGATGGTCGACGCAGGAAAATAACGATTTCATTGACAATTTGCTCACACAGCTAGACAGGCGATATAGCGAGTAGCGATTCAACTATGAGTGAATTTGACAGAAATGAAGGCTGCGTATACGGTTTCATTAATCATTGTTAATTGAAGATAGAACATTATTTCTGTTAATGATTGATGGCTTGTGTGTCGAGTCATGATTAATAACGAGATGTGCGATCATATCAAATGAAAAAGATGTGCTGCTCATTTTAAAGTAATCAAGTCAAATGGATAGGGAGCTGTAACCGGCACAACAACATAATAATAACACATGAAAAATAGAACACAAAATTATTATATAGAAGTTAAGAGGTAATGTTGGTGATTTTACGTACGAGAGTACTGTGATATCTCTGGATCAGAGAAGATCCCCGGAGAAGATCACATTTCCTCTGTGGATGAATATCAATGTCAATATCTTCAAGGTCATTTTGCTACGCTGGAAAACCTCGCTCTATAAGATTAACTAAGATCTGGAGCAGTTGCTTCAATGTTTTCTTGCAGGCCTAGGCCTACACATTCATCACAGCAAATATTGTTAACTGAACTTCTTGTAATATTATACAGGTTATCCACGTGACTCATGTGTGACTTCTAACAAAAGGCGCTGGTTCCCGTAGTAGTCCTCATTCAAACTCATTCACTTACACTTACACTTACACTACAGTTTGATGGGAGAGAGTAGGCTTACGCCTTTAAGTACCCCATATCTTTCCAATGTCTGTCTAGTTGTGATTTGAAGGAGTTTGTTGTCATAGCATTTACGACGTAGGATGGCAAGGAGTTCCAATGGTTAACAACTCTCTGTGAGTAAAAATCGTGTCTGCTCCTGAGTGTAGCCTTGGTTTGAACAGCTTCTGACTATGTCCTCTTGTGTCTGTAGTTACTAGCTTGAAGAACCTGTCTTGGTCCACTCTCTCAAATTGATTTAAGATCTTGAATGTTTCGATTAAGTCGCCCCTTATATAGTCTTCTTTGCTCCAAAGTATAAAGCTTCAGCTTTTGAAGTCTTTCCTGGTAGGTCATCTCTCATCTGGGACCAAATTAGTAGCTCTTCTTTGAACTTTTTCCAGAGTGGTGATATCTTTCTTTAATTCGTGACTCCAAGCTTGAACACAGTATTCCAGGTGTGGTCTGATGTAAGCTTTGTAAAGCATGGTGAAGCTGTCTCTAATGAATTTGAGTGTGCGTTTGATAACCCGCAGAATTCATGGCCTTCTGGGCTGCTTTAGTACATTGAACGCTCGACTTGCAGTCACTAGTCAGATAAACACACAGGTCTTTCTCTTCCTGTATGGTTTCAAGCATAACACCATCCATTACGTATAGTCAACTTTTTTTGCACTTCCCTGCGTTGCATCTAAGGAGCCACTTGTCTTTGAGGACCATTTCTGGAGCTTATCTATGTCACTTTGGAGTTTATCTGCACTCTCTGGAGTTTCAACAGTGGTGAAAATCTTGGTGTCATCAGCAAACATTTGTATACTGGAGTTCACATGTTGTGGCAAGTCGTTGATGTACAAAATGAACAGCAGCGGTCCCAACACTGATCCTTGAGGAACTCCGCTAAGCACATCTGCCTGGTTTAAAGTAGCATTTCTTACGGTGACTGTTTGTGTTCTTCCCATTAAGAAATCCTGGATCCAACTCAGAACTTTTCCAGTGAAGCCATACGCATTTAACTTGTTGATTAATCTCTTATGTGGCACCGAGTCAAAAGCTTTTGCATAGTCCAAGAATATGATGTCACAAGTAAATTTGTAGGCATGATTTTCCTTTCATAAAGCCGTGCTGTCTTAATAATAGTGCACCATGTTTTTCAACTTGTTCCGTCATCTTCTTCTATGGTTTCCATTATCTTACATGGTATACACGTGAGGCTCAATGGCCGGCAATTTCCTGCACTCTTTTTGGAACCTTTCTTGAAAATGGGAATCACTCTGGCAGTCTTCCATTCTTTGGGTAAACTTCCTGAATCCAGTGATTTTCTGAAGAATAGGTACAATGGCAATGAAACTTCTTCGCTACATTCCTTCAACACTTTTGGATGAACACCATCTGGTCAGGCTTTATTTTGTCCAGTTCTTTCTTTACATCCTCTGGTGTAAACACTACATCTTCTACTTCCTCTCCAATCACAGAATCTAACTTGTGTGAATACTGACTAGAAGAAAATACTCCCGCTGCTTCTTCATCATTTTCTGTTAGGTTCCCATCCTCTTTCTCCACTTGTGCTACTCCAAATTTCACTTTCTGGTTCTGCCTTCTGCTTTTGGCTTTTGGCTTGGATTTAAACTCCTTCATAAGTTTTTGCTCATACTTCGCTTGCGCTTCCCTCACAATCTTTCTTGTAGCATTGTTCTGATTATTCTTCATAGTCTTTATACTGCTTTGATTTTCTGTATCTTTTATACACATTATACTTTTTCTTCACAGACTTTTCCCCCTTGGAGTTCAACCATGGCGGTTTGTATCTCTTTTTTGTCTTTTTCTGTGGTATGGTTGTACACACTCTTAAACAGTTGCCATGCTTCTTCGCTGTCGAGATCTTTCATCTTCTCTTCCCATTTGATGCTTTTCAGATCATGTTTTATACTCTCGTAGTCTCTTTTGTTGTAATTTAACTTGTCTCCTGGTAGCTCGTCTCTGGTAGAGATTTCAGCATTACATACATAAGTCCATGACAAACCCACATGGTCGCTTTTACCTAGGGGTGCCATATCTTCCAGGTTTTCCACCATAAATTCTTCATTTGTGAAGATGAGATCTAGTGTTGATGGCTTTTGCCCCTCTCTGTATCCGGTTGGTAATTTCCACACGCTGAACCAAGTACATGTCGTTTACCGTGTCAAAGAAGATGCTGGCTATATAGGTGGGTGTCGGCAGCCCTGACTTGTCCCGGTGACTTTTCCATTCTTCCAGTTTATTTCGGGAAAGTTAAAGTCTCCAAATAGGAGGATGTGACTGTACTTTATCTCTTCAATCTTCTTTCAGCTCGTTCTTATCTTCACTACTATTTGGACTGCGGTAGCAAACTCCAACAAGAAGACTGTCTCCCCCAACCCCACACTGAGCTCTCGTCGAACTTGGAGTCATTTAATGGTTGACAGGCCGTAGCTTGCATTGAGTCGTGCACATACATAAGTACTCCTCCTCCACTGGCGGATACTTCGTCATTTCTGAAAAGTGTGTGGTTGTCAAGGTTAACTTCGCCATCTAGAACTGAGCTGTCGCACCGGACTCGGACCGGTGACGCCGATAATCTTAGGCTTCAACTCATCAATTGTCTCTTGGAACTCTCCCCGTTTATTCATGATTATCTTGCGTTGGTGTGATAACAGTGATGAAAAATTTGGGTGGGGTTTACTTGGATTGCAATCTTCATGCTGCTTTCCATTTGTATCATTGTCTATATACTTTTTAGCACTATTTTTTGCAATTTCCTTTTTGGTACATGTTTATGGGTGCAGAAACGGTGACACTGTGCTTAACATCTCTTGATGCTTGGTTTCCCCTTCTTGCGTGTTGTCTTCCTGACACAGGCTGGGGTGTTTCCCGACTATCGGCTACGGTAGTCTTGATGCTTGCAATATTATCTCCCCTGTTTGCAGTTGGTCCACTTGACGACTGTGGGGTGTTTTCATTCTGAGCGGTGTATCCCGTTCTTGCAGAAAGGCCACTTGACGTCTGCTGGGTTTTAATGGTGCAGTGTGCTGGTGCTGGTGCAGATGCTTCTGTGCTATATTTTGTAGCACTGTCCTTACTACTTCCCACCAGTTGCTCCTGGTAAGCTGGAGATATGATCATCTATTTTCCACGACCTCGGAGTTACTTGCATAACTTTGGCGGGCTATTTTGAAACAGTCATGAAGGTACTTCTTTTGAAAATCCTAAACAAGTTATAGCAGTCGTTGATAGGATATGCAGCTTATAGAACACGGATAACCTCTATAACATGAGAGCTAATATGCAATTATGCTAATCGTCGTTTTACAAAATAGCTGTTGCGTTTTATGAAATTGTTTTACGGAATTAACCTGAACATAGAACTGTTTAAATTGATTTTCTAAATGTTTTGGCATTTTACAAAGTTAAAACGTAGTCCAGGTAGCTTAATTCAATCCATTAGGCCTACTACATTTTGTAATCATCAAGTTATCAGCCATGAGTCGGCCTTTACATTACGGTTACGGTATATGACATTGGCCAAAACAACTGATTATATTAGAAGTTACGGTATTAGCAAACATGATAAGGGTGACTTGTACAGGTTACTTATGTTATAGGGAAATCACACTGATTTAGGAAGTTGTTTGTTTGTGTGAAACTTATTACTTCCTCTACTCATGCGGCATGTAACAGTATTGAACACATACCCTATACAAAATGCTGTACATATCTTTGTGTAAACTAATCTTCAACCTTAACCTGTTCAGGGCGACGCGTTTGGTTACCTCGGCTTCCCAATTAAAGTGATATCAAAAGATGCACATTTAACAATTAAAATGTAAATGTAGATGACATACTACTGTATAGTCTAACGCATTAATCATGACATGGGTCATGTCCTTGTTAATCAAAATCCTCCCTTGGTTATGTTATAACGATATACGATCATCCTAAAATATTTAAAGTAAGTTCTAGATGTTATATTTTATTGTTTGCTTTAAAGGGCTCGGATAGTAACGTTTGCACAGATTTCTTTTGGAACATTAAGAGCACATCAGACATATCGAATTGCATTCTCAATATGAGAGATGTCATTGTCCATGATATCAAATAAGTAATTTTTTGAAATTCGCGAATCGCGATATAATACAAATTTTATGGCAAATGATTAAAAATTGATATTTTTGATATTTAACAGTCCTCGAAGTAAACTTTATAAATCTAATGATATGTACTTAAAGGAGTATTTCGTGATCATAGCATCTTTTATGACAATTAATTTTCAGTATATAGTATTTCTACGAAAAAAGCTTATTCCCAAAATGTATACCTTCAATAGGAAAGATCTAAATTTGTAAATGATCGTCGGGTTTTCCTCCCAGCTACATATACACTTTAAGTACATATCATTAGATTAATTAAGTTTACTTCGAGGACGGATCAGCAATAGAAAAATATCAAATTTAATAATTTGCCATAAAATTTGTATTGTATCGCGAATTTCAAAAAAATCAAAATTATTTGATATCAGAAGGACATTCCTATTCAGAATGTAATTCGATATATCTTATGTGCTCTCATGTCCCAGAAACCAGAATAAAATACTGTGCAAACGATGCTATCCGAGCCCTTAATAATATGACTTACTGTTCATATTCTCGGCGTAGATTCTCCCATTGACGGGTCATGTCTGTATCCTTCTTCTTCTTCCTCTTGCTACCGATTTTGCTGACCAAGTTATTCTATTCAAATTATAAAACAAGAGTAAAATAATTTATAGCCTTCTTAATGAGTAAATAGGGGAGAGCGGGGAGTGTTCGCCCTAGGGGCAGGTTCGCCCACCCCTTGTTTCTCAGTACTACGGCTATCAGGGAATTTGGTGATGGCAAAATTAGGTGCCATAACTTCTCATTAGATATTAGCTACGCGACATATAGGGACGTGTTCATCGAACTGCAGCCAAAACAAAAAAATTACACCAAAACGTAATTTTTTCTTGCATTCATAATGTTGTATTATCATTGATACATAAATACAGATGGTTTTAATGGAAATCTGTATTGGGAACATATGGGATTTGTCAAAGATTTAATGCAGTTATAATCTCCTTATTCGATTTGTGTTTTGCATACCCTGAAGAAAATACAAAAATGTGCACAAGGGGCTCGTTCGCCCTTTTGAGGATGGGGCATGTTCGCCCTATATCTTCCCCGGGCGGACTTACCCCAAACTGGAGGGCGAACCTGCCCCATCAGCGTATTATGCAAAATATTGATAATTAAACCATTAAACAAGGTAAAACTATGAAAAACATGTTCTTTTAAAGTTATGTGATATCGGTATTACTCATACCACAGTTTATGTCCTAATCCATTTCTCCCCGAAGTTGTAAACATGATACGTTTAAGCTCACTTTGGACCCCTATACATTTTACCCTGACCCGACCCCTGCAACAAATCTAGTGACTCCCCAGAAGAGAATGAATGCCCTGTATACTCTTGCTAAATGTTTGCATTGAATATGTTATTGTTATGCAATGTTTAAACCTTTTTTGTGATTAGGGTGAACTTACCCCACCATATGGGCGAACCTGCCCCAATATGGGGCAAGTTCGCCACTTTGCAAAACTTTTTGTTTGCTCTATCCTGTTGCTATTGTAAGGCCTATAGGTCTGGGATTGTGGTCGTATATAGCTAAGACATATCTTTCACATGGGCTAATCAGATCATCCCTAACCTTAAAATTGACATCGCTAGGCTGGTCAGAAAAAAATAGGGCGAACACTCCCCGCTCTCCCCTAGTACTCTCAGCTGGTTAAAATTGCATGTTACACTGATTACATTACATCAATTCGTCAAGAAAAGTGGTCCAATTTGACAAATATAAAAATTGGTTATTGTAAATGAAATAGTTATCATTCAATATCTTTGGATGTTGAGAAAACAATTCATAATTAATTTTCATCATTACATATATTTTCACGACTTAAAACGAATTAATTCATAATCCATCATTAATTTGGCACTAAATGTTTTAGTAAATTTGAAATGCCACCGGTATCGTTTCCTCAACACCCCAAGCATTTCAGTTAATGGCTAATTTTAATTTCATTAGACCACTTTTTATGATGAATTAATCTCTTCATTATTATACAATACTCGGACAGATAACATTACAGATTCCGACTGTTTTAATTAAAATAACAGATACATTTAGAATATATAATATCAGAATATGCTTTTCAATAGGGCCTATATTTGCATCATTCAGCGACCTATACGCAGTGACCGAATAATATCTTCAGGCTGTCAAGTGTCAACATGACCAAGAGCATTGCATGATCATGATTTACCATTACTGACTATCGAAAGTGGATGTTATATTAAAACAGAGTAAGAACCTATTCATGTTTACCTAGTAGGCCTGCAGTAGGCCTATGTATTTTTATTTTCTTCATAAAACTGCTTATTTTCAATTATCAACAAATCGTTTAGCAAATAAGCATGTTTAATATTATCTGCTGAGAAACATAAATTCGCCAAACTATGATGCCGTTAGACTTGTAATAATCATGATATAGGAGCAATGAAAATGCCAAAGCTGTTGCACAGGCCTGTGAAAACACAATCATAAAAGTGTATGTTTAATTCCGTAGCATACCATAAACTTACCATTTTATTCAGGATTCAATCCCTATCGATGTAGCCTATTCTATAACAAGCAAAGGTATAAGACTATCTTTCCAGTTACAGCGTATCCGCCTGTGTTTCCGTGAATTCATAATACGCAATGCATGCGATATATGCGGGGTTTTACCTGCGTGTATTTTTAGCCGACATTCTAGACGACACAATCTCTCTTTAAGATTTAAAGGGACGCCCTTTACTATGATTGTTTGTGACAGTATGGAACTTTTACCTGGGAATGAGATTATATCACATATGGGGTATATTGATTGATGGCATGTTTGGCAGCTATGGTTTGATTTCTAACTATTTCAGCCTTTAGCCTAAACAAATTTGTCAAAGCAGACTCGTTTTGAAAAATTATGAGATAACCAAAGTTTATTTTATTCATTTTAGCGACAAGATTCACATGCATCCAAGTCCGGTAGAACCTTCTAAACTTATTCAAAAGTAGCCTAATGTTGAAATTTTGTCAAGGAGATAAATAGATAGGCCTATCTACTTGAGGTGAAATATATTATTTGCTCTGCTATTTTTTTTCCAACAAATATTTCATTGATTGCCTCATGATCATACGCCCGCGGATCTATTCAAAATCACTCTCCTGTATCGAAGCGAGGTCGCGTATTTAGCAAGTTTTGAAGATTTTGCACGTACAATTACAAAATTAATGTGCAGACTGCGTTGTAAATGCACAAAATTTTTCATTTGACAAGAGTGTCAACTACAGGGTGTCCCCCAAAAAGAGGCCTCTCATTGCGCCCTCTTTTTCTCCTATTTCAGAAAAGTTGATACATTCTCAAAATACGAAATAATTACACGAATGATGGACCACGTTATACGTGTTTTAAGTTAACGTGTTTAAGTTAACCAGTGAGGATGTGGTAGAACTTCTTGTGTTTATTAACTAGGCCTACCACATATTTACCTTTAGAGATAAGATTTACCACCAGCTTTTTGGTACTGCGATGGGCAACCTGGTATCTCCGATTGCAGCTAACATATCGCGGATGCTCAGCAGGCAATTGCTACGGTACCCCTAGATTGCAGACCGAAGCTATGGCTGCGTTATGTAGATGACAGTTTGAAAAAAAAGCGTCCATATGCAGAAGCTTACTGACACATCAACCAAGTTGACAAATCGAGTTCCATAAACATAATAAAGTGGTACTTTTAAATTGAACAAGAATCCAAAGGTAGCCTTCTATTCCTGGACACGTTGATAGTGAAAAAGGAACACGGCACTGCAAAGTTACTGGTCTACCGCAAGCCAACACATACAGACCACTACCTCAACTATTAATACCAAAAACTTGGTGTGATATGTACGCACATTGTAGGCTTACAACAGGAAAGACGGAAGAGAAGGAAGGACAAAGGGGAAGAAGAGAAGAAAGTCAACGAAGCCTTTGGAAAATACGGGTATCCTGATTGGACTTTTAAAAAGGTCAAAGACCACAAGCCCAAGAAATTGAATGAAAAGACTGATGATAAAACCAGAAGTAGGGGCATGGTTGTGCTTCCGTATGTTAAGGGTGTTACAGAAAGAATTTCAGAGTCACGAAGAGTTGCAACATGTCTACTGCGAAGAAACCGCACAGCACTCTCAGACAAACGCGATCCTAATAACACCACGGATGCATTATACAAGATACCCATGCACGAACAAGAATAATATATTGCCTTAAAATGTACTTTCTTTCATTTTAGAGTGTTAACCACTCAAAAACGGGTTGTCCTTCGTTCAATTAACTGAAAGAGTGGAAATTCATTATGTTACATTTAGAGAGTACATCATTGTGAAACGGGGTTTGGGTCTCCGCATATATAGAGCACAGAAGTGAGGCAGAGAAAGTGAGCAAAGCAGTAGGGCCTAACCACCAGAGCAGGCAGAAAGGAATACAACTAAAACATAATGTCGTAAGTTCTACTAAGTAAAAGTTAGTAAAAACGATGTCTCGTTCTACTAATCAATGATTTGTACGGCATGACAAGCGATGCTATATATTGGTTAGGCATGCTTAACTAACGTGCCTTACCAACGAAATGATTAGTACGGCATGGGTTTTACGAATTTCAAACCTGCCGTACTAACCTATAGGATCGTAAAAACGATGTCTCATCCTACTAATATTGGTTAGTTGGACAGGCTCAACTAACTAATATTGGTTAGTTGGACAGGCTCAACAAAGATTAGAACTCGTTTGACTGGCGGAACGAATCAGTTGTACAAATGTGATGTACGATGGTTGTGAAGGTGGAAAAGTAGGCCTATGCATACAGGTAATATTTCAAGTTATTTCTCTCAAAATGAGCACTAGATATTGTATTGATGGTGTAAGCTTCTTTTCTGTATGATCAGAAATGCTGTGCACATGTACATTGTGGTCGTAGAGACTAAAAGTCATAACTGCGTCACATCGCATGTAAGCTTATACATGTAGCTTTAAGCTTACATGCGATGTGACACAGCATCGTGACTTTTAGTCTTTACGACCACAATGTAGGGCCTACATGTGGCACAGCATTTCTGATCATACAGAAAAGAAGCTTACACCATCAATACAATATCTAGTGCTCATTTTGAAAGAAATACCTTGAAATATTACCTGTTAGCATAGTTTTTCACCTTCAAGTTTGTCGTTGCACAACCGCTACTCGGTCAGTCGTCTGCAAGCGTGGTCGAGTGCAGAACACATGATCGAAACAGCGGGAATGTTTAAAACATCGTAAAACCACCAGAGCTTTGTAAAACCAAATGGTACAACGAGTTCGTAAATGCTGCGATGACAGGGTTTACGAATTATCGATGCTGTACTAAATGTTGCATTGTCGTAGAACTTCCAAATCCAATTGGTAGGACCCACTCAACAACTATTATTCCTTCATTTACGAGTCTTGCATACGTCCGCTTAGTTACATATATCGTAAGACATCGTAAAAATTGGTAGAATGCGCTCAAGCAGTTTATTTTACTAATTTAAATTAGTAGAACACAACGAAAAACAAGCTTTTGTTTCATACGCATGCACAATTCGGCCATCACTGACCATGTCGTCAACAAGAATCATTCTATAGGAAAAGCTGAGGTCTGCGGCACGGGGCAAAATACTCACTTGATGAAGGAGGCTATAGAAATAAGCAATTAGTGGAGGGCACCACCATGAATAGAGACGAAGGATAGTACCAATTATCTTACATAGCCTATATTTGATGAGTTTCGAATCTGAAACAGGGATCTAAAAAATTCCTTGAAGGAAAACCAACTGGCGACTCCAAGATCAACGCTGGAACGCGTCGGTTGCCAATAGCAATTACCACCCATCAAGTGTTGATAAAGACAACATGTGCTGTTGAAACGTACACAGGTAAATGAACTTTTTGGATCGGATACTAAGAGCCTTATCTACTGAGTATTGGTATTATTAAAAATGACTAAGTTCAAGATTGTCTTTAAATACAAAAAAAACACATCCCGAGTGCAATCATTAAACAGCATTGCCATTAGGCACTGCATGCATGTAGCCTACTTTCACTTGAAAGTGGCTGTTTACTGTCTTTTCAACTTGCTGCTGTGCAACAGGTGAAGCAATTTCTACAAGTTTGCCTCTCTCTGGAATTTGATAGTTGAATCATTTTTTCCAAGCCTCTAAATCTACCCATGCCAAGTGTATGGCGTTATTGTGAAAATAGAGTGTTTTGCCAAGTTTTGCTAAGTACGAGCGTAGCGCCATAGAACGTATCATTTATGTCAACTCGATATGAATTATTATATATTAAAAAATGCATTTCAATTATGCTAATAACGTGAAAATCGATTTTTAATAAGGTTTCTATTGTTTTCCAATTGCCAATTGTCATTTTACATTTAGAAATTCGGTATCGTCCAGAAAAGAAGTTGTTCCGTTCCTATAATTAATAACATAAATAAAACATACAAACCTCAACACACATAACCCGCCCCAACAATTTTATATAAAAAAATCCACAACAAACATACAAACAAACAACCAACCAAACAAAAGTGTTATTTTGTTATTTTCTACTCACATCTTTTCAAGTTCTGATCAATGACATCCCCAGATTGCCTCTTGTGCCTTAGATAGCTTTAAGTATGATCAAGCCCTGGTAAAGTAGAACACGTTGTTTCCCGTCTACATTCACCATGTTCACAATAACATCTGATCACAGAATAGGTATACAGAGGCCTTTTTTCTATACTCAACAACATAAAAGCACGTCATGATGACAATTATGTACAGATAAGCTGTAATTGTGTTAAGCTAAATATATCCGGTACGTAGTTCTAATGGGGTAATTGCCATAATAGAGTACCCATCGACAGCAGTACAAGATTGACAATATTAAAGGAGTTATCAGATATTTTCTGCACAACATATAATTATTTTGTTTAACTTCTCTACCAAATATAGGCGGTCTCTCTGATCCACACATAATAAATACACTGTAAATAAAAATATTGAATGTTGAGTAGAAAAAGGAAAATTTAGGGAATGGGCTTTACCGGTGGGCTTAATGCTTAAGGGCTATTGGTGTCATTATTAAATTTGAGGGCAAAATGGGATATGGGATGGGACTTCTTTTGTTATATACTCGCAGTTATTTTTCTTGTTATTTATACCCTTCTGTTTTGTTATGTTTCGTATACTTTCTTTTTATTTACAACATAAGTCATGTCTCTTTTGGGGATCAAAGGTATAGCCCTGAAAAGGATTGTTTGGTTTGTCTTTGCTTCTTTACAAAATAACTAAACAAGTATATAGAAAAGGAATATTAAACAATTAAAAGCTAGATTAGTGTAGGGCCTATATAAGTGAAAGGCAAAGTTGCAATTAATATAACTCAGATCCTGGAAATAAATTCTTTCCAGGATCTGTGATTATAACTACCAACAGGGAAATAAACACGATAGTAAACAAAAAAGATACAGCAGAAAGATATTACGTAATTTTGATTAAACATATTAATTGGATGACGACTTTAAGGTGCATGTATGGGTCAGTGTGTTGCTCTGTCAATATATTACAGAAAATGAAACCTGCAAATCATACTTGCATCGTGGGATATAATACCGTATTGTTGTTTTGTCTACCTCTTATATTATTATAACCTACTTTGTTGGCATATGAACACCTCAGAAAACTACATGTCAGAGGCTACTTTTCCCACAAATGCAAGATATGGTAAACCAGAATAAGGATCAAAGTCAGGGTTATGTTTAGGGTTGTGTTTAGGCAATCGGAGGACTTATGTTATGGGTTAGGGTTAGGGTGAAGTTTAGGGTAATATGGTAAAGATTGAGGGTTTCGGTTATTGAGTTTTCGGACTAATGACCCCTCGGACTACCGACCTGTAACCATGGTAACCAATACTGGTATTTTGACACAAATCAACGTAAAGTCTCATCAGAATTTGTTTAAATAATTATTAAGATGATTTCTTATTTTGATTCATATAGAAGCTACTTGTATTAAAAGCCTATAATTATCGCTTTTTCTTAATACTATATATTATACATGTTATAAGTTTCATTGAAGAAAAATGAATATATAGGGTACCTGGGTCTGGTGATTGCATTGAAGTTTTCTTTGTCTCGGTCTCATTAGGTGCGCTTTTCGTGTGCTGTCAGTCATGATTTTTTCATAGGGGGCCAATGGGGGAAGGGTTGTGGTATAGGTGGAGGTTACTTGAAAATGGACGAAATCCAAAATATGAAAAGGTTTGACTACAAAAACGAAAAACAGTTTCCACATCGATACACCCGAGCACACAGATATTTCCAGCACAGCGAGTTTATAGCCTAGTACGCAGTCTGTGTTATACTACACGATTGAGAGCATATTGCATCATACGAGCTGTGTGAGATCTAGTGGAAAATATGATTCTGTGATTGGTTTTTGTCAAAACCACAAGTGTTTCCTTCATTCAATCAGAATTGTCAGAAATGCTATAGCAAGGCGAGTGTGGTAAATCCGTTGAAAACTACATCTCTATCAGATGCAATTGAAGGAAGGTCTGAATGAAATTTTCTCTGTGGAAATAAACTACGCAAAAAAAGTTTCTTTATGGTTAGGAAATTTACCCACTATTAAAATCTAGCGACCAATTTTGTACGTTTGCTAAATAATCGCATGACCTCAATCACTACCCTACGACACTACTGAGAAAAGATATGGATGTTTAAGTAACACGAGGTCGAAAAATGAAAATTGCAAAGAAGGCCATTCAATGGTTTTAGAGCTGATTCACTGATCCAAGACGGTTTCATTATTCCCGCCTTTTCAATTTTAATTTAAAGCATTTTAATTGATGCATGTTGGATAATCCTTTGCTTATTGTGCAGATGAATGATCAAAGACAAAGGTGAGTGGGTACTAAGACATTTACGTTTTGAGAGATGGATTTGGAAAAGGGACTCAAAACAGGTCATGATTACAGATGCATTCCTGGAAGCAGAAGGAATTGAGGCACTTGAGTGGCCCTCCAGAAGCCCTGATCTTAACCCCTTGGAGAACCTTTGGGATCAGCACAAGAGCCCGGGCACAAGAGACGATTCAACAAGAAGATAAAGGCAGATACAACTCTGGTGGGATTGCGTCGCATCGTTATCAACGAGTGGAACGGGGTTGAGCAAGGTAACATTCGACGCCTCATTAGGAGCATGAGACGCCGCGTTGCTGCTGTATACCAAACACACCCCACCCACCTCACAACCCACACGTCATTACAAGCATGCCTTTATACTGAAGATTGCACATTTGTTTATTTATATAACAAAAACGTTGTAAAACACATTTCTTTCTCACACTTGTGCTATTTACTGAAGACAGCCCATTTTGCTATCTACTGAAGATAGCACATTTGTTATGCTGAAGATAGCACATTCACATTAATATCTACTGAAGACAGTACATTTGCTATCTACTGAAGATGACACATTTGGTATCTGCTGAAGATAGCACATTAACTATATCTATTGAAGACAGCACATTTGCTATCTACTGAAGATATCACATTGTGATATCTGCTGAAGATAACACATTTGCTATATCTACAGAAGATAGCGCATTTGCGATATAGTACATTATTTTGCTATAAACTAAAGATAGCTCAATTTTGTACGTTGAACCATTGTACTTTCATTGTTGAACTTGTATCAATATACACCCCGACTAAGGTCATCAGTCGCTCGGCTATCTCGCGACAATAGCTTCGATTCCTGCGGGCTGTTCAATAATATGAGCGTGATGAGAGCAACATTTGGGGGAGAAGGGAAAGAAATTGTCTACTCCGGAAAATACGAGTAGCAACAAATGGATCGCACTATAGAGCCTATATATTTTTCGAACTTGCGGGTATCACTGATGTATATGTATATGTGATGCGATCAAGCAAAATCAGTCGGAACTCAGAAATATTAAATTTTCAGTTTCTTATAGGATAGTAAAAAGGATTTACAAGGCTGAATTTGGCAGAAAACCCCATTAAATTTGAACAACCAGTTCCAAAGATATAAGCAGTTAAAGAGTTTCCAAAACAGGAGGAAACAAAAGAAAAGTTTTCCTATGTTTGGCTATATCTCAAAATCAATATTTCCGAGTTCCGACTGATTTTGCTTGATCGCATCACAAATACACATTAATTTTTATTCAATTGAGTCAAAACAAAGCCGATGTCCCTGGCATGGTTAAAACGCCGCGTTTCAATACCGCAGGTCACAAACCAGGGTCGCATGTATGAATGAAGCGTAGCCTTGGTGAGTCATTGGACGCGATTCAAGCAAAATAAGACCTTTGTCGAACAAACACTTTTTAATTTAATATTATTAAGTATTTCCTAATTTACCGACGTATATGCTTTCAATTCTGTTTCAAATAAAAATCTGAATTTCCGATTTCAGGATGATCATTTAATTTTCTAGTTGCTGAATACAACAAAAATACAAAACAATTTGACCTTTGATTTAGCAATTTTGCTAAATCGAGTTTTTGCGACAAACGACCCATTTCGCTAAAACACGTTACATGTTGTGGGTTATAGAAAGCTCTTGCCCTTGTACCCTGAAAATATGAAAAGTCAACAAAAAGTATGCTTTTTAACATTTTTAAAGACACTGTTAATAATGCTTGACCCAGCAACAGCTTGCAACGGTGCTACCATTCAGCGCTGAGAACCAAGAGTCAGGAGTCCATGAAGGATCTCGCTTCTTATCCACTCAAACTTCAACGGACAGTACAAGACTCGATATGGGACTAGATATCTACTGTTTTATCGGGTCTCCCCCATCAAGGTCTACGGTGATGTTTGTGAAATTAAATCAAATTGAATACAATGAGAAACAAGTGGATATTCTGAAAGGTAAGTAAGCAAACAAACCATACTGTTTCAGCCTTGTCATTTTGTTTTATCGCTGAACATAATGTGAAAAGTAGTATTTTTTAAATTCTATTGCCGACATGATTGTTTGGACCAAGGAAGTGTCACTAGTGTTGATAAAATGTTATATAAAATTTATTTTAGCAAACATTTTGCAAAATATTTTGGCAACATTTATAATATTATGTTAGAAAGTTTTATGAAGCTGAATATATAGTATATACCTTTATAACCCGACATTTAAACATTTTGGAGTTTGTGTATTTTGTGTTTGCTGGAGAGCCGGGAGTCCAAACATTCTTGTCGATGGCTTGGAGCACAAAAAGCTAACTGCAATTCCTTTGTTTGTTTTATAGGAGAGCAAAACACCCCAGAATACTTGGCGTTGAATCCACGCCACACGGTGCCAGTCATGGACGAGGATGGTTTTGTAATTTGGGAAAGGTAAATTCATTCTTGTGTCTGCCTCTTTTTAATAAAGTGAAACTGCATAAACAGACTCGCTCCCCGTCACTTCTCTTCTCTCTCTCCCGTCCCACCCTCCCCTCTCTCACTCTCCCACCAGCTATTCGCCGTTTAAATATATAAGGCCACACACACACACACAAAAAACCCGACCGACCCAGATTTTGCGTTTTCTGACATTTTTTTTACTTTTTGATAAAATTATGTTAAAAATTAAGCAACAATTGGTTGATTTTAACTGGTTTTTTTGGAAACAATAATAACAATAATAATAATAAACCCCAACCGACCGACCCTACTTGAAAAGTCCATCCACCCGTAAAACAGGGTGTTCCTTTTTCGCTTTTATCACAGTCGCTTCTATATGCTTGTAGACGGGGTTTTACGGTATACAATATCAATATACAAATTCTATTTTAATGACATTATTTTGTACACTTGAATCCTATATAGTGCTGCGATTGTGAAATATCTAGCCGGCAAATACCAAACATCAGACCATTGGTACCCGTCAGATCCTCAGCAAAGAGCCAAAGTTGATGAAGTGCTGGAGTGGCGTCACCATAACATAAGAAAATGCGTCTCTGGAGTTTTCTATAATATTGTAAGAATTTATCTTTTCCAGTTCCCAACTATCATGAACAAATACATTTATATTTACAATCACAGAAATATTTATATTTTTAATATTAAATCAAAACTTTTTAAAGTGTAAGAATTAAGCTTATTGCGCTTGTCGATTTGTCGTATTCCTATACCGTATGATCCGACCGTGACAACAGGACTCTACACAGATCCGCATTAAAACGCATTCCTGCGATGCGTTTCAATTAATGTGTGATCTCCTCTTCTGAGCCGAAATACCGGGATAAAATTGACCAAATTTGTTATTCTCGTCTTCCGTTTGGCCTGTTTATCATGTTTAGGCCTATTATAGGCCATAATTATCCTAATTTTGACCAAATTTCAGCATTGAAATTGAAATATTTTAAAAGCGCTTCGCGCGCATACAACTGATTATGGAATTTTGGTACTGAGCAGGTCAGCTGACGATTTTACAATTTTGCCCCCGGGGGGGGGGGGGTTCTCAAGTTTGGTTTTGGTAGGGACGTGCCGCTGAGAATTTGAAAGTGGACCCATAAATATACCAATTTTTCAAGAAATTTGGACCCATTGATATACCAAAAGTCAAAATTTTCGGCCGAATTTAACCCAAATTGTCTTGGTTTTTACAAATTTTTCCAAAATTTTGGGAAAATTTTGAAAATTTTGGCTAGATTACGGAAAATTTGGGCTATTTTCCGAAAAAATTTAGAAAATTTTGAAAAAAGGACCCATTCATATACCAAAATAGGCTTTGAAAAAGGGGTCATTGATATACCAAGAGGCTGAAAATGCTACCCATATTTGCGGCACGTCCCCGTATGGTCATTTGTACTGAGTACCCCCCCGGGATTTTGCCACCTTGAAACTTAACTATATAGACAGTGTTACGAGTCGTACTTGACTCAAGGCCAAAATCACCTTTTACCCGAACTCACACGAATGCACAACACAAATACACTGTTTATTTAAGCTAACAAAATCTAAGTCTTTAATTGAAAACAGAGTATGATTGGTACATATAATAACAATATCGCATATACAATAAAATCACACAATGACAGTTTTACTCTATGACTACTTAACCAGCTGTCTTCTTGTTGGTGATCCTAGAGTTCTTGCAATGTTCTGGACGACTGATGTAATATATCCTTATTCGCTTGTCCTGCGAAGTCCAGTGTACACTTGCGCTTATAAATCCTTGCGTATAAAATCCTCATACGAAAATGATGATGCTTTCTCCAATCTCCTTTGCGCTGTTATCTCCACAAATATATCTCCTTGCGCTGCTTTCTCCTCAAATATATCTCCTTGCGCTGCTTTCTCCAAAAATGGTGTTTCTTTCACCAATCACTCTTTTTCCAGGGAACCGGTTTCTTTAACACAGCTCCACTGTTTCTTGACAGATGCGTGGCCTTCACAAACCCAGCAAACTCCAGCAATTTGACAGAAGAACTTTTAATCCTTTGATGAGGAAGAGCACTTTTGTGTGCTCGCTGTCTTCTTCGTTGCTGTATTAAAATTAGCTCAATTATTGGCTATATAAACTGGTTAAAATGTACTTCTTTTTGAAGCACGAAGACCATCACACACATGTGGAGTTTTCAATCTCCCATCGCATTCTGTGAAGTCCCAACAAAAGCCTCCAGCTTTTTATATCAGTACTCATGCAAAATTCCCATCATCTATTAATAAACCATTACTTCAATCACATTTTCACAACATTGCTGCAATCTTGGGATTTCCCAAGATTAATTATACACATTCACATTACATCACTTCCTGGGGGGTTTTCCTGATGGTGCAATAATGAACTGGGGCTTTCCAAGTTCCAAACATAGATCTGACTTTGTTTACAATAATTTGGGGAATTCCAAAATACAAGGGGTTTCCCATCTCATGAAATACTTTCAGCTTGTAAACAAAGTTAAATAATTAAATTAAATCAAATTACTCAGGGCACATCACAACAGCATATGGACAGGTAACTGTCATGCAGGATATGTACTTTTTTTTTTTTGATGAAGCTAAAGCTGAATTTGTGTTTGCTTGTTTGTTATAGAAACTGAAGCCAATTTTTGGTATGCCTGCGATAACTCCTGAAGAAGCGGTAGGAAAATACAGAGATCTTGATGACTCGCTGATCACGTTAGAGCACCAGTTTCTAAAGGATCAACAATTTCTGTGTGGAGATGAGATATCCATTGCTGATTTATTCATTGCTAATGAGGTATAACTGTTGATATTAATTGAAGAAAACTGAAATGTAAAAAAGGGTTTATTGTTTTAGCATAGGTTAAAAGAAGTCTCCGGCAATCACAACATTATGCCTTATATATAAGAAAAATAATTACCCCATGGATTTATTTAAAACAAACTCATAGTGACCATAAAACGAATAAAAACATCAGTCTCTCAGCACGCGATATTCAAAATTCCCGGGCGCCGAAATTGTCAAGTGCAATGACGTCTCAGTAATATAACAAAGGCTGACGACAATGGAGCACAAGTAACCATTACGTCATTAAACTTGGACAATTTCGGCGCGGGAATTTTGAATATTGCGTGTTGAGAGCCTACTGTTTTTATTCGTTTTTATGGTCAATATGAGTTTGTTTCAAATAAAACCATGTGATTCATGCTTGATAATTATTTTTCTAACATATAAGGCATAATGCTATGATTGCCGGAGACCCTCTTTAAAGGATATCTGGATTTCGACAGCAGTCAATGTGAAGCAGAAATGGAGATGGAGTATTTGTTATAAAGAAAGAGACCGACAAGTATTATGATGGATGAATGACATCAAAGAACATAGCAACACACGGAAGCGACCAACTCAGGACAAAGTAAAATATAAACTTATATACATGTCTTCCATGCAGTTATT
Source organism: Amphiura filiformis (assembly GCF_039555335.1). Lineage (NCBI taxonomy): Eukaryota > Metazoa > Echinodermata > Ophiuroidea > Amphilepidida > Amphiuridae > Amphiura > Amphiura filiformis. The sequence continues at coordinate 17,953,470 of NC_092635.1, read as the reverse complement.
TATACTAATAAGGGACCGTTCACAAATACGTATTAGGGGGGGGGGCTAATGCAAAGTTTTGACCCTCTTAAGGGGGGGCCTGGGAAAATTGAGTTTGTTTGCTTTTCTATGGGGTTGACCCATAATTTTCATGTCAAAAGGGGGGGAGGGAGGCTGAAATTTTGAGATCTGAAAAAGGGGGGGCGAAAATTTTTCGCGATGAGATTTTTTTGCATCAGGGGGCCCCCAACAAATGTTTATGAACGGTCCCTAAAAGTGCTAGCTCCAAAAGGCGAGTGAGTTTTCATTAAGCAGCAGTATCCTCAATAAGGATAATTGTTTGTTTGTTTTTGTTTTCAGGTATTTCAGGCAACCTTGTGCGAGAAAGACATTTTTGAAAATCATCCTAAATTTAGGGCGTGGATGGACCGTGTGCGGGAAGGATTGAATCCAGTATGGGATGAGATAGTTGACAAATGGAAGCAAAGGATTAGTGCATAGAAAATAAATACGGTGTTTATAGAAAATATACAACTAGCCTACCAGATGCTTTTAAGACGTCTAAAGAACGCCTGGACCAGCTATACAACAAGTGTTTAGCTTCTACACTCCATGATGTATAGTGCTCGAAATCAATAATGTTCCATTTTGTCTACAAAACTCAAATTAGACTAGAATTGCTGAATGAATTTAATCAAGTAATAACGGAGATATGAATAAAAAACCAATGTTTTCTTGAAAAAGTGTTGTGTGGAAATCGATTCGATTCTATGTAGGGGAACCCGGGGCAAAGTGGACCGAATGCGCGACACGAGTGCGAAGCCCGATACATGATATACTCCTACACATGTTGGTAACTCGCGGGTAGTAACATCAGTTTCCCAGTGAAGGTAAAATAATTTTGATTTTTTTTAAAATTCGCAATACAATACACGTTTTATTTTTGATATTTAACAATCTTCGAAGCAAACTTTATAAATCTAATGATATTTACTTAAAGTGTATGTAGCTGGGATGAAAAGCCGACGATCGGACGATCAATTGAAAATTTTAACCTTTCGTATTGAAGATATGAATTTTCCCCCCAAAAAACACCAAAACATTTAGGTGTTTTGAGGAAAAATGTATATCTTTAATATTTTAATTTAATACTTTGTCATAAAATGTGTATTATATCGCGAATTTCAACAAATCTAAATGATTTGATATCAGAAAGACATTCCTCGTATTCCGGATGCAATTCGATATGCCTGGTGTACTCTCAGCTCCCACAAAAATACTGTGCAAATCTGATTCCTTAAGCCATGTAACACAAAGCTACACAACAACAGCCACAATAACCATATCAATTTGATTTAATTAAATTAATTCAATAAGCCCATTCAATTAATGGAACATTAATGTAATACCAACACTGGTTGCTAACATGGTTAATGTTCAACTTCCGCGTTAGTGAATACAATTTATATAGTCATGTCTCTGCTTGGAAAGATTACATACCATTTACCAAATTAAATACCGAATACCGGTAATTAATTGAACTAAATTGATAACAAAGTTGTAGCTGTCACTGCACCGTAAACCTTGGCATGGGCGTTTTGCAGAGCCTGCATAGAAGAATTCAGTACAATGGAATGGATTTAATTTATGGTTTAAAATAAAATAGAAATTCTAGATACCCCTTTGCCAGTAACAAAACTTCAGTAGCAATACCTGGCACACATTTCAAGAGACCTCTGAACCCGCCTCTGAATCAAACTTTAGTCTGCTTTCATGAACAGAAATACGCCACCAGATTTTAAAAAACCTGGTCATGTTTTAGCCAACTAAAGCGTTTCGGATGGCGCTCCACATTAAAATTAAAAGTTAAACATGTTAAATAAAGTAAAGAATATAATGCTGAAAATAAATTTCCACTTGACCGAATTAATATACTTGTAGAGTTTCATGTTGGATCAATTTGGCTTTTATTTGTTTTTTTTTTAAATTTATTTTCTTCCAACTGTTCTGGTCTAAGTTAATTGTGAATTATATGGTCGAAGCGGGCACACTACATGTAGCCCCTAGTAATTATGGTCTCTGCTTATAAAATTAATTGAATGCCATTTTCCAATGGTAAGAAGTCTTCATAGCCATGATAGAGAGGAAACAAGATTGACGGTCTCCGAACAAAAAGTTAGTTTAGGAAAAATCTTTACCCTGAAAAATACACTTTTGTTTCCAGTGCTTTAGAAGAACACAATTTAGGCTGTGGTATTATAAAATGGGCAAACACGATATGGAATGTGTTTATTTTTCCAATTAGAGAATGGTTTTAAACAAGGGTGTCCTCTGTCAGCTTTATTGTTTTTAATTGCAATCGAAGTAGTATGCAAACAGAGGGTATGCAAAATATGGCAATCTAACCGAATGAATGGTCTCAAAACATGCAAAAGGTATAGAAAATGGGTAGAAAGTTGAAGAATCAAGACGTTCCTTTAACTCGCAAGCATTGCATTTAGATATTAATGTAGAGCAATTGAATTACCTGGTCACTGGTAGTTACCTACATGTACAAGCAAATCCTGCGTGACCCACCACATCCATACTTTTATAAGATACATCCATATTGACTCATAAGTCTCATTTCCTTCATCGGGAGTGGACAGAATCGCTTCGTTTCATATCAACTATCAACAGGTAGAATTTCACTAACCTTGGTTGGGATTGTGGTTTTTTGTTTCTTCTAATTTCAAATAGTAAATTTCATCTTCTTTCACGATGTAATTTGTTACGACTGCATTGTAAGCATAGTGTGGGATCATTAGTATAATAACTAAAGATATATCTTCAATCATCACATGATCCTTTTTTGGAGGAGTCAAAACCATCTATTTTCAAACTGAACTTAGTGCGGTATTAGCTTTTTCGGGAAACTAGAAAAAAGAAGAAAACAAGAAAGAAAAGAAAAGAAAAGAAGAAGAAAAATCACCAAATCTAGAAAACGGAACCAATCCTGGAAAGCGACTTTCAGCTAATCCACTGTACTATTTCTGTTGCGGTAAACATTTTAAACTCTTTGAAAATAACTTTGAAATTAAACTGAAAATGCTGTTCAATCACTTCCATCGGAACTGAGAAAATAATAATTGTTATATATTAAATTAATGTTTCCCTAAAAACATAAAATTAATCAATTACTTTTGTATTGTATTTGTATTTTCATTGCGATATAATATACAACGATATCTATAGGCCTATATAATCACAAAAAACATATTTCATTTTTGTAAAATATTGAGGCAAAATTATGCTAGAGCAATGTGAAGCGTATAAATAATCCACATTATTGCTTCTTCACGTCATACTAAAATACCGATAAACCAATGTGTATTTTGAAGCCTCAATCAGAACGAAAATTGGGAAATGTTTGTAGTTAAAAACGGAACGCAGGTTGCGGCAGATAGGCAGTGAACCCGGTAGCTCAGTGAATCTAACCTGTCTCAGGGGACTTGGTTGATCCATTATCTAGGCTTGCTGGAAACCGTAGCAGCGGATCTAAGGATTCGCTCAATTTACCCAACTGGAGATGCAGTTTGCCTTTCTATCATGATTTATCGAGTGGAAATCTTCACTTCTGCAGGTAATGTAAAGATCGATCTCTGCGCTCCCATAGCTGTATATTTGCAGTGAGAGGGTTACAAAAGAGAGCATATGTTTTAATTAATATTTTGGAGGAATAAAGAGGAGCAAGAAAGATAATCTGATAGGAAAACGAATTCAATTATGAGGTAGTCCTCATCCACTGCATGATGAAAGAAAAAACAAATATATATCCTTCTGATCGATGGCATAAAACTTGGGAAAATGAATGCCTAATATTCACCACACATGGAAAAAAATGATTAAAGTTGCACAAAATGTCATAACATTACATAAACTCTGTGTAAAGTTGGGTAACGTTGCATAAACTTTGCGCAAAAGTTGCCGAAAGTTGCGCAAAGATGCCAAATATTTTTAAGGTTGCACAAAGTTGTACAAATGTTGGTAATTTTGGATGTCAACATTGAGCAAATTTGTGCGTCGCGCATGTCAGTTGTGCCCTTTTTGGCCACCTTCATTGCATGTGTTCCCAAATGACATGGGGCCAACATGATAGAAATCTATCTGTTATTGATGAGATTCATCGGGATCGTTAAAAAGTCAATTAATTAAAAACGTTCTGGTGACAGATCCAAAAGAAATGAAGTACTCACTCGAATTATTTCAGTTCCTCTCCATGCTATCAGGAACCATGTTCACTCTGCAATGACTGTAACTGGTGTTTCTAGATGTCAGCAGTCTTAATTGGGTGTGACGACTTCGCCACTTTTGAAGGTTGCCATGGAATTGGTTGAATTTATTTTAACCATCACGTATTTCACCTCCAAAGGCATCATCTCCCGGCAGAAAAAAGGCGCAGTCATGGGCAGTCCTCTCAGCCCGATTGCCGTCGACTAGTTCATGGATTTGTTGAAAGTCCAGGCCATTGCACCAGCTGACTGCAGGCCAAAGCTTTGGAAGCGTTACGTGGTCGATGTCCTTGAAATGGTTAAGAAAGGTGAAACTATCAACTTGACTGACCATCTCAACCAAATTGATCCTACTGGCAGCATCACGTTTACGTATGCGGAGGGGGTAGATGGCAGCATTCCGTTTCTAGACACTCAAATCACCAGAAAACCAGATGGCAACACAAAGTTGTCTATCTGCAGGAAGCCCATACAAGTATACTAATAAATACTTGCAATTCCAGTCTCGCCACCACTTACACCAGAAATTGAGAGTGGTACGGACTTTCCTGGACTGAAAGGATGCTATTATCACAGAGGAGGCTGACGAAGTAGTGGCGAACTTGTTGAACATGACATTGTCGGTTAGCATTGTCGGTTATTATGACTATGTCGTCTGCGAAGCGAAGGTGACTTATCTCCGTGTATGCTGATACCAAATACTTTCCCAGTCCAGGTGACGTATAATTTCTTTAAGTGCCCCATTAAACAGCTTTGGAAAAAATGGCATCTCCTCGTCGCTCCCCTCTTTGGATAGACATCTTATAACTGTCCTTGTGAAGGCGGATTGTCAAAGTGCCCTTTGCTGTAGATAGTATTTATTATCTGGATGTATCCAGGATGAACGCCTTTCTGTTTAAGGGCTGTGATGACTGCCTGGATCTCAATGCTATCAAACGCTTTTTCGTAGTCAATGAATCCAAGGCACGGCGGCTGTCTAATTCAACCATCTTTTCAACAATTTGGTTGATGGCGTGAAGGTGATGGGACCTGCCTGTTGCCTGGGTTGGTTGAAGTCAAGGATATTGGTGATCCGATTTGCGAGAACTTTGGTGAAAAGTTTGCAAGTGTTTGATAGTAAGCTGGTTGGTCTGTAATTCTTCAAGTCTTTGATGTCTCCTTTCCAAACGTCTTTAATAGGTGGAGTTAATTGGACTTTGCTGGAGTAGAGATCTTGATAGAACTCTTCTACCCGCTTGATGACTAGTTCTCTCTCTCTCTCTGAGATTATGCGTCCATCTTCCCCTTCAACATGTTCAAGGCTATAATTTGATATTTTCCAGTGACAAGTCCTTGCTTTGCATTCTTGTAGCTTTTGTTATCTTCAAGAGTTTTCTGGATCATTTTTGTGTTGTGTGCTCGAATTGCATTTGTAATTCGCTTCCTCATATGGTTTTGCTTAATTCTGTGTACTCGATATGTTGGATTCCAATCGTGTTCTTCATTTCTCTTTTTCATCGTTTCAAAAGTTTCCTTTGAAATCTTGTCTATCTTCTGTGGGTCTTTTTTCCAGCTGTCTCCATGGCACAATCTAGGATTGTGTTTTCAACTAGCCTAGCCAACAAATTCGTGCCCCTTCCCAAATTATAACCAAAGGGCTCATAATTGCACAGGACCTGACTCAATGAGAATTAACAAGGCAATGGTTCATCTTTTGGGCCTGAGGACACGTCACAGCAACTCATGATACCTACGGCTACACGATACCCTCATTCCCTGAACATAGGATACAACATATGACATCATTAAACTTGGTTATCTGACGTGACATGATATTACGGGTGGAATAGTGTAATTCTGTTGCATCCTGATGATCATTATATCCATATGGTGGATACGTCTGATGCCCTACATAAAAACTTTCAGTCACCACCATCTTAAATATACTAATGCCTGAAACGCACACGGTTGTTTGATGTGATTTTTTCTTTCGATTTTCAATTGCAATACCAGGACAATGCCAACAGCGTTCGCTACTAACATACAAATTTTCTTACACATGCATGAAACAATTGCAAAGGATAATAAATGCATACATTGTTATGAACACGGCAGAGTGCCGAATACGCAAAATCGCGGTTCTGAGTAAACGGCGCGCCGCGGCGTTTGAAAATCTTGGTACCATTCCATTCATTTTGGTCATTCGTGAGCACTCATTTGAAATGTATATTATAGAAGTGAACGTTTGCAATACTTGCATGTTCTGAAACAATCGATATATCCCTCAAAAACAGGTATTTACAGCTATTCAGCTTTATGCTAAATCCAAAAAGTGTCCACCGCTGCGCTAGTAAGAGTTGTATACGGGGACGAATCCGTATAAACTATAGCACTCATCCTTGATTTGGGGCTTTTATGTAAAATTACTGGTTGCTAAGGCCATGGATTCTAAACTTGGTATATAGACTAACCCAGCAAACACAAAAACGTTTTAATTAAGTTATATTTTGGCTTTTGGTTTAGGTAAAAACGTTTTAATAACATTAAAATGTCGGGTTATATAAAGGTCATAATAACGTTTTAAAACGTTTTGTATGAAAACACACTACAACAATATTTTTAAATGTTTTCAAAAAATGTTTTTGTAAACTGTTTTTGCAAACATTTTTGCCAAATATTGTGTCAATACTTAAATAACACTATGTTAAAATATTTGAAACCAGCAAACGCAGAAATGTTCTTAAAATGTTGTTTTCAAAACCTTTTAATAACATTTAAATGTCGGGTTATGTAAAGGTCATGAAAACGTTTTTAAAACGTTATTGAAAATATTTTGGGCAAACATTTTTCGCAAAATATTTTTTCAACTCCAAAATAACATTCTGTTTAGAATGTTTTGTATCAAGTTATCAAGAATGTTTTTGGAATGTTATTAAAACGTTTTTATACCCTTTATATAACCCGACATTTAAACGTTTTCTGTAAAACATTTTTGTTTCCTGAGCAGTAGATAAAAAAAAATGTTTTTTAAGGTTATGAAAACGTTTTATACTCTTAATATACCCTTTATATAACCCGACATTTAAACGTTTTCTGACAACCTTTTATAACCTTTTGCGAATGATGTCGAAAACGTTTTGTGTTTGCTGGGAAGTTATTCTAAAAATTTAGAATATTCGTGAGCACTCATTTGAAATGTATATTATTGAAGTGAACGTGCACCAATTGTTTGCAATACTTGCATGTTCTGAAACAATCGATATATCCCTAAAAACAGGTATTTACAGCTATTCAGCTTTATGCTAAATCCAAAAAGTGTACACCGCTGCGCAAAGAGTTGTATGCGGGGACGAATCCGCATTCAACTAAAAATACGAGAGAGTGTAGGACTGCAGCGAAGGGGCATTATTGTTACTTTATACATTTTAATGTATAACGTATAGATTATCAATTGATATTTGAATCCGTGGAAAGGCTTAAAAATGAGGGAGTTTCGTAAAATTCTTATATTTTAAGAAGGGTATGGTCGATTGTCAAAATTTAGTATTGTTTAGTTGTGGCGTTTTAAATACCCAATTACGTTTCCGACGGTACAGTTCTTTCACGGACACCCTGTAGAGCGTCATCCATGCATCCTAAGGGACGCATCATTTGATTCTCAGGGGAGGGGCATGGGTGTTTCGGTCAGGCGGATTTTTTTTCGCCGGCGAATTTTTTTCTTTCAATGGTAATGTATACCTTTATACAGAGTCTGGGAATTTGTTTTACTCATCAGTGAGGTGAATTGTTTTCGTTCGGAATCGTCTCAATAGTGAGAGAAGTTGTAAATCTAATGACGCGCCCCTAAATGAATAGAACAGGGGCAAATTCAAATTCTGGTTGACTTGTCTGGCCCTACATTCAGTCTCCGAATTATTTTTGTTACTTTGGGGTGCACTTTTGCACCCCATTTGGAAAGTTGTGGTGCAATAGTTATCTAACGCAGAGCGACTCGAAGTGCAGTCTCAGACAATCAGCACATAAAGTCAGTACAATGTGGTATCGCAATTTTGCACCACGCATTTAACATGCAAATTGCACTGCGTTAGTGCTTATTTCGAACGCTGCCTATATTGTTATTTATTTCATAAATGAAGTTAAACTGGCAGGTTAGAAATTCTATGCAACGTTAAGAATATCATCTCGTCTTTAAAATGACTCTTATAACTATATTTCAGTTTCATGACGATGTCAACTCGGTTATTATTTTACGATATCTTGTCTTCGCTCCTATCCTCACAAGAAATGAAAGTAAAACAAAATGAGCAGAAATCGGACGAAGTAAAAAGGTAGCCAAGATTTGTCTAACCTAAATCAGACCCATAAATAAGGGAACCTTCCTTCCGTTGAACCGTAGTCACACTCAAGGCGCTGACAACGGAAATAGTCAGCATTTTAGACAACCTTTTTTGAAGAAGACATGAAAAGTTGAAGAACTTTTTCAATGTAAATATAAAAGTGTAAAAAAACTTCGAGTGTTAAATTTAGAAAAGTTATTTTTGATAATATTATTCTAAATGAAATCATATGGGTATAAATAACTTAATTAATGGGTGTGTTTATTCAGGTTTGTTTACCTACAAAACAACATTACGTCATGATGGAAGTGAATGGAAAAGTGCATTTCAAGTCATTTAGTCGAGGTTATTTAATGCTCTGCGTGCTAAAAAGTTCAAGTTTTGAAATATTTTCTCAAAATATCAAGAGCTATCTTAAGAACTATTGGATCAATACTAGGCTTGTTTGTACTCGTTTTAATGCATTTTTCATGCTGATTCCAAATATGGTCACGAAAATTTACATTTCTGACATTTTTGAAACATGTCGTCTGCAGTCGACACCCGCGTGAAGAGAGTTAAATACACTGAAAACTGGCGACTTATGTATAGCCAATGAGATGGATTGTTAATTCTTACGTCTTGGATATGCCAAACTTAATTGCCTAGAACCCGTAAAAGGCAATCGCTCATCGCCAGCCACTCAACTCTATAATCAGAAGAAGGTTCAAAAATTATATCCAGGGGCGAAGTGTAAAATATTCTGCTGGAGACACTGATACTGAGAAGGAAATTTATTGGTGGCAAAATTATCTTCAATTAATACCGTTGATTTGTTTCATATTTACCATGCTGAATGATATTCAATATACACATAGCAGCAGTGTGGATATACTGATATTGGACTCATTTTTGACATTTGCTTAAAAAGTTACCTCTTTCAGAGTCTTGGTTATAGCAGCGACGTAGCTTGCGACACCATCACGGCGTCTTCATTCAGCGTAGTGATGTTTACAATCCTCCGCTCAACAGGGACGCCGGATCCGACCTGCTCGCCATCTACAATCATGACAATGATCTGCTGACATGTTGACCGGAGGGTTGTAAACATCACTACGCTGAACGAAGACGCCGTGAAGGTGTCGCAAGCTTCGTCGCTGCTAATCAAGACTCTGAAAAGAGTAACTTTTCAGTTAAGCAAACTCATGCTCATATCATAATCATGTCCGATCACAGATCCTGGGTCCGATATAACTTATGTCATTTTATGAAACATATATGTAGAGGAAAGTTGAGTGACCGTATACATTTTTGTTGAAGCGAAATTTTGTTGAAGCGAAAGATATGTAACTGCTGCATATCCATTTGTGAGCTAAAGCTCTAAATCTAAAATCACTTTTTAATGGCAATATGAGTGACCATGTCAGTCCTTAGAAAGTTCACTCTAAATGGAAAGTGGAAATACTCTATAATACAAGGTGAGTCAATAAAAGTGCAATAGAGCAAAGAATCGGTATTTATGTAAGAACCAAATTAAACTTTCCCATTATTGAAAGTTATAAATGCTACACTCAAAAGTCACCTTCTGTGAAAAAATGAAGTGAATCTCATCTACCGTTTAATTTTTATGAGTCCTTTTGCTGTTCATTAGAGCACACAATGCACGATAAAGACATCTGCTTTGAATTTTAATTTCTTTTTTTTCGGTTTAAACAAAACTTTCTAACATTACTTTAAGTCCTCCATACCTCACTCGACTCCAACTCCAGTTTTTTAATCCCAATATGTCCAACCATCGAGATTTTTTTTATCTCGATGGTCCAACTTACTAGATATTTTGTAATTCACTCCACTTCAATTTGCGCGCATTTCATTTCGACATTTGAAAAACCCTCCTACAAATTTGTATGCTTTTGATAGAGAATAAACATCTTTAAAGTAAAGGTTAAATGAAAATAACAACACATAATGTTTCTTCTCCTTAAACAAGACCAAGGGCAATAACACTTTGGGTGCTCCATTTTATTTCAATGCCAATGAGGTTAAGAAAATGGCAGTTGTTCTAAATCTACCTTACACAGAGTCGGTTGACATTCAAATTTGTCTCTTGGACAAACATTAAAATTGGTATCGCTATAAAATGTGTCATAAATAGAAAACGATAACTGCTAATTCCTTGATTTTTTCACACAAGGTCACTAATGGATATATCATTTATGAAATGTTTTAAAACCTAAAAGGTTCAACTCGGTTCTTAAATAAAATTGGATTCTTTTCTCTATTGCACTTTTTGTGACTCACCCAACACTGTTTGGGGTAACATTTATTTTTGTGCAGGTATTATTATCAATTGACGGGCTCAATGTCTCTCACTATGCAGTCAGGAAAAGATCACGGAAGAAAATTCTGTTACCTATTTCGGACAATGGTCGTTGTCCAATGACCTTTAACCTTTTCCCAACACTCCAATGTATTATGGAATCAATTATAATCGAAGTAAAATTTGTCACCCTTTTCATAGTGAAATTCTCATTCTAAAAAGATTGGTCACTCATATCGTTATAAATTCAGCAGAGTGACGAATCGAGCATTTTGAGCAAATTGAGTTATGGTATGCTTGTGATTATGTTGCACATGTTGCAGGCGATCTTTCATTTCCACCAAATATTAATGATAAATCTTACTTCCCGACGTAGGTATGAAATTGTGATTTGGACGAATCTCGCCTAAGTGCGACAAACCAGGTTGATCTATTGTATAGTCTAACTGGAAACTCTGAATTTTGCATGTCATATACTGTTATATTTGATACCAATGGGTAGCTATAGGTATTTTCTATCCATTGATACAAAATAAGTACAAATAATCCCCACACGGGAAAAGTTGGAAATCACAGAAATACACAAAATGTAGGCCAATATTGTTTATCTACTCTAAAATCCTTGATTTCAACTGGAGCTTTCACTAAACATCAAGTTTAGAATCCATGGCCTAGAACAACCAGTATTATATACGCTCGTAAAAGCCCCAAATCAAGGATGAGTGCTATAGTTTATACGTAGTTGAATGCGGATTCGTCCCCGCATTAAACATTTTGCGCAGCGGTGGACACCTTTTGGATTTAGCATAATGCTGAATATCTGTAAATACCTGTTTCGAGGGACTCGATTGTTTCAGAACATACAAGTATTGCAAACGTTCACTTCTATAATATACATTTCAAATGAGTGCTCACGAGTGTTCTCAATTTCTAGAATGGAATGGTACCAAGATTTCAAACGCCGTTGACTCAGAACCGTAATTCTGTGTATTCGGCACTCCGCCGTGTTTATAACGATATGGTTCTTTATTTTGATCATTTTATGAGTGATGTAGAGAATAAAATAGAATATGTCTACACCTGTACATTGCCAAGATAAAGTTGGGAGACAAGATCCTCGAGATGTCTGTCAGATCAAATGGTGCAAATTAATTAATTGTATTGAGAATTGAACATACTGTACTTGTAATGTGGAAACGTAACTTTATGGACGATGTTATTTTCTTAACGCATTATTGTCGTAATTTGCCAGTCCTCACGTAGATATGTCCTGTTCTATAACATAACACACTAAGAAACGAGACAAAAAGACATTTATTCGTCAAACAAGACTTCTTTATTTTTACATTTTATGTACAGTTTTACAAACATCATAAAGTTGTTTTTCATTATTGGAATGAAATCATTTTGGAAAGAAGGCACCTTTATAAAGAAATATACATCTAGGTTTATTTACATCATTATTACAGACGCTTTCCAATTTATATTGTATTTTACACATTCTGTACATTTATCATGTTATGGCCAAATCAATTGCTTATACATGTCATGCATGTAATAGAATAAAATGAGCTCAATTCTCGACCAATACACAAAATGATCACATCAGTCCACAATGAATCAGTCTTTTCAGCTAATAAGTCTATACATTATACTGATACTGGTCAAATCCAAGAAATACTTTATAACATCAAAAAGTTATCATAACATTAACATCTCCGTATCGCAGTGACCACAGCAAAAATTAGAAACACAAACATACCGTTACTAAGTGTGATAAAGTGAAATTTCAGACAGGATTTGAAACCACCTATAAAAATAAGATATATATGTCTGAACTGAGCTTATCTGAAAGTGGCAGACTTTTTGGGTAAATTACATTTTAATCAATTCAGCTCGCACATACTCAAAGAAAATACACTAATAAATATTTAAACACACATATTTATATTTTTTTACTTTTCAATCCATTGAATTGGAACACGTGTATGTATTTGAATTTAGCGAATAGGCTATCTTTTAAATACTAGTAATGTTCTTACATGTCAAATTTACAAACCCCGGGAACTAAAATTGTATATACGCTTTAATATGTTACCTTAAACATTATTGTTAAAAGTTGAAATTTATAAAATAAAAAAAAAAAAAAAAAATGAATTTTAACGAATACACACTTGGGGAAGAAACCTGAATGTGATCAACCACATACGTCAACGGGACGAATTACCTCGTCGGCATCACATGAATCAGTTTGACGTTATGCCTACTATTTTTGTTTAAACTTCGTGATTAATTTGGGAGCGCCTTCATGAGCTTACTTACACCACCTTACACCAAATCTGCATCAAATTTTGAGCGCAATTATGCAAGTCCTTCGATGGGTTTGGGCTAGTTTGTATACTGCAAAAGCATGAAGATGTTTATGTTATTATTAACACAAGATATTGTTAAAAAGCAGGCTTTTAACACTATCTTGTGTTAAAAACATAAACATCTTCATATTTTACGTGTTTTTGTGTTTGTAAATTAACACCCCTATATACCTTCACTGTGCAAATCTTAGCCATTATAGTGTTGAAGTGTTTATTGAGTGTTGCGCTACTGTTTTTACAGTGTAGATAAACACTAACTTTTCCTGAACACTGCTGAACAGGATCTTCGATCCTCCGGAAGATCAGGAAAAAAACCCGATTCTCCTAATTCATCCAAGTTACGGTTATTAGTTTATTGGGTGGGAAATGTGATGATTCTGGTTTGTTCAACTAAATATAATTACTTTACATTTACCCGTGTGATTGCATACTTTATATTTAATTGTGAATACTCTCAATCATCTGGGAATGATTCCACAATGAGAGTATAATTTCAATCTAGTCAACCAGATTAATCCAACATACCTTGGAGCAACCAACGTTGCTCACAACCCAGCTGAAGGTCAGTGGTACTGACCACAGCGTTGGTTGCTCCAAGGTATGTTAGATTAATCTGGTCGACCAGAGAGAATTTTTTTCTCTCATTGCATACTTTATACATATATGTTTCAGCAAAAGAAACCGAAAGAAAGCGAAATCTGGGATACATGTGATAAGGCAGGGCAAGGCATTCTGTACTTTGGGGACGATATAAACGTGGTAAGATAATAGGGCAAGTTGTTGAGAGACAGGGGTTTTCTAGGCTTTCCTTATCAGGCTACTGGGTTACACCCAATTAGTTTTGATTACTTGTGTCATATTTGTTGATTGAAACTATTTTCCAAGACATATTCAACTTCAATTTAACCCCAATATACTCGTCCCTCATTTTAAAACTTCAGCTACCAAAATATTCTGTAAAAATTTAAAAGAAGGTCTAAAATCACTATTTTTACGCATTTTATAAGTTTATGTTGAAAATTAGTTCAATAAATCACTATTGAAAGCAATCATTATTTCACACATCATGCTTTCTAAGGTCTACAACATAATTATATTCGTCCCACACACAGATTCCTGTTGCTGCCACCCAAGAGGTACACTGCTGCCCAGATACTATGTGGCTACTCTAGAGTACCAGTTCAGTACCAATCCAGTACCAGTGTGTGTACTCTTCATGTGATTCCGACGTGTGTACTCACACACAGAGTACCAATTATGAAGTAGCCGGACAGCAGTGTACCTCTGGGGCGGCAGCAAAAGGAATCTGGTAATGCATTATAAACTTCTACAACATCAGGCTAAATTTTCAGAGGCGAAATACCATCAACTCCGGATAAAAAGGTACAGGCAAGTACGTGTACTTTGCTCCAACACGAGCATTTTCATATTTTCTTCAGCCAGAAAATTCTAACCTCAACTTATATCTGACACTATCTATCTTAATTTCTCCATCCTTTCGACGATTTTTTTATATTTTTCGCTTATAGGAGAACCTATACCAGAAAACCATGTCATAAGATGGGCATTAAAGTCAAACAAAATAAACATTTCGAGGGCTCAGTGTGACACTGCCTCATTTTCGGGGAGACTTTGGTACCAATTAATGGGCATTCCAGTGACAGCGTCCATTTCCAACTCCAATGCAATAAAGCTACAGACCACTGAAATATGGCATATACGAAGACAGATTCTTTTTAACAAAATGGAGATGGTATTGCACATGCATGAGCGCTCGATTGTGACAAGAATGTCACAAACTTGTCTTTTTACAGTTACGTTATCGTGTTTTTTTTATTTCATGTTTGTTTCCGTAAGTGTTTGCCAGCAAACGAGGACACACACTCGCAGTTCACATTTAAACCGTGGACCACACCTCAATTGGGGACCGTCCTCGGTTCAAGGTCTGCAAACGATCGCAATTGCATTTGCGAAATACGTCTCTATCGTACTTGAGCTTTAATGTCCGCAGTTGCTAGGTTAAATTCCATACACACAAACAAAATGGCCTCTGAATTCATGACGGCGCCAACGTTTGTATATTAGTCCTAAACGGCGTCCACGTTTGGAGGCGATTACACATGGGGTGTCAATCAGGACACCATACACTTCTAAAGAGCGGCTTTAATTGATACCTAATACATTGTAATAGGTACGTGATTTTGGCCTAAGTACTACTTTGATACAACAACGACACGGTGGAAGAACATGCACCTTTGAAAACCACAGGTTGAAAGTCCACCGTGGACAACTCATGTATGAACATAAATTTGAGATTGCACTTAACGAATCACCCGTTACACAAGAACTCGGTTTGTGCAGCTCACGTTGCGGCGGGCGTTGCGGGGGGCGTTGCGGACCCCTGGGTTACCATGTTGGCGGATGTATTACTTAAACTTTTATTATTTTTATTTCTATTAGCTAAAGCCGCAGCCGCCGCTCGTTGACTCTGTCTCGTTAAACTTGAATACGTATCGTCCGTTGTGCGTGATTGCGGATCTAGATCCACATAGTCTTCACTATAATGTCTCATTACATTAGAATTAACATATTCATTTAAACTATTCATATGATCACACGATGACGATATTGAATCTGTTGGACTGGTTGATCGCGAAGAATTTGTGTCTAAGCTACTACAGACTGCTTCGTAACTATGACTTCTCCAAGTATTTGGAAGAGAAGCTTCTTTCGCTTTATCGACAGTGTTTACATTAGAATGCTGCTCTGAAGCGTTCACACGTGACTTCCATTGTTCACGATTTCCACAGCGCGAGTACCAAAGGCAAAATACAATAGAACACAAAGCAACAGTAGCTTGGAATGTTGTTACTACGGCAACCACAACTGGTGTAATGTTACATGCTGTTTTTGATCGTAATTCTGGTGTTATATTGGGCGGTTCTATAGTAGTTCCAAAACCACCTTCTTCTGCATACCTGTCAGTAAGCCCACACGGGCAGGCAACTTGAAGCCTCACAAGTGAAATTCGCGTGGTTGTGTCATTCCGTATGATACATCTATAAGCACCAGTATCTGCACCTTGGAGTCTTGATACTACTAAAGATCCATTTGCTGCAACTACGAATCGACCACGCGCCTTATGGTTTACAACACCACCACTTGGTGTTAACCATTTAACTCGACTTCCATATCGTGCAGCTTTATGTGCTTCAATTCCACAATCTAAATTCATTTTATTGCCTTTTAGACCCCAAGCTTCCGGGGGAAGTCCAGCGAGAGGAATATCGGAAGTAGGAAGATCTGGAAACGGCGAACCTGATGGCGGGCTTTCATTAGGTGGCATACCTGCTGTAGGAGATTCATGACCAGGATGACCACCACTTGGATGTGAATTAGGTGGAATTCCATTGCCAGGTCTTCCATTCGGTGGAATTCCATTGCCAGGTCTTCCATATGGTGGAATTCCATTGCCAGGTCTGTCATATGGTGGAATTCCATTATTTGGTCTTCCGTTTGGTGGAATTCCATTATTTGGTCTACCGTTTGGGGAAGTCCATTGTTTGGCCTTCCGTTTGGTGGAAAACCATTGTCTGGTCTTCCATGCGATGGAATTCCATTGTCTGTCCTTCCGTCTGGAAGTACTGGATATCTACCATCAGGTGTAGGGCCATTTGATGGATTGCCGTTCGCAGGTTCGTATGGATTACCATTTGAAGGATTATCATTAGGATTTTCATTAGCATTGCCGTCTATTCTTGGATGTTCATCTCCACCATTAAAGGTAGGATCAAATCCGTCGAAAGGGCGCCCATGCCCTAGGCTAGGCCTCTCGTTATTTGGAGATCCGTCAATAGGGCGATCATTTTCAACAGCTGGATTACCGTCAGATGGTCTTCCAAGAGGTGGAAATTCTTCAACTGGTCTTTCGTTACCGTATGAAGGATTCCACGGAATTCCATTTCCAAATGCAGGGCTCTCATCAGTTGGTTTTCCATTGCCATAAGTTGGAACTCCTTCAGTCGGTGGATCATTTCCATAAGAAGGATTTCCATCAAATGGCCATCCACTTCCGATAAATGGTCTACCATTTTCAACTGTTGGAACTTCCTCCATTGGCCTTTCATTTCCATATGAAGGATTTCCGTATGAAGGATTTCCGTATGAAGGATTTCCATCAGTTGGGATTCCATCAAATGGCTTTCCACTACCATCAAAAGGTCTTCCATTACCAGATGTTGGAACTCCTTCAGCCGGCCTTTCATTTCCATAGGAAGGATTTCCATCGAAAGGAATTCCATGGAATGGTCTTCCACTTCCACCAAATGGTCTACCGTTTCCAAACGTTGGAACTCCCTCTGTTGGCCTTTCGTTTCCATAAGTAGGATTGCCATCAGTTGGAATTCCATCAAACGGTTTTCCATTTCCGCCAAACGGGTTTCCGTTTCCAGATGTCGGAACTCCGTCAGCCGGCCTTTCATTTCCATAGGAAGGATTTCCATCGAATGGTCTTCCACTTCCATCAAATGGTATTCCGTTTCCAAACGTTGGAACTCCCTCTGTTGGCATTTCATTTCCATAAGTAGGATTGCCATCAAGTGGGATTCCATCAAATGGTTTTCCATTTCCACCAGACGGCTGTCCGTTTCCAGCTGTTGGCCCACCCTCTGTTGGTCTTAAACCAAAGGATGGATCAAGCGGCATCCCATCGAATGGCTTTCCTCCTCCAATAGCTGGAATTCCGTTTCCACCAGTTGGACTTTCATGATTTGGACCACTTGTCTTTGAATCTGTTGTTGGAATCTCATTATTACCGTTTTCATTAGTTGGATTCCCATTAGCAGGACGTTCATTTGTAGGACTTCCTTCAGTAGCACTTCCTATTTCGGTATATGTAGGGGTATTTGAAGTCGGACCACTTTCTGTTGGACTTTTACCAGGTAGTGATGGATGACCTCTGGGTGGTCGCTCTCCAGGTGGTATTCTGTTCGGTGGGATTATTTCAGTTAATATACCATCATATGTCAAACCATAGTCTGGATGAAGATCTGGTGGAAAGCCATCAAATGTAAAAACATGACCTCCTGGATTCGGAACATTACCTGGAACAGTGGTTTCTGGTTCTTCCGTACCTTCACCCATTGTTACACTAACGTCAATATTTTCATCCGTTGGGTTTGTCTCTGGTGCAAATGGTCTGCCTGGCCTTGATTGCGTTACGCCTGGCCGAGCAGTAGCCTTTGGCAATGGGTCTTGATCATAACCTGTGCCTGGGCGAGTTGGCCGACCAGGACGTTGTCCATTATCGGTACCACCAGCACTTGGATCTGGCTGTTTATTTCACCACGATCTGCGCCCCCATTACTTATAGTTGGTTTTCCAGACGGACCATCACCTTTTGTAGGTCCAAAGGATGGTATATCATGTCCTAAAATTCCGCCGCGATTGGGAGCACTTGAAGGAGTACCATCAGCTTTTTCAACGGTAGGTTTTTCTTTCGGTAGCTCGGGTGTAGCGACAGGTTTAGTTGGTTTAGATGCTGCGGTTTCGGCACTGCGATCGGGTACGATAGTTTCCGTACAAATTAACGGCAAGTGTAACGTAGATATATCACGATTACGTAATCGTGCCGGTGCCGCGCATCTGGGGAATGAAGCAGATGAATCCCGACGTCGCAGTAGCACAAACCAGCGACGTAAGTGTTCCACGCGACAATCACACGTCAACGGGTTTCCTTCAAGATCAATAGTTCTTAAATTAGGTATGGTTGAAATTAAATCAGGCAACGTCGTCAGCTCATTGTCCGCCAATAATATCACTTTTAGTCTGTTTAAGCCATGAAAGGCACCATTTAACATGGACTCTATTTGATTATTTTCAAGGTGAATCTCCAACAAATTTCGTAAAGACTGAAACATGCCTGGCTTTAATGTGTGTAATTCATTATCATTCAGCTTTAAATACATCAACATAGGTAGTCCGACGAAGGCTCCTGGATCCACATGGTATATTGAATTATCCGCTAAATTCAAATGTCGTAAATTTGGCATGCCCGTAAAACTTCCCGCTTTTAGGCGGTTCAATTGGTTTCCTCTTAAATCAAGTGCAGTCAGAGATATCAATCCATGGAATGCACCAGGTGCAACATGTTCGATGTTATTATCTTTCAGATCCAGTGCTCTTAAGTTGGGAAATCTAGTAAAAGAATTTTGTGAAGCCTGTTGATGTTATTGTCGGCTAAGTTCAGGTGTTGTGTTCCTTGTAAGCAGCACGGCCTTGGGATGCAAGATAAACTGCGGCCTTCGCATTGAAGTTTACGTGTTGCCGATCTGTAATCGCAGTCAAATTCACAAGATTCTGCATTGACGTTACTATCAAATCCAGGTAGAATTATGAAGAGCGTAGCCCAACGGAACAAGGTAGCTTTCGTTAATTCCATTTCGTCATAAAATCATCAATAGATCTGTAAAAATAGAAAGAAAAGAAAATAACTTATCATTATTTTTGTCGCAATTGTAATACATAGACACGTGTAAATTTTTCCAAATGCAATATTCAGTTTATTAAGGTAAGCCGGGGTGGGGTGGGAGATACCTACCGGGGGTACCAGGGGGTGCATATATGGTCGAATCCAACCAAAAGTGTCCACGGGCCAAAAATAAAAGTCCGAAATAAAAATGTCTCCACAATTTTTTCCTTTTGTCCATTGATTAATGACATATTGGCCTAATAGGAACCAAAAGTGCCATTACTAATCTTGACAAATAAATCCAGGACGTGTGATAGTAAATGTGATATCAAAACCCAATGTTACCTACGAATACCACTATGATGCTTTCACTATCGCAATACTAATCAACCTAAAACAAATGGAATATTCCCATTAACGCTTTTTTCGTGTAATGTAGACCACAGGGTGTCAGGAAAATGCTAGCTCAACCAGAAAATATTTGTTTTATTTTTATAACACGATCAATATGATCTTAGTCAATTTATACTAGTTTATTTTTGAAAATGAAGTTTAGGTCAGTTTCTGTATTTTATTTATCAAATGAGTATGAATCAATTTACACATTGTATAAGAACGAGTAGGATATATGTTTTCAAGAATAATAGGAATTATACGCATACACCTGACGCTTTATACAATGAAAAAGGGTAGAAACCCGGGTATTCGTAGGTAACATGAGCGATTTAACAATATCTATATTGAGTTTAGAGGTTTAAATTTTGCTATTATGGTAATGCATTAATAAAATGGTAGTTTTTAGATCTCTTTCAGATGGTACGTCCAAATGAATAAATGCTATTACCTTAGATCAAAATTTGTTGATGCTTTCAGCAAGATTTTGACCACTTCATTTTGATATACAAGTAGTTAATCAGCAATTTTACATAATAAATAATTGTTGAATGAATCCGTATATGGGTAATAATAGTGTCCTGGGGTACCGCTTAAAGTTTTGACAATTAATTTCCATTGGTAGGGGCACTTCATTACACATGTCATGTATTATGCTGTATTCGTAAGTAACATTTCAGTATTTGTAGGTAAGAATTAGACTTTCGGTGGATATCGCAATCAAAACTTCATTTTATAAAGCACTTTGAATGTATTATTTTCTTTATGTGTGTTTATTGATACTTTAGACCCTATCATGTATTAATAATGTCGGTTCACAGCGGTTGAAAGAGGATTGAAGTAAGAAACAAAGGCACTAAAGTGACTTTAATTTGCTTAATTGCACACAAATCGCTTAAAACCGTTATTGCAGACTTGTGAAGTCCATCTTGGAGTCAGTTACGTCTTGTGGCCTTTCGTTTGAGGGTAACTACAATTAGCTTTATACCAGGGTCCATCACTGTGTTGTCTAGATCATGAGACAATGAGAACAGTCGTTTTTTCCATGGTATTTGTAGGTAACCTTAGCGAAAACGTCAAAAGTTACCTTCGAATATATCAATTTGGACACAAATTACTCAGAAACCAGAAGGTCGGTAAACATTTAAAATGAAGCACACATGACAGTTGACAAATCCAAGTATTTATCCCCTTCTAATCTTCTTTGAATCTGATTTTTCTTTCAAATGAGCAGACCGTCGTCTATTTCAGTACATATTTTTCATCAATTAAGCCGTATTCAGTTTTGCATGGTGGGCATGTATGTGAATTCGCAACTTTCATTGACATATGGTTTGATAGCAAACATACAGGCTTTCGTAATGTACCAATATGGGCATTGGCATGAATGGCGGTGTTTCACAATACTGTCATGATGTCAAATTGTATTCGTAGGTAACATTCGGTTACCGAAATTTACCTACGAATACTTGCTTTTATTGTTGACATCTCAGAAATATTTAAACGCAGGCTATTGAAACTTGGTAGAAATAAAGAGTGTATTACGCTGCACCTATTGCTTAACTATTGTTTACTATTCTCTCACTTTGTGGAAATGACACAGCTTTTAACATGTATTCGGAGGTAATGCATATTTTTTACCAAACCTACCTTTGTGCCATTTAGAATTTCTGGCAGCTTAACACAATAATAAAGATGTCCGAATGCAATGCATTTCAGTATTGGACATATCAAAGCTTGTATCAATTGCGCATTTATTAGTGATTTCCATTTTTTATAGTTTTTTCTAGTGCTATGAAAAATTGTATTCGTAGGTAATGTAAAAAATACCACTCAAAAATTATCACAAAAAAATCATAATTATGTACAAATATGTGAAAACTTGAACAAGCAATCTTTGAATACACACCTTTCAGGAAATCAATTTAGATTCAATCCAATGACTTCTTTTCATAACTGATTTAGATGTTTTTAAAAATACTGTAAGAAATATTTTGAAAAAATGGGTAAAAATAGCATGTTTTGGGGTCTCTGTGTCTAAGTTTTTCACAGAAGGGGTCTTATTATATATGGCGCGAAGCGTATGATCAAGGCGAATAAACACAATACAAAAACGAATGCCAATTGATTAATACTTTTAAGTTATGGCCCTGAACATGCCATGTACACTTTTCGTTGGATTCGACCATATACTAGTTGGCATCATGGGCTACACAAAAATGCCTGATTGAACCGGAGTAGCTTTTTGTGGGAAAAGGTCACACTTCCTCTAGTCATGAGGATTCCAAAAATGTATAGTTTGACGTGTCTAGGACGTGTTGAGCTGGAATTATAACCGAAAAGGGTCAAAGGTCAGGTTTTTGGTCCTATGGGTGTCAAAAATATTAAAGTGCTCCGATTGTGACAAAAGAGGTGAAAAATTGACCCTGAGTGAAGTTCGATGACCTTCTCCCGCCAAAAGCTGTGCTTCTGCTCAATGGCCTTCACGCATTTTTGTGTAGCCTATGATGTCAACTATCTTTGGTAGCAGTGCAGCTCCCACCGTACCAAGCACCCATACACTATTGAACAAAAGATAGTTAACAATGTATAAAACCACTATCACAGCAGGACAAAGCATAGGTTTTCATACAATTTTCCTTTATTTTAAAATACGTTCTTTGTGTTATCAGCAAGCTATCAAAAGTATAGTTTCCTTTCAGCTGTGTCTATGGTTGACCTATTCGCAAGAACAGTGTTTACATCTAAACACTTTTCTAAACACATTCTTATCTTTACTTAGTAAACTTATTCAAATACTGATGGACAATGTTTAGCCATTGAATATTGATGTTTAGGAATTTGATACGTAATATTTATAGTTTCTAAACATGTTTACAAAGTGAAGGCAAGAATGCATGAGTTCAATGGATACACACAATTTTTGCAGTGCAGTTGCATCAAGGATAGCAACAAAAATACACTGGCACTTAAATCATTATAAACAAGACAGCCTAATGTTGATGTCAAAATACACTGGTTGTGATGGCTCGTTGCTAGAATTGAATAAATTACAGCTTCCTCCGTTCTAACCTATGATTGATGCCGTTATGACACGTTGCAATAAACCCTGTCATTCATTGGTTAATTTATCTTTAAAAAGAAAATACAGGTTTTATGGCTAGGTGAGAAAATAGACAAAGAGTGAAGACTATTTCGTCTACATCTAATTTATAATTAAATGAACCATGAAAGGACGCTGTTTTTCCACCCAAAATAAATAAATGAGGATATACTTTTAATTAGACAAGATTCATCTGTGAAATAGAGTGATATGATCTTCCTGCCATTGATATGTTGACCGATTCAAATTCCGTATTTCAGCAAGACTTGTTGTTCTATCTGTTTCAAATCAGTTTTCTTGCAACGAATGTTAGTTGACGAAATAAATATTTGCCATCAAATATTTTAGCGAACTCTATATATCTATCTATTCCAGGTCCAGTGACACCTCATTGATTTCCCTGGACCTTTGGATGCATTAGACCTAAATAGGCAATACCATTTTCCTATTTTACATTTACAAAAAATCAATATAACAGGGCCGAAGTGCTAATGTAGTGCCCCTCCAGTGTACCTACCCAGGAAAATATACATGAGGTGTCACCGACGTTGGAACAGATAATAATCGACATCAACTAATTATTCGGTGGCAAATCTTTTTTTCGTCAACAAGAATGTAAAATGACTTGAAATAGAAAGACTATGTGAAGCCAAAGTGGACTACCCCACTTTAAACATATTTTTGGCTTTCAAATCTACCCCCCCCCCATATTTTCGGCCCTAAAATTATTGGTGTAAATGCATATTGCTTGGAACGAAATTGACCCAAGTCATTTTTGACCCATTGTGGCGTAAAAATTGCATATTTTCCAATTAAGTCATTAAGTTTTAGCAGCTCGTCAGCGAGACGATATGGAATGCAATGTCTTCTTCTCAATTGGTCCGAAAATCAACCGAAAGTCCAAGATTTCACTTCTCCAATGATGCCTTAAATTTAAACTCTATTAGTTACTTCATCTATTATATTTTCGCCTACAAAGCTTGAGCTGGAGATGTGATTTATTATTTAAATATGAATAATTAAGCCGCAGTAATAATTCAAATATCTTTTGATCCACTTTGATTGATGTTCGAAGCCGGAGTACAAAGTTAGAAGATTTTCATTTGACAATATTGGTAATGAAGAAAAGTTTTATTGAGGGTACAAACAGAAATACTTGAGGAAAACAGGAGTCCAGGTTATAATTAAACGGTTCCTGACGAACACAAGATGGCCTTCTAATAATAACTAAGCTGCACAGCCTAAGGTCTGAAGACTGAAGGTGAATTCCATCTCCGGTGTTACTTGACAGTACGCGCGAAATTTGAACTTACGGTAGATAGCCCTAGTTTTAATGCAGGATTATTTGCATTTCCTGATTCATTACAAGGATTTAAATGTTGAAACCTATAGATAACTATGTGAGTTTTTGGGAGCTATCCAATTTCGCCCACAAGGAATAATGTTCCCTCTAGTATTACATTTTCTATAATTAATTCCGTCGAAACATTCGAATGTTATATCGTTTGACAACATGACTCACGAAATGCGCTGTAATTGTTTTGAATTTATAGGTATGATTTGTGTCTCTCTCTGTTACTACCCAGCAAACACAAAACGTTTTCGACATCATTCGCAAAAGGTTATAAAAGGTTGTCAGAAAACGTTTAAATGTCGGGTTATATAAAGGGTATATTAAGAGTAAAACGTTTTCATAACCTTAAAAAACATTTTTTAATAATCTACTGCTCAGCAAACAAAAATGTTTTACAAAAAGCGTTTAAATGTCGGGTTATATAAAGGATATAAAAAAACGTTTTAATAACATTCCAAAAACATTCTTGATACAAAACATTCTAAACAGAATGTTATTTTGGGGTTGAAAAAATATTTGCCCAAAATATTTTCAATAACGTTTAAAAACGTTTTCATGACCTTTATATAACCCGACATTTAAATGTTATTAAAAGGTTTTGAAAAAACATTTTAAGAACATTTCTGTGTTTGCTGGGTTCAAATATTTTAACATAATGTTATTTAAGTATTGACACAATATTGGGCAAAAATGTTTGCAAAAATAGTTTACAATAACATTTTTTGAAAACATTTAAAAACATTGTTGTAGTGTGTTTTTCATACAAAACGTTTTAAAACGTTATCATGACCTTTATATAACCCGACATTTTAATGTTATTAAAACGTTTTTACCTAAACCAAAAGCCAAAATATAACTTATTTAAAACGTTGTTAAAACGTTTTTGTGTTTGCTGGGTATGTACACATTGTTAATTTTTAGAAACAGTTTTTCTGTTAGCCAAGGTGTTACTAATTCCACCGCATATGACATTGTTGCCATGATCTCTTTTATTTTATTCTGAGAAGAGAAATTGCAATTGTATAATTTTTATTGTTAAAGTCTGTATACGAATGTGCTTTTAACTTGACCAAACGCACCATAACCATGATTACCAGTGGCGTGTGCAGGTTTTCAAAAGTGCGGGAACGGGTCTCGATTCCATCGACTGCATCGAGTGAAAACGTGATTTGTTTATTACATATAGTAAGTAGCATTCATACGCAAAATTAAATCCAGAATAAAAAACACCTCTCGGCAAATGTCTGGAAAGGAAGAAGAAAATTATAAAACAAAAGCTTATTGCCAAAACTACCTCCGACCATGCGGACTTGCAGAATATTACACAATATTGTGCCACACTTTGGATGCTGGCGAGGTACAAGTTCTCTTTAGGGACGGCAAACCACTTCCTTAAGGTTTTTAAGTCATCAAGAAAGAGATCGGATTATCCTCTGTAGCAAAACGAGAACGTCCAAATATGTCCAAAGGAATATAGACGTATCCATTATACAGCAACCGCAGATCAATCAGTAATGACTTAATCCAAAACAAGCCACATTTTGGACGTTGACGATGTAAAAGTGTTCTTGTGGGACACCGAACCACTTTCTCAAGAGGTGAACCAAGGGAAAGGCACTAAATTCATCAAAAAAGACATCACCACATTCAATAGGCCTCAAAGTATGTCTAGTAGATTAAGTTCCAGATTAAGTTGATACTGACACAACTAACTCCCTTGTATAAATCACCACCGTGTGCAGAAAGTGCATCTCAAACCACGCTTTGGATGTTGGAGAGTAAAATGCTGAATAAAAAGTGGTCTGTACGCATTCCTGATAGTAAGAAAGATAATTGAGGATATCAAAAACCAATCGGCAGATACTACCAAACCCTATTGTACATTTCAGACGTTCCACAATTGTCGAGTTTCAAAATATTACCAATTTTATTTGAGCGAAAGAATGTCCAATATCTCAACTTTAATATCATATTAAATGCCTATTTTAATCTATTCCATTATAAAATGATATTATGTTTCCTATAGTTATTCCGGATATTATGACTGTATGCATTATGTTAGTTTGCGTATCGTCTGCTGACTGTAGGTTACTGACCATACAAGTTTGAGATCACATCATAGATTTTTATCAGTCTTGTCCATCCGTGGATCATGGACTTTGTTTATTACTACTTCAGGGCATATTTTCTTAATGGGCCCTGGTAAGAGAATAGACAATATTCCACGAATCCATGCTGGAAATCAGTCTCTAAAGCCTTGTCAAATTCCAATATATTATTACCTTCTTTTTTTCTGCTTGGCCTTTTGTATTCTTGAATATTCTTTTCTTATTATATCGTCAAAAGAGATATGATGTATGTTGAGGGTTCTAAGTAGTGTCAGCGTATTAAATATAGACAACATTAATAGGAAGAACTTAATGGAAAGGCAGGAAATTATTGTAAAGATGTGACCAAACAGATCTGATCCACAACCACTGACAACAAGTACAGATGAACTTTACTTTGTTCTAAAGTCAAGATGTTACCTGTCAGACTTGAAGAAAGTAATGCACTCAGAAAGATATGACAGACATATCAAAATAATAATGGTATGTTTTATTGATTGGGATTACTAGTGACATAACTAGACTAGATAAGGTGAACCCGGGTTAAACAGATTGAGGAAACAGCCATTTTAGTTCACCGTAACCTCCTAAACCACTAAACAATAGCCAGCCTATAAGCTCCTATAATTATTGTGACAGGGCACAGAGCCATTTGGTCAAATTCAGTCCAAAGAAAACATTTTGGCATGTCTAACCGGGTGTCAAACATGACTGTTTCTGTACCTCATGTATAATCAATAAAGTTGTATTATCTTTAAAAAAAACAACCTGAAGAGTGTTCTTCATTTTCATATTTGAAACATTCAAACAATACTGTAATGTATCATCAAGTCCAATTTGGACAGGAAGACCAAATGCTACGATTACAGGATTTGTTAGGACAGTTTCAATTCCTGAGGAAATTTCAGTACCACACGGGAATAATTTGTCAAGAGAATCAGGCTGATTTTCATATACAAAGAGATTATTGATGAGTACATTTAACACACAAGACGTTTTGTAAGGTATCACCTGATGTAATGTAAGGCTGTGATATATTGAAGGACAAACTCGCGTCTTTGATTGAATTTAGTTTTTAGTAGATTTCCTGATTTGAATGAACATAATATAATATTAAATGCCTATTTTAATGTATTCCATTATAATTTCTTCAAAATGATAAATATTGTGTTTCCTATATTTATTCCGGATATTATATACCGGTACATTATGTTAGTTTTTGTATGCTTGTAGCATGAGTATAGGTTACTGACCATACAAATCCTAGTCCTAGTTTGAGATCACATCAGTTTATCAGTCTTGACCGTCCGTGGATCGTGGCTTTTGTACTAAGTTAGGCAACTCATCACCATTTGCCGTTCTAAGTATGGTCAGCATATTAAATATAGACCAAATTAATAGGAAGAACTTAAGGAAAGGCAGGAAAATATTGTAAAGATGTGACCAAACAGATCTGATCCACAACACAACCACAACCAGCAAGTACAGATGAACTTTACTTTGTTCAAAAGTCAAGATGTTACCTGTCAGAAAGTAATGCACTCAGAAAGATATGACAGACATATCAAAATAATAATGATATATTTTATTGATTGGGATTGCTATTGACATAACTAGACTAGATAAGGTGAACCCGGGTTGAAACGATTGAGGAAACAGCCCATTTTAGTTCACCGTAACCTCTAAAACCACTAAACAACAGCCAGCCTATAATTGTGACAGGGAACAGTGCCATTTTGTCAAATTCGATCTAAAGGAAACATTTTGGCATGTGAAACATGACTGTTTCTGTCTCTCCTGAGCAACAAAGTCGTATTATCTTTAAAAAACAACCTGAAGATTGTTCTTCGTTTTCACATTTGCAATATACAAACTTAAAGTCATTTTTTTGAGAACACGTACAAAATATGGTTCAAGCATGCATAAGTACAGTTATATGTAATCATCCTAATCATTTCTGATTATTCTTTTTAAGTTGTCTCATTATCATTTTGTTCTTGTCCAAAGATATGTTTAAAAGCATGCATGTTTTTGTACTTGTCAAAATGACAAAAAATGACAACAGATTATTATGTTAGCAGACTGACAAAATGCTACTATTACATAATTTATATAGGCCGAATCAAAGGCAATTCACAACAAAATGTGAAAAAGGTATGAACACAATTTTAATCCTCTTAATAACAAGTGTTTCTAATGAGAGAAATTTGCATCAAATGCTGGTATGAAGTCAAGAATGTGCAGCACCTGCGACTGTTGTTGCGAATGTTATACAAGAGAGCTGGTGCAACAAAATTGAACAAATGGACAAATGGAAAAACACATGTAATGTTTTCAGTAAGTCAACCTCGTTAATACTGTTGGAGCTACTGACGTAGGCTGCGTAGGCATATTGATTGCATTCGGTTTCATCACGTTTGATTAATAAATAAAAGAAAACACTTGCCTCCAACAAA
Organism: Amphiura filiformis; assembly: GCF_039555335.1. Taxonomy (NCBI): domain Eukaryota; kingdom Metazoa; phylum Echinodermata; class Ophiuroidea; order Amphilepidida; family Amphiuridae; genus Amphiura; species Amphiura filiformis. The sequence continues at coordinate 17,924,350 of NC_092635.1, read as the reverse complement.
CGAAAACGAATCCGTCTAGACTGACAAGAGAAGGTATTTCACGAGCTAATCAGAGGGATTTGCCAACATAGGAAATTACAACTGACAGGTGTCTTTAATGTAACCATGAGGTAACACCAAAAACTTTAAAATACCCACTGTATATTTAGATGTATTGTTATTCGTTCCTCTAACACAATAGTATTCATTTCCATTAGGGTTTGATCACTTGATTATTAATATTATCACAATGATGTTGCATCCATTTCAACTATAGCCTCAACGCCTGTATTACAGATGACCTCCACCAAACATGCCAAACGTGCCAAATCAGCATTTTTCCAGGTTACACGTTTAGTATATGTTAATAATAACGATAATAATATAAGGCTACATTTCAGAATCATTTAATCTCTAATTTGCAATATGCGATTGAGACTTCCTTCACAAACCCTGTGTCATCGAGGCTCCCTCTCACCTGCTCATTCATTCCTTTCAATTCAATTTCTATCTTTCCTCTGTTTCAGGAGGGTCACACCCTTTCATATAGGAGTGGCGGTTTGCAAGAACAGGTACGTCCAAGCTCCGTGTAATAATATCAGGAAGCGCCGCATAAAACGCGTATCCATCATGTATTATGTGACGGAATGATAATGATAACTGTCATGTAATTATGTAAGTTCAAAATAAGTCTCAAAAGCAAGCCATCCATACCGTAGACCTATGCGCTGGGCTTTTTTTTTTACAAAATGCAAGAACAAGTGGGCTAAACACACACACGCACATAACAACTGGCGTGTAGCACATAATATAGCCCAGTCAAATCAAATCAAACATAAGGGGTTATCCCACCACTAATTGCAACAGAATCCCTTTAATCACTATTCATTTCAGAAAAGCATGATTAAACAACGCTTCAAAAGTCCAAAAAAATACAGGCGGCGAAACAGTGCCTAATTTGCATAAATCCAAAACGGCCGCTTATGCAGGGGGTGAAATTTCAAAGTTGGTCAAATACCGTATTGCTCTCATCATAAGGATTCAGAAAAAGTATAGTTTGATCTGTCTCCGACATAGTTCTGGGGTTATAGACAAAAGGGTCAAAGGGCAAATGTTGGGGTCCACAGGCATTTACAATTGATCTAAATCGAAAAAAAAGAAGAATAAAAATTCCCTTTAAAAGGAAAGGCCAGCGTCAATGCAGAAGAGGTCTTGTAAATAGTTTGGGTCACCGTGAAAGGCATTTTTAGGATCACGCTTACATCCATGTTACATGACAGTTCACCAAACCATCAATGGTGAGAACATGCACACTGAAACAGCAAAACACATTAACTCCTATAACTCCTGTCAACTCTTTAATTCATTACTCCAAATTGTTCTGTATTTTTGTCTTTACTGCTTTTACCCATGCTTATTATAAAAATCAAGAAATACACTGCAGTTGTTAGTTAATTCGCTATGTTAACTCAACTTACATGCACATTTTATTTTAAAATAATTTTATATTATTTCGCAATGTATAGTTTACTATAAAGTAGATAGTGGCAAGCACATAATAAAGGACTGATCATTCACTACAATCTTCACTTTTAAACTGTATTTTTTTTAATGTGTTGATTGTTAGTCCGAAACTCCTGCAAAGCTATGGACATGGCATCTTACCTACTCCATTCTGTAGTCTGCATTGTGTGTTTTCTCAGTCTTCAATCATTTTGTTGAATGTAATTTTATGAATCAAATAAAAAAGATAGAAATTGGCCTCACTTTAGTTATGTGTCATTTTACAGTATTTATCATTTATAAAGTAAGACAATAATTTATTTATTTTCTATAAGTGCATGTCAAAATATGGGATATATTGTTCAATATTATAGCTAGCCCCTAAAAACTTTATTTTCAATTGGATTTTTCCCGTTGAAAAGACAAAACTGATGTTAAAGATAGCAATAATATCATCAATAACATTTTGAGTCAATTTTATCCATAAAACGATACAGGATAGGATAGATAATTACTTTGACTTCAATGTGGTCCATATAATGAAGATTTTGATTCCACAACATTATTAGATCTGTTATCAACATATCAATTATGCACTCACAGGTCAACCAAACATCATGCTATGCTCATGCAGTAGTCCACTGATATGACCTCGTGATCATTCCCCGCTTTGACCATGTCATTTTTTGATATGCTGATTGCTGAACAAGTTTATGTTTATATGTGTAGGCCTAACCTATGATAACTTTTTAAGTCATAATTAATTCAAACATAACTTTGGCAATACTCAATCGTTTTCGTTCGTTGAAACGGCAAAACATACTTTCTTTTCCTTGCAAATCGAATTAGCAGACATCAAAAACATTTCCACCACGAGAAGTAAAAAAAATAATTCATACCAATAGAAGAAGGCTATAATCTTAGCTAATATTTAGTGTACACAAACCCCATCTCAGAATTAGGTACCAGCGCCCTATGCGCTGGCGAAAAAGCGCAGTGATTTATAGTGCGCTACGCACAGGCATAACGCCTAGACCTTGATCCACAAGCCTCAGCACACTTTACATATTGTCGCTGACCACATCATTCCACAAATCATTAAACAACAATTCGGGGACTTTGCTGCTTCAAGAGCGCACACCCTAGACATTCATCAAATAACCTTCGCAACCAGGATCAGCTCCCCGAATTTCGTACGGGTTTTATTAGCAACGTTCAAACTACCTCAATTTTTGCACGAGAGCGGTACTAGGCACCGCCAGGGTTCGAACCCGCAACGTCTCGATTGAGCTAACTTGATTGCTTGTCTGGTCTCAAATCTAAACTGGTCTCAAATTGTTCGTATGGTAATTATAAATTAAAACGAGAAAATTGACATTGTTTTGGATGTTTTGCTACATAGGTAATATCACAAAATACACTCTCAGAACATTGGATAAAAAATGAATGGGCAGAAAACAGTTGGTTAAAAAATGCCCAACAATGGTTAAGATTCTTGAAGTTGGGCAAAATACAGTTTAATACATGGTTGGTCAAACCTTGGTAAAAAACATCCTTTTCCCGCCAATAAAGTTGGGCAAAGTATGGTTTTGCCCAACCATGGTCACATGGTGTTCCTTTGCGAACTGTGATTGGTCATTGTGTTGGGCAAAAATGCATTTCAGAAAACAAGATGGCCGATATGAGTGGCTTGCTGCAAATAGCTGCGGATCGGGGTCTTCAAGATCTGTTGGAAACATTTGAAGGTAGGAAATTATATTATAAAGTATATCATTTCATCGGGTATAACACTTAGTTTAAGTGTGTGTGAGGCCGAGACTGTGAGCAAGACTTACGATGCTTTATCGACGACAGCTACCACCACAACCGGTAAGCTTAAGCTTAAGCTTACCGGGCTGTGGCGGTAGCTGTCGTCGATAAAGCATCTGTAAGTCTTGCTCACAGTCTGGCCTCGCAATACACACTTAAACTAAGTGTTATACCCGATAAAATGTTTATAATATAATTTCCTACCTTCAAATGTCTCCAATTGGTTAAAATATGAACAATGAAATGAACATCCCATTCATAGTGTTTAACCAACTATTGGTTATATTTTGCCCAACATGCTTTGCCCAACTGGTTGGTTACCGTAATGTTAACCAGTAGTTGGTCAATGTTTTTAACCAACCTGTGGTTATATTGTTAACCAACCCAGGTTGGTTAACAATATAACCAACTGTTGGGCTGTTCACCTGTAAATACATGGTTGGTTAAAATTTTAACCAAGTTGGTTAAAATTTTTAACCAATGTTCTGAGAGTGTAGGCCAATGTCAACCGGGATCAATGGATTCTCATAATTTCTTGCCACGTTACCGCCTGAGATATGGTAAACTATTCTTTTTTTAAATGTTTTTGCAAGCGGAGCAACCTGAGATCATTGTCCCCTGTGGAATCCAAATTTTGTCATTATACCTTCCCCCCTATAACTCAAGAACTGTACATTAGGTCAAACTTTACTTTTTCTGAATCCTTATGACGAGAAGAATACACTGGTATGGTTTTAACAAGATGTGATATGATCTTTCATCTAGTGAGGACTAAGCAGAGCAGACGTTAATTACTACCCGTAGTGCTTTCGGACGCGTTCATTTTTCTTGCAGGTTCTGAGGTTCATGAATTTTGTTATTAAAATAGCAAAAATCATGGTTTTTTTCTCGTGTATGAAATAGGGTAATAAATGCGTATCACTTGTTGCTCGAGAAATTGTACAAAAATAATGCACTTGTACTGAGATTTCGATGCGTCTAATGCACTTCCCCCTACGGGGTTCGTGCATTAGACGCATCAACATCTTAGTACGCGGCAAATATTTTGTACAATTTCAATCCCAACAAGTGATACGCATTTATTAACCTATAATTGACCCAACTTTGAATTTCACCCTAGCATAAGCGACCATTTTGGATTAATGCAAATAAGGCACTGTTCCCCTCCTTGGATTTCCCGGGACTTTGGATATGTTTTTGTGTGAGCTTGTGGGAGATGGACGCATGTGAAATGGCGTCTATTGCAATAAATGGTGGGTAATTGTGCATTTTGACTGTTTGTTTTTGCAAAATGTTTGGAAGACGACCCATTTTTTGCGTCTAATATGTAGAATATTGCTTGCGTGTCTAAGAAGATCCCATGCAGTCAAATTTGTTTCTAAAAAATACAACAGTATTAAATATCATACTGTCAGAAAATATAGGTTATATATTATCGGGGTGAAATCCTTCAAGTAATATGTCCATACATTTCAATTTGATACTAAGATTAGTAATACAACCAATCATCGCTTCTATACACGTGCAACTTAATACATCAATTTCAAAACGGCTGCAGTGCTGTTTGTGTGTGACTCTTAATGTAAAATAGGTTGATATAAAGCCACTGAAATCAAATCAATTGCTATTTTATCCCGATATTGTTTTATTACAACATTATAATTATTAATAAATGTAATATTATTATCAACAGCTTTGTGTTAAATTGAAACCACTTTTCAACAAAGTGATAATTCAAAACCTGTATCACTTGAGCGTGCAGTGCGTGATACTCGAGTAATGTTGCCCAAGTATGTATTGATACCTACGAAAGGCAACCTCATGACACATTTTGACGGAAAATGAAATTATATTAGGATATTGATGCAAGCAATATGTAATACACGTTCTACTAAGGAAATTCATATATGTAATAAGTTAATGGGTTCATCGTGTGTATAACTCATAATGGCACGGATCATGCAACCATAAGAACAGAAAACAGGTGAACTAAAAATGATCGAAAGATTACAAAGCACGTAATTATTGTACGTTTGCTGTTGAAAGATGGTGACCAAGTAACAGAACTACTAGTTTGATAAATACGTGCAATATCCTGAAATAAATCGCAACCATCGCAACCAGGATCAGCTCCCCGAGTTTCGTACGTGTTACAACGAGACAATTAGCAGTAAGTTCCTTGTCCAGGGGAATTTCAAGGTAACTCAATTTTTCCACGAGAGCGTACTAACCATCACCATGCAGGGTTCTAACCCGCAACCTCTCGCACCATAGTCGAACGCCTTATCGATTGAGCTATATCAGAACATTTAGGTGATATATTACTGGGGTGTAGAAAGCTTCAAATGATATGTACATTCACTTAAATTTGATGTAAAGTGTGCTTAGGCTAGTGGATCAACGTCTAGGTGTTGTGCCTGTGCGTAGCACAATGTAAATCACTGTACGTTTTTGATATCAATTTCAACTGCTTACAACTGACTTCTAAATGTAAAGTAGCTTTATATAGAGGCCCTGAAAGCAATTCCATTGCTATGTTACTCCGACATTACTATATTTTCATTAATGTAAATGGCTATAAGTGCCTGTATTTTACAGGCCGGAGTGTGCTCATCTCTCTTTCGGAGGGACTTGCGGTCAGACCCCTCCTCCTCCTTCCCTTCTTCCACCACACATTAAAACTAACTATAAGGACACAGCACCCCTTTGTTGATTGTTACAAAGTAAAGAGAAATTATAAACATCTCAAAAAAAGTAACTATCCCCCCTTAAATAATGGCCATTATTCAAAAAGGGGCTATTGTATTACAAATCTGTAAAATGCGTTGGAAGCAGAATTTATTTCTGCGCATTTTGACACCTCATTTGATACGATAGCTCAGAAAACAATAAAACACCGGTCAATTTAATGTAGTGAGGTACAGATTTGAAAGTTGCACTTACATACAAATTTTTACAATACAAAAACACTCAGATATCATTACACAGATTTCCTTCCATTACACTGAATACTAAATCAATACAATTTACTGCAACTTTCAAATCTTGGGTTACATTGAATAAATGTACGCTGTGACGTCCATATTTAGTCAATTGCTGCAAATAAAGTGTCAAAATGTGCAAAAATAAATTCTGCTTCCAACGCATTTTACAGATTTATAATACAATCACCCGTTTTTGAATAATGGTCATTATTTTAGGGGGGTTAATTACAGTTGTACTTAAACATAATTTTCTTAAGGCATAATGTTATTGGCATTTTAAAATTCTGAAAGGAAGTGGTTAATTTCGTGTCGATGCATAGGTAAGGTGTATTTGACCCCAATAATGAATGCTTCACCTGATTCCTAAGGTATTACATCCAAGTTTTTACACTGCTTCAAATGAATTCTGAATTGGATCACTCACGAACAATAGGAAGTGCTAGTGTGCTACCTAATATAGCGGTTTTGGTTTATATGAAAACAAAACTAGAAGAGAAAAGGAAACTATGTTAAACGTCATAATACTATTCTCATTATCAGAGCCATTTTCTATCATGGTTTCTGTTATGATTTGAGCAAAGTATAAGCGAAGATTGAAAGAAAGAATTAAAGAATGAATGAAAGAAGAAAGATACACTAAACAAATTAACAATGAGGAAAGAAAAAAACAGAGAAAAGAAAAACACAAAACAAACAAACGAACGAACGTTTAAGCAGAGAACCAAAGAAACACTAGAACAATATATAGCGTTAATTAGCATGCTCACGAAGAATTTGTGGTCGGAGTATACTTTGTATTTAATAAAAACGACAACAACAACAACAACAACGACAACACCAAGAACCCTCAAAAAGAGCTAAAAAGGAGATGAAGAACAACAACTATGTTTGTTTCACTGATAAGGTCACAAACTACGAGCGTATATATTTTATTGCTTATCTTTTTCCAATATATATATACAAGCTACACTTCACTGACCAATATAGCATACTGATGATGAAAGTATAATATTTGTGTGTAATTGAATTGATGTTAGTTATAGTCAGCATTGCTGGTCAACAACCTGGTAATTTTATACACATTTTGTTAATTGGACGTTGCCTTCTCATTTGACACCCTGATCGCAAAAATCGAGCAAGAATTGACCAAGATATGCGCCTGTAAACTCTCAAACCCCCAAAACAAAAGTTGCAATTTTAACGATTAAATTGGGCCTGTTACATTGTGTGCTTTATTGATTGGCCCGTGGTGCTTGTGTGCAATACAAGTTACAACGATGCGTTCCCATTGAAAATCGTTGAAATTGCAACTTTTGATTTTGGGATTTGAGGGATTGGAGGCGCATATCTTGGTCAATTCTTGTTCGATCTTCACGAACAGGGTGTCAAATGAGAAAGCGAAGTCCAATTAACAAAATGTATATTTCCGAATAATCCAAAGTTTATCAGGTTGTTGAACAGCAAGGATGACTATAACTGTTGTTATAAAAGTTGTGCCTGGTGTAAACCCAATAAGGAATGACCGGAGAACATGCGTTATGTCTCTTTGTTCAGCTTGCTGGAGAATATTTCCTCTTTGTATAAACCAGTTTAGCACATATTATGTCCCGTTGTCCATTCATATTCCTGTATTTTTGCCTGCAGATATCGTAGCAAATCCAGAGAGCTGTCAAAATGTGCAGAATAAAATATTGCATCTATTGAAAACATAATTGTACGTGGTTATTGTTTAGAATTATGTATTCTTTTAAAAATGCAAATATACATTTTGTGCATAATTTATAAGAGACACTGACTTAAACGCTATAGCCTACTTGCATTAACACCAAACTAATAGCATAACGAGCAATGACGATAGTGCATGTGCATTGCAAAAAGATATCTGCTCATGCTTGATCATACCTTGACAGGTTTCTTTGTTATTCGAATGATGTTGTTTCAAAAAGTGCTAATTCTTACTGAAACAAAAAGAGGTGTAAAAATATTCCAAAATTGTGGCTGCTTTGATAGATTGTGAATTGTTTTCGAGTTATAGCAACGTATTGCTACTTGTTGGTGAACAAGTTATATCTTAAAAATGAAATTATTTAAAACACTTTTTCAAAGACTATGGTTAAATCCTGAAAAGAGATTTCCAAGACTTGGTTAGTTATAGTGATTGCCCGTGACATTCCCATTTCCAGTATGGCGGATTGCGCACAAGGCAATGCACTAAGGCGCCCCGAATGAAGGTTGGTGACACCGAGTACCTTCCTGGGTGGGGATATAGAGCCAGGCTTTATGACTTATTTCAAATGGCATGAACGAGTGATCCAATTATTGCACTTCTTAAATTACCAAGATATTATAATCATAATTTGATAATTGGTTTGTTTGGGTTTGATTGGTTTTTACTAATGTTGCTTTGACAGACACCTCTCCGCATATTCAAAGTAGATTGTTCTTCAGAATCGACGTAAACTCCATTCCAAGAGATTTTATTTATTTTACCAAATTGATACTGTATCAATATTGTATTTTTCTTTGTTAATGTACTATTATTATGGGCAATATTCAAACAGTATAGGCATACATTAAAAGGGCATTTCGTGATCCACAGCCTCATCCTCCCACTTTTTTCAAAAAAAGTTGAGATTTTTATATCACTGGAAACCTCTGGCTACCCAGCAAACACAAAACGTTTTCAACATCATTCGCAAAAGGTTATAAAAGGTTGTCAGAAAAGGTTTAAATGTCGGGTTATATAAAGGGTATATTAAGGGTATAAAACGTTTTCATAACATTAAAAATCATTTTTTGATAATCTACTGCTCCTCAAACAAAAATGTTTTACAGAAAACGTTTAAATGTCGGGTTATACAAAGGGTATAAAAACGTTTTAATAACATTCCAAAAACATTTTTGAAAAATTGATACAAAACATTCTAAACAGAATGTTATTTTGGGGTTGAAAAAATATTTTGAGAAAAATGTTTGCCCAAAATATTTGCAATAACGTTTTAAAAACGTTTTCATGACCTTTATGTAACCCGACATTTAAATGTTATTAAAACGTTTTGAAAAAAACATTTTAAGAACATTTCTGTGTTTGCTGGGTGCAAATATTTTAACATAATGTTATTTAAGGGTTGACAAAATATTTGGCAAAAATGTTTGCAAAAATAGTTTACAATAACATTTTTGAAAACATTTTAAAAATATTGTTGTAGTGTGTTTTCATACAAAACGTTTTAAAACGTTTTCATGACCTTTATATAACCCGACATTTTAATGTTATTAAAACGTTTTATGTAAACCAAAAGCCAAAATATAACTTATTAAAAACGTTTTTAAAACGTTTTTGTGTTTGCTGGGTACATAATGTTTATTTTCCAAAATTTTTTTGCAGATTAATTCGTTTAGCAAAAATATCGTCAAATTTGAATTTCGTTCTGGTATACCAGAACGAAATTACAACAGTGGTCTATGGAGCAGTGTAATACACATAATCATGCATAACTCGCAAACGCAAAATCGGAATCAACTTAAATTTTGGGAATACGCTTTTTCCATAGATATCTACTGACAAATGTCATAAAAAGTGGATGCTAGGATCACGGAATCCTCCTTTAAGTTACTTCTCAATCACAATATAATATCACTCTGCATATCTAGAAGAGTTAAGGATTACTTGCGAAGTCTAGCCACAAATTTGCCCACCGATAGCTTCACATTCGAAGCAGAGTCCATTGCTATCAACATCTAGCAGAATCGATGAAGCATGACACCGTGTAAGGCAATGGAAGTTCGGAAGTAAACACAGTCGATAACGACGGGCGAACGCATCAAAAGTGTTGTTCAAATTGCACTTCAACTTAATTTTAGATTGTTTAAAATAAGCAACCTTAGCTCTAAGAGATACAGTTGACTCATCCAAATAACTATCATCCAAATTTAATCATCAACAGAATATTTAACATGAGTTTCAAAAATGACACGCTGTTCTACCGAAAAAACGACAGCTTCGGACTTAAGCCTCGAATGCGTAAATTGTAAGCTTAAGTTCTCGAGTAAGTTAAGGAATGTAAAGAAACTCATTTTAAAACCTCATTGAAATATTGGACTACCTGTCCATTTTCATGTTAATTTCACCAGAGTGAAACCATGCACTATTAAGTTGAGAGTTCTATCTGAAGTTTATTGTGCACTTCCCAAGTCCATGGGAAGTGATTTTGAGAAAAAAACCGGTGTATTATTTTAATTCCTTCAGTTAGATTTACCTTGTCAATATGGTAAGTTTTACATGCAAATGGGTGGGTTAAACTGTATTAGGTATGGCGATTAGCATTTCAGGGACTTCGTGGGGTTCATTTTAAATTCTGGACTTGGGTGGTTTTTTGAATCATATACAAAGACAATAATGTTGGAATGAGATTACCACTAGTAAGATAATACAAATTAAAGCACACAGTTATGTATAATGTTGATAAGCATTCTGCCATGTAATATAAACCACACACTTTCCTTGATTAAACCCATTCTTTTTCAAAAGTCACTCTCCAGCAATGAATGTGTTACAAGTGGACTTTTATACATACTGGATTTCAATCAATGTGTTACAAGACTCAAATCATGGACTTGGGTTGATTCTTTCATACATGCTATTTTTCACATGCTCAATAGACACAGAGGATGAATTTGAGTTGTTCTTTCATACATATGACAGGCCTATGTATACACTCATAGAAATTGTTCGTTGGCATTACTCAGTAAGTTGATGTAAGTCGCTGCGTCAACTTTCCGAGTAATGCCAACGCGTACAATTTTGAGTAACGCTGACTCGATATCATTATGTTGGTCGCACTCATTTGCACTTACTTTACTAAATGAAACTAGGTTAGCATAATTTTCTAGAGGTGTGCTATAGTATACAAAATTTTGCACTGATTACAAAAATAAATATTTGAATACTGCTAATTGTGCAGAAAATGATCCAATTACGTGAATTAAGTAACAAAGTACCAAATTGGAATAACTCAAAACAATAAGTACCAGTAACTTAATATGAACGAGTTACATCAACTTACATGTTGAGTTACAAATTATAACTCAACTAATTGGTTCTTTGAACCTTGTTTATTTTCTAAGTTCCCTGAACTTGAATTCAGAAGTTGGCATTACTTAAAAAGTTGACGCAACGACTTACATCAACTTTTTAAGTAATACCAACAAAGTTGATTAGTTGACGGAACTTTTTGAGCTTTTTCAGCATTTTTTAAGTTCGGATAACTAAAATGAATTTTGTTTTGGCAACTTTTACACTATTTTTGAGTTGTCCAAACTTACTCCTTTTGAATTGCGCCAACAAGGCGAACAAGTCATTTCTATGAGTGTAGCAATACTTTCCCATGCTTAACTCAATTTGGCCAAAGTATGGACTTGGGTGGCTTTTGTATTCATATATTCAATTCTAAGTCGATGTCGTTAACGTTTATAACATTTTGTTACTTGTTACATGTTAAATGTCAATTTGGCAATGTTTATTCAGAACAGAATTACTAACACCAGGCAGGACCTTAATGTTCTTATACTAGTTCTGTCAAGAAATACTTGTGATAACGTCAGTTAACCGATAAATCTTCTACTGTGATACCATCAACTGAAAGGAACTAGTCGCAATCTACCACCCGGTTGCTATAACAAATACATCACAAATACCGGCTACTTGCACAGTTTTAAAGGTTTAATTCCTAACGGGAGGTATGAATTTATATTACCATGTTAACTGTAACAAATACTTGTACTTGCACGTTTTAGTTAAAGTCACTAAAGTATCGCACTTAAATGAAATAAAATGAAGTAAATAAATAAATGAAGTAAATAAATAAATGAAGTAAATAAATAAATAATAAATAAATAAATAAATAAATAAATAAATAAATAAATAAATAAATAAATAAATAAATAAATAAATTTATATAATTATACAAATAAATGAATTTTCTTTGTTGGGTGCATGCTATACATTATGTCAACTGCTCTAAAGGATCGTCAATAATCCGAATATGAATAATTTATGATGAAGACGCACACTTAATAGCAATGTAGATTTATAATTATTTGAATTGAAAATTTATTATGCGATCTAGTTTTGATTAATTACAAATTATGTAAGTGGCGAAATTATACTTTGTAGTCTATATATACTTTGAGTACTAAAATGAGGAAATCGTCGATTAAAACTGGTATAATTTATCTCCAAGAAAGACGAAAAATTATATAAGTGATGTAAACTGGATATACATCGCGCTTTTGAAAGTTAACAGCGAGAAGAAAGAGGGAAATGTACCGCTTAATATTTCATGTTTTCAAGCTTCATTTAGCCTGATTAAATTTTCAATATAATTTCAATAAATTAAACATGATCACTATAACATGCCTAGTTTGATTCCAGGTTTGATGCTTTTCGATAAGAACATGGCAAAGTAGTACTCGTAAATTTCAGTTAAGTTAAAATAAAAAAGTTTCTCAAAGCTATACAATATGTTGTGGTCCAAAATGTCAGTATAATATCACATTGCCTATGTATAACGATGTATTTGTGTATTACCCAGTTCATATTGTCATAGTAAATATCACTCTGTTAAAGCTAGGTATTTGCAATCAAAATATCAAATGTATATGTACATTTCCTTTCCGCATCAGCCAGGATTATTTGAGCAAGGATTATGTGATAAAATAAATGTATTTATATCATTGAAGTGATTGTTGGGGCATAGAAATTGATATTTTGCGAAAAGTCTAAATTTGTTTTAGATTGAGTTGATTCTTTAATCACTTCATCCAACCAAACTCAGGTTAATCAATGTGTTATTGCAGTAGTACTATATAATCGTAGTATCTTAAAAGAGTAATGAACATTTAGTGGAAGTAACATAAAGAAAGACCTCGCGACAGTTGTGATAATTTGAATGAATATGATTTTGATTGCTATGTAAAATTAGCACGAACTATTTCAACTTAATTAAAAAGGCAAACCATAAATATTTTACGCAACTTGTGGTTCAACACACTGAGGCGATCCAAATATTGATAAATATAAGCTGACCATCACGATTCTCCAAAGCTATTTGGCAATACTCATACTGATAGTGACACAGCACAGTATAATGTTAATAGGAATTGTAATAATTTAATACGCCTGATTAATTCAAATTCACATTTGATTTGTAAAAGTAGCATGCTTTAAACACATTGGCGCGAAGCGGGAAGCATGCTTTCTCACCCACTCAAATCAACGCCAAATTTTAACTTACTTGAAATGTAATCCTTTCTGTGGACTTCAGCCAGAAATAGTCGCTACTATCTATCCAATAACATCTATTTGGAAATGCCGGTACTTTCCACTGGCACACTGCCCATACTAAATTGTAGACTTTTATATACTTTGCAATTAGCAGATGAACACCAGTAGTTTGTTATTACTCAAATTGGTGAGATGGCACCGTTAGTTACCCGAACTGAGGATATTATAAACTTGCAGGGATGATATTATTCCAGCTATGAATCTCCCAAGTGTGGCGTACTAATATTAACTACATTTCTTGGTAGTTAGTCGTCAATATAACTCTCAGTGAATATTAGTACATGTGATAACATCAACAGCGCTCTGTTTGCCGGCTAATCCATAAACTTGTTGCTAAAACAAATGAAATACTGCGACTCCTTGGATAAGCACAATGTCGGAGATGCACAATGTTGATCTTTATTCCAGTTATTTCACTACGTGTATTATATTTGCTGCTGAATCGGTCTGATGTCAATTTGGAATGAGAAGTACGAATGAGTTAGGTTTTGAATATATTCTTCATCACCTCGGGATGCAGACGGATCCGAGCAGGCAACGAATGAGATGACTTTAAATGTGAGGTCAACGTGTCTATTCGACGATATGTTGCGCAGGCGCAAAAAGCCAGGAATAACTTCAGTATTTCAACTTCAGTTGTTTCTGTCTTCGTGAGTTGATTATTTTGGATTTCTTAAGTTAGGAGGACTACCGGAGGGGTTATGTGATTATTATTTTTAACTGCACTTTAGATGCGTTAGGAATAATAACTTGAGTCAGAGGCGAGGAGAGGACAAGCCTTAATTATTTAAGAAATGGTTTATGACAGTTTTCATGTCATGTCCAGAAGAGAATTAAGCCAATATTGAGATCCAGATCACCAAGGTCATTGTATCACAGTAACCCCAACATGTTGACCAGCGATTCTATACCTCCGAGGCTATACAAACAATTGTATGGACCATATTCCCTTATCAAACTATTGGGAGGATGGACTTATATCCCCCATTCCCCGGGATTACGCTTATGATACAGGGTACCTTAATTCTTTTGCGGTCAGTATGTTTATTAAAGTGGCATATTTTCTGTTACCGTACTTAAGTTATCTTGATTTCAGAAAGTTAGGTTGCATGGGTGCTGTTTCACCTATACAAGTTAAAGCTTTTACTAAATATGATAATTGGCGAAGTAGACTAAATAGTTTATAATTCTGCAATTATCTTTTGCTACAGCTCTGTAGCATCAGCTCAGGCATCTGTGCATTAAATGTCATGCTGCAGCACGGTGTTATAGGTAAGCTGCATTTCTGGGCCTGTATTGAACCAGATAAAAATGCAAATCCCAATCAACTGCTGAAACACGCTGTCATCAACTCAACTAGTTTCAGCTAGTTTCTTCCACAATCTGTATTTTCCATAGAGTGTCCTCTTCTTCACCCTTAGATGTCGCTAGAAAGAAGAACACAATTTCATATAGCCTAACATCATTATAAAAGAAACCCAAATAGATATGTATGTGTTTGTATTAAATCGTTAAAAAATTATTCCAGTGATTCTGGCATCTTGGGAGAGACTTCGTCACACTAGGATCTCATTCCAGGACGCAGTTCAATGGTTCTTTAGACAACGCTGGAATCTTGGGAGGGACTTCGTCACACAAGGATCTCAACCATACTCATCTGCCGGGACGAAGTTCAATGGTTCCATAGACAACTCTGGCATCTTGGGAGGGACTTCGTCATACAAGGATCTCAACCATACTCATTCCAGGACGCAGTTCTTTGACCCCATGAACCGGTTATACATTTATAGAATGACCTTGGCTATAAAACTCATTCTCTTCAACTTGGGATCAAACTTTGAGCAATGATTGCAAAATGGGGGGATATTATATGCCATTTTGGCGCATAGTGTCAGCGAATAGAAATACGCGAACGTGGTGAGGATAGACTGTAACGGATGCTGATCATCTTCCTTGCCCGGGGATGTATCCTGGATTGCAGTTCTCTAGACATAAGTTTCCGAAGCTTTACTTGACATTACAGGTTGATTGGTGCAATACATACAACCAACCAGCCAATTCAAGATTATGACAATACACCTCATGATGTAATAAAGCCATACACCTGTTAGTGCTTGCTTCCCATGTTTGCGGGTTTACATCTGATTGGAAAACATGTCTTGGTATGTCTCTTTCGTGAAGTTTGATAGCCTCACAGAAATATACAAATATTTCACAAAGTAGAGGAAAGCTAAACAAAAAACCCTAAAAGTAATGATTCGTAAGCTGAAACGCATGCATTATAGCGCATATATAAGCTCAATGTTGCAGTCCTCAATGTTGATCACTTCGTGGACAGAACGAAAACAAGCGAAATGAATGATAACCTCAATCAAAATTTTTTTTTTTTTTGGCGCAACTGCTGAATATGCTATAGACCTACACAAATAATGGTCTAGGATTAAGCCCGGGGATTAGGGTGCGGGTTATTTCTCCGTATGAATATTATTAGGAAGCTAAAAAGTCTTCAAGATCTGATAATTCGTTTTATGCACAAACTTGGTTACAAAATTTCGGCTGTTCTTTAATAATACGACTGACATGCTGCACATGCCACAACTTTTTCTTTACTACAACGACCGAAGATAAAGATGTCAAGGAATATTCTACTGATGACATCTCCCTGTCATTTTATATAGAATGACACGCCATTCAACCCATTAAATTCATGATATCAGAGACATCACGGAAATCACGAACAGAATTCAGAAATTACAAAATTAGATGATGATCAATGTTGGCCTATTTATTCCAAAAGGTGAAGGGTGCGTGCGTGAAATACGTATGATCAAACACTGATAACAACACCTTTATCATCTAAGTGATGATGGGCTTACTTTTGATGTCTTACTTGTGTTAAATTTCAAAATTATCTTTCTCGGTGTTTTGTTTGAGGTGTTCTTTTCCTCTTCGAGCTTTATTTCCTCTTCCTCCTTCGATCATTCTCCCATATTACACACACTGTCCCAGAGGGTGATCGGTTAAACCACCGGACAAACGAAGAAACATTTGAAGAAGGATATTGTGGATCACACAACCATCAATTTCAATTGCCAAACAAATCAATTTGATGTCTTGAGATCCCGGTGGTGAATGTAAAATAACGCAAATAAACCTACTTTCACATATTACTGCCTGTGAGTAACCATGCTAAGGTGTGTTTTTTATATCTCATGCCAAACTCATGTCACTGAAAAATCTTTTCATGAATGTTTTTCCACATATTAAATGAAGGCTTAGTAGAATATGTTCCAATTTACGACTGACGATTGAAGAGAGGTAATTTTGTTTTCTAGGGAGTTTCAGTGACAATTGACTCAATTTGATATGTTTCCCTTAACCAGAGTAGGCCGATAATAATCTTATTAGGCATCTGTGTACGAAGATCACTATCAGGAATATAGCTACCAATATCATCTGTAAGTTTAAAGTAATGTAAAAGGCCATTTAGATAGTTAGCTGTTGTGAATTGGCCGAATCGTGGTATCTTGTGAATAGTAATGATCTCTGGCGCAAATTGTTGTGACGATTTTGAAGCGGACAATTCAAATGAATAATTCAAATATCACAGTTACATTTTTATAAGTTTCATGGTTCTTGAGTTATGATGTAAAGAGTGTCAAAACGAAACATCTTCGTAAATGACACAAAGCTCTAGAACAACAATACATTAAGTTTTTATTTCTTCTTAGAGTTTAACGACCATGATTTACTGTGTAGTAATATCGTTTCACAGTTGACACCTGAAACTATCAAACTAAGAATTGCAATCGCATATAGCAGACAGGCAAAATGTCTTGGCAGTGTTATTAAACTTCTTTTAAGGTAAATATTGCAACAAAGCAGGTTATTCTATCTTCTGGAGTATAACATCACATATGTTCTTCATTCCATCCATGGTCATAATGGTAGATACTAAACTTGGGATGCTGACGGTATAAAATGCTGAAATTATTTGAATTGGCTGGATTCGATGAGTATCACGCTTAGATCCAAATGTAAAACAAAAACCAATGCTCAGTGTTTTAACAAACCTTTAAAGAAATACGTAGTATGTCGCAGCAGAGGATTAGAGTTTCCTCCCATATGCCTTTAATGAGATTTTAGGCTTTCGACAATACATGTAAAATTATGGCATAAATGTCAGATTTTCAACAGTATTTGATTGGACGCTTCTGGCAGTCTACGACATTTACAGCATGTTTGACGAGTCCTTGATGTAAATATCTGATTGGATTTATTATAATAAGTAGAAAAAGTAGGCCTTTCTTCTACAAAGAATTAGACGGCTTATATTTGGCATCTACATAAATCTTCATTAAGTCATATAAACTGAAGTGTGTGAATCTGATGCATTATTGTACTTTTACCTTTATTTGTAACAATTACTAGTTGTGCTAGTTTAAAACATGTTATTGGCTCACCAATGCATCTCGAAATATATTCCTTTTCATTTTATCGGTTTTATCTGTCATGTCTATATTGAACAGAAAGCTATTCTTCCTATAAAAAAACATTATATGCGGATGCAGCTAGGATGGGCTGAAACAGTTATAATAGCCTATTGGTCAGTGGACGCCGTAGTCTCTGAAAAAACTGAATGAATTTAATCTGCTGGCAAGTTCTGGTTTTCTGTTAAAGATCAACCTGCCCAGGGTTAATACTAGACGTAAATGGACCAATTACATGTACTTCTATGGAGTATTTTGCCAATAAGTGTATCGTACTTGCTCACCTCATTGTATTGAAATAAATACTCAAGATAAAGACTTGTTTTAACCCTGTCCCTGGGCTGGACTGAAAATAGTCGCTATACGCGTGTAGTTTTATTCTTCTGATATTTGCATCGTCATTTCCCTTCTAGAAAGAGTGCAAATCAAATCGTATTACAGGCATTTTACGATCACATAATGAATATGTTAGCACTCACGTCTAAATCAAAAATAGAAAAGATTGAGGCAGCCAACATTGTATCATTTAATCAGTTATTATAAACGCGACAGTCTGGTAAATGAAAGTTTGGTTAGAAATTTTGAAACATATTAATTATTCAGGAAACCAAACTTATTGTAGTTGGCATTCTATAGCAGTTTAGTCTCATTCAGGCGACAAATGATTAGGAGCAGAAAAGGACATTTACCTCCATGTTTATTCATACCTCTATATTGTAACGTATTTACACCGATATTATCCGTATATCTAAAATTAAACGCATCAACTGACACCAACGCATTCGGGCACCGGATCGGTGACATGGAGCATGATGACGTTAGCATCATATGCCGTTGTCATCCGGTTGAACAAACTGATGCTAAACTACCATAAGCGTAAAATCACTCGGACATCCAGTATAAAACACCTATCGTAGCTTGACTTGAATCCGAAAATTTCTTTTTTGGATCCTGAAACAAATGTTCCGGTGCCTTAAAATTGAACCGCAGAATAAACACGGATCAAAGGAATTTAAGCTTAGTGCGTTTTCGAGATTGAATACCATTGCTTCCTCTGACAGACGTTTTTAATTTTATTTAATGAAAGGCGATAAGGTGTTTTAAAAAGAATGAAGATTACAGGGCCTTGCACCTAACTAATTAATTTGATAATATTTATAACCAATTGCCTGACTTACCTCCAGGGTTCATCAGTTAGTTCATATGTTTAAAAAGTGGACAAGGATGGGAAAGGTTTAGCAAAATGCTTCATTTTATAAGACATTAAGGTTATTAACAGTTTTAAACTGTTGTGATTTGGTAGTTCACAGCATCTTACGAATGGTAGTGAGCTTTGGCAAAAACTGCATTGCTCAATTCATAGCGAGCGTGTAGAAGAATTAAAATATCACATATACCTTTATAGGTGCTGCGGTTCTTGAGTTACGTTGTAAAGAGGGCTGAAACAACACCACTTTTGTAAAACATACATAACTCATTAACAACAATAAATTAAGCACGTTTGCAAAGTATACGATTTTTAGAATGAACTTTTGCAAAACATCAAGGTGTTATTTTTCAATAATATATTGATTTAGATAATAAAAATCGATTTTTAGGTTGCTTCGACCAACAATACCTCGTCTACCCTTAACCGTCTTCAATATCTAGTACTTCAAGTAAATCTCTCGAATTTGAAACCAAGCTTTTGTTGTGACTTTTCTTCGTCTGAGGAACTATGTTGCTATGTGGTACACTCTTTTACATGACAAACATATTTGAACGTACTCTTAGCCAGACGGACACTATGAGTGAGAATTTATTATTTTGTGCAGTCTTTAGGTTAGATACTTATAAAAATGTGGTTTTTGCGGAAACAAAATGACAAACTGGATTGACATATTATTTCCGCCTAACATGAAATTGACCGAGTTTGAAGAAAGGTTACAGAATATTTGAAAAATCATAACTTGAAAACACGACAAACATCACTGGCTTAATAGTATGAGTAGATCAAAAACAGACTGAATAAGTGATACGCACTCAGAACATATCTTGTAAAATACAGGCTGTATCAAAATAAATTGGTTTTTGGTTTTTATTGACTAGCTTGCTTCTTCCACAAGCAACATTGGATCCTCTTAAAATACCCGGAATTTATAATTTAATAAACTTTAATTACATTCATGTATAAATTAGGTAGCTCCTATGTTGTATTTTGATGTGACAGTCTTGTCATAATCACTGAAAACTGATGGGTGCCGATCATTTTTAAAAAACACGTGTAATGCTCCTTCAGCAAATTTTGTTCACAAATGCCTCTTTCGAATTACTGTACTACATAAAATACATGACACCATCTAGTCGCCATCGGCACCACACATCATCTCTGTAGTGCATCATGATCTCTTCCTGAATGTTCCATGGGTGATTGGGTAGAATACATAGCAATTATCACAACAAAAAACTGTATCAATGTTTCCTGCTATAGTCATACAAGAAACTATCCAAAGTTTTGAGTTCAAGCATTGTTATTTAGTTATGAGTAGTTTTCCGTGTATCTAACGGAGGAAATAATTTAAGAGAAGTCGTGGCTGGGTTTTTAGTAGTTGAATTGACAAGGCCAAATGAAGTATCCTTTCAAGTTTATGGAAAGTTAAGGGTAAGACTACACCTCAAACACCACTACAAATAGGCTGTTGTAAGTTTATATCTCGATCACATAAGTAAATTCAAGTTCATAGCATGACAACCCAGCAAACACAAAATGTTTTCGACATCATTCGCAAAAGGTTATAAAAGTAGGGATGACCAATGAACCATCAACTTGATTAGAACACTCCCATAGACATGCAGGGAGCTCAACTGTGCACTGCTTGCACATACATTTCTAAATTGATCTCATTCTTTTATTTTTCAATATTTTTCTGTAAAATTTGGGGAAGTTACTGCCAATTATATTTTGTAACTATCTTGCAAATTACAGCAACATAACTTATTTTGTTTTTCTGTAAGTGCGAGTCAAAATTGGTCCATCGCCACAGTGCGCTTAATTGCCAGTGGCTGAGTTTAGCACTGCTCAAGAATGGCACAAAATATTCAAATCAGTAAGATCAGGTGAAAAACGTGGCCTACTGAGCTGTAATTTGGCAGAGTTGCCAGTAATACCTCTATCATACCCTCTGTAAAAAGGTTAAAAAATTGAACAAGTAGATCTCGAGTTACAAATTAAATCACCAGCTTCCCTTTGGAATTTTTATATTCCTTTCAAATCATGTTAAGAAGACACCTTTCTGAACATAAATGTGAAGTTTCGTGCTCATTCGATGTATTGTTCACCTGATCTTAACCCTAAACGTTTTCTTATATTTAGGCCTATAACATCTACAACTTGCTGCTGGCTATACCTTGTTTAGGACTTTCAAAAGAAGTACCTGAATGTGCAACCATAACTGTTTCAAAATAGCCCGCGATAGTCATGCAGGTAACTCCGAGGTCAAGCATTGAATTGGTTTGAACAAAGATACTCATAATGTATTGAGTGCTACTTTGGTTTGAATGAGGAATACTACAGGAATTCAGCATCGAAGTGGTTACGTAATTCTCTTGGTTACCGGATCACGCTACTTTGGTATGCCTTCGAGTGCCATATACTTTATGTGGTGATCATTTCGATCGTGGTTCATTACTCTAGCGCGTGATCCCGTTGACATAGTAACATTACGTAACTTCGATACTGAATACACATGAGCATGATGAGGATAATCTCTATTGTTGTGAATGAGTCAATGACCTTCAAAACTTAAGATTTTGTTTACATACACCTACTAATTGGTCATATTAAACCCAATAACATTGAAATTCTTGGTTGTGAAAAAAAAGTTCACCTACTTAGTGCAATTTTGATTTTGTGCCATATCGGCTATCTTGGATGATTTTTGGCAAATGTCCTCTAAATGCATGATTTCAATGCCTTGGTTTGAAAAAATAAGTTATGCCAGTGACTAGTTAAGTGCCATTTCATAAGAAACCCTTTGATACTTTCACAATATGCTTGTTTCATGTTTGCAAATATGTTAAAATAAAGAAATATATAAAGGTAAATATATGCTTATGCCAATTTTGCTCCCAACTGCTATTTTTGGACCTTGTCATTTTATTTCGTTCCAATGACCGGTCAGAATGGGAAACTTTGATAATTCATAATTCGAAACGTTTTTGACCGATTTTGACCATTTAACCACCAAAATACTTCTGTTGATTAGTTCTACTCAGAAAACAATCTTTTGTAGCAATAGGGTCAACATGAAATTTTGATGGTTATCCCTAATAAAAGGTTGTCAGAAAACGTTTAAATGTCGGGTTATATAAAGGGTACATTAATGGTATAAAACGTTTTCATAACATTAAATAACATTTGTTGGTAATTTACTGCGCAACAAACACAAATGTTTTACAGAAAACATTTAAATGTCGGGTTATATAAAGGGTATAAAAACGTTTTAATAACATTCCAAAAACATTTTTGAAAACTTGGTACAAATCGTTCTAAACAGAATGTTATTTTGGGGTTGAAAAAACATTTTGCAAAAATGTTTGCCCAAAATATTTACAATAACGTTTTTAAAATGTTTTCACGACCTTTATATAACCCGACATTTAAATGTTATTAAAACGTTTTGTAAAAAACATTTTAAGAACATTTCTGTGTTTGCTGGGTGCAAATATTTTAACATAATGTTATTTAAGTGTTGACAAAATATTTGGCCAAAAATGTTTGCAAAAATAATTTACAATGACATTTCGAAAACATTTTAAAATATTGTTGTAGTGTGTTTTCATACAAAACGTTTTAAAACGATTTCATGACCTTTATATAACCCGACATTTTAATGCTATTAAAACGTTTTTACCTAAACCAAAACCCAAAATATAACTTATTTAAAACGTTTCAAAAACGTTTTTGTTTTTGCTGGGAACTTCAAAGGTCATGACATTTAATTTGGCAGTCTTCACCTGCTACCTATCTCTAAGACAAAATTGGTAACAAAATTAGGTATTACTAGTGTTTGTAAATCTGTATTATCAAAAATGGCAATAGGACCTGCTATCTGATCTTGCCACGTATATACACATCTCTGTATCGCCGTCATAACACCTCTTTTCCTTCCCTGCTTACATTGAGAAAAACGCAATGATTTATAGTGCGTTACGCATAGGCACAACGCCTAGACGTTGATCTACAAGCCCCAGCACACTTTACAGTATAATGTTTCAATTATAATACGGTATAGGTTGAGTATACCACCGAGACTTACAGAGAACATAGACTTAAATAATTAGAGTCTATGAAGAGAAAAAGTCTCTCATTATTTGCAAAAGAAGGCATGTAAGCAACGTAATGTGAGGACTGTAAAATTATACTCTCAGATATATATTTATCGTTGTATTTTTGCAATAGTTATGGTTAGTTAAAATTATATTTATTTTGGACTGGATAGTTTTTAAATACAATTGATGCACGACTGCATATCAAATGAAGTTATTCTTGCCAGAGGGGTGTTTTGTGAGTCATTGACAATGTCTTACAGTGGAGATATGAAAATTGGGGCGGCTTAGATGTGCCCAATTATTGTGTAATGAGGTTTAGCATAATCATTTATCTTGTCATTTACTGTAACGTCTTTTCAAAACATTTGTTTTGCGTAATTTGTTAAGAAAATAATATTAAGGCATAAATTGTACTTACTCGTAAATTATCGCAATAGAAGTCGAAGTTAGCTGGGAGCTCTTGCCTACCTGTACAGTACTTTTTATACATGGAAAACAGATTCTTAGCGTTCAAGTTAGCGTTATTAATAAGGCGTTTGACTATGGTGCGAGAGATTGCGGGTTCGAACCCTGGTGGTGGTTTAGTACGCTCTCGTAGAGAAATTGAGTAAGCTCGAAATTCCCCTGGACAAGAAACTCACTGCTAAGTGTATTTGTAACTCGTAGAAAACTCGGGGAACTGTATCTTGGATTTGCGATTCTAAGCAGCAAAGTCCCTGAGTTGTTCATGGTTTATGAAATGATATGGGGTCGTAGTAGCTAGCGCACTATAAATCGTTGTGCTTCACCTCCCCTTTTTTTTTAAAACTGGCCTCAAGTTTTGTGTGGCAACCAAAAGAAAAACAGTGTATTTGGACTTATATTCCAACACTTTAATCTTGTATTAATTGAAAATGTGATTTTTTTTTTGCCAAGTAAGTTGTGCCACTTAAACAATCACTAAAACAGTCTTGTAAGTGAAAGTTGGCTAGAAAGGTACACTGATATTGATTATAATAATTATTCCGGAAACCAAATTCATTACAGTAGGCATTCAATAACAGTTTGTTTCTTGAAGGCGACAAAATATTTACAGAAAAGGTCATTTACCTCTGTATTTAAATTTATACTTCTATATATGTTGTAGCATATTTCCACCGATGGATATTATCTGTATCTATAATTGAACGCATAAACTGCCGCCAACGCATTCGAGCACCGGACCTGTGGCAATCCCGCATAGAGCTCTTGTGACGTTGGCCTGCTGACGTTGCCCTCCTGATTCTCTCGTCCGGTTGAACAAACTGATGCTAAAATATCATAAGCGTATCTGCGTAAAACCATTCGGACATCCACTAGAACACCTATCGTAGCTATCTTAGTTTGAACTTGACTTTGAGTCTAAAAATTTCTTTTGGGGATGCTGAAAAAAATATTCCAGTGGCTTGAACATTGAACCGCAAATTAAACACCGGATCATATGAATGCATTTTAGCATCTAGCTAATTCCTTTGATTATTCAATTTCTGTAAAACCAAGTGCCTGCATTACCTCCCGGTTCACAACTGATATGCTTTTCAAAAACAAAAAAGATACTAATCTAATACTATAATAGGGTTTATTTGTTTGTAATGAAAAAGTGGAAATGTTCGAAATATTTTTTTTCAAAATGCTTCACTTATGTGCTATTCACTGTTCTATGGCACGTGTATCTCTTGATTTTGAATCCGTGCAGAGAGCTCCAAGCTGTTGATGTATCTTGTTTTCATTGGGAAATATTATGTGAATCTCTCTTTTACACGACAAACATTGCCAAACCGGCCATGAGTGTGAAATCGCTACTCGGCAGGTTTTGTTTATGAGCAAGGCCGCGGATTAAATCGCTACTCGGCAAGCTTTTGTTTATGATCAAGTCCGAGGATCAAATCGCTACTCGGCAAGCTTTTGTTTATGATCAAGTCGCTACTCGGCAAGCTTTTGTTTATGATCAAGTCCGGGGATCAAATCGCTACTCGACAAGCTTTTGTTTATGAGCAAGTCCGGGGATCAATTTAATCGCTACGCGGCAAGCTTTTATGATCAAGACCGGGGATCGTCAAGCTTTCGTTTATATACAAACGGCGCGACGCTTATAGCGCATTTCCAAAATTGAGTAGTGCATTTTATGATTGATTATGATCAAGTCCGCGGATTAAGTTTGGCAATAACGGTCATCTTTGAATATAAAGACGTTCAAATATATTTTG
Organism: Amphiura filiformis; assembly: GCF_039555335.1. NCBI lineage: Eukaryota > Metazoa > Echinodermata > Ophiuroidea > Amphilepidida > Amphiuridae > Amphiura > Amphiura filiformis. Next base: position 17,898,705 of record NC_092635.1, on the reverse strand, counting down.
GACGATTTCTTTATCATGCTCATGTACCTTTCTGTATATTGAACAAAATATGCAGTCTTATTATTTCATACTTTAAATCAACTGATAAAAAACCAATTTCATCCCACTTTTGATTATTTTTACTTTACTTTCCAGACATTTGGATTATCGCCATTTGTCTTACCTCAAAATAACGTGTTAAGCTGGCAGCCTAGTTATGTGATGACAGCTCCTTTAATTGTGACAGTTGCTATGGTTACCCTTCTATTGACATCATCCTTCATTTTATGATTATTGATCATATGAATACTAAAACATTTCAATTTTGATAACGCACTGGTCTTGGGCTTTTATCCAAATGTGTCCCTTACGGCCAACCTATGTAAACAAACATACAAACATCATACATTATGAGTTTTTACCTTCTTCAAGGATTCAGCCGTTTCGGTTGTCCATGTTTTTCATTTCTCCTTGCCATTTTGGTGTTTTGTGTTCATAGATTAGATTCTTATAAAAAAAAGGTCATAAAACGTCTGCTTTGTGCAGACAAAATGACAGACTGGATTGACATAGTTTTTCCTGCGAATATGCAAACGACAGAGTTTGAAGAAAGGTTACAGCATATTTGTAAATCATAACTTGAAAACACAGCAAAAATCACTATCATAAGTGTTTCTGCTATGTACTACACTGCAAAACAATATAGCATTTAAACACTTTTGTAAACACATTCTTGCCTTAGTATTTTCATTAAAATGGATCCGGAATTTGATACGTAATGTCAAAGAAGATGAGAAAGAGCATGTTTACAAGGTGAAGGCAAGAATGTGTTCAATGGCTAAACACAGGTTGTGGTTTTGAGAATTATAAAAAAAGGTGCATACATAGAAAATGCTCCGTCAGCAAGCTTTACCTCTTTCATATAAACATCTACCAAGTAATTACCCCCATGCAGTCAAAGCAGATTTTATTTCTGCGCATTATGACACCTCATTTCTTGCAATATTCCCAATATCGATGTCGCAGCGTATATTTAAATGAAAGCAACCCAAGATTTGAAAGTTGCAGCAAAGTCGTTTGCCTTGAAATCGGTATCCATGGATGGAAATTTTTTTCGCGGCACTCACTGGATTAGTCTTCTTGTTTCGTGAATTTGGAGGAGGTCAAAACATGTGATAATGAATATAAATGTCATTATTCACACCAGTGGGCATTGTTTTCTTAACTCCATATTAAAACATTACAAGTTCAATGTATTCTGTGACCAAGAAGGTCACAAGAAGTGGAAGACCAAGGGATACATCTGTTGTGAACACCTCACAATCACTGAAAGGACAACTTACAATTGTAGGCCATTTGGGACCTAAATATAAAAAATAATATTGAAATCTTCATGTTTCAATTTGAGATTACGTGAATAATGATGAGAATAATGCAGTTGTTATTGATTATCACATGTTTTAATTCCCTCCAAACGAATGAAACAAAAGAATAATCCTGCGGGAACTAAAAGATTGTTTTCAATGGATACTGAATACAAGGCAATAGGCTTTTACTCCAACTTTCAACTCTTGAGTTACTTTCATTAAAATGTACGCTGCGACATCGATATTGGAACCATTGCAACAAATGAGGTGTCATAATGCGCAGACGTAAATTCTGCTTTGACTGCATAACCCGAATTTGGCATACAGCTAGTCGTTTAGGAATAATGGCCATTATTTAAAGGGGGAAATTACTTTTTGGTAGATGTTTATATCCAATACATGACAGAAAACGGTGTGCCATCGGCACCACACATCATCTTCACTGAAGTGCATCATGATCTCTTCCTGAATGTTCCATGGGTGATTAGATAGAAAATAATACATAGCAATGATCACAACCCAAAGACTGTATCAATGTTTCCTGCTATAGGAAACTCAAAACAGGCAAGAAACTCTCCACGTTTCGAGTTATTGTTATTATTTTAGTTATGAGTAGTTTTGCTTCATTTTTGAAAGGTAATATGACCTGTATAAAATGGCAATAACTTAAATAACTGTACCTAGACGACAAGGATTACCAGGAGTGAAGACTGGTGGTAGAAATATTAACAATCTAAGGTATGCAGATGACACTGTCCTTATAGCTACCTCTGAGTCATAAAGAACTCGACATCAACTACAAGAAAACTGAGTATCTGATAGTTACAAAACAGAAGGATTTTCTTGTTTGCAACATTAATGGGGGAAATCTGAAACAGGTTGATGGGTTTATCTGAGAGGCAAAATTACTAAATCAATAGAAGGATTGCAATGGCAAAAGAGACTAAAACAAGAATGAGCAGTTGAGCATCCTTCTTTATCATTTGAAAATCACCATGAGTACAAGACTCGGGGGGATTTGGATTGCTATATTCTATGTACTACCAATTCTGAAATATGGTTGCGAAAGCTGGTTTCAAAGGCAATGGAAAATCGATTGCAAGCAACTGAAATGTGGTTCCACAGGCGAATGGTGAGGATACCTTTGGACAAGTAACACCACAAATGAGATAGCATAACAGAGCTGGCAGTCAACGGATGCTCTTGAAGAAGATAGGAAACTGCAACTTGATTTTCTGGGCTACTTTATGAGGAAAGAAGATCTGAAATGTTTGTTTCTTTATACGGGGAGTATTAATGGAAGAAGAGACAGAGGTTTGGCAGTGGACAACATATCTTCAAAGTATCGCAGCCTGGACGGGTGAGAATAATATCAAGCTGTTAAGATTAGCAAAGAACGGGATAGGTTGGTATTTTATGGTCGCCAACATCACTGGATATGGCACATAGAGAGAGAGAGAGGGGGGAGGGAGAGCTAGGGAGGGAGAGAGAGGCGAGGAAATAATTTGAGAGAAGTCGTGGTTGGGTTCATAGCAGTTGAATTGACAAGACCAAATGATTAAAGTATACTTTCCGTTTGTGGATAACTAAAGGGAAGGCTGCACCTCCAACAGTACCACAAATGGGCTGTTTATGGAAAGTTAAGGGTAAGACCATGAAGACTGCACCTCAAACACCACTACAACTAGGTTTTTGTAAGTTTATATCTCGATCATATAAGTAAATTCAAGTTCAAAGCATGACACCATCAAAGTTTTGACATTTAATTGGCAGTTTTCACCTGCTACCGGTAGTTGGTCTCTATCTCTAAGACACGCAAAATCAGGTATTACTATCGATGGGTCTGTACCGCTATTACCAAAAATGGTAATAGGACTAGCTATCTGATCGACCGCTCTTCCTCTTTCTTTATCGTGTTCATCTCTTCCTCCATTCTCTTTCAATGCTTATATTTATGTATCGCCGCCATCTCACCTCTTTTCTCTGCTTACATTGGGATTACATTATGTTTCAATTATAACATATTAATGAGAACACCACCGATTCACCGAGCTCATTCGTCAATTGCTTGCATAAAGAAGACATGTATAAGCAACGTAATCTGAGATGTTATTTACACTACCTGAAAACAAGCAATGCTTCTGTGCTTATAAGGACAATTGGGAGAATATGATTTTTATTTTGAAATTTAATTGACCATCACAGTTGCAAGCAGTTGCTATTTCTATGAGATGGACTGTAACATTATACTCTCAGATATATATTTATCTTTGTATTTTTGCAATAGTTATGGTTAGTTAAAATTATATTTATTTTGGACTGGATAGTTTTTAAATACATTTGATGCACGACTGCATATCAAATGAAGTTATTCTTGCCAGAGGGGTGTGTTGTGAGTCAGAGAAACTGTCTTACAGTGGAAAGATGAAAATTGGGGCGGCTTAGATGTGCCCTATTTATTGGATAATGAGATTAATATAATTTATCATTTATATTGTCATTTACTGTAACGTCTTTTCAAAACATTTGTTTTGCGTAATTTGTTAAGAAAACAATAATGTTACGGCATAACCTAGTTGTACTTCGTTAGAAGTCAAGTCGAAGTTAGCTGGTAGCTCGTGTATACCTGTTGTGTACACACACACATGGACCTTCTTTGTTGGAACTTAAAACAATGCCTTTTAAAGGAACGTGCAGAGAAATTCCGTGCAAAACAATATTTTACCTAATTATCAAGAATTGATTAATAGCCAATATTTAGTCCATTTTTGATCATAAAAGCTAATGTTTTTCATAACATTGCTCGCTTAAAAAGTATCGTTTGACTATATCATAGCGTAGTCTACTAGTTACATCACAGTGATATCCGACGTTCGCACAGATTTCCTGTCCCTGTGACAAAAACATCGTTCCTCACTGAAAGCCAAACTGGAGTCAGGGTGACTCTAAAGGAGAGTCCAGCCATACTGCGACTCCGTCTAAAATGACTTTGTTGATTCTGCCAAAGAGTCACCGTCGATGACTCTACACAGAAGTCATTTGAATCCCAATATGGAGTCACTTTAGACATAGAGTCGGGCAGTGGCTGGATTCTGCTTTTAGAGTAACCCAGACTCCATTTATAGAGTCACCCTAACTCCATTACAGGGTCACTTCATGCAGTCCTGTGAACTCCCGGTTAGACGGTTAGAGCTCGGCTCGGGCTACTAGCTAGACCATCGACCAGTGAGGCAAATCATGGTGTGAACAATTATCACAGTTACAAATATTTAAGCGTACTATTAAGCTTTACCTCACCGTGAGGTTAAAATTCTCCTGTGGTATCCAGCTCAAGACCAATTTAGCCTGAGCAGTCTGAAAATATACCACATCATACTGTCCAAAACACCCATACATGATACACCGTGCGAATGAATGTAGAGTCAATGACTCCACGGGTAGAGTCAAGGTCCGACTCCTTTTGAGATTCAGTGCCAAATAACTACCATGTCGGGCATGACTCCGCATTTAGAGTTAACTGACTCCACGGGTAGTGTCAACTGACTCTCTTGTGACAGTCAGTCGACTCCTTTCAAAGTGAGAGTCAGTGCTAGTTTTCTCCACTTTGAGAGTCACTTGACTCCATTCTGTATATCAGTACTGGTCAATTTATAGCAGGAGTAAGAAAAATATATTCGTAACTATTATAAACATTAACATAAACTGAAAAAACAATATATAGATCCGGGAAAGCCAATCTCTGCAAGACCCTTGGAAGACCTTTACGTAGCTCTTTATCGTAGAAACTGTCAGCAGACTTGGTTGAATCCGGGTTTAATCTACTCATGGGAAAAGTGACATGCTAAGTGCAAAGGATTTCAAATGAGGTTATGACATATAAAGCATACTTATGTCAGGGAAAATTTAAATTCTTTAAAATAATTATGATGATATAACTTTCTGCGTATATCTTTCACACTTTCGGTCTCATATAACTGTTCAACGGTTGGATTAGACTGAACAGACCGTGGTGCCAAGAGGACTCCTCGATTGTCCAACTGGTTGTCACCAACGAACAAGTACAAGCTACAGGATGTATAAAATATATCCCATCATTCATAGCGTCAATAAACTAATCATATAGATACGTCATCCACAACTGTATTAATACTTTAGTTTGCATCTTGACTAAAGAATCACCAGCAATCCGTGTGATAGACCAGCGTGTAAATACTTACGCCGTTAAGAGGTGTAAGTGGAGGAGTATAGACGAATCTCACGAGCCAAGTCATGGTCAGTATTTGGTCGGCCATTACTGGGTCCCCGCTGCACCAAACTGGTGTTTTGACCCAATTGTACGAATAAAAGCCGCCTAACGCCTACAGAAAATGCAAGAACGAGGAGGGTTAATGGAATATTATATACAACAGAGATAATTCTGCAAGTAATCCCGTCGCATCTATTCATACATAGTCCTTTTGTTCGCAAGTACTAGACATCCATTTGAAGTAGCGTTTGATATCATGGTGTATAACTTTATTTTCTTTGTACCGCACGTAAAAGGCAATGGACCATTGTAGAAACTGTGTGTTTTGCTGAAGGGAATCCCATTGTGTTGAAAACTTTCATCATTCTTTTGTCTACGTGTGTTTTTCGCCGCAGGTGTAAAACGGGTGATGGAATGCAGTTTAAAATTCCCCGCCAAGGCCGAATCATTTCACATTTTGGGTGCATTGTAGCCGACGGGGACCCAGTTATGGCTACCAGTGAGGTGTAGGAATGTGTGAAATGAGATTCGTCTATGCACTTTGCGGATATCCGGATGATGTCACAAGGTATATTGTCGTCTATGCAGCATAACCATGAGTAATGACGTCATTGCCCTAGACAATTACGGCGCGGGAATTGTAAATAACGCGTGTCGAGAGACGACTGTTTTTATTCATTTTTATGGTCAATATGAGTTTGTTTTAAATAAAACCATGTGATTCGTGCTTGATAATTATGTTTCTAACTTATAAGGCATAATACCGTAACTTATAAGGCATAATACCGTGATATCGTTTACATCCATTTCGTCTAAACCCATTTGGTCTATATCCACTACGTCCAGTCAGAGACGTCCAGTAACCAATTTGTCCTTTAACCATTTGGTCCAATAACCATTTGGTCCGATAACCATTTAGTCTAATAACCAATAAGTCTAAAACCATTTAGTCTAATAACCATTTAGTCTAATAACCATTTGGTCTATAACCAATAGGTCTAATAGCCACTTGGTCTAATACCCATTTGGTCTGCAAACCATTTAGTCTTACAAGCATTTAGTTTATTAATAAATAGACAAAATGTTATTAGACTTACTGGTTATTAGACCATACGAGTATTAGACCTAACGGGTATTAGGCCGAATGGTTATTAGACCAAATGGTTATTAAAGAAATATTAGACCAAATGGTTATTACACTATTATGTTAGTAGACATACTGGTTATTAGACCAAACAATATTAGATTAAATGGACATTAAACTATATGAATATTAGACTAAGTGGCAATTAGACTTTCTGGTAATAGACCAATATTGAATATAGACTAAATGGGAATTAGACCAAATGGTATTAGACCAAATGGCAATAGACCCAGGAGACTTCCCTTAACTGATTTTCATATTATAAAGTAATTACTTAATAACTTTTTAATTGATTCAATGAGCATGATGAAAATACGAGTAGTTTACAAATCCTCACCCCTTCCACAAATATGTGTGGCGAAAATGTAACAAAGGAGAACTGATAGGAATCTTCCTTCACCTGTCTCATGTTGAACAATATCCACGCAATGAATTCTGGGAAGACATTCAAAATCAACCCTTATTTTTAAGTATTAGCTGTTATATTATTGCACAGCAAATCACTCATGACATGTTGTCTCGGTAGGATCACCCGGGAATAGCCCGAAGAAGCAGTCCTCTCAAATACTGGAGACGAAGAAGGAGAGAGAGCGCGGTGTGTTGTACCGGAAATTACCGGCCGCCTGCGTAAACCGATAAGATCCTATAAAACATGTTCAAAGTCCAAAGTAGTGCAGTAAAAGTAGGTTTTTAAATGAGCCATAGACGAGACTGAAGTTGAAACTTTTCTGTTAATATGATTCTTTCTGTTAACCTTTTTTCTTTTTCCAAAAATATAAAAATGTCAATCATCGATATTAAACTATTGCCAATAAAATATACTCTATTATGTAGGCTATAATAGCAGCAAACAAAGTAATCGTGTCGTGTCTCATCCCGCCAAGAATAAGAAAAAAACCCCATCATCATGGTGTAAATAATCGTTTGAATGACACTGCATGCGTTTTACATTAAAATGCAGGCTACTTTAGTCCGATTAGTAGGACCTGTTTTTTCTTAGTTACCAGATCATCTACTCAGATTCCGATTGCTCAAGAAAGGTTAAAAGAGATTATCCGTGTTCCATATAGGCTGCATATCCTATCAGCGACTGCTATACCTTGCAACCATAACTGTTTCCAAATAGCCCGCCCCGGGAGCCCGCCAAAGTCATGCAGGTAACTCTAAGGTTGGTGTATTGAGTAGGTTTGAATGAGGAATGTAACGGGAACGGGAACTTTTGTTAGTAACGTGAATAACCTCTTAAGTCCGCTAACCGCGCCACCCGAAAAAAAGGTTCGAGTATATGGTCTGGTAACTAAAATAGCTGTTGTAGCTTTTTGCCACAAAAAGTTGTGCCAGTGTATATCTTGCAACTAATGGGTTCATTGAATCATCGTTTCCGAATTAAGATTTCGTATTGGCACAAGACACAGAATATAATAGGGGGTGGCTATTTTAATTTACAAACTTGTAAAGTATATCCAGAATTCAATGTCTTGTGTCGACCACATGACCAGTTTCTAGTACCAAATACAAGATGTCAACAGTTAAGAACCCATATCAGCATGCTCTTGCAAGTACAGTGTTCAAGTAGTTCTCGAAGAATAAAGTGGCAACTATATAGTTATTCACAATAAGATCATAACATTCAACAGGTTTTGCTGCAAGTGCTTCAAGAGATTTGAACAAGCTCTGTAGCCAAACATGACGCACGTTTACTGCAGAATAGACCGAAGAGAGAAGACTGAAAGAGCACGCAGTTTGCATGGTTTGAGCCCTTTGCACAAGTCGCACATCCTCTTCCCTATCAAGTTTAGTCAACGAAAACAAAATGCCTGATGGATGCGTAACAACGAATATCCCGGATGGGGAATTCAAGTGTTAATATCATGTTGTTAGGTGACTATAACACATTCTGTAGCTTAGAGCGATATGTTAACAAGGAATATTATAGGAGCTAGGATATTTCCTTTTCAACACATTGACCTGAGTAGGTGATATATAGGCAGGACTTTTAACACCCATGTTTTGTATCATTTCCTTAGTTGAGCACTGTTATTAAATTAATTACAAACTTTGATGACAGATTATTCCCTCGACTCAAAGTATTAAGTAATTCTTGGGGAAATGAAGAATTGTGTAGAACAGGATTTCGAGTATTTCAAAGGGTTATTCTTTGATCATGTTGATCAATGTTAATTCTCTTCCAGGCATAATTTGTTGAAAGGTATTTAGAATAGCAACTACCTTGAAATAGTTAATATCAAATAACAGTATACTGACAATAAGCGGTACAAGAGATGCTATGAAAAAAATGCTTGGTGATTATTGAGAAAATATGAACGAAATTAGGAAGGACCAAATGCCAGAGTTTGTCGAAGTACTTTCCCGAGTACTGTATTTTGCTTCTGGAAAACGAAACAATTTGCGTCCTTCAAATCCCTGTGTATAGTTTTCTGTTGGTCATGGCGGTCGTATCGTTAGCAAAGCAACCTCATCATGCAAGAATTTAAAAATGCAGCGACTTAATTATCAGTTTATACCTTCTAAAATGAGAAACAAAAAAGAGCACCAATATTGATACATTGACTATAAATGATGGTATCTAGATAGAAATTGAAATCCAGATTTCAAATAGTAATGTTTTGGCATGTTTATAATTTGTCACAATTTTGAGGATTATAGATGTATGGACGGATACAGCACGTTTCCATCAATAATTTGTGACATGAAATCCCGAGAAATCCCGAGGTTTGCCGAGATGAAAATGAAACACATTCAACGTATTAAAGAAGAGGCATCTTTCTATACGTACCAAACTCAGAGGATGATTTAAGCACTTCCCAGCAAGTCTTGCGGTTAGCACAGCTGTGTGAGTGAACATGACACCACTGCCCGCCCACTGCATACACACGTGCATGATTAAATTTGAATTTGGACAGATATATTTACAATAAATACACCTTCAAAAAGTTGGTCGATTTCACATTTTATGTTATCTACAGAAGGTGTGAATTATCCTTCATGCATACATCACTTAAAATCTGAAATCGACCAAGTAATAATGACACACACGGGCAATTCTAAAACAACATCTTTTGCACAGAGTTCAATGGGATTTGAAAAGTAAAGTGGCAGTTGAAACTCTAGTGATAACACTTTTACAGTGCATGATGGGGCTTCCTTAAATCATCCTCTGTACCAAACTATACCTGTATTTGTACCAAACGAAACGGGCTTTGAATTTTAAAAGTATTGAAAGTTTGAAGGATAAGCAAAGGCACTCAATAAATCGTGTTAGTTCATGTACGTAGCGGGTTTAACTGATAAAAAAACCCAAAATACTTTATGCATGAAATTGTATTTTTGAACGAATCTCACAGTTGACCAAGATCTGATGACTTCAAATCTATCATGAATTATGTTTCAGTATAAAATTAAAAAAGAAAGAAAGAAAGAAAGTCCCAATCATATTGACCTATTCATATATTTAAACAATTATTGTTTAAGACGAGCGTATTTTAAGCAATAAACGTTTAAAATCTTTAAACAATTGCTTGTTTAAAGTATTAAACGTGCAATTGTTTAAAGCATTTAAGCATTTATTTTAACCAATTATTAGAAGAGAGGGCCACGTAAACAATGATTGGTTAAGATTGGTTAAGGATGTCTATATCGGAATATAAGAGTGTACATTTTTACCATTTTAGGAGCATTTTTGCCATTTTAGAAGCCAATTATATCGTTGGCTAAATAAGCAAGAAGTAACCATGGTGACGTCGTAAGCTTCACTGATAGCTGGATGACTCCAAAGCTGTGCATGAGTTGCTTTATCATTCGTCAAGTGGTCCTGATGCAGCGGATTGACTTGATATGCTCTACTACCAGAGGTGAAACCGGTATAGACATGCAGGGTGTGTTCAATTTGTTGCTTAAATAGAGCGTTGGCCTTCATGTCACCTTCTTTACCTCTACTTCTTATAGAAGATTCTACAAATACAATCATCATGGCTTTCAAATTGTAGTAAATAATAATTTGTATTGCTGGAAATAATGATAATGTCATGAATGTGGTGCAAGAGATAGTACGAATGCTGCTGAAAAAGGGCAAATGTTTTTGAGCAAATATGAACGAAATTATTATAGGAACTTAGACCAAATGCTATAGTTTGTCCAAGTACAGGTTTTACTTTTGGAAAACGAAGCAACAGTGTTATTTGTGATCATATCTTTATTACTTCAAATCCACGGTATGAGACCTTTGTCAGTCATGTCAGTTGCATCCTTACCAAAGCAATATCACCATGCTAGCTTTTAAAAACGCAGGAACGTATCAGTTTAAACCGTCTTAGAAATCTATATATGTACAATGATGATGATGTTTCAATCTCACAAAATAGAAATAGGAACAACATTGATATTTTTTTATTATAATTGATGGTATCAAGAACGAAATCGAAATCCAGATTACAAATAACAATGTTTTGGCATGTTTGTAACTTTGCTGATCATATATGAATGAATGGATATAGTACGTTTCCATCAATTGCGACGCAAAATCCTGAGGTTTGCAGAGATGGAAAATGAAACACATTAAAGCAGAGGCATCTTCCTTATACGCACCAGACAAAAAGGTATTGAATGGAAGTTTGAAAGATACCCAAATCCACTTCTCTTTTTTTAATGATAATAAGATACAATAACATAAACAATAAACAACGTAATGGTGCCTAATGGTCCAGCCACAGTAATCAAATTGTTTTTGATTATTTCGATTATGTTTCAAAGAATTGTCGAAGGTTAAACATAAATGTAACATAATGGTTTTTGCCATTTTAGAAGCCAATTATATAGTTGGCTAAATAAGCAAGAAGTAACCATGGTGACGTCGTAAGCTTCACTGATAGCTGGATGACTCCAAAGCTGTGCATGAGTTGCTTTATCATTCGTCAAGTGGTCCTGATGCAGCAGATTGACTTGATATGCTCTACTACCAGAGGTGAAACCGGTATAGACACGCAGGGTGTGTTCAATTTGTTGCTTAAATAGAGCGTTGGCCTTCATGTCACCTTCTTTACCTCTACTTCTTATAGAAGATTCTACAAATACAATCATCATGGCTTTCAAATTGTAGTAAATAATAATTTGTATTGCTGGAAATAATGATAATGTCATGAATGTGGTGCAAGAGATAGTACGAATGCTGCTGAAAAAAGGGCAAATGTTTTTTGAGCAAATATGAACGAAATTATTATAGGAACTTAGACCAAATGCTATAGTTTGTCCAAGTACAGGTTTTACTTTTGGAAAACGAAGCAACAGTGTTATTTGTGATTATATCTTTATTACTTCAAATCCACGGTATGAGACCTTTGTCAGTCATGTCAGTTGCATCCTTACCAAAGCAATATCACCATGCTAGCTTTTAAAAACGCAGGAACGTATCAGTTTAAACCGTCTTAGAAATCTATGTACAATGATGATGATGTTTCAATCTCACAAAATAGAAATAGGAACAACATTGATATTTTTTATTATAATTGATGGTATCAAGAACGAAATCGAAATCCAGATTACAAATAACAATGTTTTGGCATGTTTGTAACTTTGCTGATCATATATGAATGAATGGATATAGTACGTTTCCATCAATTACGACGCAAAATCCTGAGGTTTGCAGAGATGGAAAATGAAACACATTAAAGCAGAGGCATCTTCCTTATACGCACCAGACAAAAAGGTATTGAATGGAAGTTTGAAAGATACCCAAATCCACTTCTGTTTTTTTAATGATAATAAGATACAATAACATAAACAATAAACAACGTAATGGTGCCTAATGGTCCAGCCACAGTAATCAAATTGTTTTTGATTATTTCGATTATGTTTCAAAGAATTGTCGAAGGTTAAACATTAATGTAACATAATGGTTTTTGCCATTTTAGAAGCCAATTATATAGTTGGCTAAATAAGCAAGAAGTAACCATGGTGACGTCGTAAGCTTCACTGATAGCTGGATGACTCCAAAGCTGTGCATGAGTTGCTTTATCATTCGTCAAGTGGTCCTGATGCAGCGGATTGACTTGATATGCTCTACTACCAGAGGTGAAACCGGTATAGACATGCAGGGTGTGTTCAATTTGTTGCTTAAATAGAGCGTTGGCCTTCATGTCACCTTCTTTACCTCTACTTCTTATAGAAGATTCTACAAATACAATCATCATGGCTTTCAAATTGTAGTAAATAATAATTTGTATTGCTGGAAATAATGATAATGTCATGAATGTGGTGCAAGAGATAGTACGAATGCTGCTGAAAAAAGGGCAAATGGTTTTTGGGCAAATATGAACGAAATTATTATAGGAACTTAGACCAAATGCTATAGTTTGTCCAAGTACAGGTTTTACTTTTGGAAAACGAAGCAACAGTGTTATTTGTGATTATATCTTTATTACTTCAAATCCACGGTATGAGACCTTTGTCAGTCATGTCAGTTGCATCCTTACCAAAGCAATATCACCATGCTAGCTTTTAAAAACGCAGGAACGTATCAGTTTAAACCGTCTTAGAAATCTATGTACAATGATGATGATGTTTCAATCTCACAAAATAGAAATAGGAACAACATTGATATTTTTTTATTATAATTGATGGTATCAAGAACGAAATCGAAATCCAGATTACAAATAACAATGTTTTGGCATGTTTGTAACTTTGCTGATCATATATGAATGAATGGATATAGTACGTTTCCATCAATTGCGACGCAAAATCCTGAGGTTTGCAGAGATGGAAAATGAAACACATTAAAGCAGAGGCATCTTCCTTATACGCACCAGACAAAAAGGTATTGAATGGAAGTTTGAAAGATACCCAAATCCACTTCTGTTTTTTAATGATAATAAGATACAATAACATAAACAATAAACAACGTAATGGTGCCTAATGGTCCAGCCACAGTAATCAAATTGTTTTTGATTATTTCGATTATGTTTCAAAGAATTGTCGAAGGTTAAACATAAATGTAACATAATGGTTTTTGCCATTTTAGAAGTCAATTATATAGTTGGCTAAATAAGCAAGAAGTAACCATGGTGACGTCGTAAGCTTCACTGATAGCTGGATGACTCCAAAGCTGTGCATGAGTTGCTTTATCATTCGTCAAGTGGTCCTGATGCAGCGGATTTACTTGATATGCTCCACTACCAGAGGTGAAACCGAACGTCGAGATGCGGGTGTGGGTTTGGTGGGAGTGGGATGGTTTTGTATTGTTTGGGAGTGTCTGTTGAGCTGCATGAGCCTCAACTCACTGCATGGGCCTATCATCTGCCTATTTATACACAACGAGCTTAGTCAAGCAAATTGCATCCTCTTAATTGTCAACTCGTTATGCTATGAAACTATTTACTAATACTATTTCTAGAAAAACGAAGAGTTGCAAGAGAATATACTTGCCCTCACGTTTGTTTTCATTCTCTGAGGCTGCGACGCCACGTCCCTTTAAGGTTGATCTTGCAGATCTTATACATTAAAGCAACCCTAATTACTGAATTAAAACTATCAAGGTGTATCATCCTAGCTTATCGGTCCATTGCAATAGTGGAGTGCCTGTTTGGCATCTTCCAGGGTAGCGGATACTTGCATCATGTCTTATCTCTTTATTATTGCCGCCAGGTGGCTTCTCTTTGGAAGGTATCATTTTCAGTTTGACACCACAAGGATGTCATATGTTTGCTTAATAGTGCGGCTAGTTTGTAGGCTTTGCCTCGAGTAGAAATTAAAGTTGTATTTAGTAATGTTGTTCAGCAGTGTGCACCGAAGTATTGCCCGATTAGCTCAGTAGAGACCTTGCGAAATGAAGTTACTTTAACTTTAACTTTAACGTCTAGAGGATTATAGAGGATTATGTATTCAAAACCAAGGTGGTTTTGAATACATAATCCTCTAGACGTTAAAGTTAAAGTTAAAGTAACTTCATTTCGCAAGGTCTCTAATGATTGTTGTAGTTCACAACCGTATAAATATCACCTAATGCTGATTGAATACTTTCCTGCCGCTTGCCGCTTTGCCGCTCTGAAGATGATTTTACTTCACTGCGCAATCGCACCAAAAACGCTAGCGGTGACCAGCGGCGAGCCGATAATCGATCACTCCACCGCTTTGCCGCGGACCGCTGGGAGTTGAATTCAAGTCAACTCGAAGCGGTGCCGCTCTGACGTATGAGAACAAAATACGATTTTGAAGCGGTGCTGAGCAGCAAGAGTGGCTTTCAGAGTCATGCCGCTACCGCTCAGCGGTGTGCCGCTCCGCTTGCAAAAAAGTACAAGCGGCATGTTGTAGCGTCATGCCGCTCAGCGGCAAGCGGCAGAAAGTATGAAACCAGCATTAGTCTTGCGTTTATTCAAACCTTCATTAGGCATAATTCTGTTTTCAATATTATGCTTCAACCACCGCCCAACGTATCATGGTATTACAACCTTACAATGTCAAACACCACCGAATGATTGAGATAATTGTAGGACTCTGCACAACACCCATTTCACTCCGGTGTATTGATCATCAAGCTTGGGGAGACTCATCTATAACAATATGTTTATTATTTGCTCCAACAAAACAGTAATTGAAGTTTAATATTATATGCCCAAGCCATATTATAACATTTACTGATGAGGAGTTCTGGTTTTTACACATTTTTGTACACTTTAGTGAACTAAGGCAATATAAACAAATTAGTTCGATCTTTCCATCGACCATCGATGCTTGGTCGATCCTTATTATTTATGAAATCAATTAATTTACTTCTGTTAATTGTGATAAAATAGTAATCTGTGCCTGTAGGGATATTGACCAATATAAATTTAGCGTTAATTCTGATTAATTAGTTGGTAGTTCATTAATAACAAGCATCGAATCAGCATCGACGGTCGATCCAAAGATCGAACATATTTGTTTCTGGTGCCTAACATACCCTGCAAAAATCAATACTAGGTGCTGTAGTTTTGTCGAAATTCGAGATTTTGAATAAACCACAGGAACCGTCGTTTTATTATTACGATGGCATTATTAGTCGAACGCGTACACGATGTGCATAACACAGTACGTACATGGCATGCATGCAGTTGTGACATATCAAAAGAGCAGACACGACTCACGTTTGAATGAGTGGCTCGCATTGGCGACAAATGCGCTAATATTAAGTAACGATTTGCTTTGTATTGCCTCGTCTGTTTGGGCCTAAAATAAAAGAGGACATATCTGACAGTGAAAACTAACATTTTATACCAAAAAATACAATTATATTTCTTATGGAAATGTTATAATATGGCTTTAGGTCAAGTTTTAAATTTAAAAAAAAATCTTTGTCACAAAATATGCAATGATAGAGTAAAAACTGTCAGGAAGCTTGCCTTTGAAGCCGAAATAAAAAACGTTTGGGCAAACCACCAAGACTGCACCGATAAAGTCCTCTAATGGTGCTGTTATTAAAACCCAACGTATCATGTTATTACAACCTCACAATGTCATACCAGAGCATACACTACCGAATAACTTAAGCTAATTGTGGGACTCAGCTATAACACTCATTTCTCTCCGGTGTAAGGCTGATCATCAGGCTTGGTGAGACTCATATGGTTATATTTGCTCCAACAAAACAATTGAAGTTTAATATGTATGCCCACTTAATCTGCCTACTGAGGTCAAATTTTAAATTTAAAAAACCTCTTTGTCGCCAAATATGAAATGATTTACCGGGTAGTAAAAACTGTCAGGAAAGTTGTCTCGCCATTTGAAGCCGTAAAAAAGCGTTTGGGCCCACCACCACCAAGGCTGCACCAATAAAGTCCTCGAATGGTGCTGTCATTAAAACCGAAGCAAACATTATGGAAATATGGGTCGAGCACTACCAGGAGCTTATTTCCGGGAGAATGTGGTTACCAACGCTGCATTGAACAGCATCAAGAGGCAGCCTAAAACATTGAAGAGCTTCATAACCCTCAGAAAAACTGTGTAAGACCATCGACTCCCTCTCCAGTGGCAGAGCTCCAGGAAAGGATAGAATACCTCCTGCGGTCATCAAAGCAGGAAACAACATACTCTTCTCCATCACCTCCATGAGCTTCTCTGTCTTTGTTGGCAAGAAGGGATGGTACCCAGGATATGCGAGACTTTGTTATCGTAACACTCTACAAAACCAAAGGTGACCGCAGCGATTGTGGCAACTACCGGGGTATCTCTCTAAAGTATAGTTGGGAAGGGCTTTGCCCGCGTGGTCCCTCAACAGGTTGCAGACGCTCGCGGAGCGTGCTTATCCTGAATCACAAGGTGGCCTCAGGTTTGGGAGGTCAACCGACCTGAAAAAGGCATTCGACCTGTCATCAGAAAAGGTCCTTCACACTGCTCGAGAGAATTGGGTGTCCACCAAAGCTGCTCAAGATGATCATATCCTTCCATGATTTATAAGGTATTCATGGCACTATCCATTACAATGGCTCCTCCTCAGCTACCACCCAACTGCACGGGGTTTCCCAGCAAAACTTGTACTTTTTCATAGTGACGTATGATGTAGTTTTTCATAGCCAAAACTACATATTTTGCCGAAGTATGTAGTTTTGCATATGCAAAACCACATACTTTTGGAAAGTATGTAATTTTGCATATGCAAAATATCATATTTTGCAAAAGTATGTGCTTTTGCACGCAGCACCGGGCGATGAGCCCAATTCCGCCTCGAATAACTTTCACCATGAGCATGACTTTGTATTTCTCTAACTTCTCTTACTATATTCAATCTAAAGCATGTAAAGTGAGCTATGAAAAGCTTGCACACAGTCTCGTTTGTTATGAAAACAGTAGGAAAATGCGTTCGCTCCTGTCAAAGGAAGATCCAGATGGGTTAAGACCTAGAGTATATGAACTGAACTGTCAAGTTAAGAAAGATTATGACTCGACAAAAGTTGAGACAATTAAACCAGCAAACTACAACACCCTACTCCTCACCTCAGGGTCAAAACTTACATCCGAATATGATTAGAACTCAATAGCCGTGAAAGATCCTCAGAAGAAAAGTCAAACGTTTCTTTCTGAGAACTGTGTACTTACGATAAGAAAGGTTTCAAGCGTAAAACCAAATCACTGAAGTCAGATTCGTGATTTACAAGGCTTGTAAAAAGCGGACGTCACCATTGATATTAGAGCATCAAGTTTGAAGGAATTCCGCGATGTGTTTATGTGGGATTAGAGGTTTCAGATTAGTGGTTTAATATCGGGTGAGGATACTGCTTTGTCATGTTACTTTTATTTTTAGACAAGGTACTTGGATATACAATCAACTTGAATTAGTCGAATAGATTGGTGCTTTACATGAATTATGTCTTAAGGGTAGTTAATTACGTCTTACTTACGAGTAATGGCAAATTCAGATTGAAATCTCAAACGTTTGACCGACTTTTGGTAGTTTGCAATATCATGTCTCAAGTGGACTAGAAATAAATACATTTTCGTAATTCAGGTTCAGGTAACAATCAGGTTACTCCACTCTGAATCCTTATGCTGGAATTCGAACAGATATCATGAATGCATTGATGTGTATACTGCTTAATCATAGACCATATGAACATATCTACACCAGGCACAAAAAGAAACTCGTCAGTTATAGTAGCTTATAGTCATCCTTTCTGTTCAACAACCTGATAATTTTGGATTATTCTGAAATATACATTTTGTTAATTGGACATTGCTTTCTCATTTGACACCCTGCTCGTGAAAATCCAGCAAGAACTGGCCAAGATACGCGCCTCCAAACCCTCAAACCCCAAAATCAAAAGTTTCAAATTTAACGATTAAATTGTGCCTGTTACATTGTGTGCTTTATTGATTGGCCCGTGGTACTTGTATGCAATACAACGATGCATTCCCTTTGAAAATCGTTGAAATTGCAACTTTTGATTTTGGGGATTGAGGGTTTGGAGGCGCATATCTTGGTCAATTCTTGTTCGATTTTCACAAACAGGGTGTCAAATGAGAAAGCAAAGTCCAATTGAAAAACATGTGTGTTTCAGAATAATCCAAAAGTATCAGGTTGTTGAACAGCAAGGATGACTTATGACTATAACTGAGTTTCTTTTTGTGTCTGGTGTATGTTGTAAAATAGTATAGGGTAAGGCTACTAAACTAATAGAACACCACAATGATATAGCCTCTCTTGTTTTTCAATCAACGTTTCGCAAGACAATTCACCCTCAAAGTGTCATCGAAAAGTATAAATCCGCCAGTCAAATTTGGCAGTCTTTAAAGGCAGGGATTAAGGCAATAGGTGAGATCCAATATAAGGAACTTGACAAATTTTGTGACACTAGGTGCTCAATCATGTCAAAACTACTATAGTATGCATATTTGATATTACCTGTCCTAGTCTACACGAATGCACACATATGACTATTGAATATCTCTGCCAAATAGACACGGACAGAATATAAACATGGCCCGAGAAAACATGGAATATGTTCTACAAGTTCGTTTCACGTGTTTCACGTGTACACGATCTTGCTATACTTTTCTAACAAAACTTAACATAATCTTTCACACGAAACATGATGAATCTAAGTGAAACTTTCAAATCACTTAGAGGAAATAGAGACATCTTTCTACCTACCGTCCCCAGGAATTGGTGAACTTTTTGTGACATTCTGTTGACAAGGACACAAAAAACATGTAAACACAAGTAATTAATTTTAGAACTCATCCATTGACACCTTGGAAATGTAGACCTGCTTTTGGTTCTCCATGCAAACGTCCCTATACATCCTGGCTGACGTGCGCAAAGAACTAGTACAGGGGGTTATCCCTGGGGGAGTCATAGGCTCATCTTCTTACAATGCATAAAACTTTTAGATAGTGTTCAGTTCCATGATTCCCACATCGTTCGAGCAGATTATTGTCTATAACACTTTATATGCGTAATAATTATGCGACTGGTTTTTACTGGTATTAAAAACCCCTATTTTCATGTATGTACATTGAGGACCTGGGATTTCTATAACATTTTACTTATCCGTCTAATAATATAATGACACACGGGTTTATACAGGGAGGGCGAGTTAGCGCAGCGGTAATTCCCTCGCTTTGCACCACTGAGGTCCCGGGTTCAAGCCCCGGCGCGGCCCAAGGACTCATGTGCACTTGGTTTATTCCGATTCCATGCTCGCTCTCGTAGGTTTTCTCCGGGATCTCCGGTTTCCTCCTGTATCGCAAAAATCGGTGATTAGTTGTTTGGTTATCAAAACTTCCTTCACCCAATGGAATTTGGGGAGCTGCACAGATAATTATTATTATTATTTATTTATTATCTTTATCCAGGGTATACCCGAATCAGCTTAAAGCTGTTCTAACCGGGGCCCTGCAATATACAATTAAGTTACAACAATATTAAAAGACACTCTTATAAAATATAGTAATTATACATGAAAACACATGATTTAGATATATATACAAACAATTATGGCACGTAATTTCATATAATCATAGGTATATACAACTTTTAAAAACATCAAATCAAGCGAATATGCAATCTACTTCAGATGGCTGCTTTTATACATTGTCTTAAACGACTGAACATTGACAGCATTTCTAGTAGGCGGGTCAATATTATTCCACAACTTAACGCCACTATAGCTGAACGAAAATTTAAAAGACTCGATGTCAGTACCATGAACAATGGGTGGAAGAGCTAGCATATCAGCTGCAGCTTGCCTCGTAACACGATCGTGATTGTCACGCACATAATTAAACATATTATTTAAATACTGTGGAGCAAGACCATTAAGACATTTATAAATCATTAGAGCTTTGAAATAATCATTACGATCTGTTAGCAGTGACCACCTTAGCTCTTGAAACATATAATTAGATGGAGTGTAGTAATTAACACCTAAGATCACTCGCGCACATCGCTTTTGTATTACATCAAGTCTATGACAATCTTCTTTAAAACGACCATACCATGCTAAGCTACAATAATCAAAGTGAGGTTGAACCATACTTTTATAAAGAACATTTAAAGTATCAACATTAAGATATGGTTTAACACGACGTAACAAAGCAAGTTTACAAAAACATTTCGAACAACATTATTAACTTGCTTATGCCATTTTAATTGATTATCAATTACAACACCCAAGCATTTAAAATTATCAACACATTCAAGATCATTACCATCAATTCTAACAGAAAAATCATTTTCATGCACATTATTAAGTCTAGCACTAGTACCAACTAGCATGATTTTTGTCTTGTCAGAGTTAAGGAACATCTTATTCGTACGCATCCAAATCATAAGCTTTTCAAGATCACACCTTAATTTACTTGCAATATCACGAGCATCATCTCCACTAACAGACAGTGTGGTATCATCAGCATACATTGAAATATAACCATGCTCAATTACTTTACACATGCTATTAATAAAAATGATGAATAATAGTGGCCCAAGTATGCTACCTTGAGGAACACCTGAATTTACAGGAAGTTCATTTGATAAAGCTCCCTTAAAAGACACTCGTTGTGTTCTATCATGTAAATAAGAACGAAACCATTTAACTGTGTGGTCAGTTGCGCCCATTTCATGTAATTTATTCAACAACATATCATGATTGACTGTATCAAACGCCTTACGCAAATCAACAAAGGCTACGCCAGTCATTTTACCTGAATTCATATTGCTCAACCAGTAATCTGTCATTTTAGTTAGCGCCGTCTCTGTTGAATGAAATGGACGAAAACCTGACTGATGTTGGTTAATCAAATTGTGGTTACTGAGAAATGTATAAGGGTGATTCTCTGAAAAGAGTAACTTTTAAGTCCCGCGACTTTCGGCGCTCATAAAAGTTTTAAAAGCGGATTTTTTTTTTCTTTTTTGGCTTAGTCATGGACTTTTGTATGTATAAAAATAGTTAAGAACATCCAAGTAGGGAAAAATTAATTTCTTGGTGTCAAAAAATTCTTCAATATCTGACGACCCCCTGAAAACCCCATGTCCCGATGTCACGCACCGAATTTTAGTGATTTTGTAGTATTTTTGTGAGCAAGTGTGGGAAGTGAAAATTACCACTGACTGGGGTAAATATCATGTCTAAGAAGGTTTAAATGCTTAAAACCACTTCTAAAGTCAATATTATGGAATAATTCAAAAATTTGTGTCAAACAATTGCTGTCCCTTGGTTTTGCATCATTGCCGTCACATTGGCATCAAAACGACTGGAGGTGAAGACCAAATATCAGAGGTCAATAATTTGACCCTGTACGCTGCCTTTTACAGACGACGAAAAACATCAACCCGGAATAGGTGCACATTGGCACTCTTTTTCTGCCAATTTTGAGGGTATCTTCAAGTATACACGTGCGTACCTTTATTCAACATCATCTCCAAACGTTTCTGATCAATTTGATATAAGTCTTATTGTTGAAATTTTCCGGAAAATAATGATGGTTGAATATGTCCCACAAGCTGTTGTGGTGATATGTAACACGTGGGTAAGATTAACCCTGCTATTAATCGTAAGCAATGTCTGAACCATCATCTCCGCTACATCAGTTGGCGTCACAATTTGCCGTGGCGGAGATGATTCTCTATAGGAATTCGTGTAGAAATATCATCTCCGTCACATCACCATCATCTCCATCACATCACCGGATCTTGAGATACAGCGAAGTCCAGTTTAGTTTATCAGAAAATGCTTACCAATTCTAGACCTTCTCATCTGTATGAATTTAATTTTCAAGTAGTGTGAAAACATTACTGAAATCAAATGTCTGTGACGGAGATGATTCTCTATAGGAATTTGTGTAGAAATATCATCTCCGTCACATCACTATCATCTCCATCACAGCATTGTCATCTCCATCACAATTGTTGTTGACCTTTATTTGACCTTTGACCCAGACAACATGGAATTTACTATTTGGAAATGTAATTGATATTGTATGTGTTTACTATGTCAATAGAAATTTATTTAGTTATTTCAAGCAAAATTATGAATATACTTAAGTTTGTATAAAAAAAATACTAACAGACATGACATTTTCCGTACAGCCTGCCTCTCATTGTCCCAACTAAATGACGAAAGTACAAAATCATATTTTTTTAAAAAAAAAAGCAAACATGAATCAAGCAACTTACAAGTTATCCATAAAACTCATAATTAAGAGTTTTAACAATTTTTTTGTCCTTATTTCCTTTTTGGCCTAAATGTGACGGAGATGATGCTCACCTGGCACAACCTGCAGATTACGCCCTCTATAATATAGAGGGCGCCCTAAAGATTGCGCCAAATATTGTTTTCATGCACTAGAGACTTACATCCTTACAGATATGTAAAGGAAACATTTTTATAATCATTTTCAAATTCATATTTGCCTATCTTCAAATAGTACACCTTTTCAGAGAAATACCCACAAACATGTTTATGAACAGCCTTTTCGATGATCTTACTTACACAGGAAAGAATGGAAATTGGCCTATAATTATTAGTGCTGTTTAAATCGCCACCTTTGTGAAGGGGAACAACTCTAGCTACTTTCCATACGTTTGGAAAAACACCTGTATACAAAGACTTGGTGGGTGTTACAATCTAAATGCGGATAGGTATGCGCCGTTCGGCAGCAACCTAGTTGATGCGATCTGATTGTGATGATTCACCATTGCAGCGAAATCACAGCGCTTTGAGTCCTCTTAGATCTGGAGAAAGGCGCTTTATAAATCCAAATTTATTATTATTATTATTATTATTATAAAACCCCTATATTGAGGACTCGGGATTGAGGAACACATTTGTAAAGTGCGGATGGGGACACATTATACTAAGGTGGATACTCATTTCAGCATATTTAGGATTGAGTTTGATTATTGATCTATTGAATTATAATCAGAAAATTAAAAAATTATATTTCTTGTCACCAACTCTCCAAGCAACTATCTCTTCACACCAAGTTCCTCAAATATGCTTCTATTTGTTCTTTTCTCCTTCCAACTGATGTTTGACATTCTTCTCCAGAACCACATATAAAGGAATACACTCCATACCAGTACCTTGATTCAGTTCCATCTATTGTAATGTTGTTCTCTTTCCTTCTGCCTCTGCAACAGGAAGTTTCGTTTTCTTCACATTGAGTTTGAGATTCATGTCTTTGCCAGTTATAGCTCACAGTCGCTGTTGCCAATATTTCTATGTCATCTACTGATGTTTCAAGGAGTGCGGTGTCATGTCGTCTGCATAATCAGAGGTTTGATATTGGTTTGATGCCATAAGCCGGGGCCATAAGTATCCAGCATCTCTCGTCGCTTTCTCTAGTGTATGTTACGAAAAGATATGGTGACGCAATGCAGCCCTGTCTCATACCTTTGGTTATACTGAACTTATCTGTATTTTCACCGTTCCACGTGCTGCTCTTTCCTCTCTGTCTTACATATAAGGATTGTAGTAGAAATACAAGATATACTGGGAAGCCCATGTCGTCCATTACAGCAAACAGTGTAACGTGGCTGACTGAATCAAACGCCTTTGAATAATCAATGAACATGACGAACATACTGCAGTTACTGTCCGTTTTCCTATACACAATACACAGTGCTCTCACCATTGACGCGTGACCCCTACAAATGATGTATGTTGGGAGAATGGACACTTGCCTAGTTAACATCACTGTGTGAAAAATAACCAGCCAATATTTTATTTATTCTCCAAAACTTCTAGCAAATATATTTCTCTAACATGACCTAAAATTACAGCTAGGTTAGATGTTCAGAAATGGTCGTACTTTTGTAAAATATGAGTGAGGGCAAGGCATAGCTAGCCAACTCCCCGTGTTATTTGAATGGAGATTTGACCGAAAATATTGGTATCGGACCGCTCACTTCTGAAGGATGCCACAAAAAACCGGTAAAAGCTACATTTAAATTATTCTAAATAGGTTCTAGAAAATAAAGTTTTGTAACATGTCCTAAATTTTTAGCTAATTTAGGTGTTTGGAGAGGGTCGTACTTTTGTGTTTTAGGAAGGACATGTAAACGACAGATAACACCAAAAATATGAAGAAATTATTTCTAAACCGTGTTAAGTCAAAAATCATTATGTTGCTCATTTTCAAGAATGCTGGTTTACAAAAAGCACGACATTGTCTGATTTCGTGAACAAAGCCACACATAACATTGTTTCCTTTCGTTTCCTTTATAATCGGTTACCCAACTGAAGCTATGAATACCAGCTTTATTGCGATATCGCACATGAAAACAGTCACTTGTGCACAACCAGAGAAGATCCGATTTAATCAGTTGAGCTGTTTCAATGAGTGTTATCTTGGTTTAATAGCTTTTAATGGGGTTAAGTCCTGCAAAGGTCGAGATGAATTCTACTGTAGACATGACTGCATCATGAGACTTCATCAACTATTTCAAGTATCTTCTCCATAAGTATCTGATGGCATACCAACATGTCTCTGTTCCTCGACCTTTCCTGTAAGCAGCTTGTTCTTCTGGTAGTTCTTACTCCAGTTTTGCTTTCACGAGATATATGATGATCATCACGAGAAATTTGCTGGTATGGCTGATGAGTGCGATGGTCTTGTAGTTGGAACATTGCTTGGGGTCCCCAGACTTGAATAACATCACAAACTCTTGTATTAGTTTCCAGTCTTAAAGACTTGTCTATAATTGTGCATATTTGGTGTAAAGCTTCTAGTCCATACCGTCATGTGGAGTTTATTCGCTCGACAGGTACTCCGTCAAGACCTGGTGATTTCCCAGTCTTTTGCTGACTGCATGCAGATGAGATGTGGCGGCTCTAATTCTTCAACCGGTGTTTTGGGCATGGAAAGTGATACACTTCTCCATCTGCTCTTTCAAACAGTTTCCCACCATATTCTTTCCATCTGCTCATATTTTCCGACTCATTGAGTACTTTTTTTCCTTCTCTAAATCTTGATGCATGCTTGCTGTGTTGGAGACTTGGAGTGGACTTGGCTTTTACTGATCTAATCTGTTCAAACTCAAAAAACAAACAAACAAACATTACTTTGGTTTTTCCGGTTGCATCAAAGTCTCGGATCTGCTTGTTCTTCAAGCAATGTTGTTTTGTCTCATCTGATCCTCCTCTGGATCTCAGCACGCAGTTCTTTGTATCGATGTTTCTGGGTTGGTGTGTTACTTTGTTTGCGCAACCTGCTATTTTCCTCAGCTAAATCATGTACTTCTTGGCTAATCCATGGCTTTTTTGGGTACTCTTTTAGCTCTGTGTCTGTGTCAATATGGTTTTTTACGTTACCCACAAGGATTCAAGTTTGGTCTCACTCGATGTATTTCGGTTTATCGCTTCATTTCTGAACTGTTGTTCGGCTTCTTGCTCAAACTTGGCTTTGATGGTGGGGCCATTCAGCCGTTTAACATGTTTAACATTCAGTGTGCCTGATCTTCTCTTTGGTTTGGTGCATGTAGGCTTCACTCGCATCTTTGCTGATAGTAGTATATGTCGAGGGCTTAGAGCCAGAACTAGCTATGTCTATCTATTTGTTTTCTCAATTCCATGTTACTCATTTCGGTAACAAATGGACGGTTAATTCTGCCCTCCATAAGGGGATAACGATCAATGTACATTGCAAAATGATTTTCTTGTGACACGGTTTCATGTGTTATGCCGAATTTGTATTTTGATATCACTTGTACATATAATGGTCTGAAGTTGTCAATTCCCAACATGAAGAGAAGATACATATTTTGATATCGGTAACCTCAAAGGGAGAATACAAAATGAATTTTGACTCTGCAACCAACCCCTAAAATATATCATACTACATGAAGGAAATAGTTGACGGCATATAACCGTATGCATTACGTTTGGGAATTGGAATGAACCTTCTGATAAATCATGCATGACTCAATTACAAATCTCTACATCCCTTTCTTCTTGTCTATTGATATTTTGAATAGTGTTTATCTTTCCCTAATAGATAGCGCCCTGATCGATTCTTCCTGCATATCAATATGCTTCATTTACATTACATTACAGAGATCGGACACTAATCCCTACCATAACAAACCATGTATAGACTCTACATGCAAATACAGGTGATATAACAGGTCTATATTACAGGATTAGATTAGTAAACTATGATCTATTTGCAAGTATTATATTGATTGAGCAGGAAAGATTTGATACTATTTTTTGTACAGTAGTCTAGTTGCCGGCGTGCGTTATTTCTTTCTGCAACCATAATGGGCCACAATGCGATAACACATAGTACATACATGTAATTAATAGGCCTATGAGGCTAGATATAACACGAGTTTATTACCATTATTATTTCCTCTTAACAAAATAAAAAGAAATCGATAGAATTAAAATTCTATAACGGTTTACCTGGGGTTCGAACCCACAACCTTTGTATCCATAGTCTAATGCCTACACGACTGTGCTATGATTCGTTGTGCCGGAAAGGTGTTTGTTTATGATACTTATTGATTACGGAATAAACTGCATACACACAATATACTATTACTAGTATAATAAATACGAATATAATCCTAACCCTAACCCTAATCCCTAACCCTAACCCTTACCCTAACCCTAACCCTAACCCTAACCCTAACCCTAACCCTAACCCCTAACCCTAACCCCTATCCCCTAACCCTAACCATAAGACCCTAACCCTAAGACCCTAACCCTGACAATAATGAACCTTGCCTCGGACTATGCGGTTAGTGATATATTGCGGCCCATTATGGTTGCAGAAAGAAATTATTTATGTCCTCTTTTGCACAATTACTGAATTTTTGTGGGACCTGAATTTCAAATTTTTATGATGATGACATGGACTCGCTTGCCAGTCCTATATACGCCGTACCTATGTATATTGAGGACTGGCTTACGCCATTTTGGATGTCAATGGGAAATACACACTTAACGATTTGCGCCGGTTAGAAACTTGAAAAAAAATCTTTAAAATTTCATCAATGTATATAAATGTGGTACCAACTGTATTGTGCTTGATAATTTAAGACTCAGTTGAAACAAAATTAAGGATCGAAAGCATTTAAGTGTCCAAAAGGCAAAATTATCGTCAAAGTTCTGCTGAAATCGGCACCCTTGCGAAGGGTTCAGAATTCGAATCGGGAACGAAAATATCCGATATTTGAGATCAAAAACACAAAATTACAACTTTAAACATACTATTGGCAAAAGACATTATTACC
Organism: Amphiura filiformis; assembly: GCF_039555335.1. Lineage (NCBI taxonomy): Eukaryota > Metazoa > Echinodermata > Ophiuroidea > Amphilepidida > Amphiuridae > Amphiura > Amphiura filiformis. The sequence goes on along the minus strand of NC_092635.1, from coordinate 17,870,749 downwards.
AAACAATATAGAATAGAAAATTTGACATCATTTTCTCAAAATAATGAAAAAATGTGCTCACTAGACATCGAAAAAGTACGCAATCCAATTCCCGTTCAAACGCGTGGGAAACTGAAAGTGCATAATCGTGACTAATGATGACATGTATGATGCAAACTCATAAGTGTTGTGCGTTTGGCAAGTTGGGCGGGGTGGGGTTCAAAATGACCCCATAGGATTATAAAATTGCTCAAATACCTCTTTCAAATATATCAAATTATTTACATAAATAAACAAAAACAAATAAATAAATAAATAAATAAATAAATAAATAAATAAATAAATAAATAAATAAATAAACGAAAAAAATTGAACAAATTTTAGCGTAGCATTAAAATCATACATATAACCATTGCTGGCAGGAGGACTCGAACCAACGATATTAATATCAGCAGTCTGATGCTCTACCATTGAGCTAAATGACAGCATCTAGTGATGAGCGTCGAGTTTTTAGCTTATACAGTGTTTGTCTGTGATAATGTCGCCTCGTGAAAGAAAGAAATATAAAATCTCAATTTGTAATTTCAATTTATTTGATAATTTTCTAACCTATATTTTCTTTCGAGCAGGGACAAATATTTCCCCTTTTATCTAATTTGACCGCTATATAAGAATCTATTTCTTTTATTACTGATTTAATTCCGCGATTTGTTCCATTAAGCAATATCAAAGATTAATGTCACACATCTCACAACAGATATTTAGTTGGTCTAGTGGTCTTTCACAGTGCTGTTTAACCGGGAGGTACCGAGATCGATTCCCACCTCTGCCTGCAATTTTATTTAAAGACTGGGAAATAATAACCTGACATTCGCCGCTGACATTCGTACTTCAGTAGCGGAGTTATAACTTGTTAAACTTTGCTCCTTCCGTAAAAGGGTACATTATTTTGGCACTACATTATTTCTTTTTTTTTTTTCACATTGCTGGTATTAAATATCAAATGGTCATAATTGGCGGTCACTTCAAATCATCCCCAACTGAACTAGGTTCAGGAATTTCCTCTCATTGTTAACTGTTGGTTAACCCACCACTTGAGAATAAAGGACTACATGTATGATAGGTGCAACAGGATTACCTACGGGATTATCTCAAGGATATAATTCTGTTCTCCATCCTTTTCTTACATCTTCTCTGATATGTGCTAGTGTCAATGGTTATTGTTAAAAGGCAATAAGGTGTGTAACTGCAATATTTCCTCTGAATAGGAAAGACTCTCTACATCGAGTTATGTATGCTGGTGGTTCGCAATACTGTTATTTAAGAGAAGGTATCTTCCAAATCCAAATTCAAATGTGTGAATCAAGAAATACGACATAACTTTTAAATTGAGGTAGAAAGGGGTCTTCATCCGGGGCGGTACGAAAAGGTTATTGGCTCACTTAAATTAAACTATCTGCTTTAAACTCTTATAGACACATAGTGCAAGATTGGTTGAATAGGCCTAATATGAAATCTACTCGGATATATACAGTGATTCTCAATTTCAGATGTTTCCCAGCAATAAGTTCCAAAATAATAATAATTTTTTTTTTTTTGTCAATTGCGCGCTCTAAATCTCACTAGCTTTTACCAAAGACACATAAATGGCGGCATTTTGACGTTTTCGGTATTTGCCGAATGCCAGAATTTTGCAGTTATACGTCTTATACGGCAAACATTGAGAGAGCACAATCTCTCAAATTGCAATAGGAGCTCATTCATATGGGCCTGAATTAGGTGGATCCGGATTTCATGATGCATTTGATGATTTTAATTATTTTGTCTTGTCCAAAAAGTCTGGAATTTGTTGGGTAGGCATTTCGGCATCATGATCAGATGATTGGTAATTGGGATTAGTAGTAAGGTTACGATATTCATGATATATCGTAAATTGAGCAGCTTTGTTGCATGGTTAATGAGACACAAGACGTTCAGCAAAATCTTCTGATTTTAGGCAACTCAAAAAAACAAGGGATTTACCTCTTATTACCAGAAATCCAGATAAAGCAACTGCATGTCATCTTCGTTACATTGACTCAAAGCTACTCAACCAGGAAACATTTCTTATCACGAGGTTATGCCCATGAGTGGGGTAACAGTAGATACTGTAAGATACATACACACAAACGTCATCAACGCAGGCATTAATGTGACCATGTTTTTCATCATGTTCATCAAAGACAACATACTTTGAAATTCTACCCGTACCTGTAACAGATAACCCCATTACAAAACTGATCACGTCTTTTTGATTGAATTTTGCGATGGAATATTTTGCACCATAAGTTCGAGTACATACGTCAATGAAGGTAAAGTGCAAATTCATGATGCATCATCCAAACTTGTTCTTACTCTTAAGCTCCAGTCTTCCCCATGTCCATCATTATTTCCCATGTTATGCTATGGATCCAACTTTGTAACAAATCCTATAGCTTTAAGTGTACAGCTTTCAACACTTGTAATGATTTAGTGCATAATATAGATGAATTAGGACGTGTTTAAGAGATTTAAGAGGAAAGAGTCCCGATTTATAAAAACAGGTTTTGGTGAACTTGACCTAGTATAGGCCTATGTTGAGTAAGATACGAATAATAATAAATAAAATAACAGAGAACACCGTGTCACAGGGAAAGTGTCAACATTTTTACCAAACGATCAACGTTTCAAAAATTAGCAGTATTGTAAACTCGACTTATAACTTAATAATTTTGTTAAGTGTAAAAACGTTTTTTCACCTTTTCGTCCAATTTGCGAACTTTTTAATAACTTTGCGTAATTGTGGTCATTATGTATCTTGGGACATTTCCTCTTGTGACATGTATATAGGCATATGATACCCGGATATAATATTAGTCGAAATCATTACAAGACCATTGAGAGTGATTCCGTCTTTAGTCAGGAAGTTCAGCCTTTCCATCGAGATGCATTTCCAGTTCATCATGTTCATTTTGGAGATACTTCAGCTTCGCAATGCCAGATTAAAAATTATCTGTTATGAAAGAAGCATGCATGACCTTGAAATACGTTATGGATGAGTTTGCGTTGCGAAAAAAAAAAACCCATGACCCAAAGACTGAATAAACTAAAACTTGCGTTCACTTTTTTGTTTTTGAGGAAATCATCTTATGCATAATCAATCATCTTATAATCATTGAAAAGTCTGACTTAGGCCTATATTAATTATTGCATATTCACATTGACATTTCGTTACAATAATAACATCTAGTGCGGAAGGCTATACTTTTTAACACCACGCCGCGCCGTCGTCGGGCCGGACAGTTCCCGGTCCGACTGGCTAGTATCAGAAAGTCAACATCCCTAATTTTGATTACCGCCTTAAAAAGTTCATTACTATTTACTATGCGAGGCGTACATTTGTTGGGAAAGAAAATGTCGTATGGATCTTATCTTTTCAAGCAAGCAAGCTGACCTGAAGGATAAAGCCTGAAAAGTGCGTGAATCTGGGCCAAAAACCTCCAAAACGGGCTGAAAATAAAGAAAAGTGCGGAAATTTGTAGGAAAACTGGCATCCCTGTAGAAGACATCACAGCGCAGAACCGAAAGTCACAGAAGAGAAAGGGACACGCAGTGTTTGTCGCAACGGGGTAACGCACACGTACGCCAAAACGGTGACGATGACTGAGCTTTACATTGACATTTCTATCTTAGACTTCCAACGGTCAGTTAACTGCAAGCTAGTGCAAGCAGAGTTAAAGGATTAGAGAAACAAATAGCCCGAGGGTCTGATCCGGATATTAGCAATGACACGAATTTACAGCACGACATAAAATGCCATCTCAGCTGTGTAATAGAAAAATGGCACGACAGGTAATTAATTGGCGTGTCAATTTATCTAAACAACTTCTTTACCTGAATGGATTAAATACTCAGGACATTTCTTGTCCCCAAAGGCCAAAACGGTTAAATACATATTAAACGATCACTCCATTTGGCGTAGAATGAGGGAAGTTTAGACCCGGGTCTTAGATCGCCAGCTTGAACTTAGAGTTGGTTGGTTGTGATTAATAGACGCCACTTTCAACATGTAGATGGTACCACATCTTGTGCTCTTACTGGATATCATAAGAAATTAAAAACTTCCGAAAAGTGACAATCGGGCCCCATCAGGCATGTCAGGGCGAAAATTCTAGCGGTAAAATTTCGTTGGACCGGTCACTTAGTGATAAAGTACGTATACGCAGGACTGCCGTCACCACCTTCCCCTTCACCGCATACCCTTGTTTCAATTTTACGGAGTTGATCTTCCCCCATATGTTCAGCCACCCTAAAACTAAAAGGAAAGTAAATTGTCCTCGCCTTCCTCACCGGTTTACATCATCATTACAAGACAGTAGTAGAGGCTTACTCGGCTAGTATTACAGTGTTTGGGCTGGTAGCAGGATCCGTAATTTTAAATTTGGCTCATTTTGCAGCATGGATATCATATCAGAAAAAGGGGCTATTTCCCTTGCCGTTCCCCACCCACCCGTTTACTCATTCTTGTATATAAACATGACAAAAGAGTTTCAGGGGATGAACGAATGAAAGTGGGCTCATTTTGTAGAAAATAGGATCTTGAATCCCTGGTATGAGCTAGTGTAGTGGCCACAGCAGCAGTTCAATTAGTAGGTCGCCGGTTTTCTGTAACTTTTTTCAGATGTAGCTTTGATATCATGTCGTAATTTATCAAGTTGGTGGCAGAAACATATCCTGATTGAGTTCCATTAACAATTTCAATCTACATGTAGTTGTTCCCCCGAGTTTAGTGCATATTATCATCATAAGTAATAGTTCAGGATGAAAGCACGCACTAAACATAGATGCATGATGAACCTGCTTCCACCATGTGTATTTCCAAAATACTTATTCAGTCCCCCATAAGTGTACTGCGCCAAAAAGTATCCGAACACTTTGGGAAAAAAATCCTAATTTTAAAGCTTAACATATTTGGGTAAATTTATTTTTAAATAGATCAGGGGTGTGAGTGACCTCTATTGAAAAATGAAGAACTTTGTTCAAAAAAGAGGAAAAGCATTGTACTATGCTCAAAATGGGCTGAAAATGAAAGAAAAAGCTACATTTTTGCCTCAAAGAAATTTCCAAAAGAGGAAATCGGCTTACAAGAGATTTCACACCCCTGATAGATGCACATTATGACACCCCATTGAATCCAATGTAACCTCAAGGAGTAAAGTTACAAGCATTTGATTAGACGGAAAGTCCAGTTTTGTAAGTGAAAAACTGGCCTTAGCAAAAATTCACGTACTTTACTTCTGGTTTGAGAGTGGTGGATGGCTAACTTATGCGCGTTTTTCTGACTTAAATTTAAAACAAAAGACCTGAAAAATAAAATTAAAGTTGTGAAAAGTACAGAGCAGAAAAAAATGAAATTTAGCTTTGCTGAAGAAACTATGTTGTATTTTTCTTGCACTTGTTGGAAATCTTTTAGTCTTGTATGGCCAGTTTGTCACTTTTAAAACTGGACGTCAAATCAAATGCTTATAACTTCTTGAGGTTCCATTGGATTCAATGGGGTGTCATAATGTACAAATTTGGTAAAAATTGAAACTAGGCAAATTTTGACCCATTTCCGTCCAAATGTTTAAAAATATGAGAAAAGTGGTAACTACACTTTTTACTCAAGAACAATAATATGCCATTGTTAGCATTTAGAAATGTAAGCACAACTAGTTCAAATCCTTTCCTTTTTTTAATAGAAAATGTTTACTTTCATAGGCCTATTCGCTACTTGCACGGTTCCGCCATTATGCACTATGTGCGGGGAGAGCCTCGAACTGGCAGCATACATGAATGGGAATTGAACTAGTCATAACGTTCTGTGTAAGGTTACATAATTCTTCCTTTCATGTATGCTGCCAGTTCGAGGCTCTCCCGCACATAGTGCATAATGGCGGAACCGTGCAAGTAGCGAATACCTGCCTTTATACTAAAAGTTATAAAAGTGAAAATAACCCTTAAGGGGGTACTACACCCATGTGGTAAATTTGTGACTATTTTTGCATTTTTCTCAAAAAATAATTACACACTGGTAACAAAAGTTATGTATATTATTGGGGAATCCAATCACTACACTAAAATTTCAGTGACTCAAGACAAGAGGCTCAGTATATATGATAGGAAACGTGGTACCTCATTTCTGGTCATAAATAACAAACCACTTGTCTTGGGTCACTGAAATTCCAGTGTAGTAATTGGATTCCTTGCCCCTATAATATACATAACTTTTGTTACCACTGTGTTATTAGTTTTGAGAAAAATGCAAAAATAGACACAAATTTATCGAGGGGTGTAGTACCCCTTAAGGGTTCTTGCCACATTCAATCTTTGGAAGTTTCAAACGAAATTATTTTCGTGGAAACAGTTAAAACAATGCAGCAAAAAAACCCAAAAAAATCAATCTTCGGCTATTCCAGTTGAAATCCAAACACCCCCTATGAAAGACATTACCTTATCTTTCACACAGGGAGTGAGAATTTCAAATGGGGTTACTTGAATGAGCAACTCCATTTGATATCCATACACCCCATGTCATATCTTCCATATGGGGTTTATGGGTTTCAACTGGAATAGGCTAGCTTTGCTCCAAAGCCGACCTATTTTCCATCCAATTGAAAGAAAAAATGAAAAACCATGCCATATGCCCTCTGACACTATAGTAAAGACCGACTGGCGTGTCGGTAGTGGACTTGAGCGGTTGGTGGGTGGGGTAGACCAATACTGGGTAGGCAGTTATACTGCATAGTGGTCCTACTTGTTGGTGATGTTTGGTGAATTATGTCATGATGAAAGCTTGCTTTCGGCAAGCTCTGTACTAGGAATGGTATTAATTTTTTACAGAATGGTCTAAACCAGGCAGGGATTGGCCTTGCATTTTCTTTACTAGTCACTTGCTTTGGGTTTATTTTACTAGAATAGCCCCTTTGAATGAATGTATATCACCATTATAAAAATAAATCATTAATTTTCAGGGATTAAAAAATACTAGTATCAAGTTTTACTAAATGAATCGGCTCAATCCTAATCATTCATTTTAAAGTACTAACTGGAGATAAAAGAAAGTTATTTTACTAATTCCTTGGAAAAAGAGCCAAAACATGCATTTTCAGCATGTTTCTTACAATCTAGTCTAAGCATTCAAAATCTATAGAATCTTCGGAAATTTTGTTCAAACTTTCACTTTCTTTATTGTGTTTCTTTAATGATTAGTTTTCAGAATGAAACATCCAAAAAGTTAGAACGCATTAACTATACATGTTTTTGGCCCTTAATTCATAATTTGGCCAAATAGTGAAATTTAACTGTTATTGCCAAATAGAACTAAATAAATGATTAGGATTTAGCCGTTTCATCCTTCATTTGACAAAACAGGATACTAATTTTTAATCCCCCCAAAAAAGTGCTGTATTTTTCTGGAATGGGGAGTAGACAGGTTTAATTTTTCTGTGACATGGATATGTACATGAACATGACACTTCATTAAAAAGCATTCCAGTTGCAATACCCTCAGCATTGAGCAATGTATTCACAAAATACTAATCCTGTCAAATGCTTTCAGTAAGAACTTTCCAGCTTATAGACCACTTGACATCAATGTTTATCAACAAAGGCGTGGGAATGGTCTTTCGATATGCTCGAACGAACCGCTTCACTGTTCAACGACTTTCTTGTACTATATGAAATGTGGTGGGAGATTTAAAATACATATGCCCTGAACAAACTACGATGCGCACACACACTGCAGGGCAAAGAACAATGGAAAGTGCCATAATGCGTGCGCATACTGCCGGGCAATGACGTCACATGTCAAGTGGTCTATACCCATTGAAATATTTTACAATACAGGCCACAATTGCCTCATCCCAATGGCATAATTCAATAACCTCAATTAAACAATCATAGTTCAAAATTCGACCTCAAGTAGCCGAGTATGAGTTTCTGCACCCAAATTTTTAAAGGTCATTCAATGAATGTACAAATGTATTGGGGTTAAAGAACTGTGCCTGGTGGATGAGCATGTTGTGGATCCTAGTGACTAGAGGCAAGGAACAACACACAAAGTACACAAAATTATACATTAGACTTGAAAAGTTTGCAAATTTTATTTTTAACAAACTTTTCTTGCTTGTAAACTCTTCTTGGATGAAAGTAGGCATGATGGGTCAGTTTTGATGAATTGTTTTCTTTTGTGTTATTTCTAAGACCTGTCAAGGTAATCACAAACCCCAAAGCATTCGATGGGCCATTCCTTTTACATGATTACCAAATACAGCCAAGGATTTTGTTTCATTATCAGTTCATGAGTCTTTGAGACAACTTAATTCATTCTCTGGATCAATGCGTTGACGAGATCTTCCCTGTTTCCAAAGTCACCTCCCTCCACAAAGTGGTTGCCCTTCTTGCGGTATCCGCGACGTGGTGAGCTGAGCTTGAATGGCCACAGGAAGTTGTTCACAAATCTGAAGTTTTTCCTACTGTGAAGATCTCATGGATCACATCTTCCATACAGATGATGTTGAAGCGTCCTATTTATTAAAACAGACAGAAAAAAGTAATGTTAAATTCAGCATTCTGACATGGTGGGATGGCAGAAACTTGATCGATCTCAATGACAGGCATGAGAATGATCACCCATGAAAAAACCTGAAAAGTTTGAAAAAGCCTGAAAAGTGCGTCAAATGAGGCCCAAAACGGGCTGAAATTAAAAAAAGTGCAAAAATTTGGACCACAAAAAAGCAGGAAATCCTGCAAAAGCAGGATGATTCTCATGCCTGCAATGAGGCTCATACTGGAGAAAGTTCAGAAACAGGGTCAGAATTTTGGGGTGAATCAGATAATCGATTCTCGCAAAGAGATTTGTGTGAATCAAAGTTGATTCCCGCAAACGTTTGTAGTTTACACATCAGTTGATTTGCGGGAATCAAATTATACCCGCAAATTTATTCTGCAAGAATCAAGATTGATTCTCGCACTGTGAAACAAAATTCTGACCCTGCAGAAAGGAGCAAACAAAAGGTGATTCTACATTCACCATGTTGTCTGTAATGTGTGAAGTCAAAAGTTGAAATAGTTCATCTATTTGTACGACCTCCATTGATTTAATTTCCCATGCAAGTTATACCCTGCCAAGAACATTTTACCACATGATTTCCTGATGGTTTTCCTCAACATTTGAGAGTTATTACTTAAAATAATGTTAGTAACACACATTTCCCTTGGAATGTGGACTGATTTATTAGCCAGATGGGTCAAAGTCGGGGTGACACAGATTGAATGTGACACTTGCTTCACTTCAACAGAGGAAAGCTGTAGACATCACTAATTTCGTTTAAAGACATAATGTATGATTTCCGTCAAATTTTAATGTTGTTTTTTACCCCAAATTTTGAAATATTATTAGTCATAAATTGCTCTGCTAACCTACAAACGCAACATACATTGGGAGTGGGACATGTCTAAACATTTAACATTACAAACATAGCAAAGAATCGGGTTTGGAAAAAATTAACCAATTTCATATTAATTATCAGATCGTACATTATGGCCTTAAGCGGTACGAACAGAAACATGGTGTGATTACAAGCCCAGAGGTTATGTACTCCTCTGGGCTATACAAGACACATATTTTTTCTTCCTTAAATCCAGATTGCAGGGTCAAATTAACTCATATCTTGGAATAAGGATAAGGCCATGTGTTTTGAACTGGTACACTGATAGCCTGGAGCTGTGACATTGGCGCGAGATTTTTTTACATTCTTGCCAATTTTAGTTCACATCATGATACCCTATATAGGTAAAATAAATATCAAATTAAAGCTATTGATGAGCTCTTTAAAATGGTACCATAGGTTTGCACATACCATGTAAACTTCTAAAGTTAGGACTGTTAAAGTGAACAAATGACAGGGTGGAGCCGTGGCTCCCACACGGTGGCTCCCACACGGTGGCTCCCACACGTCAAAATTTAGAATGGGATTCTGCTAATTTACCAATAGCTTGTTACCTACCTGAAATGATTTAACTCAGCTAATTTAACTTTCATTTCATCATTGGCATATGTGCATTATTAAAGATAACTGTATAATTTAGGCCTATAATCAGTTTATTAAAGTTTAGAGGTTGGAAGTTGATGGAGCCCTGGAGCAGAATTACGACTGTTGCCTTGCAGAAAGGCAAAATGTTCATACCGCAAAATTGGTAAAATCATGTCGTATGTATTCTAGTTGGTGAAATTATTAATTAATACTTTTTATTATTATAAGTGCAATTGAAAAATACTTTTGCTTGTCCCTATAGTAAGTTAAAAGCAATTAAGTTTTAGAATTGTTTGGGCTGGAGCCTTAAATGCGAAGAAAAAGAAGGACAAAAGTGCTGAGCAAAATTTGCAATAAAAATCAAATCTGAACTGAACACTCTGGTAATTATTTTGGCAAAAATCACAACAGAGTGAATGTGACACTGACCTAGGCCTAGTTTACCATGTGTAAGATCAATAATGCCACCATCACAGGCTATGTGGAACCCTTTTGTTCCATCATATTTGGAACAGATACTGAAGAATTTGATGATGACAATATGGGCATTTCTGAGGAATTGATAAAGAGACAATGATTCACTTACAAACTTAATTCGGAAAGACTCTGTTGTAGCACTAAAGCCATCATCAGATAGTAACAGAGAATATTTTCTCTTTCATGTTACATCTGATGGTGTCATCACTCATCAAACTAACTGAAACTATCCATGTTTCAGAATATGGACACACCTAATTTCCCGGTGCAAAAGTTATTGAAGGCTATTGGCTCTATACTAAAACCACCAAAGAAGATTGCTTTTATAAGAAACTTATGAAGGAAACCATAGTGCCCAAGGAAAGTGTTCTTTAGGCCTATGTAGGTGTGGATTTACAAGACAGAGGAAATTCACCAGAGTTGTACCTTCTGAAGTCCGTAGATGAATGCGAGATCATGTGTTCCATTTCCGTGTAACATACCGGTACTAGATTCTCTCTTTAAACTGCCCCATTATTACAAAAGATTGTTAAATTTTCCTTTATCAATCAGTTAGAAAACATTGTACATGTCTTTTTGTGCAAAATTGTGTCTTGTAACATAAATTGTAATTATTTGTACATGCATTATCAATATCATTAAGGGGGTACTACACCCCTACCCAATTTTGTGCCCATTTTTGCATTTTTCTCAAAATTATAGCGCATTGGGGACAAGTAAGATATGTATATTATAGGGGCAAGGACTACAACTACTGCACTGGAAATTTTATTTCAGCACAGACAACAGTTGTGGAGTTACAGTCAAAAATGAGGGAAAACCAATATTTGATCAATAAATCAATAACTACTTGCTTTGAGTTGCTGAATTTTCAGTACAGTAGTTGTAGTCCTTGCCCCTATAATATACATATCTTACTTGTCACCAATGTGCTATAATTTTGAGAAAAATGCAAAAATAGGCACAAAATTGGACAGGGGTGTAGTACCCCCTTAAGAGTTTGAAAACAATTTGTACATTTTTATGCTTTCCCACAAAATGTTTGCGCCATGGAAAATCTATAGCAGGTAGCATAGTAAAAGTACACATTTTCTGAAAGCTCTAGCTCTATAGAGCTCAAATATAATGTTCTTTTTGATGTGGGGTATAAGATCAACAACAAAAAATCACACAAAATTCAGAAAAATTTTCATAAAAAATCTCACTTTCTTCTTGCAATATCTTCCTAACCAGTAGCCCCCATAAAAAACAATGTCATTTTTGGATTCCTTGTGAAATTTCCTTGCAGAATATGTATACTTTTCCTGTAGTAGCGTACACAACCACTGAAATAATTAGTTTTAAATGAAAATTGGCGTATTTCTCGGAACAGAAAAAGTGAACTTTTCATGTCACGCGAAAATTTACCAGTTCAAAACGCGTGGCCATAAGGATAATAAGCCTTTTTGAAATATGGCGGGCATAAAAGGAGAGGGCATACTTTAATTTGGGTAATCTTTTGTCAGCTGAGAAAAATACAAAAGATTGCCCAAATTAAAGTATGCCCTCTCCTTTTATGCCCGCCATATTTCAAAGAGGCTAATGGGTCTCAATGCGAGGTAGAAAAATTACAATCGGACCATCCACCTTTAAAGTACTACACCCTGCTCAATTTTGTTTATTTTTTGCATTTTTCTCAAAAATTATAGCGCATTGGTGACAACTAAGATATGTATATTATAGGGGCAAGGACTACAACTACTGCACTGGAAATTTTATTTCAACACAGACAAAAGTTGTGGAGTTACAGTCAAAAATGAGGGAAAACCAATATTTGATCAATAAATCAATAACTACTTGCCTTGAGTTCCTGAATTTTCAGTGCAATAGTTGTAGTCCTTGCCCCTATAATATACATAGCTTACTTGTCACCAATGCGCTATAATTTTTGAGAAAAATGCAAAAATAGGCACAAAATTGGCCAGGGGTGTAGTACCCCCTTAACTTCATATATAAAATTGACCAAAATGTACATGCGCATACTGGGAAATTCTGAATTTCATCCAGGGTCTTCTGATTTTGACTACACCCATATTATGAAATCCAGTGCTCAAAGATGTGGATACATACATGAGATATAATTATATGTGGGTTCAAAATGGAGCCATCAAGGAAATGAGGAATTAGTGTAGATATAATATGGGTGGTAGTGTTCCACAACATTTACTACTACCAAGCCTACCTCCCTTGTTGCCTACTATGCTAGACATGACAAAAACCAGCTACTTAATGCCATGCTGGTGTTGATTGGTGGTTGTGGGACATTTATTTTTTGAAGACAAACACCGATTAAGAAATCAAAGCATTACCAACATGCTCTGCAAATATTAGACCAAATTAGGGGCGTTGATTCGACTCAAGCCTAAAAAGTGATACAAACTGACTTAGTTCAACGGACACTATCTACATAGACTTGCACATAAAACACCTTTTTTACAAGAAGGCCAAAGCTAAAAATGCACATTTACTTTAACTTTGCCTGTTGTTTTTCAAACATACAAGGATTTCATTCCATAATTCATTAACCAGTGCCTGTTCTTTGAAACATAAAATGTCTGCTCAGTAGGAAAGGTGTGTGTGCATTTGTGTGTGGGTGGGCATGTTTACGTGTTATTAGAGTTGACATAATCATGATATCTCAGAACTTTCAGCAAATGCTAAGTGGTATGTTGTTTACACGTCATAAGGCTGCTGGCATTCAGCCTACAGGTAAGTCATGGCATTTCTTCAATTTTATGTTATTTTAGTACTGGAGATAAAGATCTAATAAATCTATGTTTGGCAAGCAATGCTCCACGATGGATCTGTGTTGCACCCGATGTTTATAAACAGGTGAATTCAACCGCTCATGCATGAGACTGTTCAGCATGGAAACAGATCAACCACATTAAACATATTGTTTAGCAAAGTATTTCTGAAGTTAAACTGATTTTGACTAACTTGGGAGTTACCACCTCTCCTGGTTTATAACGAATACATTCACCCCAAAAACTTTAGAATACGGTACATCCTAATGTCGAGTAACCATATTGAAACTTGCATCTATTTTATATGGCTACAAATTTCTCACATGAAGTGCTTGACCTGTATTATAATGCACTTTATTCTGTAAAAAGTTAAGTGTGAAAGGTATTCCAGAATTATTCTTGAAAAGTTTTAAAGAAAATACCAGTTTCATACCCATACATCAATCTTGGCCTAATCAGTGTGAACATAATATTGGCACCCAATATAGAAATATGTTCTTCTTGTGGAAGGGAATAAAAATGCAGAGGAAACATGTAGCTGAAAATGGTGCATGAATTGACACCTGGCAGGTGTACAAGTATGCGAGTGTTCATTCTCATAATGAGAATTGGCATGCATGTCTTACCCAAGCTCTTTTCAATGATATCGTTGTCAGAAAGAGGCTTGCGAGCTCCCTTCACCTTGCCAAATCCACGCTTGTAGATCAGCTCTCTCACAGACTTCAGGTTGGGGTATCTGCACAGAAAATTAAAGCATTGAATCTCATCAACAGAGGGCACTGTAACTTACTGTTTATAATATTATGACAAGGCTTAATGTAACAAGAGTACATGTAGTAATACATCCATTGGGCTATTCCAGTTGAATCCACACACTCTATGGAAGACACTGCCTCAAACTTCTACACAGGGAGTGTGAATTTCAAATGGGACTAGCTGAATGGGTGACTTCATTTGAAATTAACAACCCCTCACCCCTGTGTGTTCCATAGGGGGTGCATGGATTTCAACTTGAATAGCCAAGTGCATGACTGATTGTTTCAAAATTTGCCTACATGAACAGGCTTTACCGTTTGAAATTTGCAGGAGAGCTTTTAATCGCTCTCCTTGAGTGCTACAGGAGAGCACTAGGAGAGCATTTTTACTGTACTGTATTATTATGTGTTTATTATTGTTACACTTAAAGGTAGGCGAGCAATAAAAAGCTCTCAGCTTTATTTGAGGGGAGTGATGGGGAGCAATCACTCTAGCTCTCCTCAAATGGCAAAGCCTGCATGAGGCTCTTTGTACCATTCAATTCACAAATTCTGCTTGCAATTTACAAATTACTTCACAATGAGTCTGGCCAGTGGTGATCAACAGAAATTGGGGAACAACCCAAAAGGTACATGACATCATATAGGCTACAAATGTAACTAGTTTTGTTTCGTAGCTGAACCCTCCCTCCCAGTATAGGAAAATCTTAATCAACATTTTCACACCCTCCCTCCTTAACAAAACTAGTTTCATTTATAAGATGCCATTGATCTATTGTGTTGTTCCCTTAGTCAGGTAAGAGATCCAAATGTTAAACATTTTCCAAATCACATTTTAACTCCAATCACCTTGTTTAAAGTACCCCAGCTTGGAAAGGGTCAAACCACCATATAAAAAAATTTGTTAACTTTTAAAAACAGAATGTCCCACTTGGTCAGTTCTCCACAGAAGAATTAATAATACACCTGTTACTTTGATGACGGACAGAACAGAATTTACATTGATAAATTTTAACCGTGACTAATTCCCCAAGGAACTTGAACCAAAAGTGGGGGTTCACTTAATTAATCCAAACAAGAGGGTCACACTCTGTCCTTGAAAGAAAATATTGATGTTCACACTTGATAGGTACTTACCCCCAAGCAACGCACGGCTCCACAAGACTTAATCATGTTGAGTGTGGCTTTGTTTAGGCGGATGAAAGTGGCATTGTGGATCTGTCTCAAACGCAGAAGTCGTAGGATCTTCTTCACTCTGGGGCTAACACCCATGATACTGAAACAAAAATACACAATCATTTTATTAAACACTTTGAGCTAGGAAGTACCTTACTTAAGCCTTGAAATAAGCAGACTGGAACCAGCATTTGTTTTTGAAAATTGTTCCGTTTCACATGGAATTTACAAGAACCAGGAGCAATTTTTGAAGAACCAGGAGGAATTTGTAAATCCTTTTCTGCATGATTGTAGTTGATCAACTTGTTACGTTATTAAATCTCAATAATCATGTCTTCAGATTTTGTAAAATTTTTTGTGGTTAGGGTTAAATAGAGAGAAACTGAATAGCAAAGCTGTAAAAAGGAGAAAAAAATAGAGAAAGAATGGAATGGACTTTTACATACTAGGTAGGGTAAAAACACTTGCCAAAGCAAGCCAGTCGCCAGTGAAACAACAGTACACAATGAATGATTAACACAAAATTCTCAGGGCATTGGGATTTAAGCTTGTATCAACATATTTAATGTTAAAAAGCTTTCTCTGTACTAGCCCTACTTACCCTCTGATCCTAATGACAAATCCTAGTCTAGCCTCTCCAGGTACATAGAAGTTGCCAGCTTTTCTTGCAACCCTACTGAGTCGAATCTGGTCTCTCTCACGGCTACGGTACTCTTTGATGTAAGTCTCTGCCCTCTTGAAGCATTCTTTCCTCTTGGCAGCACGTTTCTGAAAACAAATTAACAAATGAGGCATCACTAATTATTATTTGAAGTCATAAACTTTGTCTAAAACATGCAACATAGATTCAACTGTATCACTTTTAACATCGGTCTACTTTTTGGCGTAGTGGTAAAAGCCTAACAATTCCCACTGATCATAAGCTGATGAAACTATTTAAGACACGGTTTCAGATTTGAAGCAGGTTTGACTGCCAAAAATGGCAAAATATAAAGTTTCAAAAAATATTGTTTTAAATATGTTTTCTAGACTGAAATTTTGTGCAGAATTCATTTCTGAAGTCAGAAATGCACAATCTGTCATTGTTTTCCTGATATGAGCATTACAGTAGAGGCATATATATGCTTTTGACGGAAATAAAAATATGAGATCCATAAGTGACAACATCATCACAACATATTTGAACTCTATTGGCACACTTATAAAGGCTCTGCAAGGCTCACATCATGTTGTAGTGCAAGTCTGACATCTAATTGGTGCACACACATTGAATATAGGTCACATGATTGCACAATATTACGGTACTAATTGTTCCCGATTTTGCTCAAAAAATGGGGTGGCGAAGTCAATTTGATAAAAAATTAGAACTCAAAAATGTGCATTTTAGCACAAGTTTGATACTATATCCCTGTAGTACTGTATCATGGGAAAAACTGATTAGTTTTTCTGAAGTCAGAAATGCAAAATCTGTCATTGTTTTCCTGATATGAGCATTACAGTAGAGGCATATGCTTTTGACGGAAATAAAATATGAGATCCATAAGTGACAACATCATCACAACATATTTGAACTCTATTGGCACACTTATAAAGGCTCTGCAAGGCTCACATCATGTTGTAGTGCAAGTCTGACATCTGACTGGTGCACACACATTGAATATAGGTCACATGATTGCGCAATATTACAGACCTAATTGTTCCCGATTTTGCTCAAAAATGGGGTGGCGAGTCAATTTGATAAAAAAATTAGAACTCAAAAAATATGCATTTTAGCACAAGTTTGGTACTATATCCCTGTAGTACTGTATCATGGGAATAACTGATTAGTTTTTTAAACATGTCGCCCTCATATTGTTTTTTTTTTTTGCGATTTTTCGAAATGCCGAATTTTACGTAATTTACAGATGTCACAAATTGATAAAAAAATTAGAAAAGAAAATTGAGAAGGAATGTAAAGATATTAATGTTATACCCAAGTAGGAACTTATACTGTGCATAACTGATTAGTTTTTCAAGCCTATAGGTCTTGTAGTTTTCTTGTAATCCCGATTTTTATAAATGGCGGGAATTTTTACACACATCAAAATTTTAAGGGGTAGGGGAAACATTTTTACATTTTGCAAGTCTTTCCCTTAGTTAAAATGAACTAAGTTAGGTATCAAATGAAAGCCCATTCAATACTGCATAGACTGGTAGGTCAACCATCACTGTAGCACCTTCCTATCAAGAGTTATGATTTTTCAAATAAATTTTTTTGCCGAAAATGGCTTATTTTGGCATGTCAATTGTCACAAGGCATGTCATATTTGAATGATTCTGGCGCGCAAATGATTAAGTCAATCACAAAACAAATACCTGAATCCATCAAATAGTACCCTCAGCTGATATGTTAACATTTTAAAGGGCCATATCTATGTATATTGTAGACTCTATGAGTATACAAAGTTGGCATGTGAAAATTTTTGTCACCCAAAAAGTGTGTTTTTCGGACAAAATCGGCCACAAAACAACATTTTGTAGCAAAACGATGTACGATGCACGAAAAAAAACAAAAAAATCATGTTCTACAAACAATTTTACCCTAGAAAAGACACCTTAGAAATTAAACATAGCTGTTTTCACTCTGGGGTGAATTTTTACACACTTTGGCAGTGAAACCTGCTTCAAATCTGAGACCATGTCTTAACAGCTTTCCTAAACATCCTTCAGGCATGGGACTACGCATTTATGAAAAAGTCTGGAAAAGCGTGTAAAATTGGCCAAAAACACCTGAATATGGGCTGAAAATAAATAAAACTGCGGGAATTTTGACATCAAAAAATCCTGGTTCCAGAGTTTTGGCTGGAAATTTTCCTGCCTGAGGATTCCTTATCAGGAGAGAGATGTGTACATCGGCTTAACATTGCCTACAATTTTAGCGTGCGCAGTCAAGGCCTGTGTCTCTAATTATTTCAGCAACACTATTTACATTGCAAACAGAAATTACAATTCTCACCTTCCTAGCTAGAAGGTTAGCTTGAGCATCCTTGGCACGATCTCTTTGTTGCTTCTTTCTTCTTTTCAGAAGAGTTTCTGGCGTAGTGGGCAGCTTCTTGGATTCACTAAAAAGGAAGACAACGTAAAAACAGTAGTTAATTAAATACCATGTACCTGTACCTTACAAGCTTCATGCGTCTCTTTCTCTTCCAGCACTTGAAAAGAGCCAGAATTGACATCTACTAGCCCTCCTCAGTTTTCACAGGCACAAACTCAAATAGTAAAACTTTTGATTAAAAAAAAAAAAATTGATTTTTTTTTATTTAAATCAGATTTTATTTAAATCAATTTTTTTTATTCCAAGAACTGCTATACCCCATGATAAAGAGTACCAGTGGCATGGTCAGAAATTTGGCGAGAATCCATTCTCGCAAAGATATTCGTCAACAAAATTGCAAGAATGTAAATGGATTCTCGTAAATATTTCAATTAAGAAAGTTATATATGGCGAGAATCCCTGGATTCTTGCAAAATTCCACTGGAGAATCCAAAAGGATTCTCGCACTTGGTTGCAAATTTCTGACTATGCAGTGGAATGCTAGTTACATGCACAATCTTACCAGGTATTTACAAAAAATCAAAACATTTTTTTACACATGAAAATATCACAGAAAAAAATTTGGTAAAATTTGTAAATTATGTACAGTGTCAATGGAGCAGTTTTGTTAGTGCAGAGACAAAATTATTAAGTGTCAGGCATAGATGAAAAAGATAACAGACCGCGTACAAGCAATCAAAGTTTCAGCATCACCGATTGTTAGACACGGCACGATTGAATATGCGAGAATTCACAGCATTACAATGCACGGGGACATTCACTTTGACTGTTGATCATAATTAGCAGAGGTGATACAAACCCACCCTTTTTATTTTATACCCTTTATACTAGTTACCAAATCTCTGAAACCCATGCTTTTTGTAAGCGTGGTTACTGATCATAAGTAAGCATTGTCTGATTTTAGATTTTTGGTCATCCGTATAAATCCCCAAAGTCGGGATTTCTCAGAATTTCAAGTATCAAAAAGTAACATATGGTCGTGCGTCATGAATTGGGGTATAGGAAAAGGTGGCGGTGTTACATTTTTACATTTTTTTCAGGACATTCTATACCAGAACTCAAGAATGGAGAGGGGTACTGAACTAGTTTTGGTTTCATTTTGTTTCTAATTTATCTAGCTAACATTTTGAAAGTAACAACTTCACACTACATTTCCTTCTTGAGATATTGCAATTCAAACGAAGTAGTGTCAGGGGTGGCGGCGAATACGGTTGAGGCGAATACGGTTGAGGCATGTGTTAAAGTATAGGGAATATTGATTTTTAGTGCCTCTCAAATTTATTTTTTACTCTAACTTTGTAACCCAGCAAGGTATTGGGATGGATTATGTACCATTGTTTTGGTATTTATGTCTAGTTGGTAATGTGACCAATTTTACTCCAAGCTAGTTTAATTTGTTGTAAATGTGCTGCATTTCGTGTCATGGGTTCTAGGCTTTTCCTATACGTTACTGTACTAAGCATGCATATGCTCAAATGTTCTGAATGTCATATTTCTTGAATAAGTTACACTACTTCTGTAAAAGTTATCATTTCTTAGAAGCAAATTTGATGAGGAATTCAAATATGCCATTGGTTTTTGTGTAGGGCATGAAGGGAAAAAGTTTTGATTGAAAATATAATAAAAATCATAAAAATTTTGTACGACTTTTGAACACCCTGTATCTCAGTTAGGCAACATAACTCATCATTACAAGTTTGCTTTTTTTTAAAGTCTACAATGTTATTAGCACATCTAAAAAGTTTTAACAGACTAGGTGTTTATGTTAGTAAATAAGAGAGGAACAAAATTGTATACTTTTTGAACCAAAGTTTAACTTTTCCACCCTATATGACATTTGTGGCACCCTGTATATTTACCAAATATTTGTATGTGTGTATTCCTGGTACTCTAAGCGTTACAGTGATGTATAATTTGATAGGGTTTCGATGAACAGAATATGAATTAGATCAGTTTAAGTACAAAAACATGTAAATTGTTGAATTTTTTAGTATGTAACGCATTTGGCCCCCAATTCATAGCGCACGACCATATAAATTTTACCAATCAATTTCAACAAGTACCGGTACATGATACTCCAATTCGGATTCTGAAATGGATTGATGGTGCAGATAGTGATAAAATGGACCGGTAGCGCCGATATTCAGTCTTCCGAACATTTGAAAAAGTAATGTTGTAAGCTTTGGTCACAAACACTGCAAAAGGGTGGGGGTTCAATTTTTGATAAAAAGAGTGTCTGTCTGAAAAGCATTGGGGGATATAAAGGGGGTTGACCCTGAAACTGTGCTAGAACGCTCCTAAACAGGTAATCGGGAGCGCTATCGGTAACGCTCCTTAAATTTCCCAAGTAATTACAATTCCCTACCTGGTTAAAACCTATAATTTTTTAGAAAAATGCAAAAATAGGCACCAAAATTGGCCAGGGCCAGGGGTGTAGTACCCCCTTAAATTTTGTCATTTCATGCATTTCAAGGTAATTGAATACCAAATTTAAGTAGTTTATTGTTCATGTGTTAAATTTATTAAATTGAGAAGGGATTTATTATAATTATGTAAACAACATTATGAACATACCGAGTTGGAAATTTACAGGAGCTAGCAAATACAAATAGCTCTTCTGGAGCTTTTAGCTTTTTAGGGCATGAATCATTGAATGAGACTGAGAGAACGTCAGTAGTAGTACTATAGCCAAAATATTAAATTCTCGATCATGAGAGCCAACTTGTTTGCGCCGATCGTACTACACAAATACCGGCGCTTACGGCGCAAACACAGGCTCACAGCTTTTGAGAATTGACCAATCACACGGTCGTTGCTAGGGCAGGCAAGGTCAAGGTTCGGTCATGCAGGTCGCGCGATCGTGTTATTCTATGAAAAGTATGCTGACGCAGAAGGTACATCCTCTCATGATCGAGAAATTGTTATTTTGGCTATAGCGGAGAGCATGACTGATGAGAGAGTGATTGCTCTTGCTCTCCTCAAAAAAGACAAAATCAAATTAAAAGCATGAAAAGACAGTGCCCCTGTCATGCCTGTTAATAAGATTATGATTGAGGACAACGTATAAATTCCTTGTACTTGCACGAGTAGAATAATTGATTGGCAATATTGTATCATCATATCTTCAGTGTATTATCTGAAATCATGTGATTCACTCGATCTGCACTCAGCACTGTGTCATGGCAGCATTGACCATGTTGACGTATCGACACATCGTCTCATTTTTTTCATTCAAATATAGCATCATTTCATTTCAAAATTTGCAGACAATATCAAAGCGGTGTATTTATGCAAGAAATGGACCCCGTGAATAATTCCATTATTTACAGCACGTAGATTGATACAGATTTTGAAACACCGAATTTCACTACACACCTGTCCGCCATCTTGCCTTGGTGGAAAAGGACATCCGCAGGGTTGCCAAATCTTTTTAGCCCAAGTCGCGGGTATTAGCAGTGAAATGTCGCCCAAATAGCCAAAAAATCGCCCAAAATTTTAAAGTCGATTTAGGGGGGTTCTACACCCCCCTTTTATTTTGAAATTTTTGGAAAATGCTGAAATAAATTCTAAAAAACAACAAAAACTGAACAAACTGAAAAAAAAAATAAAATAAAAAAAGCGGAAGAAAAATTTAAAGTCGATTTGAGGGGGGTTCTATACCCCCCTTTATTTTGGAATTTTTGGGAAAAGCTGAAATAAATTTTTAAAAAGTAACAAAAAATGAAAAAAGTTTGAAAAAAAAGAAGAAAAATTAAAAGACGGCTCAGGGGGGTTCTACACCCCTTTCTTTCTATTTTTTTAATGCTGAAATAAATTATAAAAAAACCTAACAAAAACAGATTTTTGTTATAGGCCTAGGCCTACTGTAAGGAAAATTTATTTGTGAATTTTTGTGGAAATATTGAAATAAATTACAAACTAACAAAATTGAAGAAAAAAAACAAATGTTTAAACTGCAAATTGAAATAATGAAAAACTAACAAACATTTTCAAAAATTTAAGAAAAAAATAAACTGCAAGGAAAATAAAATCAAAGTATTCTAGGTGGGAAATGCTGAAACAAATTAAAAATTATATAAAAAAAATGCCAGGAAAACAATCACATTTATTAATAGACATGCCATTCATTGCAATATAGGGGGGTAGGCCTACAAAAAAATTGCCTTCAGCTGAGTGATAACAACATGTGCATGTAATATTTTTAATTAAATTCAAAACAGCCAGTACTTTTGATCAGCATGCCGTTTCAAAAGAATATGTGCGGTAGGTGTTTACACATTTTTATTTCAAAAGAACCGCCAACGGGAAAAAAACTTAATGTTGAAGTAGAAACTTAAACTTTGCACCCCGCTGACACTAAGAAGCTACTGAGTATTTAGATCGGAATATTCGAAGGATAATCCTCCAGCTCAAGTGGTCTTTAGCAACAACATGGGATGCGATTAACCAGCCCCCTCCCTGTGCGTGCCATTGTCATGGGAAGCACACTGACCACAGAGTGTTTTGTAACTTTTGCTTATTGAATTAGTTGTTTGGTGCTTTTGTTGAATGACCATTGAAAGAATTGGCAATCATGATCAAAAAATAAGTTTTGAAGTCGGCTTTGTCACAAATCGCCCAACATTTAATACATTTCGCGGGTGAGATTTTCAAAGTAGCCCAAATGTCGCGAAATCGCGGGAGCACTTTCTTTGTCGCGGGACGGAAGTTGAAAATCGCCCAATTGGGCGACCAAATCGCGGGTTTGGCAACCCTGGACATCCGGGAACTTTTTACGAAACGCAATCACAAATTAAACAAGAAATGTCTTTAAAAAACAACGCCATGGATGAAGTTCATGTTTCATACTAAAATAAATCCCGGGTAGGTTAGGTATTGTATTTTCATTATCTAAATCCAATATTTTATTGAAAAATAACACTTTGATGCTTTACAAAATTCATTCTACAAATCATACTACTTGATTTATGCTTTTTGTTATTTAGTTGCAACTATTGAGTAATTTGTACAGCGAGTGGATACTACTAAGAGAACTGGAGGATTTACCAAGATTGGTGGGACAAATATTAACAATCTAAGGTCAGTGGCGTAGCACTTTAATCAGGAAATTAGCAAGAATTATGGCCAAAATTCATTTCTATTAAGACCAAATTAGTAATAAAAAAAGCAAATTTTTCTCAGTAATAACCCGTTACCATTTTCTCTCTTGGGCCACTGTATTGCCAAATTTAAACGTAGGCCTATTTACTTTTTTTAATTATTTTTCTTTGATATATTTGAAAGTGTACTTTTCTTTGAAAGTACACTTTTTTTCGATGGGGTGCGTCGCACCACTCGCACCTACCCCCATTTTCGTTTGGTGGATTTGGGCCCCCGCCCCATACGGGCTTGCCCCCCCCCCCCTGGAAAAAAATCCCAGCTACGCCACTGTCTAAGGTACGCAGATGACACTGTCCTGATAGCTACATCTGAGTCAGATCTTCAACAAATAGTCAACAAAGTTGTGACTGAAACTGAGAAGAAAGGACTGTTCGCGATTATTTTTTTCGTACATCATATTCATAATTTGTAACGCATACGTGTAAAAGCAGATGATTTTTCAGAAAATATTATTTTTTCAGTGAGTTTTGCTTTATTCCGTGTTTGATTTTGAAAAACGGAAAAAAAATCAAAATTTACAAATATGATGTACGAAAAAAATAATCGCAGCCTGGACGGGTGTGGATAACATCAAGCTGTTGAGATTGGCATAGAACTGTGACAGGATGGATTGGCATTCCATGGTCGCCCACGTCACTGGATATGGCACATAGAGAGATTGAATATTGGATGAATGTAATAATGAGTAGGGGGCCTATACCGGTACATAATGAGTCTATAATGGTAGGCCTATAGGTGTGTTTCTAATAGATTTGAAATATTATTTGAAACTTAATCCAGATCGATATGCTTGCACATTTCAAGTCTTTAAGGTTATTAATTATTTTAAACTGTTGTGATTTGGTAGTTCACAGCATCTTACGAATGGTAGTGAGCTTTGGCAAAAACTGTATTGCTCAAT
Source organism: Amphiura filiformis (assembly GCF_039555335.1). Classification (NCBI taxonomy): domain Eukaryota; kingdom Metazoa; phylum Echinodermata; class Ophiuroidea; order Amphilepidida; family Amphiuridae; genus Amphiura; species Amphiura filiformis. Next base: position 17,846,327 of record NC_092635.1, on the reverse strand, counting down.
TCATAGCGAGTGTGTAGAAGAATTAAAATATCACAGATATAGGTGCTGCGGTTCTTGAGTTACGTTGTAAAGAGGGCTGAAACAACAACACCTTTGTAAAACGTATACATAACTCATTAACAATAATGGGCTATTCCAGAAATAAGTACAGTGCACACCCCCTATAGGAGTCAATTTTCAATCAAAGAAATCTCCGTATTTCCAAGTTTGCTTTCTGAAAACGACTGGATTTCCAGTTGCCAATGTTACTGGAAAAAGCTTGGAAATCCAATCAAATGAAGGAAAAATCACGGAAATGTTGAAAATGAGCCGCTTTCATATTGAGGATTTCTGATTTTAAACTATTTTTCTGCCGGATTTTTTTGCCTTTGGGCACTTTAAAAGTCTGGATTTCCAACAGTTACGACTGGACAAAAAGTCCGGATATCCGAACTCCTCTATAGGGGGTGTGCATCTATTTTCTGGAATAGCCCAATAAATTAAGCAAGTTTGCAAAGTATATGATTTGCAGAATGAACTTTTGCAAAACATCAAGGTGTTATTTTTCAATAATATATTGATCTAGATAGTGAAAATCGATTTTTAGGTTGCTTCAACCAACCAGAGAAGATGAGAAGAAACAATACCTCGTCCACCCTTAAGCATGCAAATAGTTTAGGTAATAGTGTTTATACTTTCTGAAAAAAAAATCACATTGTCTGTTGTTGTTAATAGGCCTATCTTTATACCTTTATTCCCTTTCGAGGGTAATTCTACATGGGTCTCTATTTTATTTGTGCAACATTGGACCTGGCTATTTATTTTCTTTAAGGGGGTACTTCACCCCTGGCCAATTTTGTACCTATTTTTGCATTTTTCTCAAAAACTATAATATACATATCTTACTTGTCATCAATGCTCTATATTTTTTGAGAAAAATGCAAAAATAGCCCGGGAAAATCACAACGATGGCCCATGACCCTTAGATATTTTCTGCAGTAACATCGACCCCAGAGGTCAAAGTTCATGGGCTACAGGGGGCAATAAGTGTAAAATTTCAAACAGCTCTAGCTCAGGAACTACAGCGCCCTCAGGGTTCATACTTGGTACAATGATGACCCATGACCCTAGATGTATTCTATGTTAGCCGCATCCCCAGAGGTCAAAGTCTAAAGGCTTTAAAATGCAAACTAGGTACGACATATTAAAGGGGCATTTTGTGATCCACAGCCTCATCCCCCACTTTTCTCAAAAAAAGTTGAGATTTTTATATCACTGGAAACCTCTGGCTACATAATGTTTATGTACAAAATATTTCTTGCAGATTAATTCGTTTTGCAAAGATATCGTGAAATTTGAATTTCGTTCTGGTGCCACCAGAACGAAATTACAACGCATTGTCTATGGAGCAGTGTAATACACATAATCATGCATAACTCGCAAACGCAAAATCGGAATCAACTGGAATTTTGGGAATAGGCTTTTTTCGTGGATATGTACTGAAAAATGTCATAAAAAGAGGATGCTAGGATCACGAAATACTCCTTTAACACAGTGTAGCGCAATAGGTAGTATTTTGTTAGCTAACTGTGTTTGCAATGACTTTTCTAAAGCGTTTGATACAGTATGGAGAAATGCACTTTTATATAAATTAGTCCATGTTGGAATTGGTGGCAAATTCTTAAATATCATTAAAGATATGTATAATTCAGTATCTTTTGCCATTAAGTGTGATGATAAGATTACAGATTCATTTCAAACTAGTGTTGGTGTAAAACAAGGTTGTGTTCTTAGCCCGGTATTTTTTAATATATTTCTTCATGATCTTCCGCATATTTTTGATACAAGCTGTGATCCAGTTACTTTAAATAATTCTTTCTTGAGCTGTCTTATGTATGCTGATGATTTAATTCTTATTTCTGAAAGTGCTAAAGGATTACAATGTGCTATTGATAAATTGTATGATTATTGTAATAAGTGGAAGTTGATAGTCAATATTCGTAAATCAAATGTTATGATCTTTAATAAGAGTGGTCGCATGCTGAAGAATTATACTTTTAAATATGGTGATGTTACATTAGACTTAACGAATGAATATTGTTATCTAGGTATCATTTTTGTTCCATCTGGCTCTTTCACTAAAGCTATGAACCAGTTGAAAGATAAGGCCAATAAGGCGTATTTCAAAATAAGAGATAATTTGTATAGTTCATCTGTTGCTTGTAGCCTAAAATTGTTCACTACTCTTATTCAGCCCATTTTGAATAATTGTTCTGAGGTTTGGATGCCCTATTTGCTTAAGAATTTAAATGATTCTAATATTACATCTATTTGTGATAAATTGCCTGGTGAATCTTTACATGTGAAGGTTGGTAAATTAATTCTTGGTGTTAATAAAAGAACCACTAACAATGCAGTAAGAAGTGAATTAGGTTGCTTTCCAATGTTACTTTTTATGATGAATTTATCTGTTAAATATTGGTGGTCTTTAAATAATCATTGTTTACATGGGAATAATTCCCTAGCCATTGATGCTCTTTTGGACAATAGAATATTATGTGATACTGGTTTATTCTCATGGTCTTCTGGTATTAAGAAAATTCTTGCTAGTATAGATAGATTAGATATTTGGGATAAACCAAACATATTAACTAAGCACAATTTTCATGTTAATATTCTTTCCAATCTTCAATCCAATTATGAAGTTCAATGTTTAGATTTTATGTGTCAACATCAGCCTAAACTTCGTTCTTATTGTTTGTTCAAAACAAATTTTCATTGTGAGAATTATGTTCTTATGTTTCATCGCGCATTTAGATCAAATTTCAGTAGATTAAGACTCAGTGCTCACTCTTTGATGATTGAAAAGGGCGTCATTTAATACCTAAACTAGATCCTCATAAGAGAATTTGTCATCTATGTACTTTAAATATGATTGAGGATGAATTTCATGTTATTATTAAATGCCCATTTTATGATACTTTGCGTAGAGATATGTTGAAAATTTTAACTGATATGTATGATAACTTTGATAATCTGACTGACGATGTTAAATTTATAAAAATAGTGAGTGTCACAGATTTTGATAGTATAAAACCTGTTCTTACTTTTGTAAACTCTGCTTTTGAAGCACGTAGTAACCTAGATGTTTAATAGTTTAGTTTTATAATTTACTTATTCTCTTTTATATTTTCTATATGTGTATCTTTTGTATAACTTGACTGTACCTATTTGTTTGGTGATGTCAATAAAATAACTTGAACTAACTTGTTTAATAGTTTAGTTTTATAATTTACTTATTCTCTTTTATATTTTCTATATGTGTATCTTTTGTATTACTTGACTGTACCTATTTGTTTGGTGATGTCAATAAAATAACTTGAACTTGAACTTGATAAAGGTCTGAATCGTACGTCAAGGAAACTCATCACTTGACAAAAACTCCCTGAAAAGGGAATGTGTAGGCATTTTGATTTTGGTTCCTTGGACCACCTCAAAAGGGTGTCATGATGGGACAAAGGGTGTGGTTGGTTAAGGGGTGGGGTATTAGAGTGTGGTCCAGGCTGGTGGTGTTTTAGAGAGAGCGAGGGTCTGGTAGGGTATAAGAGAGAGTGAAGGCTTGATAGGGTATTAGAGAGAGTGTGTGCTAGTCTGGTGGTGTTTTAGAGAGATTGATGGTTCTGATGGGGTATAAGAGAGAGTGAAGGCTTGGTAGGGTATTAGAGAGAGTGTGGGCCAGTCTGGTGGTGTTCTAGAGAGAGTGAGTGTATAGTGAGTATAAGAGAGAGAAGGCTTGGTCGGGTATTAGAGAGAGTGTGGGTCAGTCTGGTGATGTTTTAGAGCAAGTGAGTGTCTGATGGAGTATAAGAGAGAGTGAGGGTCTGGTGGGGTATTAGAGAGAGTGAGGGTCTGGTGGGGTATTAGAGAGAGTGTGGTCCAGTCTGCTGTTTCAGAGAGAGTGATGGTCTGGTGGAGTATAAGAGAGAGTGAGGGTCTGATGGGGTATAAGAGAGAGTGTGGTCCAGTCTGGTGGTGTTTTAGAGAGAGTGATGGTCTGATGGGGGTATAAAGAGTGAAGGCTTGGTAGGGTATTAGAGAGAGTGTGGGTCAGTCCAGTGTTATGAGCATTACATGTATATCAAATGAAAGCTTAAAACAAGTGCTTTCACATGGTGCTCATCACCAAGTTTTCGTTTGTGAATAGGGGAAGGGGGTTAGGTGTGGTCACGGGCATAGATATTCGTGGTAAAACACATTACTGTGGCATCTAGTTATACCTTTATTCCCTTTCGATCGAGGGTAATTTTACATGGGTCTCTATTTTATTTGTGCAACATTGGACCTGGCTATTTATTTTCTTTAAGGGGGTACTTCACCCCTGGCCAATTTTGTACCTATTTTTGCATTTTTCTCAAAAACTATAATATACATACCTATCTTACTTGTCATCAATGCTCTATATTTTTTGAGAAAAATGCAAAAATAGCCCGGGAAAATCTGGGGGGGCACTCAACTTAAATTTTGGTAGGGGTGTGCGGCGAACTTTGGGAACTAAAAACTGATTTTCGGGCAAAATAGGGGCTTGAAGAACTGAAATTAGGGCCAAATTATAGGCTGTTGAGCTAAAAATTTCTAAATTATTTCCAAATTTGAGCTTAAAGAGCTACAATTGTCAGAGTTTGAGGCTCAAAGAACTGGAGCAGATCCAAATGTATATAGGGCTTAAGGAACTACCGGAGAGCCTAAAAAGGGACTCTTGACCGCCGCACATACCCGTACCACCTTAACATGTGAGTGCCCCCCCCGGGGGAAAATAGGCACAAAATTGGGCAGGGGTGTAGTACCCCCTTAATGTAAGAATTAACGAAATAAATATTTTAAATATAGTTGGGAAGTAGGTCAATATAATTCAGGGTTTGCCATATTTACTGCCAAAATGTTATAAGTATAATTTACCGGCTTGATATGATACCGCAGAGATGCCATTAGTATAATTATTATAGGCCTATTAGGCCTACCTCATAGTAAAAAACCCTGAAAATATCGCACGAAATTTGGAATAAAAGTTCCAAAATGGGCTGAAGATAAATAAAAGTGCGAACATTTTGACTTCATAAAGAACTAATTCAGTCAAAACAACGGAAAGTTCGCATCTCGATCAGACCCTGATCTCGATCTGATATCGGAAATATTGTGAAATTGAATAAACATTTACTAGTAAATATCTGGTTAAATATTTATTTTTTCTACGTCATTGGGCAATACTTTTTATATTTTATATGTTTCTTTCATGTTTTTCTATAAATTACGCAAAACAGATTTGTATAATTTCTCATATTTTCAAATAATTTCAAAATATTTAAAACAAAAATGTCACTCAGCCAATTAAATTTAAATTTCTCTAATCTGTGAGTGATGTGTATCGTCTGTGATAAGAATTTACACAGTTCAAGACATTACCGTAAAATGGGGTAACTTTGGGCACTTTTCAGAGTTTTCACTGATGCTTCTAAACAAAACCAATTATATTTCTAATTAACTCTTTTTTATGACATTCCCTTCTACACCTTGAAGTTGAAAAAGATTTTTTAATAATTTTGTAAGGGTGCCCTATAGGGTTAAAAATAGCCTGACCAAAGTTACCCCGCATTTGGGGCAACTTTGGTCAGAGTAGGCCTATTACATATTTCCATGAAGAAAAAAAATCAAAAAAATTGATCTTCGCTGTATACGGGCAAGTTATTGTTTTTTGTGACATTTGACCCCTTTCAAAATTAATCAAGCATACATCCTTGCTCACAAATATCGATTTTGATTTTTCTGAAAAAATGTAAAAAATGTAAAAAATGCTCATTTTGGTCAAAAATCCTGGCTTTTTTTCACAATCGTGGAAATTGGACATGAATGATCGACTATTATTTCTTCCAAATATATTTCTTAACAAATTGACACCAAATATGACTAAAAACAATATTGCTTTACGTAAATATGATCATTTAATTAAAAAAAATATATTTGACCGACCAAAGTTACCCCGCTGACCGAAGTTACCCCATTATCTATTCTTTTACCATGGTTTTTAGTAGCCTACAACAAGTCCCCCAATGGTCATACCTAGAATATTTTCTCAATTTGAATTTTATCCTTTCTAGGTATGACTGCTTTTACCGTAAGGCTAAACCATTAGGCCTATTTTCCATGGAAACTACGGTAGATCAGGAATAGTGCCATTTTTTCTTGGCATTTTTTACATTTAAAAAAAATTTTGATCATTCATGGGCCTACTAGTATATGAAATTTTGGCGAAAAGCAGATTTTTTTCTTGAAAATTCAATATTTTCAACCATGTTTGTTCCAAATTTCTCAAAGTTAGGCTATAAATAATAATAATTTTTGGCCTACTGCACTGTCATCCCTCTGTACATGCCATTCGTTTTAAAGGGATTTCTTTCATTCATTTTGTCAACTCTCAAAATCCTGTCGGGCACTAACTGAATCAGTAACTTTAACCACGTGCACTTTGTTTACTTACTCACTGCAAAGGCCAGCCAGGCCAGGGTCGACTGAGATTGTGTACATGCAAAACAAATAATAATGGGAACTTGATCTTTAGTTCCAAAGGTCAAATTTCAACTACACTGAGTGAAGCACTATCGCATTTGCTGCCTGATGTGAAGAGCCGGTATTGTCATAAATTGTAAGTAAAATTTAGATAAGCTTACTTAAAATTAAATTTGTCATCATGTCACATGATGCATGATGATGTCAGTCTCCTCAATCCAACTTTACATTATCAATAATATCATACACTGATACATAACATGTGTTTTGGTTTGCAAAATTTGAAAACATAGCACGATAACATTTTGTTAAAAACCTTATACTTTTACTGGGCAAATTTTGACCTTTTTAATTCTGTAGGTATCCCAGGCAAACCTTAAAGCCATATTATAACATTTGCTGAGGAGGACGCCCTCACTGATTTTTTTTAAATTCACTTTTTACACGATTATATTGTACTTTATTAAACCAATATACCCTGCAAAATTCAAGACTCTAGGTGCTGTAGTTTTGTCAAAATCCGAGATTTTGAATAAAGCACCGGAACCGCGCCTTATTATTACGATGGAATTATTAGTCGAACGCATACACGATGTTCATAACACACAGTACACACGGCGTGCAGGACGGTGATCTACACAACAAAGGGTCATACCATAACATGACCGAAGGAGTGGTACATATTGACGACATACGCGCTGGTAGTAAATTCCAATTTACTTTGCTTTGCCGTAGTTGTTCGGCTCAAAAAATAAAAGGGGATATATCTGACAGTAAAAACTAACATTTTATGTCAAAGAATTGCTAATCTATTTTGTATGATAATGTTATAATATTGCTTTAATTAACACATTTGCTAGTCAGCGAAATTCGCCGAGACCGGGGCCCAAACACAATGCATATATTTACATAGAAATTTGAATTTTTTTCGAGAATAGGTCGGTGAAGGAAACCTACATAAATATGTTTTCTATACTTCACTTGACCCAAATATATGATTTTTTATGGTGATAATCAAGTCGCACATGGAATTCTTTGCCAAGATGTAACTTTGCTACGGAAAGTGCTATGAAAAAAAGGTTTTTAGTTTTGGCTTTGTTTACTCAAGGGCTTTAATTTGATATATAAAATGATGCAGTTTGATGGCAAATTTGAATTCACCTAGCATACCTAAATTCTACAAACCGTTCAAACCCAAGGGAACGTCCATTATATATATGAGCCTTATATGGAAGTCACCACTTGACTTCGATTTTTCTAGTGGTATCAAAAGCCACAAGTACTTGAGTACCGTCACCCACGGTCAGCTGACATTATTTTAGCAGATAAAAATACATTTATTAAAAATGAAAATGAATCATGATATTATGATTTAAAAAGAAATAAAAACAATACAGGAATTATTAGTACTAGAGATTTATCATGTAAAATAATAAACAAAGTCGTCATTTTAATAAATCATGACAAATTAACTTATAAAATTAAAATCATGCTACTATGCTAGCATACAGTGCCATCTAAATAAATTTAAATTAATTCATGAATGATAAATAAATGAAAGTTACCTGAAGAAATTAGCAAAAATAAGAACATAAACAAATAATATATTATACTTAGCTGTACAAATAAACGAAAAGGCCTATAAAAAGAAAAAGATAAAGAAAAAATCTGAAATGAATTCAGTGTAGGCCTACTTTTTAATTGTATTTTTACAAGTTCAAAAATAAGATAGTGATGTTAAACAATAGTAATAATAATATTAGGTCTAGTAGGCCTAATAATAATAAATAATAATAATAATAATAAAATAATGATTAATATTTATAATAATAATTTAATAATATAATAGTAATAAATAAAAATAACAATAGATAATATAAATAAATAATAAATAATAATAAATGTAGTAATACATTTAAAAATAATATTGATTACAAAAAAAAACCATTAAAAACAACAACATTCATCGTGTTTATATCGTGTTATTTTTAATAATAAATTATCAAACTTATTTCTCCACTGAAAATTATAAAATAACTGTAAACAATTATTATAACTAAATATTAATTGAGTGACAGCCAATCGATCAAAACCCATCATAAACATCCAGGCATCCATTGCCAAGACGGCGTAAGAGGATTTAGGTAAATAATAACAAAGAACTAGTATTATAATAATAAAGGACGTTCCCTTGGGTTTGAACGGTTTGTTAAATTCTGACCAGTTGAAAAGCATAAAAACCTTTTTTTTTTCTCGCTCGCTCGCTATGCTCACAAAGTCGACCATTTCAGCTTTTAGTGATGGAGGGAGGGGGTGACAACCTCCTGCCTATGCTGATGCTCCTGATTACGGCTTTCATTTGATCATTTTTATCGTGCCTAAATAAAAAAAACGGCATATCATATTCAATTATTCATACAAAATTACAATGCAACTTAACATACACCGTGTTACTTATGACCACAGGCATAGATCCTTTGTGCACATTTGTACCATGAACCAGGGATGTGAGAGTACTCATTTTTATCGTGCCTAAATAAAAAAAACGGCATATCATATTCATACAAAATTACAATGCAACTTAACATACACCGACCGTGTTATGACCACAGGCATAGACGATCCTTTGTGCACATTTGTACCATGAACCAGGGATGTGAGAGTACTCACATCCCTGCATGAACTTATTCTGTTGCCAAAAGGTGCTGGATTTACTATGTAATTGAGTAGGTCCATGCCTAAAACCAGCGGGCCGAAAGTCGCGCCCGTGAAATAACCACAAAAAAGCTTATTCCCAAAATTTCAGTTGATTCCGATTTTGCGTTTGCGAGTTATGCATGATTTTAATCAGGGGCGGATACAGGATTTCGAGAAAGGGGGCACACTCCTGAAAATAAAAAATTTAATAAATGGCCAAGCTGTCATCCCGGAGGCTGCTTGACGCAGGGGGTGTCTGAGGGGGATGTGCCCCCTCAGAAGTGAGAAACTTTTGGAAAATGAAGACCCAAGTGAAGCCATTTGGTGGACCATTTTGTCAACATTATGGTGTAAAATTTTAGTTTGAAACATGCCTAAAATTTGCAAAAAGACGGCCCAATTGAAGCCATTCGTGGACAAGTTTTGACCTCTTTTGTAAAATTTGCTGTATATGTACCCATAACGTTTCGCGACATGGGGGTGTCTGAGGGGATACCCCTCAGAAATGAAAACATTTGCAAAATAAAAACCTAATTGAAGCCATTTGGTGGACCATTTTGGCACTATTATGGTGTAAAATTTGAGCCGAAAATATAAAATTTGCGAAATGACAGGCCAATTGAAGCCACCTTTTTTCACTGTTATTGTATAAATTCAGAGTGCTGGGTGTGAAATACAGAAGCTAAAACGGGCAGTTGTTTATACAGGCAGGGGTGTCTGATGTTCCCCAATTGAAGCCATTTGGTGCATCTGTTTTACACTATACGAGAGTATATCATTGCTTTTTAAAACAAAACAGGGCCCGAACTCAATTTGTAAAATGTTACACTGACACTTTAATAGGCCTATAAGACTTGGAGATTCGGCATGGATCGAAGTCAGCATGGAGTCCGTATTAATACTGACTTTGGTGACAAAATGTGACGGGCCCTGCATCATCGACGGGCCATCAGAAATCAACAAGTACTGCCTAAAAGAATCCGGCCTATATTAGGCCTATATAGGGCCTACTTTTGATATACCAAACTGTGAGCTACTGTGCGGTTTATTTGGCATGGGCCTACTAATTATACGTGCAATTTAACTTTTCCCTTCTCCTTTCTCTTTTTTTTTCTCCTTTTTTCCTCTTTCTCTTCTCTTCTCTCTTTTCCTCTTTTTATTTATTACAGATTTATTAGGCTATATCGGCCCGAAGATTTTTTTCTTTCTTTTTACGTTGTGCCGTTCTCTTTTTTCTTTCTTTTCTTTTTTCCCTTTCTTTTCTTTTCCTCTTTTCTTTCCCTCCTTCTTTTTTCTTTCTCTTCTTTTATTTTTTATTTTTTGGGATCCGCCAAAAGGGGGGCACGGGCCGGCTGTGCCCCCCTCTAAATCCGCGCATGATTTTAATATGTATATTACAGTACCTCTCCATAGACAATGTGTTGTAATTTCGTTCTGGTATACCAGAACGAAATTCAAATTTCACGATATATATCTTTGCTAAACAAATTAATCTGCAAGAATTTTTTGTATAAACATTATATGTAGCCAGAGGTTTCCAGTGATATAAAAATCTCAACTTTTTTTGAGAAAAGTGGGGCGATGATGCTGTGCCTGTGGATCACGAAATGCCCGTTTAAATTAAGTTGTGCAACCTGTATAGTGTGTAAATCGGATCTGATTTTAACAATTTTGTTTCATGATGAACTAGGTTTAATGTACTATACATGTAGTAGTATAAAGGACATGTTCTAAGGCTAATGAAAGTCGATTCCTTGTTTCCCGTTACCCTACTCTGCTCAAAACCAAAAGCTGGCCAAATATTTCATTATTTTGAATAAAATGTTGATTTCTAACAAACTTTAACATACCAATAAATAATTGTGGTTTTAAATTTATCATAAAACTCTTTCTGTTGATTTTCAGGGATTTTCTTTGCAGTAGGAGCATGGTATATGGTTAATAATGAATTAATAATAAATACCTACTCAATTCTCTGGCCCGCAGTTTTAGATCTGCTCTGATCTCATCCCGTAAAAAATATTGTGAAACTTCTGAAAATAGTTGCACAATCACCTTCATGTGCTTGTAAACTACATCTGTAAACTATAAACTGTGATTTAACACATGTATACATCCAAGTTATTGGTTTACACCTGTAACAGATACAATAATGAAATAGTATAAAATAATGAATAATGAAAAATGAAATGGTCACCTACACTTAATGAAAAATTGTGTAACGGGAAACAATGAATTGACTTTCATTGGCCTAATGGCAAATATGGAACAAAACCACATTACAAGTTTAAATGTGAAATTTATAACAGGGCCCAATTTGAGAAAAATGCATTTTAAAATACGAATTAAGTTGAATTTACATAGAAGTCTGTGTATTTTAAACGACATTTTAATTGGCTCTTGTAACAAAAACACAAAATATTTTTAAGTTAAATTCTTTGTCAGTGATAAAGTGGTGTCATATCCTACAAAATATCAAAAAATTAATTTTTGATGATATTTTACTATGTTCTGGAAATTACACCACCTGGTGTGAGCAACCTCAGACTAATTTGAAGAGCTGGAGTTCTCGAGTACCTACCGATGTAGTTGTTGTTTTTGCTGCTTCATGGCAAAATTGTAGATTTTTTTGTGCTAACTGTACATATGTAAACTATTGAAACGATACCTTGTGATTTTTTCCCCTTATACCAGATATAAGTGATATTTGGAGATGGCTGTTTTAGATGCACTATGGATGAATTTTTTGATGGTGTATTACTTAGTAAGATCTTGGGTACTATGGATCATACCGCCAAGGAAGAAATCTGTTGCTGATGAGACGGTATTGATTACTGGGGCTGGCAGTGGAATAGGTAAGTAAATATCAAGATATCTGCATAAGTACACATCAATTGTATCATCATCATCATCATCATCATCGTCATCATTGACTGCCCATCGAGGTTGATGAAGGCACTACAAATAAATGTCAGATGAGTGATAACACTATCTTCCATTGTGTTTTTGATGCAATTAATTTGGTTTGCTTTTTAATAAAACTGGAAATTATGAAGGAAAAAGTCATTTTGGATAGATCTATCACTTTTATGTTCTGCTTAATTAATAGGCTACGAAAAGTGTTCTGGACTTGCAGTTTTTTTTGCCACCCCAACCAAAATTCTATTACCGTATTTTGTCAAATAAACACCCCCGGGGGCGTTACATTTTCCCAAGGGGGGGCGTTATTCAAGGTCAATTTTAGAACGATAATTCCCGTTAAAATCATTAGGTAAACTAAAAACACACGCTAAAATGACGAACTATGAACTAGAAACACTGACTTCTGGCTCACTTCCGGTTTCTGATCCAGATTTTCGCCAATTATTGACGCTTATTATGGACCACATGATGTGCTTAACTTGGTAAGCTTACTACACAAGATAGCATGGAAATATCGGCATTTTTGAAACATCTTGGTTGAAAAAAAGTGGTGGGGGCGTTTATTTGAGGGGGGTGACGAAATACGGTATATCCTAGCCCTGACCTAACTCTTGATCCTAATCTCATGAGGTGACAGGAGTAATTCCAAAATCTTGCCAGTTTCATTTCATTTGGATTTTAACAGAAACCTGACTGAGTGACTATCCCATTTAAAGCAGAATATCAACTATTATTCAACTTTTTTTTTAACCCTAGGTCGGTTGATGGCAGTTGAATTTGCTAAACGTGGTGCATTGGTAGTGCTGTGGGATATCAATAAGAGTGGTAATGAAGCGACAGCAAGATTGGTGAGAGAAATGGGAGGAAGAGCGCATACCTATGTCTGTGATATATCCAAGAAAGAAGATGTCTATGAAGCAGCTGCCAAGGTAAGCATGCAGACTGTAGTGTAGCCAGTGGGAGGGGGTGCAGGGGGCAAGATTGGTGAGAGAAATGGGAGGAAGAGCGCATACCTATGTCTGTGATATATCCAAGAAAGAAGATGTCTATGAAGCAGCTGCCAAGGTAAGCATGTCGACTGTAGTGTAGCCAGTGGGAGGGGGTGCAGGGGGCAAGATTGGTGAGAGAAATGGGAGGAAGAGCACATACTTATGTCTGTGATATATCCAAGAAAGAAGATGTCTATGAAGCAGCTGCCAAGGTAAGCATGTAGACTGTAGTGTAGCCAGTGGGAGGGGGTGCAGGGGGTCAAGATTGGTGAGAGAGATGGGAGGAAGAGCGCATACCTATGTCTGTGATATATCCAAGAAAGAAGATGTCTATGAAGCAGCTGCCAAGGTAAGCCAGTGGGAGGGGGTACAGGGGGCAAGATTGGTGAGAGAAATGGGAGGAAGAACGCATACCTATGTCTGTGATATATCCAAGAAAGAAGATGTCTAATATATATGAAGCAGCTGCCAAGGTAAGCATGCAGACTGTAGTGTCTAATCCTGTCCCTGTTGTGTCTGGTGTTCCCCAGGGATCTGTTCTGGGACCTTTATTTATTTTTATCTATGTGAACGACCTTTGCTTGTCAAATTTTTCCTGGAACAGTTCCCTGGTGCTTTACGCTGACGACACAACCCTCTGTATAAACCCATGGCCAGCAATGATGATGTTGTTTCTTTCCAAGATGATATAGACACTATACACAACTGGTTTGTCAATAATCATCTGACACCCAATGCTACTAAAACCAAGCTATTGGTCATCTCCACCAAGAAGGATGTGCTGCCAAATGTGCAGTTCACCATGAATGACCAGGTTGTTGAAAGGGTTTAAGGGTTTCTGCAGTCAAATTCCTGAGTATCCACATTAGTGACAACTTGTCGTGGAATCTCCACATTGACCATATCTGCAAAAAAGCCCATAACACCATTGGCTATATTCACATGACTTTCAATTCCTCTTCTCCCTCTATCCGCCGTACTCTTTACCTTGCTCTGGTCCGGCCCGTGCTTGAGTATGGGAGCATCACTTAGCATCCCCTTAACATCACCCTGAGTAATAGGCTTGAATCTGCCCAGCGCTTTGCTGCCCGGGTCATCCTCCAATCTTGGAGCCTTTCCAACGATGACCTCCTCCAGAATGCAAATCTCCCTCTCCTTGCCAAGCGCTCTTTTAAAAATCTATCACTCTCTATGCACTTCTCCCAATCCCTACAAACCTCACCCCAGACCCAATCTCCGGAACCTAAACAGCTGCGCTCTTGTTACTCCCTTCTGTAGCCTTTCCCTCACCATAAACTCATTTAATCCATATGCACCTACATTGTGGAATTACCTTCTTGAGTCAATTGTCAAATGCCAATCCATTGCCTCATTCAAAGCGGCTGTCAGCCACCATCTTTTGTAGTCAGTCTCCCACTGTTTTTTTTTCTTGTTGTTTGTGTGTGAGTTTGAATGAATGAATGCTGGTAAACAGTTGTCCTGGCAAATGGCACATGATATTTCATTGAGTGCCCACATAGCATCCGTGCTCTCTGGCAGCTCAGGAGGCCTCCTTTATGTTAATTTCTGATTTTGATGTTTGCTGCCTGATGAATAAAATAAAATAAATTGTGATTGATTGCAGGTGAAAGAGGAAGTAGGTGAAGTTACTATTCTTATCAACAATGCAGGTATTGTGTCAGGCACTAAACTATTGGATACACCAGATGCAAAGATTATCAAGACAATGGAAGTTAACAGTATGGCGCATGCATGGGTAAGCAAAACAATGGCTTTCTTAAATTTGTGTACTTAACATTGTAAATCTATTACGGTAGTTACATGTAAATGTTAAAGTGGTCCACAATTTGGCATCAATATTATTGCTTTAAAGGGGTCCTCATTTGTATACAAACATTTTGGTGTGTATTTTGCCTTTCAAAGCTTTTTAACTTGTGTTACAATAAACCTCCGATTAAAAGTTGAATGTTATCATATTAATGTCATTATGTACGCCCTGCCTAAAAAATGTGAACACTTCCCAAAACACACAATGGTTGCGTTAAAATGGTCATATATCATATACATGGCACTAATATGTGTTGGTTGTCAGTGCCTATAATTCTCTTTGAAGCCATTTAGTCAAGTGTAGGAGGCAGAGAACTTCTAGTTCAAGGACTCTTCTCCCCCAACTTGTCACTGCACGCATGTGACCTGGACGGGGCCAGGGGAGGCAGTTGATAGTGTTGGCCCCAAAGAAGTTCATTGTCACTCTACCAGTATGTGGTCAAGTATGGTCTAATGGTCTTGCTCAATGTGGTTTTTGTAAAAATTCTTTTGTGGGGTCCAAGTATTTACGTATGCGGTGTGTCAGGATTAGTTGTTCGAGGGGGGAAAGATAAAATATTTCCCAGTGGGCATCATTTTGGGATTGTGTAACCACTGCAATTTACATAAGTATTTTAGCCCAAAATAAAGGTGAACTTCCACTTCAACCTCATTCTACACAGGGGTTGATGTACATAGACCGCTTGATCACTTGTTCAAAAAAGTTCAAAAAAAGATAAGTAAGTCGAAGCCAACCAATTTGCATGTACTATATGAACGATAATTGTACAAGGATTACTTGGTGACTTCAAAATTTGAAGAAAAAATTCGCCTTCGGCTTAAAAATCCGGTAAAACTTGAAAATTTATGCAAATTCAGCCCAAAATCCAAGATGGCGGCCGTAAAGTGAAAATTGTCAGAAGAAGAAAACTAAATCGAAGCCAAGCCATTAACATGTCTCACATGATAGGTAATTGCATACAGATTAATTGGGGTCTTTAAAAAATGAAGAAAAAATTGGTCTTTGGTTTCAAAATGCTTAAAATGGCAAAAATCCAAAATGGCGGATATACGAACAAATGATCAGGGCCAACACCTGTGTCTATCATTCATCATACTAGTTAACAAAATGTGACTTGTGCCATAGACCCTGGGCCTATGCTTGTGCTGGAGAGGAAAAGAAGACAGTGTGGAGTATGGGAATAAAGTAATACTTCATGAAAAAGAAGATTTACAATTAGGACCAAATCACAGTTTTTGGTCCAGTTTTACCAATCCCAGTCACTATGTGTAAATAGATTTAAAAATGTGATGCCATAACATAGATTGTTTTGTCAATTTGTCCTTTTGCAGACATTGAAATCGTTCCTTCCAGATATGCTCAAGAATGACCATGGTCATATAGTGACCATTGCCAGTATTGCTGGCTACTTCGGGGCACCTGGTATGGCGGATTATTGCATGAGTAAATTTGCAGCTGTTGGACTCCATGAGTCTGTGGAGAGAGAAGCTATTGTTGTAGGAGCTGAGAATGTCAACTTTACCATAGTCAATCCATATCTGATTAATACTGGCATGTTCAAAGGTGTAAAAGTCAAGTAAGTTTTGTATCAAGGTTAAGATCACAAATTATTTGATCTGTGGAGTTGGTTCAATGAATGAAAAGCAATCTTTTCCATGACCAGGATTTGAAATTGGGAACTACTTTAGTATCTGGGTCAAAATCGGTGTTCTCATAAACGGAGCTATTGCAAGGAAGCTTGTAGGATCAAGGTGAAAATGATCTATATCATGATGGCCCAGAGGATGTTTAAATACATTCCCATAACCCAATGGGGTTTCTGGCCTTGGTATGTCTGCCTTTTGTACACATGTGGCACAGTTGACCATATCTTGCATCAGGATTGTGTGCAAATATCTGGTGTTTTCATCCTTTTATTTAACATTCAAAACATTGAGTGACATCGCCAGACTTGAAATAAAATTAATGCAGCTGGACAATATGAATATTTTCTGTAGGAAATCAAATTTGATTTTTTTTAAGTCTCGACTATTAGCTTGTTGGCTGCAATTTTGAAATGACCATTTTGTGTGTGTGGTAATGGGGACTTTGCCTTTAAAATAAGGTTATATTGATCAAATTTCCCAATCATAATGTATTGTGGGAATGTATTTAAGCCTCCTCTAATCATGGCCAATATTCCAAAATCATATTATTCCCACCTCTAAGGACAACAACCTACACTTTTGTGCCAAGGCATCCTTGTGGCTCAACCTGTAAGAGTAGTGCAGCCATAAATTGGGTTTACACTTGCTACTTTTGGAATGTGTGTGTGTGTCATAGATTTTATATTCACTTCTCCTGTTGCACCTGTATAATTCGTTGTGATGTGTGGCAAAATAAAACTGACCTGAAGTATGCTGTTCAATACCGCATCATGCTGTTACAAAGTACACACATGTGGCTGCACATGAGCAGAAAGTAAAGTGATTCTGAACTAAAACAGCAGTGTTTTGAGATGTTTGTAACATTTAAAGTGCCTCAAAATGAGGAGAGTAATAGTTATGTAATATAATAATAGTAAAAGCCTAATGTATGTTGTTTTCCAGGCATCCTGAACTCTTGCCAGGTTTGAAACCAGAATATGTAGTAGAGAAAATCATGCAAGCCGTGTTAACCAATCAGCGAGTTCTAATGGTACCACGGACTCTTTACATCATGGTCTGGTTAAAGAGGTAAGTGTTATCCTTGATGAATAATTGGTGTGAACAAAGTAAACTCTAGTCTTGTGTCAAGTGATCTTTAATGTTCTGAAAAGGATAAAAATGTTGATTAGATAGTACATTAATTGTCAAAGAAATGTACAGTATTCAACCTAATTAGTGCCCCTGTGATTAAGTTGTCACGTTCAGGGAACATTTATTA
The DNA here is from genome assembly GCF_039555335.1 of Amphiura filiformis. Lineage (NCBI taxonomy): Eukaryota > Metazoa > Echinodermata > Ophiuroidea > Amphilepidida > Amphiuridae > Amphiura > Amphiura filiformis. The sequence goes on along the minus strand of NC_092635.1, from coordinate 17,828,447 downwards.
AAATGAGTAGTGTCTGAAGTAAAAAATCATCATCTTTTACTGAATTTTGATGGTAATTTTTATTACAACATTCATTATGACCTTTCCCACTTAACAAAATATTGGGGGGAATTACCCCCCCCCCCCTCTGATCTATGTCAATATGCCTCCATAACATAATTTATTTTGATCATGTTACAAATCTTGAAAGATTCTTGAATTTGCATGTGAAAGACTACAAATTTGTATATGCAAATTGCAGATTCCTGCACTGAATGTTCCATTCTGGTAGAAATGCTTATGCCCCATAGCAGTCTGCTAATGCATGCTTTTTGTTGTTGTTGCAATCAGGAGAAAACATTAATGCTATATTGCTAATACTAGCTAATATTACCCCAATGAAAGCGTCAATTTGAAGCTTGAACCTACCCACCTCAAGCCTCAGAATATTATCCATGTCGATTCGATGCCGATGATTGAGGTCAACAAAAGTATGACCTCAGTCATCGGCATCAAATCGAAGTCAATAATATGTCTAGGCTTGATAACGGGTAGGTTCATCAAGCTTCAAATTGACACTTGCATAAATGGTATGCTGCTTTCCAAACAGAAATGTAAATGAAACATGGATTAACTTGAGTATGAATACTCTTCATACTTGTAGTATTATGGCTTGGATTTAAGGTTACAATGTTCAAAGGTTTGTGTTAGGGTTAAGATTAGGGTTATAATATGACAAATATTGTGTGTTAAGTTATGTAAGGTATTCTGAAGTTATTCCGTGTTTTATTTTATTGTAGTTATACCATTTTTCATCATGATGTGGCAGTGATGTCAACACATTGAGGCAACTGTTTCGCACATGCATTTACGTGTACGCCATTGCTTTAAGCGAAAAACGGATGTCACTGCCACATCGACTGGAAAATGGTTTAGTGCTTGCATGCATTGCTTAAAAACACCCTATCACCATGGTCACTAGCCTGATCATTGCTTGTAGTTGAGGACAGCAGCAGATTAGTTTTATAAACATTGCAATTAATGATCAAATTAATGCTTAAAATCACACTAAGATGTTGAAATCAGTGCATACGGCCATGGATCAAACTGAAGGTTGTATTAATTAACTCAAAATAAGTTTGATGGCCAATTTCATATTTTTGCATTTCACTAATAGCTACTAATTAGCTCCAGGTTACCATGCTTGTTGTCACATTGCAGTGTTAGCATTTTCACCTGTTTGGTTTCATAGCAAGCATCAAAACAATACATAAACTCATTCATTTTTAATGAAAAATGTCACATTAAACAAAAACCTTACGCAAATTATATTCTATTGTAATAATAATAAGAGATGTTCGCCTTTTTCAGAGAAACACTAACATAGTTATGGAATATATGCTGTATTTCCACTTTTTGTTTTTAGCTTTTTGCCTGTAGGCGCTATTCAAGCATGTGAGGAATTCTTTGGGGCCTTTACAGCATTGGATTCTTTTATTGGAAGAAAGGATGGATAGGATATCAAGCATTTTAATGATGTTCATTTCGTCGTGGTGACTGGTATCTTTGCTAAACATGCAGTAATACCGCATGCTACCAAACAGGACCTCTAGCAAAATATCTTACTTTTGCCTATTATGAACCAATCTGATCCAATCAGGCCAAAGTCGGAAATTTTGAAACTTGAGTTATGTACTACCATTACTAACTTGCTCAGTACCAGGGTTGTAGCTACGCTGGGCGGTGGCAGGCGGATCCACCCGGCACTCTTAATTTCTACCCGGCACTCAAGTTAATTTTGAGCCCAAATACCCGGCACTCCAGTCTCAAATGTTTCAAAATCAATGAACAATCAGTATAAAAATTACAATTCTTATCAAAATTTCAATTTTTTTACCATTTCATATAAATATTACACGGCACTAAAATTTGCCTAGCTATAACCCTGCTCAGTACATACAATTACTGATGTTGAATCCCCAGGTCTCTTGAATACTTGCTGGCAAAGCTATGAACATTTTATATGTCCATTTTATGTTTTTTCTCCTCACTTTTTGCCAATATCTCATTTTAATTATTGCCGACTTTAGCCTGATTGGACCAGATCTATCTGGTCACAATGATAGGATCTCAAACAAGCTTAAGTCATCTTAATTTAATAGTTTGTCTCAAAGCCCTTCCCAAGTTAAAAACCTAATGCCGAATGCATTTTTTTAGAGTTTTCTTATTTTACTTTTTTTTAAATCTGTGTGACGAACTTTTTGACAAGAATAGGCCACCTTTTCATCTCTCAAAGAGGTTTCACGATGGTCAAGATTAAGAATTTTATTGAGATTTACGATTTAGGCTATTTTGACATCTTGCGATGTCCGATGTGAGATTTTTGTGTGGTGGATTTAGAATGAAAAATAAAACAGTGGAAAGAAACTGAATAAGGCTCAAAAAGTGGGCAATTTTACTAATGCGCATGGGGACAAACTAATTAAATTAAGATGGCCTATTAAATTAATGAGGGCACAGTGGTAAAGATTTGGATAAACACCGAGTAGCTCACGGTACCTGCAGCGCCAAAATGTACACATGGGCAAGATGCTTGACCTCACTTGCCTCACCCCACCCAGGTGTAAGTGCTGAGATGATCTCAGCATAGCAGCTTAAATTGTTGTAAGCGTGCTGATTTTGAAGTGCACATTCAATCACAGCCATTAGGCACAATTCTTTAAAGCAATAATATACGATTTCCATCCAATTTTAATGTTGTTTTTCTTTACCCAAAATGTGTAAATAATAATAATAACTGTCAGGAAGGGTTTCTATCCATTTTAAGCTGAAATAATGAGGTATAGTGAAAGAAACCTCGCTGGCAATTTTGGTCATTTAACATGGAGTTCTATGTAGTGGAACTTAATGTCGTAATACAATTTTACATTGAAATTGCTCTGTTGACCTACAAACACTACTAATTTGACTGATTCCATTTAGTAATAGTTTAAACACCTAAATGGATTGTTGGGACATAAGTAAACCTATAGCAAAGAATCTGGTATGAAGAAATGAACCAATTTCATATTGTAAGATCGTACATTATGGCTTTAGAGATCGGAAGGTTGTGAGTTCAAATCCCATGCCGGTGCCGGTTGTGATTTGTGTTTATTTGTTGTCTTGTTTAATTGTAACACTTTGGGTTGGGAAACTGTTCTTGCTTTCTTATGGCTTTGAACCTGTTTATGTTTGTACATTCATAGACTGACCCATGTATCTCAATTTTAAACTATGAATATCCTTGATTTGATTCCTGAATTATTTAATGGTAAAATTAATTTTGTATATAGACATGTTTATTGGAATTTAAAACCCGAAAGCAAAATTGTGTGTAATTTTGAAATATTCTGCCGAAAATCACAATCATGACAATGCTCTGAAATGTAAAATTCAAATATGTATCTATTATGTGCTTGAAGAAGAATCATAAAATATTTTGTTAAAATACTAGCTTTTGAGTGTGCAATACTTACCTTTCTGTAATATATGTCACATTGATGTTTTAACAAGCATACTTGTTAAAAGCAAATTGGAACTTTACAATCATGTATTAAACATGGATGCACCCTGGCAGTTTTTGTTCATATTGTTGAAATAATTTCTTTGCAGCACTTTAAATTTGCTGGCAATTTTAATATGTAGTCGTTATACATATCTTGTGTTTATCTTGTTTGATAAATGTACAGCTGCACATCAAGTCAGCATACTGCACAATTTTAAAGTATCAGATGGAAAATGCTAATTTTAGGGGCTGTATAATAATTATGAGCCAGGGTAAAATTTCCAAACAGTGTGCCAAAAATTGCTTTCCCCTCTCTCTGCCTGCCAAAAATTGCTTGCCCCATAAATGTGTGCTAAAGTTGCTTCCCCCCATCCCTTTTGACCTGCCAAAATTGCTTGCCCCCACCTTTTAGCTTGCCAAGAAATTCGTACCCCCTCAGTTTTACCTTCCCCAGGGCTCATAATTATTGCACAGCCTCTTATGGTAAAAAAATGCTGGGTCAAAGCTCTTGGCAGTTTCAAAAATGAATGCGGAATGCTTTTTTAAAGATTTTTGTTGTAGAGATTTTTATGAAACTTAATTTTCAGTTAAGATTTGCATGTGTTCAAAAGTATATTTTGGTTCATATACATATCAATTGTTTTATACCTATAACTATAATCAAATCAAGTGATTTTTCTTCAACACATTTCTCAGAATTCCATGTTTTTAGGGCAAAAAACTGAAGGGAAAAAAGGAAATAAAAAAAAGGAATTTGCCATTTCAGCTGAAATGGACACACTAAGAAAAACAAACATGTGGGGCATTTTGAGACAAAGCATTTTTTAGCCTTAATTGCTTCTAACAAGTCCACAACTATCATTTCTTGTTACAAAGCAACCTATCTGCTGCATCCCTTAACCTAACGCTGCTTGACTAAACAAATGGTTGGGTTAAGATGCACATGCTCAATCAAATTTTAGAATCCCATTCCTTAGATTCCTTAGAATCCTTAAGGGGGTACTACACCCCTGGCCAATTTTGTACTGTCAATGATTCCTGTGATCAAAGTATAAAAAGGAAAATCAGTCAGAAGTTGGAAATATTGATTTTCAGATACAGCCAAACAAAGGAAATAATTTCTTTTGTTGCCTATTGTTTTGGAAACACTTTAACTGTTCATATCTTTGGAAAGAAATGTTCAATTTCAATGGGTTTTTCTGCAGAATATATCTTTGCACATGGTTTATAAAATCATGTAGAAAACTGGAAATTTAATATACCCGACTTCAAACTGATTTTGCTTGATCACACCACATATATGTGACAATTTGCCATTAATAATGTATATGTCTGACTTAAAATGAAGTGATTGAATTCATTTGTATAGCTCATTGTCAGTAAAGTATGTCATCAACTTCTAAATTGTTAATTTTTACTCCATAATTCATTTTAGTTGGGTACCAGTTGAATCTTTTCTTAAAATGGAAGTGGAAGAGATACAGATGAAAAACTTTATAGGACGTGCTGATGATAAAGACATTTAATGGATGCACAGCTCACCATTCATTCCTGATGCAGTCATCTTTTCATCTGAAATTTCATACATCTTGCCAAGTAATAATCAATAATCTTATTGCCAAGTAATAATCTTATTGTTCTAATTTAGTTGGATATGTTAGATTTTGAATGACTGGGCCATTTGAAGATGATCATATCAGAGTCAATTTTTCATTAAATCATCATTTTAGTGTAAAATGTATGATGATTTGATTGATTTTTATTGTAGGGCAGGCAAATGAACATTAGGCAAATGCAACATAGTAATATGCAACTCACCAGACACCTGTGGGCAATAATTACACATCAGATTAACCCCCTGAGCACTACCTGCTGATCTAACATTGCCTCTGATTGGTCAATTACATGATATCTTCACTTTAATCACCAATCAGAATGGATGTTTGCAAACAATTCACCCCAATTTTTTTGCGTGGTGAAATTATTCTAACAATGTTGCTGATTGGGCCAATTGATAATGAAAACTTCTTTTTGACCAATCGGCAGGTAGTTCTCATGGAGTTAAAGCACGGAATGTGACACAATCTACTCCATGAGGGCCAAAGGAGACATTTTTGATAATTGAGTTACTATAATTATTATCTTATACAAACATTAGGCTATCATATACTGAAAACACCAAAGGTCTAGCATACTTGACTTGGAAGTTCTAAAGCTTTGTAATGTTTATTTTTTTATGTATTTTATTGTTTTTTTACTCCATATTTTTACCTTTATCTCAGTTTCAAATTTGCCGCCTTTGGCTCCCATGGACCAGATCGTGTCACAAATTATGGATCACTTCTGCCATGTTTGGCTCTGAAGATTAAACTAAAGTCAAAAGTACTGAGTACAGTAAGAACTATTGTTTTTAAAATGTATTTGTAATGTAAATGATTTATTTATACTGCAATTGTTCATTGATCATCTCGAGGGGTCATTGACACAAGGCGCAACTCCATTTAGGCCATTCTGAGAAAAATGAGTTTAAAGATAATGGTCCACATTGACTTGTGTACCGTAGTTAAGTCTATGTTTCACTGGGCATCATCATTGATTTCAATGGGGTACTAGTGCTAAAAACTGCTAAATATTAGTTACTTTTATGTGTTTATTGGAAAGTGTTCATGTTTTTGAACATTTCGATATTAAAATCTCATTTCGCAAAAAAATGGAGTTACGTCTTTGTGTCACTGGCCCCTCGATCTTTCACAAAATTAAAAAGTTCAATACCCGTTTTCAATACACGTATATCACTAATGTGCAAACACCTTTCAATCATTATTATTTAAACTATTATTTATTATCAGCCAATACAGTGCATACATGCAATCAAAGCTTAGGCAACACATTGCTTCATGTACATGTAGTATTACATCATCAGGGTTCTCCTAGATGAGCTACAAATTCTCATTCTAGAGAAAAAGTCTTTGAAATAGTTGAGAGTCCTGATTACATTCATGACAAAAAGTTTGTGTGTGGTAGAAAACCTATACTTTTGTTCAGGAAAAAACGAAACAAAATCCTGAAATAATCCTGAAATATCAATATTTATTTTGCCTTACCCCAGTTTCAGCAATCATTGGTTTCATATACCAGCTATCTGAAATGATATCTTCCATAGCAGGTATTATACAAATGTATGTCATTTTGTTGGATTATTTATATATAGCTGGATACCTGCAAAGTTGGGTCTTGTTGGTGGAGCAGTACTCGGATACCATGAGTTCATGGATGGATTTGTTGGTAGAAATCAAACAAGTGATTGATGGACTGTAGAGTAAATTGTTCATAATTGATCCGTAGATCTAGAAATGCTGATATAATATTGTAAATATTTTGCAAAAGAAACTCCATATTTTGGTTTGCTGGTTGGATGCAACCAGGGGTCCATTTCACTAAACTTTTAACCCTTCATAACTCAAGTAACCGTTTGTAAAGTTATGAATACCCAATACTAGACGTAACTTTACGAAGGGTAATACTAGACGTAACTTTACGAATGATCCCTGTAGTAAATCCATATTACATTGTTCTGACAAAGGGTTACCATTCGTAAGTATGTTTAGTGAAATGGAACTTCGAGTCGTTACAAACAATAAATTTAGAGTTGTAAAGTTTATTGAAATGGACCCCGCCCAGTTTGGTGTGGACAGGTGTAAAATTAATATTGTTACTGTTCCATTTTGAAATTTGCTGATTCAAATTAATTACAAATATTTATGGTTACGGGATTGAAAAGCAAATCAAATGCTTGACCGATGCACCGGATCAGATATTGGCCCGGCCGATAATTAGCAATGTTAGAAAAATATCAGATCGGCAAAATATTGATTTTCTTCCTGTTCATTAAAGAACCATCCAAGTATCACAAAACAAAACAATAACAACACATTTCTCATGTCCATATCTGTTGTAATTTGTAAAAACGCTCTTTCGAAACTGTAACGCTTCAAAAACCAAGGCCGAGTTTCTTCTTGTGTGATGTTCAGTTCAATAGTATGTCATATCAAAGTAAACTCAGCTGTACATGTAATTTTGTGTTTTGTTTCCTTGTTTGTGTATACTAGCTTCATGCCAGTGGAGCATGCTCTGGTGGCTGGCAAATACAATGGGATGCATGATTTTATGGATGGATTTGAAGGGCGTGGCAAGGATATTTAGTGCAGGAGTGGTATACAAAATGTAGCTGTTGTTTTTCTTTTCTGACAGCAGTGTTCTTCTAGTTCAATCCACAGAATACTACAGACTATCCATAACAGTCCAAGTCTGATCCCCATGCTTTGTATGCTAGCTGTGAATTCTCGCAAATTCATGGGGACTGATTGTTCGGTCATGCCCGTCTAATGATCATGATAGAGCGTGTCTTCACGTTTACACGAAAGACCGTAAAAACATGTGGTATGTGCGTAGCAGTTTCGTCTGTCATACTTCATGGAACGATTGACCCTCATTATCGGGTGATACTGAGACACTGACTGTTTGTGGTTAGTCTGTAGTAGTCTGGTGAAATCATTCATATTGAACTAATTATACAATACAGGCACATAATGTGCATTCATACCATTATCAAAGAGTTACGTGTAGAGTCTAATACATGTAATGTTTAACAATAGAAATCCTGCTGTATTGGATTGTCATACGTTGAACCAGCTATTGTACCTCCAGATTGTGTTTAGCGTGATTAAAAGGGGCATTTCATGATCCACAGCATCGATCAGCCCCCATTTTTCTTTTCAAAAAATTTAGATTTTTATACCACTGGAAACCTTTGGCTACATGTTTATGTACAAAAAATTTCTTGCAGATTAATTTGTTCAGTAAAGATATCGTGAAATTTGAATTTAGTTCTGGTAATACCAGATTTTTACAACACATTGTCCCATGGAGCAGTGTAATACACATAATCATGCATAACTTGCAAATGCAAAATCGGAATCAACTGAAATTTTTGGAATTTTAGGCCTTTTCATGTAATTAAAAGACTTCATAATATTTGCCTGTAAAGATTTCACCTTTATTTACGTGTTGAACAACTCATAAGTTGAAACCGCATTGTAATAATAATTATATTTTAGAAATATTCTTGCAATTTACTATGCAGAAGTTAATGACTGCGCATCAGTTGTTTTGAAGGTATTGTAAAAAATCTAAATATTTTGCTTTGGGACCGAGGAACTGAGGGGCACAGCCCCAAAGGATATTCTTGGAAACTGCATTGTAATAATAATTATATTTTAGAAATATTCTTGCAATTTACTATTCAGAGGTTAATGACTGCGCATCAGTTGTTTTGAAGGTATTGTAAAAAATCTAAATATTTTGCTTGGGGACTGAGGAACTGAGATATTCTGAGGTCCAAGCAAATTTTTCACAATACCTGAAAAAAATGCAAAGTTAAAAATTGAATAGATGATCATCCACTACCAGACCAGTTACAAAGGGCTTAATCATGCGATGTTCAAGTACAGTAGTTGCATGTGCATAAATTGTTTGTTGGCGTATGATATGCTTGAGCAAAAGTAATACACGCACACGCGAAAGTCATTAATGTTATGCGGAGGTCCACTGTTGTTTATTAGCAAGCTATAGTAACCACGCATCACATTGGCATTTTGGTGAATAAGTAAGTTTGATTTATAACCTCATAATTTATGCGACGCATGAGACCCAATCAAATTTATTTCTTTGCCAAAACAAATGTGATATACAGTTACTAATAAACAACAGCGGACCTCCGCATAACATTAATGACTTCTGCGCGTTTGTGGTATGGAAATACGCACTATAATGACATTTGCGCAAGTGTATTCTTGGCGAATGAACAATTTACGCACATAAAACTACCGTATTTGTGAACATAGCATGATTAAGCGCTTTTTAAAATTTGTTTGCTTGTGGATTGGCTCTTTGTTTAAGGGAAATTGAAAGAAAAGTCAAAATTGTATTTTATTTAAAAAAAATATATGATAATATTATACAGATGGAATCAAGGAAATTGAAAAGTGATGGTTATGAATGAGGTTAATGACTTTGTATCAGTTATTTTTCGGGTAAAAATCTAGACATTTTGCTTGGACCTTGCATATCCTTTGATGTGCAGTTAACCTCTAATTGGGTCACAGTCATTAACCTCTAATTGGGTCGCATGCATCTCAGGTTATGAGTAAGTACTATTAGTTATATCTGGTGTAGATTATTCATCCAGAGTTTTTCGGAACTAGAGATAGATGCCATTTGTGGCATCTGGCCAGATGAAGGGGTTATACCCGGCTAGACCCGTCACGGGTGTAGTAGAGCTGTTGATTAAATGCACTTTTTTGGCCCAGACCTATGCTGTTTCGTATATTTATCAGCGTTTCCAACCCTTTTGAAACCATCCTAAGGCATTCCATGCGCTACAATGTCAAAATTGTGGCTACATCATAGATATCTCGGGCATCTCTGAGCATTACCAGGTCTGAGCATATGAAAGCAATTCAGGTGTTCCTTCAAAGCTTTAGTCGTGTGCTGCCACCTAGCGGTGGTTCCGGGAAAGTGGCGTCCAGTAGTTAAAAACATTATTTTGTCAATTAAATCTAATACTGGAACTAAAATTTGCAACTCACTTACTATTAGTTGTATTGTATATTTTATAATGTACTCATTGTATCATGATTGATGAATAAAAATTGAATAAACACAAAGTTATACCAAATGGTTATTCCAAGTTATTTCAAATGGTTAGTCCATGTTAATCATCAGGCCATGACCTTTTTGACCTCAGACTTGTTCACCATCTTGTAGCTGGAAGTTTGAACCTGCCCCTGTGTTTGTTGGCTGGTTGACTTTGATTTGCGCACTGCTTCCATGATGCTTCATTCAAACCACCTATGGTCTCTGTCTAAGATCTTGACCTGGTCCAAGTTCACAAAATGTCCTGGTGACCAGTGGCGTAGGGGGGCTGTGCAATAATTTTGAGCTCCAGGGGAGGAGCTCCCAAATTTTTTTGGAACTAATTTGGCGCGAAGCGCAGAAAAGTTGTCAATTCCATGCTAAAATGAGACAAGGCATGCGGCCAAAAATGTCACTTTGTGTAATTGTAAGTAGTGTATTTTGCCCCAGATGAAACTCCTTAGAACAAACTGTGCAAAGTACAGGAAAATTACAAATTTCAAACTAACATGATGATTGAGGGGGTAAGGCAGATGACTATGTAATCCAGGCGGTGATGGAAGCGATATCGCCAATTTTGAGGTCGCCATTGGATTAACACATAATCATGAAATCTTCATAAACAATTCTAAATTTGTTATGTGGTGTCAAAGCAAAATTATCTTACTCTAAAACCGCTGGGTACGACCGTGTACCACACTGCAAGTATGTTAATTTTCCATTTGTGATTGCTAACCATGTATTTTGAATGGGGCTGTCAGCCCTGTATCTTCGCCAGCCTCGTACGTCACGTGTTGCGCTTCCTATGCCGCCTGATGTAATCATGGGGTAGTGGTCAAATTTTGAAATATATCCCTTTGGGCTTAAAAACCTGGTACAAATAACCCTTCATATGAAGGATCACGAGAAAATCAATCTGAGGTCAAAGGTCAAATGGGGTCAATATTAAAGTTTGCCCGACTGGGCTTAAACTTGGTGCAAAGCATCTTTGCTATGAGGGAGCATGAAAAAGTCAACCCGAGGTCACCCGAATGATCCTACGACATTCAAATTTGACAGGAATGATCCTTATGACATTCTAAAGATGTTTGAAATATGACCCCAAAGGTCAAAGTTTAGGTATCAAGGGTCAAATTTTGAAATTGGTCCAATCAAGCTCCAATTCGATAGGAATGATCCTTACGACATTCTAAACATCTTTAAAATATTATGACCCCAAAGGTCAGTTTAGGGGTCAAATGTCAAAATTGGTCCAATCCAGCTCAGCATTCTAAACATGTTAAAAATATTTATGACCCAAAGGTCAAAGTTTAGGGGTCAAATGACAAAATTGGCCCTTTTAACACCTTCTGTATCAGCCTCATTCCCTATTTATTTTATTTTTGCTTTTGCTCGGGGGCCCTGAAGGCTCGGGGCACATGGACTTCGTCCACCCTGTCTACCCGCTTTCTACGCCCCTGCCCCTGCTTTTTCTAACTCTTCATTATCTCGAGGATGATCATTTTGGCAAAAAAGACAGTAGGCCTAGGCCTAACCTAAGATTTGAAAGTTGAAGCAAAATCCTATTGGTCTGTATTGAGTGTCCATGGAAGGACATGTTTTCGGCTCTCCTTTTGTTTCATGAATTTGGAGGAGGTCAAAACATGTGATAATCAATAACAATTGTCATTGTTCGCAATTAATCACATATTGAAACATGACAAGTTCAATATTTTTTGTGACCAATAAGGTCACCAGATGTGGAAGACCAAGGGTTACCAATTAATGTTGAATTAAGTTTACCATAGAAAGGACAATTTGCATTATTGTATGCCATTTAGGACCTTGTTTATAGTCAGAAAAAAATATTGAAATCATCATGTTTCAATTTGACATTAAATGAATAATGACCACTCATGCGAATAATGACGATTGTTATTGATTGTCACATGTTTTAAGAATATGAATGAGAACCGAACAAATTTCCTTCAATGGATACTGAATACAAGGCAATTGGATTTTGCGGCAACTTTCAAAGCTTGGGTTGCGCTCGTTTAAATGTACGCTGGGACATCAATATCAGGACCATTGCAACAAATGAGGTGTCATGATGAACTATAATGCGCAGAAATAAGTTCTGCTTAGAATGGACATCCCGTATTTGGCATGTGATAAATCGTTTTGGAGTAATCATGTTCATTAAGGGGGTAATTTCTTTTTGGTATATGGTACACCTGATATCAATTAATAACAGTACACTGGAGATCCTGGTTGTGGTAAGACTACATAAGTTGGTAACAATCTTACACATGATATCAATTAAGACAAGTACAATGGAGATCTTGGTTGTGGTAAGACTACATAAGTTGGTAACAATCTTACACATGATATCAATTAAGACAAGTACAATGGAGATCCTGGTTGTGGTAAGACTCGACTACATTAGTTGGTAACAATCTTACACCTGATATCAATTAATACAAGTACAATGGATATCTTGGTTGTGGTAAGACTACAATGGAGATCCTGATTGTGGTAAGACTACATAAGTTGGTAACAATCTTACACATGATATCAATTAATACAAGTACAATGGAGATCCTGGTTGTGGTAAAACTACATTAGTTTGTAACAATCTAAAACCTGATATCAATTAATACAAGTACAACGGAGATCCTGGTTGTGGTAAGACTACATTAGTTGGTAACAATCTTACACCTGATATCAATTAATACAAGTACAATGGAGATCCTGATTGTGGTAAGACTACATAAGTTGGTAACAATCTTACACATGATATCAATTAATACAAGTACAATGGAGATCCTGGTTGTGGTAAGACTACATTAGTTGGTAACAATCTTACACCTGATATCAATTAATACAAGTACAATGGAGATCCTGGTTGCGGTAAAACTACGTTACTTGGTAACAATCTAAAACCTGATATCAATTAAGTCGTGCATGTAATTTCCAGAAATGGATTAATAAAACTTAACTTGACTTGACTTGAAGTATTCGTATATATAGACCAAAGTGGCACAAGTTATAAATCCGTTGAAAGATGCAAAACTCACACACACACACACACAAAGTATGTAATATACCTCCTTACCTTCCCCATGTATAAAACCGTTGCGAAAAATGCGCAACGGATTCAATACGCTTAAAAAGTTCCAATGAAGCTACCCTTTGGATGTTATTGTAAGATAGCTCTTGCAATTATGAAACGTGATTTACTCTCATTTAAAACCGAATTTCATCTGGTAGAAGGTCAAAAACTATCTAGAGAATTGGAATTTAATGCAAATATAGACGAGTAGGCCTAAGCATGAATGGTCAAAATGTGGAAAATTTGCCTATTTTCGGAATCCACCATGTAACTTTGAAAGGACATTTTTCTTGATGTGAATGTCACAGGGCACTTAAATTTCTAAGTGTTTTACTCAAAACATTTTATATTTCAAGAAAAAGATAAAAGAACTCAATTTTATGAACATCAGAAAACCCTTGAAGGGAGCACACCACTAAATCAATGCGCCATTTGTGCAACCCTACTAAGTTCCGGTAAAATACAGAAAGTTTTCGAGGTATTATGGGCTAATATTTGGACTAATAATCGGAAAGAGTAGCGAATTATAGCTTAAATAAAAGTGTAAAGCCTGTGCATGAATTTGAATCACTAAACAAGTCGCATTTTTATAATTATCGAGAAAATAGGTCCGCGTATTAAAAAATGGGCAGAAACGGGTTTACAGTCATGAGAGCATGTCAAAAACAGTGAGGGCGCCGTTTAACGGCTCCTCTCGGGAAAACGAGGTGGAAGACTACCCATACATTGAAACATATGTTAAACTTTCATCGATTTGCAATCGACTGGTTATCATTAGAATTCTCAGAAAGCGCCGAAAAGGCCTCAAAACGAATAAATAAAACTGGTGTTTTTACACGTATTTCAATGGGACGATTATTTAGTGGTGTGCGCCCTGCTGTCACCTTAGGGGCGCTCACCACCAATTCAGCGTCCCATTGAAATACACGTGGAAACACGCCTTTTCTTTGCGCGATTTTAGACCTTTTCGGCAACAAATTAACTATAAAAATACTACCAATCGATTGCGCAAATCGATGAAAATTTAACATATGTTTCAATGTACGGGTAATCTTGTGATTATATTTCGAGATATGTGCGCTTATACAGCGCCATCACCATTTTCGACCCCTTCTCTACCCTCAAAACCCGTTTCTGGCCACTTTTCAATCCGCGGGCCTACTTAATTCAAAAATTGTATTTTGCAACTTTTTTGGGCGATCTAAGTTCATGTATAGGTCGCAATTTTTCATTTAAGCTATAACATGCTTTCCTTTTTGATTACAAATTCACAGAGAGGCCCAAAATACTTCAAAATATTATTCTGTTTTTACCCTCATTTGGGTTACACAGAGTGCGCCCTTAATGCTTCTGTCACACTACACCGAATAGGTCTTCCGAACAAGAAACGGATGGTATTTTAGTAAATCCGTTGTTGTTCGTCAATGATCGTTTTATGTTCTTTTTATGTCCTGCTATCATCCGCCAAATGCGTTTCGTGTTAGGTGATGTTCGTTAAGTCCGTCGGTAAGTTTTGTGCATGCACAAAACTTGAAACGGAGTGTACCGAATACACATGTTCGGTATTTATCCGATGTGTGTTCGTATGGTGCTGCATATTGCCGGAGTTTGTTCGTTCTCCTTTCGTTCATGTTTGTTCTTTGTTCGTTGCACTCGGCCCGTGTTCGTTGCAAATACGTTCATGTGAGGCCTTCACCACCGGATAGCATATTTTTGCATTCGGTGATGTACGTTGACCCAGACCGTGTTAGTGTCACACTACACCGGATCGGTTTTCCGTATAAAAAACGGATGGTATTTTAGCAAATCCGTTAGTGTTCGTCAATGTTCGTTTTATGTTCTTCATATGTCCTGCTATTATCCGCCAAATGCGTTTCGTGTTAGGTGATGTTTGTTTAGTCCGTCGACAATACGTTTCAAGTTTTGTGCATGCACAAAACTTGAAACGGAGTGTGCCGAATACACATGTTCGGAAGTTGTCCGATGTGTGTTCGTACTGTTCTGTATAATACCCTGGGTTTGTTCGTTATTCTTTCGTTTATATACCGCAGGTGTTTGCAAGGTTTCGCAGGCGCTTGTGCCGGCCGGATGTAGGCCTATGGCGAACATGTGCATCGATCATGGGGGGGGGGGACTTTCTGAAGGGTGTGTGACGCAGTATCATATTGCCCCAGTACTTTAGTGACTGACAAGAAGAAAAAAGGGGGAAAGGAGAGAAAAAAGAAAAGAAAGTGAGAAAAATTGAAGAGAGAAGAGACGAGAAAAAGTTAAATTGCACGTAATTTAGTAGGACCATGCATGTAAGTAGTATTGAGGGAGGGCACTTTCTGAAGGGTAGAGGACGCAATATCAAATTCCTACCAGTTTTAGTGATTGACAAGAAAGAAAAAAGAGAAAACATGGAAAAGGTTAAATTGTACGTTATTGAGTAGGCCCAGGATAGTATATAGTAAGCCTAAGTATAGGCCTGTGATTATTATAGGCAGTGCTTAAATGTGGTTCCTTGGTCCAAAAGCCTGTGAAAAAATACTGCCGGCCCGTCGATATGTAGGGCCCGTGACATTTTGTCACAAAAATCAGTATTACGACGGACTTAGGTCTATAACTGACTTTAACATATCAATCCATGCATGTATTACCTGAAATTACGAGTCTTGAAGTCTTATCTAAGTGATGTCAGTGGATCAGTGTAACATTTTAAATTTTGCAAATTCAGTTCGGGCCTTCTTTGTTTTTTGTTTAAGGCAATAATAGTGTAAAAATGATGCACCAAAAACAATTTTCCAAATTTTCCATTTTAAAACTAAATTTCTACACAATAGGCCTAGGCCTAATAATGTAAATAGGCCCTACAGTGCCCATGCAAATGGTTTCAATTGCACCTTCATTTTGAAAAATGGACAAGTCTTCCTTTTTGCTTCTGCTATGGACATCCACGTGTTATTTTTAAAATAATTGTTTATATTATACAATAATCATAATGGTGAAAACTTTTCAATGGCTTCAATTAGGCTTTCGTTTCACCAATTTGCGGCTGTTTCAAACTAAAATAGTACCCAATAATAGTGCTAAAATTGATCCAAAAAATGACAAATGGCTTCAATTGGGCCTTCATTGTCCAAAGGTTTCTCACGTCTATTGCCCCGGACGCTGGTTGCCCTGATATATCAGATTTGTAGCCCTTTTGTACTTATTAGCCAATATTTGACCATTTTCGTCAAAGTTTTCCCCCTTAAAAGTTGTCTTTCCCCACTTTGTTCACCCTCTGAAAAAGTGCTTGCTATATACGTCACTGCCTCTAAGGGGTCAAAAACCCTCTCAAACACCCTCTCCTCCCCCACTTTTCTGATAGGGTGGACGTCCCTGTTGGTGCCACATGCCACGGATTCGCCGGTCATTTGTCGGACGTTGAACGATTGAATATAAAACGCCTGCAGGATTATTAGCGGTCACAACGCATAGAGAGACGAACGGGAATCGGACCCCCAAATCCGGACATTTGTAGGACGTTGACCCCAAATCCGGTCATTTGTCGGACGTTGAACGATCGAATATAAGACGCCTGCAGGATTATTAGCGGCCACAACGCATAGAGAAACGAACGGGAATCGGACCCCAAATCCGGTCATTTGTCGGACGTTGAACGATCGGATATAAGACGCCTGCAGGATTATTAGCGGCCACAACGCATAGAGAGACGAACGGGAATCGGACCCAAAATCCCACCGAATCTTCTGCCGGACTAGTGATTTTTCCACCGAATAAAATATTTTTGTATTCGGTGATGTACGTTGATCCAGTCCGTCGTAGTGTGACAGACCTATAACTGGGGCCCAGTATCAACAAAAAACATCAAGGCCGCAGGGCCTGGAGGCCCGAGCCCGGCGACTCTCATACGATGATTGAACACTCCAAGAAAGCAAACAAAAACAACACATCAAAACGACATTACTACCACAAAACGGTTCAAAACGTATAAAGGGCCAAAGTTCCACCCTTTTTAAAATTTGGTCCCATTTATGAAAGACGTATACAAAGTCATCTATACTTGTTGGTTTTCTTAGCTGGCAGTGTTTTCTAAAAAGCATTTCGTAGAGTGAATGAATTATTGTCCGTGCGAGATTGAAGTTATTCCGTACAGAAGTTTTAATGTATTTTGATTTAAGAACCAGCAAAAACTCACTTTGTTAAAATTCTCATAAATGGGACCAAATTTTAAAAAAAGGGCGAAAAGCCACACAGAAAAGTTTTTAAAACATTAGTCCTTTTTTACGTTTTGAAACTTTTTGTGATAGTATTTATACTCTGTTGATAAAGCGATTATACACTTGATGCAACAGACCGGTAACTCACCTTATCCACTACACCAAAACAATTTGCTTTTACTTGACTGAACTGTTAAGCGGGCTTCAGACTCAGAGTATTGTACGTACAATATTGTCTGTCCAATATGTACGTTATTTAATCTCTTGCCGTTCTATTTCCAGTAATGTTTAAGTTCTAACGAATGTTTGATGACGAAAAATCGATAATATGTTACATACAATATCTAGCAGAAATATATTATCGATTTTACGTCATCAAACATTCGTTAGAACTTAAACATTACTGAAATAGAATGGCAATAGATTAAATAACGTACATATTGTACATACAATATTGTACGTACAATAAAAAGTCTGTATACTGCTTTATACTCTGCTGATAAAGCGATTATACATTTGACGCAATAGGTCATCAACCCTGAATAAATAGGCATGCTATTAATCAAACGCTATATAAAGTCGATTTTAATTCCACAGCTTCGTGTACTTGAAATGCTTTTAATGTCCAGATCATATACCTGAAATATGTACAGATGAGAAAAGAGGTGATCGCTCCAACATATAATTAGATTGCCCGGAGTTACCCTCCGTGCATCTTTTATTTGTTTGGAGTTAAATAAGCACCACTTGAATCTTCCGTTACGGCTACCTGTTCATTTGACATATGTGACCGTACAGCACGAATGAGCCGTAAATTCACTAAATTGTATTCTGAGTTACAGTGTAAAATATGTTTAGAATATGTCTTTGGGAGCACGTGTGGCCGAATGGAAAAGGCGCCCGACTCATAATCCATAGGTTGCGAGTTTGAGCCCCGCTCGTGCCAACGTGTTGTATCCTTGGGCAAGGCACTTTATCCTCATCGCCTACGGAGGGATGGGTTTGGGTTTGATTGAATGTTTGTATAGTTGTTTGTTGCAATATTGGCGCTGATTAAAGCTGCTGCCTGCAAATTGCATTGTGTCTGTTTAGGTGTGATTAATGTTCAATATCTAGCAGTTTGACCTGCGGGTCACCATTAGAGTTTAAAATAACACCTTCCTTTTAATATGCACGAAGGTCGTATTCATCGGTACCTCTAGCTGGCGCGACATCTATCTCATTTTATAGTCAAACACCAATCAAGAATCCTATTGTTGAAGAGGATAATAAGCTTCTACCTTAGATGGCTATAGATTTTAATTGCTCTGGTCTTTGTCTGCTTTGGCTAAATCCTGTTCAAGTGGTGGGTTACCAGGCATTGTATTTTGTATACGTAGGTATCATATTTATAACCGACAATTATCGATGAAAGAACTTTAGTGAACCTCCTTGACTTGGGGATGATTTGAAATGACCGCCAATTATGATTGTTTGATATTTATTGCCAGCAATGTGGAAAAAGAGACACATGTAGAAACGAAAAAAGCTACTACTTTGTTAAAGGAGAAAATTTCAACAAACCTTAACCCCGCTTCTGGATATCGGTTGAAGTCAAATAATATACCATTTTAAAGCTTATGATGTATGTTTTCTAAACACGAAATAAAACAAAATTGACCGGGGAGGAATTTACGGCTCATTCGCCGTGTACGGTCACATATGCTCGACTGATTCGGTAGTTCTCTTAGGGCGAATTTCTCGATAGGAGTCTTCGTAAGCCTTAGGCTTAAGGTGGCCTTGAGGCTACTAAGCCTAGCCCGCTCTCGAAGCCCGAGTCTTAACTGTAGCCGGATTTCTTGAACGCAAATTCAACCTGGTCTTAGTGGCCTTGCAGGCTTAACGCTGGACAACCTCGTCCCTTTCTACCAGCGACTTAATTGTATGGGCATTTGGAGGTAGATGTGCATAAGCTGTTGTCCTTCACTGTTTACCGTACTAACAAGGTTACCAGCGCAAAGACTAGCCAAGCCAGGCGGTCTTGTGCTATAGGGCTTACACCGTACACAACTTGATCATGTTGATGCAAGAATAGTATTTTTTCTGTTTTTGTGTCTTTTATGTATTATTTTATTTCCACTTTATTTTATTATGAGTCCTGCTTGCATGAATACTTCTATACTTTTTTACTCGACTCATTAATTTTTCTTTGCATTTCAAAAAGGGTCAAACTGCAAGCCTACAGGAAAGGAAACTTTGATTCCGGCAAGTCTATTTTGCATAACAGAATGTGCATAAAACTGCATAAACCTGCATACCAAAATGCCAAAGATTCTCAGGCTAAATGAGTAAAATTATGTAGAGCTCCCAATAGTGAGGAGTTGCACTGCATTTGTTTATGCTTCGATAAGCGTTAGACTTGTTTCAAGTCTTTGGAAGCAAACCAGCCTCATTTCCAATAACATAGTTCAATAGCGTCATACAACAGTATTGCTTAAAATGCAAACTCAAGTTGTGGAGTATGAGTTTCTGTATACCCAAGGACGTGAGATCCTGCAGGCAAGGTCTTAAATATGGGCTTGGCCAAACTACTATATAGGATAGGTAGGTGCCAATAATATAAAACAAAACATAATTTCCACTTAACGAATCATGATCCCGAATGATTTCCCAGCATTCAGTAGAATTTTCACTGTACTGTACAATATCATGTTTAGCAAAAACAAAATATGAACACATAGCAAATTCATGCTAATTTATGTGGGGCATTGTGGGGTATGGTTTAATGTTTATTTATCTTATCTTAGTCTATATCTTATCTTAGTCTATCTGTATACATTAAATGTTATATGGTACTCATAAAAATGTTGTCAAGTAAACTTTTAATGTCTTAATATCATTTCCAGATTAAAATTAAAATGAGAGGTTAAAAACTCCAGAACATTCCAAGCATTGATCTCGGGAAGTAGTACCTCACAGGATTTGTGTTGTTTCCAATTGGTTTTTTTTTTGTGGATTAATATTGGCAGTGGAAAGTCGAAATCATGGACACAGAAAAGCTAATCCATGTATATTTCAATTTCTTTTGTTTTATAGTGGATATAAGAAAACATATACAGGCCTATAATATTACTCTGTTTCTTCTTCATTAAGTTCATTTTCAGTCTTAGATATCGTATACTAGGCCTAAAGTAATATTGTTATTGGCCTACCAAATTACACAATGCAAATTTGATGAAATAATGCATTTCAGTTTACTAGTATTTGGGGGAGGGGGTCTCAAGGATTTTATGGGTACCCAAAAAGTTGCAATTCCGACAAAAGTCAGAACAATTTCTCCTCCATTTCCTTTTTGAAAACTCGGGCTAGAAAAATGTTTTTATTTTTAATCGGCACAAATTTACGTAAGGGAGTGTTCAGAAATACTTTGGTGGGGGGGGGGGACTGGAAAATATATTTTTCATGTCGAAAATTTTTTAACCCCCTCTTCGCGAACCCAAAACTTTTTTGACCCCCCCTCTTAATGGACCTAAAACTTTTTTCACCCCCCCTCATAGGTTCAAAACTATTTTGACCCCCCCCCCCCCATCATAATGTACCATTCTACTAATAGAGGTTATCCACTTTACTCATGTGTGACTTCTAACAAAAGGCGCTGGTTCCCGTAGTATTCCTCATTCAAACTAATTCAATGCACGACCTCGGGGTTACCTGCATGACTTTGGCGGGATATTTAGAAATAGTCATGGTTGCACATTCAGGTACTTCTTTTGAAAGTCCTAAACAAGGTATAGGAGTCGCTGGTAGGATATGCAGCTTATAGAACACGGATAACCTCTATTCAATTCTACTACCATTCAAATGGCATTTTAAAAATGATACTAAAATTTGTATTCAAGTGCAATGAAATAATTGTACCCATGCCATTGAAATATGTGGAATTGTGGAAATGTTTTAAAGTAGCACGCTAACATTTTTGCCATTTGGAAGCTAAACGAATGAAATTTGATGTAAAAGTGGATTAAATACGCGCAAACATTTGGGGGATGATTGTATGGGCCATCCCCCCGGGATCTACGCCTATGTTTACTGGGACTTTTTGTTGCGGCGAAGCGCGCAAAAACAAGACTATTTTAGCCCAAAATACAGGGGAGTAGCCAGTTTTCTTGGTCGGGGTGAATAAAATTTCGGGGGCACAGACGAAAAAAGAAATTGCAGTTGCAAATACATATACCGGTTTTGTTTGTTAGAGAGACTGCACGTCCACATGTATTTGAGCTTCCAAAAAAGGCTTTATTGGGACAAAACGTGTGCAAGTATTTCGCCCATGATGGGATGAAAATGCCTTTATTGTGACAATGTTTGCACACAGCGTGCAAACATTTTGTATTTTACACTATTTTGGCCCATGATCGGGTTGTATTTATTATGGAAAAGGGTCTCCTTGCTCCTTTTCTTTGCCCTCCAGATTTTCTCTTTCATTTTTTGTCAGAGGGGCACTTTTCTCTTTCATTTTTTGTCAGGGGACCTTTCGCCCCCTGTCTACACTACTGCCGAAATGGTGTGTTTTGCTATTAAATTGATGGGCCAGTTCGCGAAGCGCAAAATTTTGCAATTTTACCCTATTTGGGCCCAAAACATGGTGCTTTTCGATGTGCTAAAAAAGTTGCACATGGCAATTATTGCTTTATTTTTTCTTCTTTAAGGATTTTTAGGGGATGTCCCCCATGGAAAAAATTAGGGGGGGGCGTGTACCCCGGTTCTCCAAGCTTCCTCCGCCTATAATTGTAATGCAACATGATTTAGTTGTATATATCAGTGATAATAAATTAATAATCTGAACTACATGAAACATTATTGTAAAAATTGTCAACACTAAGATATTGCAGCTTTTAATGATTTAAAGAGATGACCAGAAAGAACTGACACAAACCTGAAAATTATAGACAACAATTTAAAATTTTTAACACTGGATCAAATGTACTTTTGTTCTGGTTTAATACATGGGAACATTTGCGTGCGCAGCGCGCGAAAAATTTTTACATCCCCCCTACGTGCAGAAAAACTTTTTAACCCCCCCTGTTCATACACCCAAAACTTTTTCAACCCCCCCTATTCAGAACTCCTAAAATTTTATGACCCCCCCTACATATTTTCCAGTCCCCCCCACCAGAGTATTTCTGAACACTCCCTAATTTTGGGATTTTTCCCCTCAAAAGTGGGGGGGGGGGGGGCAAATTCCCCCTTGCCCTGCCACTGTAATCTTATAAAAATGTTACAAATTAATATCAGACTAATATTTATACCAGGCAGGCGAGCAATACAAAATCATTTTAAACTTCTGCAATTTCATGTCTAATTGACCTCGGTATTGACCAAGTCCAAAATTGTGTGTATTTTCTATCACCATTACCATGGTTACAGATCCAACATGCAACTCAACACAGTATCAGACATTTCCTCAACTGACTTGAGACATAATATGACAAGCTGAAATGATAAATATAAACACAGACATCCTTGGAACATGAGGCATGTTAAAACACTTAAGGGTAGACGAGGTATTGTTGGTCGAAGCAACCTAAAAATCGATTTTTATTATCTAGATCAATATATTATTGAAAATTAACACCTTGATGCTTTGCAAAAGTTCATTCTACAAATCGTATACTTTGCAAACTTGCTTAATTTATTGTTGTTAATGAGTTATGTACGTTTTACAAAAGTGTTGTTGTTTCAGACCTCTTTACAACGTAACTCAAGAACCGCAGCACCTATAAAAGTATTTCTGTGATATTTTAATTCTTCTACACGCTCGCTATGAATTGAGCAATGCAGTTTTTGCCAAAGCTCACTACCATTCGTAAGATGCTGTGAACTACCAAATCACAACAGTTTAAAATAATTAATAACCTTAATACCACAAATTATAACACCCACATGAGCTAACACAAACATGCTTTATTCCCCAATACACTTGTACAGGCATAGAATGACCTTTGAGTCTGTTGGGTAAAAAATCCCATACTCTTTAACTTGAGGTCAACTTTTAGCTATATTTATTGAATGGTGTTAATGAACTTTGCCATAGGAGATGAGGTTATTTTGGCAGACACTGTAACTCGTAGGAATGAATAACTCCCCAAGTCCTCTGTCCTTTTAGTCTGCAAATCCCATTATGCAGTTATGCACTTTCTGTTATGCAAAATAGACTTGCCGCTTTGCGGCCCCTAAAAGTAGACCTAAGGAAATAAACCCAGACAATTTATTGGGAATTGGAGACCAATTTCATTATTGAATGTTTCTTACAAACTTGCTTCATCATGTATTGCAAACCGTATTAAAACTGTTTTACCAACTGTTATTAATGAAGATCAAACTGGCTTTGTGGCAGACAGATATATTGGTTAAAATATTCGGCTGATATATGATTTACTTAGTTATACTGAAATCTCCAATATTCCAGGTATGATGTTATTAATTGATTTTGAAAAAGCTTTTGATACGGTATCTCACAATTTTATCAGAAAGACTCTTGATTTTTTTAATTTTGGTAAAGATGTTATTAAATGGTTTAATACATTTTATAGTAAAATCACTTCATCTGTAATAGTAAATGGTCACATATCTAACTCTTTTAATATTTCTGCCTGGTGCCGGCAGGGGACCATATGTCCCCCTATATCTTTGTTTTATGTGCTGAAATCTTGGGTTCCATGATCCGATGTAATGAGTCAATTAAAGGAATTGTAATAAATGATATGTCTTTTAAGCTCTCACAATATGCTGACGATACAACCTTAATTCTCGATGGAACTTCCGAATCATTAGAGCATGCGATGAATACATTGAATGATTTTAAAGATATGTCCGGTCTCAAAATCAATGTAAAAAAGACCTCTGCAATTTGGATAGGCTCAAATAAGCACAGGAAAGAGCCAATATGCAAGAATTTGAAATTAAATTGGCATTTTGATGGTATCGTTGACATGTTGGGAGTTACGTTTAGTACAAACCTATCTGATATGGTGGATGTTAATTTTAACAAAGCATTGACATCAATGAGAAATCAAATCTTGATGTGGTCAAAACGTAATATTACTGTGCTTGGTCGTGTAGTCGTAGTAAAATCACTCGTACTTGCAAAGCTAAATTATATTGGTCAAATGTTGCCAAATCCAAATTCTGATTATTTTAAAACAGTAAATGAGGAAATTTACAAATTTATTTGGCAAGGCAAACCAGACAAAATTAAAAGGGAGCAAATGACGCAATCTTATGAAAATGGTGGTGTTAAAATGCCTAATGTTGTAAACCATTTAAACGTTTTAAAAACATCTTGGATCAGAAGAATTGCTTTTGGGGAGCAAAATGGAAGCAACTTTTTACTTCACAGCCAATATAACTCGGGATGAAATTTTCATGTTCGGTACATATAGGTTTAAAGACATTAAGGATAGGATCTCAAATAAATTCTGGTATGATACATTATCCTCCTGGTCGCAGGTTATATTTGTGCTTTCAATAACCAGAATTTGGACTATAACTCGATTGCTAGGCAATATCTCTGGTGGAATGATAAAATAATCATTGGTTGTAAACCGATCCATTACAAACATTGGAGTTTGAAAGGTATTCTGGTGATAAATGATCTTCTTGATGACAATGGTGGCTTTAAAACATTTGATTCTTTTGTGCAAACCTATGATGTTCATACCAATTTTATAGAATATTATAGTATTATTCATGCAATTGAAGGTGGTTTCAAATTTAAGCAAAAACTAATGAAGCAAGATGGTTTTGTAAATCCAATTGTAATGGATCTGTTAAAGCCAAACAAAAAGGGATGTAGATTATTTTATGAAATTTTGTTGAAAGTTCAATACAGATCTCCTACAGATAAGTGTAAATGGCAAAGTGAGTTAATGTGCAATTTTACAGAAACAGAATGGAAAGACATTTGTAGTCGCAATTTCAAATTTACAAATGATGTAAAATTAAGATGGTTTCAGTACAGAATAATACACAGAATTCTAGGAACAAATGCAATGTTGTTTAAAATGAATAAACGTCAAAACGATCTATGTGCATTTTGTAATGAAGAGAAGGAACGTTATCCCACCTTTTTATCAAATGTCCAGTTTCGTCATGTTTCTGGATCAAAGTACAAATATATGTTACAGAAAATACCTCCCATAGCCTATTTGTTACATTGACCCCACTAGATATTATGTTTGGTAAAGATGGTAATTATCTGAGGAATTTAATTATTGTGTTAGGAAAGTTTCATATTTACAAATCAAAATGAACGAAAGGAAACCTGATTTGATCATTTTTAAACAAGAACTGAAGTATTATTATAATACGCTAAAGTGTATGGCTTCTTGCAATTTAAAAACACACATTTTTGATAAACTTTGGGAAGGCTGGGTAAACATTGTCACGTAAGCCTTGTATAACCCTTTTCATATATTTCATGTTAATACAATTTCTTTTCCTGCCCTGTAATAATTATTTATGCCTTTAGAAATAATTTCTTCATTGTATACCATTAAATATTCATTGTTGTTTGTGCTATTTTTTTTTCTCTAAAAAAAATCCGGTAAATTTTATACTTGTATAGCATTGGTAATGTAAGATGTGTTGTGGGAGCTGGTGGATCCATTTTGTATGTTTTTTCTTTCCCACCACCAGCTCCAAGTACAGAGAATAAAATTTACGGAAAAAAAAAAAAAAAAAAAGTAGACCTAAAGCAAAAAATGTTTCACACTTCAAACAAATCATACACATGTTTGTCGATGTCAAAAGTAAAACATTATTTAAGGATAATTTTGATGCAAAAACAAAAACATAACCAAGCATTTGACAACCATCGTGCGTGCTATCTACTGCTGATATTTTCATGTTCTATTTGCGAATTTAGCATGAGTGCATATTTTTTGATGATGATGATGATGATGATGATGATGATGTTGGATGATGATGATGATGTTGATAATGATGATGATGATGATGATGATGATGATGATGATGATGATGATGATGATGATGATGATGATGATGATGATGATGATGATGACGATAAAAGAAGTTTTGTTTCTTGATCATTCAAACGTTTCAAGAACCGTTCCTTCGGGTATGTTAACGAAACGACATCGTTAATATAATCATTATTACCATCAGCATGCCTCCGAAAAGTCGCACTCAGGCAACAAATGTATACAGAATTGAATTACTGCATATTTTGCAGCCACTGCTTCATGTCATTGAAAGCAAGGCGTCAGATAATAAATCTCAGGCAAAAAAGAGGAACGCATGGGAGCAAGTTCATGTGGAACGTCAAGGTTTTTCGACATGTCAAATATGGGGGTCATGGGGGTGGGGGACTTCTTGTAGCAAAATATAGTTAAGGTTAGCAATATTTGTTGAACATGAAGGAGATGGTTCATCATGGTTGCCCCTTTTTGTTGACCGTTACAAGTTAGGTTCAAGCAGATCAGTAAGCCTTAAAACATTGCCTTTACTGAATCGGCAGCGCGATTTAAATTTTGTGTCCGAATACTTCAGATAAAGACGCTCACGACAGCAAGTTGACGTCGAAGATTGCGTCTCGCTTTAATTGCACCCCTTTGGCACCGTTGCTCCAAAATAAAGTTCAACATTCAAAATGAGTAGGCCTTATATAGCAACCGCAGGTTTAACTGACTCGAATGAACACTAAAATAAAATGGTGAAATGTTCAACTAAATCGAACAATAATTATTACTTAGGGGTAGGGGCCTACTCTATGTTGAATGAAAGGTAGCATCTGTTTCGATTTCTCAAAAATATGAAAGAAAAACTTTGCATTACAATTTAAGCAATTTGTCAATTGAAATAGACCACGGCTTACGACCTAAGACCTGCTCTGAGGCAGGGCCAAGAAAAGCCGCTGTAATCCTGGCCTAACAGGCTTGCGTAGACTACGGCTACAGAAGACTGATTTCGAGAAAAGTGCAAATTTTACCGAAGCCTGTGGGCTAATCCTACAAGCCTGGCCCACAGGCCAACGAAGCCTCGAGGCTATGGTAGCCGTGCTTCGGGGAACGTATTTTCAGTTAAGCCTGGTCTTACGACCTCTTAAGCCTTGAGGCTAGACTAGCCAACTGCTAAGCCACCCGTCGAGAAATTCGCCCTTAGTGGCCAAGCCAAAATTAAGGTACCAGTTATGTTCACCCCCTGTATATCCTAAGCAAAGACAGATATGTAATAATTGGAACCAGCCGCCAATAGCAGCATCTTTTAGCTCGAATTTAAGACCTCATTTGTTGAAATTGTTTTAGAATTAAAAACACTGTCCAAATACCCAAGGAAGATGCCAATATAAAAGTTTCAGTTTACGCCATTGCATGCCCTATTGATTTGTACACAAAGCGTTTGCTTCCATTGATTAGCACGTTAAAACTAGCGTCGTGCTTTCATTGATTAGAACACAAAAGTGCAACTTTTGATTTCCTTTCTTCGTTAGGTTTTAGATCACCGTTTCTTTAATTCTCAACCAATTTCAACAAATATAATGTTGCAGTTTGAGCTAAATTCAGAGCTAATAAATACAGGTATTGGATGCTTGACATAATTTTGACATACTTGTCTTTATTTAGGATATACAGGGGTGAACATAACTGGTACCTTAAATTTTTGGCTTACTGTATTCCACACCACGGGGATGACACATGCAGTGCATATTAAAATGATGGGTTCACGCCCTTATATCAGTCACGTTTATACAGAATATTATTAAAACCACAGACAGAAGATAAGGACAGAAAACGCAAAAGCACAGTCACCCCTCCCTATCCCCACCCATAAAGCCACTAATATTACGATTTGCATTGTATGCCATTCGAAAGATGTCACCTGTCCCAAAGTCCCAAATATCTTCTTTTTCTCTCTGAAGACTTCTTTTAAAATACCCCGACTAATTTAATAATAATGACAAGTTCGCCCATACCCCACGAATTAAACCCCCTTTTTTCTTTGTTGTTGTTGATGCCCCAGAAATAAGTAATTAAAGTAAGTGGAGTTAATATCCCACTTTTATGCATCACCAACAGACACTTATTTCAAGCATCTTATTTTTCTATCCAGAATACCCCTATATTTGTGTCTTGTCCTACTAAAAGACCCTCAGGGCTGTGCAATAATTATCTGTTTCCATGGGGTTTTCAAAACTGCCTGCCAAAAATGCCCCCCCCCCACCAGCATGTCAAAACAATGGCCCCTTTCGACCTGCCCAAAATTGCATGTCTCCACCCCTAAGCCTGCCAAAAATTCGTCCTCCTTTTGACTTGTCAAAAATCTCCTTCAGGACCTGTCAAAATGTACTTGCCTCCCCCCTTAAATATTTGCAGCTACATACATGATAAAGGCACATGTGTGTCACTCTCTTACTGGTATGCTCCTCCATGATCCGTCCATGCTTCCCGTGTAGCCACCCACAGTGCTCTGCCCACAGTGGTAGCCACCCAACCCAACCCAACCCAGGTACCAAACCATCCACCCCTTTTCATTATAATCATATTTCTGGTATCGCGTTGTGAAATATGACAGCTCTCTAGCAGCTACTTTGTTACATTCTGCTTGGTCTATTGCCATTTAGTCTAATACCATTTCGTATAATTCCCGTTTAGTCTATATTTAATTGGTCTATTACCAGAAAGACTAATTGCCACTTAGTCTAATAATCATATAGTCTAATGTACATTTAGTCTAATATTGTTTGGTCAAATAAACGGTATGTCTACTAACCATATAGTCTAATAACCATTTGGTCTAATATTTCTTTGGTCTAATAACCGTTAGGTCTATACTCGTATGGTTTAATAACCAGTTAGTCTAATACCATTTTGTCTATTTATTAATAAATTAAATGCTTGTAAGACTAAATGGTGTGTAGACCAAATGGGTATTAGACCAAATGGCTATTAGACCTATTGGTTATAGACCGAATGAGTATTAGACTAAATGGTTGTTAGACTAAATGATTTTAGACTTATTGGTTATTAGACTAAATGGTTATCGGACCAAATGGTTATCGGACCAAATGGTAAAAGGACCAAATAATTATTGGACTTAGTGGATATAGACCTAACGGGTTTAGACGAAATGGATGTAGACCAAATGGATATTAGACCAAATGGTATTAAGTACAAATTTAGTACTATCTGTCAATCAAGTATGGTTTATGTCAATTTTTAAATTATTAGCATAGTCCTTATAATAACAGGGGACCGCCTTGATGAGTAAATGACAGCAAACCATTGAAAAATACCCCAAAACTAGGTCAGTGGAGCTCCGCCCGCACAAGTCAATAGCGTCATTATAGATTCAAACTTCCTCTCTCCCCATGGTTCATTTAGAATTAGGGAAATGAATCATGAAAGTACTCCATCCTTTGGAAAAGAGTAGGGGGTTAACCCCTGACTGTTCCCAACCCATCCTGGTGTTCAAACTGGACCCCAATGGAAATAAGCTTCAATAGAGGCTTTCTTGGGTTATCCAGGGTTGTTAAAGCTAAGCGGGTTTATGGCTGTAACTGCACTATGCAGAAGTTACACAACATCGATATCATTTTATAAAAGACCTTAATAATTTGGAAAATGAATTTGGGATATGCAATACTCATCTCGGACTTTCCGTCTCAAAATAAGTTACATATATATCCTCGCATTTGAACCCGCATCGCCTTGAAAGCACTAATGCAGATAGAGCTAACTTGACTGCTTTTTAATCCACTGGTTAGTATACAAGCTCCATTACCCTGCCCTTATAGGTGATGTTTACCTACTTGGGTTTATATCTAATTCAAAATACTAAGTTTAGCCAAGCAATAACAAATGACCAACTCGGGGTCCAATTTTGTGCAATTTCCATTAGCTATAGGCCTATGCAATAACCCATGTCACGCCTGCCTGCATTCTACATGTATATAATGCATTCCTCGTCACGTTATTGTATGCAGGTGGTTTGGCACGTTAGTAAATGCGCGGCAAATTAAGTGCTTAAATCTGAACCTGTAAACAAACCCAGGGGGCTTAGCGGCAACCATGTTTTGACTAGAAGCAAAATCAAGTCTAACGCTCCATGCCTATTTTGGCGAGGTGGAAGGAAAGAAAGAAGGAAGAAAGAGAGAAGTAAAAGAGAATACTTCTGGTCGCTGTTTTGGCATACTGTCGTAAAGTTTTGAGATCTAAATGTAATTAGTTAATGAGATATGGCACTAATTAGTATGCTACGATATGGTTTTTATGTACCCACCCCCCCAATCTTCGTTCTGTGTTTTGGCATACAGTCATATCATGATACGTCGCCATAGGCCACCATATAACTGCAGTTGCCTATTGTTTTGACATACTGTGACAGAGCGTGGCCTGATGGTTAGGGTACTTGCATTTAGTGCACGAGGTCCCGGGTTCAATTCCCGGCGGTGGCGATTTGCTGGGATATTAACTTAAAAAAAAATGTCTGAAATTTTAACTAAAATTGACATCCTCTGTAGATTCAATTCAGACTTCCCCTCTCCCTTTGGTTCATTTAGAATTGGGTAAATGAATCATGAAAGTACTCCATCCTTTGGAGGGGGCGTTAAGCAGTCGATCCCGTGTGCAGAGAGACATACCTGTACATGTATCTCACCGTTCAAACTGGACCGCAATGGAAATAAGCTTTAATAGAGGCCTTCTTGGGTTATCCAGGGTTGTCAAAACTCGAACAAATGAAAACAAAATACTGCCGTATCACATGGTGTATCATTATTAATACATAGGTTGTCAAATTCTGCATATTTTGGCATACTGCCGCATGAGTTTGAAGATTAATTACTTCTAATTAGTGAATGAATAAAAAAAATTGTACTATATAATAGTCTATAGGCTTACGTGATATTTTTCAAATTTGTCATTTTTGGGGTCGATTCTTGGCACCCATGTTTAAACACATCTTGAAATATCACTGATTATGAAAAAATAGGTTCCAGTTTTTTCATTAACATTTAGAGCCTCCGTTTTGAATTTCAAAATGACCGCCAATTTTTAAAAATAATTTCCCAATTAACCATAACTATTTTTTCAAATGTCATACAATATTTATTATATTGTATCTGAACTTATATAAAAGGGTCAACGACTCATTAGAAACAAAATAAAAACACTAGAAATACTCTAAATTAGCAAATATCCAAGATGGCCGCCATATTTCAGATTTTTTACGTAAAATGCCATGAACCTATGGAACTTTTGAACCAATGGACATAGGAAGATGCTTTTAATGACTAACCATATGTTTTGGCATATGAGGATTCCAAAAATAACAATGTATTTATGATTGGAAGTTAATGACTAACCATATGTTGGCATATGAGGATCCCAAAAATAACAATGTATTTATGATTGGAATATTTTTTACTACAGTCCAATTTTGCAACTTCCACTGTATTTGTTTCAGGTGCTTGGAATCTACCTGTTGCCGTTAGAACGTCCGCCTCTTGCGATTTGTATTAAGTATGTTAAAACTCATCACTTTGTTTAATTCTTTGCTTTCCGTTAATAGATGATGGGTTTTTGCATGAGTACTGGTATAAAAGCTGGAGGCTTGAGATTGGACTTTACAGAATGTCATGGGAGATTTTAAATTTTGTGTGTGTTGGGCTTTAAAAAAAAGTACATTTTAACCAGTTTACATAGCCAATAATTGAGCTATTTTTAATACAGCAACGAAGGAGATTTATGAGTACACGAAGGTGCTCTTCCTCATCGAAGGATTAAAGTTCTTCTGTCGACTTGCTGGAATCTGGTATTTTAAATTAACACATCTGTCAAATACAATGCTGAAAAAGCCTGTTCCCTGGAGAAAGAGTGATCGGTGAAAGAAACACCATTTTTGGAGAAAGCAGCGCAAGGAGATAAATGTTTGGAGAAAGCAGCGCAAGGAGATAAGCGTTTGGAGAAACCAGCGCAAGGAGATCATTGTTTTGAGTAAGCAGCACCATTTTTGTGTGAGGATTTTATACGCAAGGAAAAGCAAGTGTACAATGGACTTCGCTAATTTTTCGCAGGATAAGTGAACACCAGGATCAGCCGTCAAGAACATTGTAAATGAACAAGATAATCATCAAGGAGAAGACTGCTGGTTAAGCACTGAGTAGTTAAAATAATTATTGTGATTGTGTGATTACTTTTGTATATGCATTTGTTGTCATATATTGTATCAATTATATTTTACTTTCAATTAAAGACTTAGATTTTGTTAGCTTAATCAAACAGTGTATTTGTGTTGTGCATTCGTGTGAATTTGGGTAAAAGGTGATTTTGACCTTGAGTCAGTACGACTCGTAACAACCCCAAAACAGACCACTCCCCATGTTCAATCCAAATCTGATTATAACCCTATATGCACCGAATGCTATAGTCATTTTGGCATCATTCTGATTATCACTGCACTTAATATGCAAGAAATAGTGAATTTTAAGGTGATTTTCAGTAATCTACCCTATTTGACCCCTCCATGACTTTGAACTCAAAATCCGTGTCTAATCAGCCAATGTCAGTGCACATTGTGTCAATCTCATCTCTGTACTATGTAATCTGTAGGAAAAGAAGCATTCTGAAGATATTAGGTTATGTGCCAAAAATCCTCTTAATGACATTTGACCCCAAATCTGTGTTTACCCCATAGACCCCAACTATAGTAGATGCCGATGACTAAGTCTCATTACGCTACCATGTAATCTGTAGAAGAAGAAGCATTTTGGTTAAAAATCGAAATTTTAGCCAAAAGTACTCATGCGTAACGTTTGACCCCATTAATCCTGCCTGATACCCCATAATATGTTTAATGCTAAACGGGCTATCAGTAAACCGCCAATTTTTTTAAACAAATTGAATTAAAAATCACAGAATGCCCCTTTAAGCCCAAAACGGAGTGCACTTTTAAGCGGTTAACCCCCCCCTGGCTTTAACATTTGGGGCCCTAGGGCCCATTTTATTTGACTGATGATCTCATGTACATATGTTTGGGTAAAATTCTCAAGTGCTCTCAGTATACTCCAGCAGCGCGTTATAGCTGCTTTATAATTATACTGAGTAACGTTCGACCCTATGTTTTAGCATTTGGGGCCCTTGGGCCCATATTATGTGACATATCAGGCTCATATATACATAACAATATAATGCTGAAGACCTATTAATGTAGCCTTGTAGCTACTTTATTTGCTGAGAAACGACCGGCCCTTTGTTTTAACATTTGGGCCTCTGGGGCCCCTAGCCTTTAACATCTGGAGCCGAAATGAAAAATAGGCATATTTATATGTTAGGGCCCATACGTGTGCCACATATGAACCCTAGTGCCCTTGTAGTTTTAGACCTAGCCTTATCAATATGTTGCCTCTTATTTTAACATTTGGGGCACTGGGGCCCATAATATATGACATATGGAGCTCATGTATACCTGTAAAATATTGAGTACCCCTGGGGCTATCATATATACA
Source organism: Amphiura filiformis (assembly GCF_039555335.1). NCBI lineage: Eukaryota > Metazoa > Echinodermata > Ophiuroidea > Amphilepidida > Amphiuridae > Amphiura > Amphiura filiformis. The sequence continues at coordinate 17,794,434 of NC_092635.1, read as the reverse complement.
TATAACAATATAATGCTGAAGACCTATTAGTGTAGCCTTGTAGCTACTTTATTTGATGAGAAACTGCATACTTTGTATTTTTTACATTTGGACCACTGGGGCCGTGACCTTTGACCTCTGGGGTTAACACTACCCCAGGAAATATCTAGTCAGAAGAAGGAGAAGGAGAAGCAAAAGGAAAAGGAGAAAACTAAAGAGCATAAGCAGAATATCTATGCCCCGTCCAGCCGCCGCTCGGCTGGACTAACTACTGAAATACAAGAGTCCAGCCGCAGTTCGGCTAGCCTCGCTTCGATACGTCTGGGCTCTGGGATGGGTTTTTTATTATTATTATTATTATTATTTTATTTTTTTTTCCCTTTTTTTTTTTTTTTTTTTTTGCTTCTCGATATATCTTTTTATTCAGGTGTCTTCATATCCTGTCCACTCACCTCTGATCTGTGCATGATAATATCAGATTACTACCTCTCTTCGTTGTCATGGTTCGGAGAAAATAACCAGAGAAAATTGATGATTCCAACCAGTTTTTAGATCTTACTCACAACACTGTAAAGTTCTCGGTGTATTGTAGGCTCCATCTAATTCTTTCTTGCTGCCCTAGACGCCTCGGCGATATTGTAATTAAATTAACATTGCCCTATGCATGTTTCAAGCAGAGCCTCTGCGAACCAGCGTAGAGAACTTTCATTGGTTATAAAGAAACCAATCACAAACGAGTTGTCCATTCATTCATTTGCATAACTTTGTAACTGAGTGGCAGCAAGAATAAATTAGAAGGTAAAAAAATTAAAAACAAAAGGAAACAAAAACACCATCCCCGAGCCCAGACGCCTCGAACCGAGGCTACATTTCGACTGGACTAACAAAGCTGTATACTATAAAACTTTCTACCTATAATGCAAAATTCAAATCAGTAGATAGCTACAAGTCCAATCTATTAGTTTCTCCGCTCACTTCTCTCATAGACTTCCTTAAGAAAAGTCAAACATCAGTGAACATGATCATGGCGTGTAGTACAACCAAAACCATAAAAAGATTTGGTGGAGACTGGCTACATTAAGGATTATTGGCTCTTGTTGTCTTTCTGGACGTCTTTGAACATTCTTTTAATAAAGACACTGTACAGCTTGACATTATCTTCAAAAGAGGTGCTTTACCTGTTGCTATTTCCTTCGATTGAGTATAGTTGAGTACATACTCCGGTAGGTTGGAACTATCAATCACAGCTACGTGTACGCATGGCCATTTACATTCTATTGATAAACAGATAAAGAATTTGTCTACTGCTGGACATTCTATGTTTATACTGGACACCTTGTATCGCAGTGCTTTTATCTCCCTTTAAGTGTCAACATCAACTGGGTTGTTTCCACTGCTTTTCAAAAAGCGCGTAATCATTCACTCCCCATGCATTTAGTGGCGAGACCAAAGGTACCGAAAAACTTTTTTGTGACCTTCAAGTTGGATAAGAAGGTCAGGGTTGGAATACGCGCTCTGTATTGTAGCGTATGACAGGGTAAGTGACAGTGTACCCGGTAAACTGTCGTCCGGTGTACTTCAGTAGCTTGTTGTATCAATCACCACCATCACATGGCCGGTAACATTCTATTGATAAACAGATGAAGAAGTTGTCTACTGGATACCTTGCATCGTAGTGCTTTTATTACCCTGTATTTTTGATAAATGTCACCAACTTCAAGTTGGATACGGTCAGGGTTTTTGCATTGTAGCTTATTACAGTTAAAGTGACTGTCAGCGTAACCGGTAAACCGTCGCCTTGATCGATTTTACTTGCATACTCCAGTAGCTTGTAATAGCATTTGCAATCACCATTATCAGCATGACCATTCTATCGATAAACAGATGAAGAAGTTGTATACCGCTGGACATTCTATGTTTATACTGGACACCTTGCATCGCACTCTTTTCTCCGATATTTTTGATGTCACCATTAACTGGTTCGTTTCTACTGCACTTCAAAAGGTGGGTAATCATTCACTCATAATACAAAAAAACCTTTTTGTAACTTTTAAGCTGATAAGGTCAGGTTTGGATTATTCGTGCACTGTATTGTAGTTTATTACAGTTAAAGTGACTGTCAGCGTACCCGGTAAACTATAGCCACGATCGAGTATACTTGTGTAATCCGGTAGCTTGTAATAGAATTTGTGTCAATCACCACCATCATTATAGCCATTAACATTCTATTGATAAACAGATAAAGAAGGTGGTTCACTGGTTGATGGTAACTTTACTGTGCACCATCTGTCATCACCTTCAATCTGATTTGTTTCTATTGGGACTGCTATTACCGTGCATCATCCTGCATCACCCGTCAACCCCCTCGCTTTGAGAAACATGTCAATGGCTTAATGTTGTTCATCATTGCAGAGAGGAAGAAAATGGAAGGCTTGTTGGGTTACCTTTTATCCCATCAAATGAATCCGTAATAGTTAAAGAATTAAGTGCATAGATACCACACACTCAAGTATCCTTAATCAATCCTCACACGCAAGAATCTGCAAGATGGGTCTGCTTATTTACGCGCGTGAAGATATGCCACTAGATTGACGAAATTTACCAGAAATACAATACACTTTTTACTGTCAACTCAACTGAGAACCAGATCACATGGTTACATGTTACGAAATTTACCAGAAATACAATACACTTTTTACTGTCAACTCAACTGAGAAGCAGATCACATGGTTACATGTGAGCATGATTGTTTGTAGCAAGTGCATGTAATGAATGATAGTTTAAGCTAGAGTCATCTAAGCTTGCAAAACGTCAAAGGTCAATCAAGATGGAAAAGAAAAACAGTTTAGTTTTTAAAACCCTTGTCACTGTTCTCTTGTGTTCATTCATGTTCCAAATTCCGATGTTACACTGCAGTGCAGAATTACATATTACCCCTCTTTGGAATGTAACTCAAAATAGCTCTGGACCATGCCTTCTCACAATAGACAGCATTATTGGACAGAAATCGACAACATTGACCAGCGATTTAAGTACAACTTGCAGTGTGCATGCGGAAACATCAATCGGAATAGGAACTATGATACAAATACCTCAACAAATGGATCCTGATACATTCATTATTGCTGAAGGAGAACTGCCGAATTGCCAAAGTAGATATGTGGTTATTACAGCAGACGAACCCTGCTTCATTGTATTTTCGCACACAAAGCTCCAGTTATTGCTGCAAGGTAATGCTAGTATCCATCTCAATTACATACCAATAAACCAGTCTCTGCCTTTTTGTAATGAAGAGGAAATTGGTGAAGAAGGAACGAAAGAGGATTATGGGATACCTGATGCAAAATACTGTCATGTTAAACAATTCAATCACACAATTTCTTGTTTCGAATTTTCAAACCATAGTTGCTCTTTCAATTTACCATCTAACTGTAATGCCACTATTGGTAACAGATATGTAGAATTCAAATGTCAGGAAAACAATTTCCAGTCAAGCTACAAAGCTCTGATAATTTATCCAGATAATATCAGTGTGTTAGACCTTTCAAAGCAGACCATAGTAGAGATATCAGAAAATGCCTTTATATATCTGAAACATTTAAAGATACTTGATGTTAGTTATAACAAACTATCCAAACTACATCCTCAAGCATTTACAAATTTAAAAACTCTCGGTGAATTGTACTTACATGGAAATCAGATAAGTTCACTAGACAGGGATTTGTCTAATGACACCAGTAAGCTGGTTTATCTGTATCTTTATGGCAACATCCTGACTACTTTACAAAGAGGGTTATTCAAAGGGTTGCATAACCTTGAAGTGTTATTACTCTATGAAAATCAGATAAGTTCACTAGACAGGGATTTGTTTAATGAGACCAGTAAGCTGCATTATCTGCTTCTTAATAACAACCTCTTGACCACATTGCCAAGAGGGTTATTCAAACGGTTAAGTAAGCTGATTTATCTGACACTTAATAACAACCTTTTTACCACATTGCCAAGAGGGTTGTTCAAACGGCTAATAAGCCTTGCATATTTAAACCTCAATGGAAATCAAATCAATTCACTAGATGGGGATTTGTTTAATGAGACCAGTAAGCTGCATGTTCTGGACCTAACGGACAACAAGTTACAACATCTACCAAAGCAATTGTTTCAAGGTCTGTATTACATGGATATTATAGACCTCAGTAGTAATGAACTTACATCATTGGACAGTACATTATTTGACGATTTACACAGGTTAAAAGCGATAGCATTTAGGCATAACGTTATAAAGTTGAGTTTTAATTTTTTTTCGAAACTGGACACTTTGACATATATCGATTGGGGCTATAACCATTTAACTGATTTGCATCCCAAAATATTTGCAGGATTGAAAAACCTAGTATTCCTGTATTTGTTTTTCAATCAGCTTCGTGCACTAGATGTGCAACTGTTTCAAGACACTACAAGTCTCTATGTACTGGAATTATCTGGCAACCAGTTGACAGATATTCCTAATATTAAGAGCTTAAATGAACTTGCTGTCCTCGGATTACAAGAAAACAGATTGACCCTAATAGACAAGTATACTTTTATTGGGCTCCCAAAACAGATAGAAATGATCGTAACCCAAACAGAAATCTGTGAATGTTATGTACCAAGTGGTATTAACTGTACTGCTATAAATGTCCGATCCCCGTATCTGACGTGTGGTAGATTATTGTCAGACAGAGTGTTGATGGCATTGATGTGGCTCATTGGTTTGAATGCTTTAGGTGGAAATTTGTTTGTTTTGTGCAGAAAAAAATCAAAAAATGAAAAGAACAAAATTCAAACATTTTTGCTTAACAATCTGGCAATGTCGGATTTACTCATGGGCACCTATATGCTTATTATTGCATCTGCTGACATTTACTTTGGTGAATATTTTCCGATGCAAGCTGAAACCTGGAGATCTGGTATTACCTGCAGAATAACTGGAGCAATATCAATAATATCAAGTGAAGCTTCTGTTTTCTTTGTGACATTAATTAGCATTGACAGATTCATGAACATCCGATTTCCTTTCTCCACTATTAAATTAAGAAAGAAAACATCGGCTGCAATTGTTGTATTACTTTGGTTGATTTCCTTTACATTGGGAACGGTTCCCTCCATTTTAGCGGGGAGAAATTATAAATTCTATGATAACTCTCATGTGTGCATTGGCCTGCCCCTGGCACAAATCGAAAAATTCACAAAGAATGTATCGTATTACCATGAGACACTCATTCGACCGATTAGCAATATTGAATATCTTAAGTACTCAGCCAACTCTCAATCGCTGGGCCATGTTCCTGGATTATATTACGCCATAGCCGTGTTCCTAGGTCTTAACGGAATCTGTTACTTTGTCATACTGATGTGCTATGTGGAGATTGTGCGATCTGTTTTGAAGTCATCGAAACGAGCAGGTTTAAACAAGGATATGAAAGACCAGGTCAGAATGACTGTCAAAGTTGCTGCCATTGTTCTTACGGACTTCCTTTGTTGGTCACCGATTGTTCTACTGGGGATATTTGTGCAAGCTGGTGTACTGACTCTACCTCCTTCGGTGTTCGCATGGTCTGTGACAGTAATTTTGCCCATAAATTCTGCAATCAACCCTTATCTGTACACTATCGCAGACATCATCAGCAATCGCCGTAAACAAGCGAAAGAATCTGCAATTCAACAAGCCAATTGGCGACAGGCACCCCATACAACAGATATAGCGCTACAAAATATGCATATTTCCTAACATGTGCATGTGAATCGTAGTCAACATCGTTCAGAGGATTTGTTACCTACTACATCTGATTCAAATGAGGCAAGATTGTAAAGAATTATCAGGTTTTAACAAAGCATTATTTCTGAACTTTGAAGCTCTGAGAGAAGAGAGAAGCGAGCCCAGATGAAATAGAGAGATATGGAGGGAGGGAGGGAGGAGGGAGGGAGGGAGGGGGAGGGAGGGAGGGAGGAGGGAGAGAGAGAAAGAGAATGAGAACAATTAAAGAGAAAAAAATTCAAAGTTAACACATGGTTAAGGAATGGAACATGATTTATTTGATTATTATCTTTGAATTGACAGCTCCCCTCAAGAGAAGTGGAAAAGAGTTTTGGGGAAACTTAAATAAATCCAATCACTTCGGGTGGCGGCAGTACAGTGTGCAAAGGCAATATTGGTAGTTTTATTGGGGCACTATGCAGCCTGCCTTTTTTCTTTTCTTTTTAAAGAATCTTGTCAAAACTGTTGTAAAATGTACCGTATTTGTTGTGCATAAGTAGCAAAAGTCATTTTACATGGTTAGTTATTTTTACATCGTTTTCATAATTACATGTACAAAGGTAAAAAGCTAGTCATCCATTCACCCTTACATTGGCGACTTCAAAGTTGACAGTATGCACATAGAGAATAAAGATATTGTTTTTAGCCACTGATGTGGATCTATCGTCTCATATGTATAACACATGCGATATCATTATTTTAAATAGAAAAATAGAAAAATTTTCGCCATTTTCACTTACTCACAAAGCGTGCGTAACTTTTTACCCCCATCGAGTTATGCACAAATAAAATGGCAAAAAAAAAATGCCATGAGTAGGGGCCTACTACTGATAAACAGATATTCAAATACTCTGTGGATGCATTAGTGCGGGCGTATACGATGCAACTTTGGTGCGGGAATACCCACTGCACATGCTGCATGTATATAATCAAAATTAAACTGTAGGATTGGTGTGAAGGTCTCCTTGCAACTTTATTTTCTTTCCCCATATCACATAATCTTTCGGATAAAGTTTAACGCCCTTCATTCCTAATTGCATGCATGACAGTTCTTTCTTGGTCTGAAAGACTTCTACATATTACTTCAAACAAAATATCCGAAATCAAGGTATCTATCCTTCCTTGCATCACAAACCCGGTGAAGGGGCCGCGGGTTCTCAACCCGGGTTCTCAAATTTTGTTTAGGTGGTATGTACGACTGGGTCTCAGAAAACTTACCCAGAATTTAAACCACGTTTGACGAAAGAGAGACTCGAATTTTTTTCTGTTGAAAATTAAGGTAAGATGCTGTATGAGAAATGTTAATTGTCAGCGATTATCGCAGGTGATTGTTTATTATTGAATGTGATTAGGTTTGACAAATGAACGTGGTGCATTTCGTTTTAATCACAATTATTTATGAGACAAAGTTCATGATAAAACTTAGATGACCCTGCTACATTTGTTTTACAGAACTGTTTCGTAAGGGCCGTAGCCCTCACTCCTCAGAAACTTTGTGCAGAATGAGGTTCAAATTAATATTACAATACCAACCAGGAAAATATGTACATGCATCAATGATTATATATAAGAACAGAGTTATTAAGTTATAAAATGTCATTCAGTCATATCATTTCATTGTGTGAAATAAACAATGGCCCGGGAGCTAACCTTTTGTTGTCCATTCCCAATTTCTCGTGATGAAGGTCGCGCATTTATACATGAATGAACATCAAAAGAGCTCTAGGCAGGGTTGCCAAACCCGCGATTTGGGCGCCCAATTGGGCGATTTTCAACTTCCGTCCCGCGACAAAGAAAGTGCTCCCGCGATTTCGCGACATTTGGGCTACTTTGAAAATCTCACCCGCGAAATGTATTAAATGTTGGGCGATTTGTGACAAAGCCGACTTCAAAACTTATTTTTTTGATCATGATTGCCAATTCTTTCAATGGTCATTCAACAAAAGCACCAAACAAGTAATTCAATAAGCAACTAGTTACAAAACACTCTGTGGTCAGTGTGCTTCCCATAACAATGGCACGCACAGGGAGGGGGCTGGTTAATCGCATCACATGTTGTTGCTAAAGACCACTTGAGCTGGAGGATTATCCTTAGAATATTCCCATCTAAATACTCACAAGTGGTTCAGAGCAAGTGGTTTAAGACGACTTAAGTTGCTTCTTAGTGGCAGCGGGGTGCCAAGTTTGAAGTTTCTACTTCAACATAAGGTTTTTTTTTCCCGTTGGCGGTTCTTTTGAAATAAAAATGTGTAAACACCTATAGTACCGATACCGCACATTTTCTTTTGAAACGGCATGATGATCAAAAGCACCAGCCGTTTTGAATTTGATTAAAAATAGTACATGCACACGTTGTTATCACTCAGCTGAAGGGAAATAGGCCTACCCCCCCCCTATATTGCAATGAATGGCATGTCTATTAATAAATGTGTTCGTTTTCCTGGTATTTTTTTAAAATAATTTTTGTTCGTTTGTTTATAATTTGTTTCAGCATTTCCCCAAAATTAAAAAGATAGTGCAGAACCCCGTCAAAAGTCAACATTTTATTTTCTTTGCAGTTTATTTTTTTCTTAAATTTTTGAAAATGTTTGTTAATTTTTCATTATTTCAATTTGCAGTTTAAACATTTTTTTTTTCTTCAATTTTATTTTTTTTACTTTAATTTATTTCAATAATTATTTCCACAAAAATTCACAAATAAATTTTCCTTACAGTAGGCCTAAGCCTATAACAAAAAAAATCAGTTTTTGTTAGTTTTTTATAATTTATTTCAGCATTAAAAAAAAAATAGAAAGAAAGGGGTGTAGAACCCCCCCCCCCAGCCGTCTTTTAATTTTTCTTTTTTTTAAAACTTTTTTCATTTTTTGTTAGTTTTTTTATAATTTATTTCAGCTTTTCCCAAAACTTCCAAAATAAAGGGGGTGTAGAACCCCCTCAAATCGACTTTAAATTTATCTTCAGCTTTTTTTTTTTCTTTTTTTTTTTTTTTTCAATTTTGTTAATTTTTCATTATTTCAATTTGCAGTTTAAACATTTTTTTTCTTCAATTTTTTTTTTTTTACTTTAATTTATTTCAATAATTATTTCCACAAAATTCACAAATAAATTTTTCCTTACAGTAGGCCTAAGCCTATAACAAAAAAATCAGTTTTGTTAGTTTTTATAATTTATTTCAGCATTAAAAAAAATAGAAAAGAAAGGGGTGTAGAACCCCCCAGCCGTCTTTTAATTTTTCTTTTTTTTTTAAACTTTTTTTTCATTTTTGTTAGTTTTTTATAATTTATTTCAGCTTTTCCCAAAACTTCCAAAATAAAGGGGTGTAGACCCCCTCAAATCGACTTTAAATTTATCTTCAGCTTTTTTTTATATCTATTTATTTATTTTTCAGTTTTTGTTGTTTTTTTAGAATTTATTTCAACATTTTCCAAAATTTCAAAATAAAACAGGGGTGTAGAACCCCCCCTAAATCGACTTTAAAATTTTGGGCGATTTTTTGGCTATTTGGGCGACATTTCACGGCTAATACCCGCGACTTGGGCTGAAAAGTTTTGGCAACCCTGGCTCTAGGGCTCATGTGTTATGTACTGCTCGTGAACATAATAGTGTCCTCTTCATTTACTTTACGTCATCAGTCCGCTGCCTTGGAAATCAATTTCGCTTCGAACGGGGGAGGGCCCATACGAGCCAGCGTTTTACCAACACAATTTCTCTCAAGTTTTTTCAGGAGAAATACGAATAAAAAAATGCAACGAGTGTCAAATTTTAATGTAATAATTATTATGTTATATTATGTAATAATTAGTCTAGAGACGGACACCTGTCGTGCAAGTATGCTGGTTTCATTCTTCACTGCCGCTTCGCTGCTCGACGATTTTACTTCACTGCGCAGTCGCACCAGAAATGCCAGAAAGGCTAGCGGTGGCTCACTCCTCCCTACGCTATACATAAATTCTCCCAGCCAAATTTCCCTATAAATAATCGTAATTATAAAAATTTTTAAAAAGTAAATTATGTTCGGCAGAGGTGGCGCTAACTGAATGAGCCTAGCGCCTTAGATCGCTTGGCTACCTGACTTGTTGGTATCCATTTTAAAATTTATTTGAACATATAGTCGCAACTTCAACATAGGCTTTATACCACGTGACAAGCAAAGACAGAAAACGTGCCATATTTTGGAACTCACGCCGCAATTTTATTTGCTTAAAAACATTAATGTGTATTAATAGCGCTCAATTGTTAATAACTGCGTGTTCTACATACAGAAATCCGACAATGAATGAGGCTCTATACATGCACAATACATTATGTCGATTTTGACTCGCCGGGCTGCACTTGCGCTACAGGTGGGTCAGTATATGGAGTCTACCATTTTTCTTGTGTAAACGTCGATGTTTGTATCATTTATATAAAAAAAATCCACATTAGACCCCAAATTTTATTTCAGGAAATAAAAGATTAGATTACCATAAAAACAAAACAGTAATCTTTGGCGGGGTCTAGTGTAATTTTAACATAGAATTGTCAACGTTTTTTCTATCGTCATTCTCACTAAATTAAAAAAATATTTTGGCGTATATAAAATTGAAATAAATTCCTCTGCCTCTTAAACGACATCAAAAGTGCTACAATTGGGTATCACGTTATATATGATATGCAGTTAATATTCATATTTTCTTTTATAAAGAGGATGCTTCAGGTTTGACACAAAAATAATTTCATTGAAAACCCTCTCATTCGGCTATTTCAAAAAGGTAACCACGTACGCTTCCCTAGAATGTAAAATAAATTAGCATTAAAAAATTTCTCATTTTAACAGCATTCTAGAAACTCTTGGCGTTTGGCGAAAAGAGGAGTGGCTGTGGCCAGCGGCAAGCCGATATATCGATGACTCCACCAGTGAGTGTGCCAATACCATTAGGCCTATGTGTTGTCATCCTCAAACAACCCCTCAGATTCCCAACCCTAAACACCGACCTTTATTGTGTGAAAAAAATGAATCCTTATTACTGACCTTGGAGCAAAATAGGAACCCTTTTCACTGATCAACTCAAAATATACACACTTTTTAATGATACAATAAAGTAGACTTAATACTCGGGCTCCCGTACGGGCTTTAATATTTATTGCTGTGTATGTAAAATACCAGTTGGAAAACGGCTTCCGACAAAACATGAAAATCACTACCCTTAATGCCGACTTATAGGTCTAAGTGACTAAAAAGGCTACCATTTTTTGCAAAAAGCTTGAAATTGATACGTGCCACAGGCTGAAAACCCAACCCTTTTCGATGTTTTCGCCAGCCCATAGGGCTGGTACCTATTTCTGAGATGGGATTTGTGTACACTAAAGATTAGCTAAGATTATAGCCTTCTTCTATTGGTATGAATATTTTTTTTTACTTCTTGTGGTGGAAATGTTTTTGATGTCTGCTAATTCGATTTGCAAGGAAAAGAAAGTATGTTTTGCCGTTTCAACGAACGAAAACGATTGAGTATTGCCAAAGTTATGTTTGAATTAATTATGACTTAAACAAGAAATGTCTTTAAAAAGACAACGCCATGGATGAAGATCATGTTTCATAATTTTGCATTGCAAGTACTTGGAAAGCTAGTAAATTTTAATGTTTGGCACAACTAACTGGGTGCGAAATATTGGCATTTATTGGTAAATACCACCAATGACATACTAGGAAATACTCAAAATGTTCATTTCGAAAGCTGAATTGGAAAATGTGTGCTAAATTGGTCTAAGTATATTAAAAATAGTCACAATAATGAATTCAAGTGAGGGTTAGAAAATGAAGTGAGGGAGGTGACGGGAAACTCAAAATCGACTTTCATTGGCCTAATCAAAAAGACTGATTACTCAATCCCAGGGATTCCCGGTTGCTCTACATGTACCAAAAATGTATAAAACCAAAGCCACTATTATCTACCCCAATTACTGGTACCCCCACCCCCCTCGACGACTAGTGTCACTCCCAACATCAATTAGTGTTGGAAGTAGGGACCTGCACTATTTATACCCAGCTCTGGTCAGATCAGGGAATGGTCAGATAATGCTCATTATTATTGTTTAATTAGTGGTCACTTTACTTGTCAATGCTTGTTGACAGCTTATCAGTAGTCGGATCAGCAGGGGTGCAATTGTATCCTTTTTCATAGAGCAAAATTGTTCAAAATGTTTATTGTCGAATGGTTCCAAAAAACCTTATTTCTGAACGGATTTCCGTCGTTAACAAAGCAAAATGTATGTTTAATATATTAATTATTTCATTAATAGCAATTTCCTAAGTTTCCATCCATAAATAACCACAGAGCATTATCTGTTTACAAAATAAGTGTTTATTTTCAATTAGCCATCTTATCAGTAAAACTGATAGGAGGCCAAATTATAGTCAAAAAACAGATTCTTTGTCTGGTAGTCCCGGCAACCCAGTCTGTATGTTGCTCAGTTGTAAACATACACAACAGAAACCGGCTGTGAAGGAGCCTATATGCACGTAAACAACTTTCTAGTACATGTATAATAAAATCCGTTTTTGAGTATAATAAAGAAAGTCATGCATTGGCAACATGAAGGAAATACCTATTGCTAACTTGATAAAATGCATACTCGTAGCCCAATCTTGTACATCATAGCACCCAATTTGGGTTTGTAGTTTCGAAATGTTGCAATTAAACATTAGTTCTTTCAAATATGAAACGCAAAAACACAAATCTAGAACAAACAATCATTATATTTAGAAAGATATAGCAAACTTTCCATGATAGAGATTGGACCCAAGACAAAGTACACCCAAATTAGGTGACAATTCAGAATTAAGCCATGGCTGGAAAAATTATCATAGGTTAGGCTTACACATTTAAACACAAACTTGTTCAGCAATCAGCATATCAAAAAAAGGACATGGTCAACAATTAGTAATTAGCCGGGAATGATCACTGGAACGAGGTCATATCACTATCAGTGGATTACTGAGCATAGCATGATGTTTGGTTGCCTGTGAGTACATAATTGATATGTTGATAACAGATCTAATAATGTTGTAGAATCAAAATCTTCATTATATGGACCACATTGAAGTCAAAGTAATTATCTATCCTATCCTGTATCGTTTTATGGATAAAATTGACTCAAAATGTTATTGATGATATTATTGCTATCTTTAACCTCAGTTTTGTCTTTTCAACGGGAAAAATCTGATGGAAAATAAAGTTTTTAGGGGCTAGCTATAATATTGAACAACCATATTTTGACATGCACTTATAGAAAATAAATAAATTATTGTCTTACTTTATAAATTATAAATACTGTAAAATGACACATAACTAAAGTGAGGCCACTTTCTATCTTTTTTATTTGATTCATAAAATTACATTCAACAAAATGATTGAAGACTGAGAAAACACACAATGCAGACTATTACAGAATGGAGTATGTAAGATGCTATGTCCATAGCTTTGCAGGAGTTTCGGACTAATCAACACATTCAAAAAATACAGTTTAAAAGTGAAGATTGTAGTGAATGATCAGTCCTTTATCATGTGCTTGCCATTATCTACTTTATAGTAAACTATACATTGCGAAATAATATAAAATCATTTTAAAATAAAATGTGCATGTAAGTTGAGTTTACATAGCGAATTAACTAACAACTGCAGTGTATTTCTTGATTTTAATAATAAGCATGGGTAAAAAGCAGTAAAGACAAAAATACAGAACAATTTATGAATTAAAGAGTTGACAGGAGTTATAGGAGTTAATGCTTTTTGCTGTTTCAGTGTGCATGTTCTCACCATTGATGGTTTGGTGAACTGTCATGTAACATGGATGTAAGCGTGATCCTAAAAAATGCCTTTCACGGTGACCCAAACTATTTACAAGACCTCTTCTGCATTGAGGCTGGCCTTCCCTTTTAAAGGGAATTTTATTCTGTTCAAGGATGACTTCAAGTTTGATTTGAGTGCCCCCCGTGAGAATCGGTAGGCATTGACCCCTAGAATAAAGTGTAAATAAAGTTCCACCACATGCACTAATGTCCCATTCTTATATAATTACAGGTCTCATAGTTCTTGAGCCAATGTAGTAAAGAGTGTTGACCCCCCAAAGAAAATGACTGAAGTTCGCAAAACGTGTTTAAGTAAGCAAAAGTGATTGAAGTTAGTAAAAACAATTGAAGTTTGCGAAAAGTGTTTGATGTTAGCAAAAACAAGTTAGCAAAAACTGTTTGAAGTTAGCAAAAACTGTTTGAAGTTAGCAAAAACAATCGACGTTAGCAAAAACTGATTGAAGTTACCAAAAAAATAATTGAAGTTAGTGAAAAGTGTTTGAAGTTAGCGAAAACAATTGAAGTTAGCAAAAACTGATTGAAGTTAGCAAAAACAATTGAATTGAAGTTGTTTGCAAAAACTGATTGAAGTTTGCAAAAACTGATTGAAGTTTGCAAAACTGATTGAAGTTTGCAAATACTGATTGAAGTTTGCAAAAACTGTTTGAAGTTTGCAAAAACTGATTGAAGTTTGCAAAACTGATTGAAATTTGCACAAACTTATTGCACATGCACTAATGTCCCATATAATTACAGGTCTCATAGTCCTTGAGCCATGTAGTAAAGAGTGTTGACCCCCCCAAGAAAATGTCTGAAGTTCGCAAAACGTGTTTAAGTAAGCAAAAGTGATTGAAGTTAGCAAAAACAATTTAAGTTTGCGAAAAGTGTTTGATGTTAGCAAAAACAATTGAAGTTAGCAAAAACTGTTTGAAGTTAGCAAAAACAATCGAAGTTAGCAAAAACTGATTGAAGTTACCAAAAACAATAATTGAAGTTAGTGAAAAGTGTTTGAAGTTAGCGAAAACAATTGAAGTTAGCAAAAACTGATTGAAGTTAGCAAAAACAATTGAAGTTGGCGAAAAGTGTTTGAAGTTTACAAAACCTGATTGAAGTTTGCAAAAACTGATAGAAGTTTGCAAAAACTGATTGAAGTTTGCAAAAACTGATTGAAGTTTGCAAAAACTGATTGAAGTTTGCAAAAACTGATTGAAGTTTGCAAAAACTGATTGAAAAAACTGATTGAAGTTTGCAAAAACTGATTGAAATTTGCAAAAACTTATTTAAGTTTGCAAAAACTGATTGCAGTTTGCAAAAACTGATTGAAGTTTGCAAAAACTGATTGAAGTTTGCAAAAACTGATTGAAGTTTGCAAATACTGATTGAAGTTTGCAAAAACTGATTGAAGTTTGCAAAAACTGATTGAAATTTGCACAAACTTATTGCACATGCACTAATGTCCCATATAATTACAGGTCTCATAGTCCTTGAGCCATGTAGTAAAGAGTGTTGACCCCCCCCCCAAGAAAATGTCTGAAGTTCGCAAAACGTGTTTAAGTAAGCAAAAGTGATTGAAGTTAGCAAAAACAATTTAAGTTTGCGAAAAGTGTTTGATGTTAGCAAAAACAATTGAAGTTAGCAAAAACTGTTTGAAGTTAGCAAAAACAATCGAAGTTAGCAAAAACTGATTGAAGTTACCAAAAACAATAATTGAAGTTAGTGAAAAGTGTTTGAAGTTAGCGAAAACAATTGAAGTTAGCAAAAACTGATTGAAGTTAGCAAAAACAATTGAAGTTGGCGAAAAGTGTTTGAAGTTTACAAAACCTGATTGAAGTTTGCAAAAACTGATAGAAGTTTGCAAAAACTGATTGAAGTTTGCAAAAACTGATTGAAGTTTGCAAAAACTGATTGAAGTTTGCAAAAACTGATTGAAGTTTGCAAAAACTGATTGAAGTTTGCAAAAACTGATTGAAGTTTGCAAAAACTGATTGAAATTTGCAAAAACTTATTTAAGTTTGCAAAAACTGATTGCAGTTTGCAAAAACTGATTGAAGTTTGCAAAAACCTGATTGAAGTTTTCATGTCCCTCATGGTACACCGTATCAAAAGTCAGCTCAAAATACATTTGCTCAAAATTGCTTTTACTGATTCATGGGAGCCTTGAAAGCTCTTGAAGTCTTTTAAACTCTATTCCTCGATCACCCGTATTAATTTGGCGACATTTGAATCGAAACTGACGGAGCCGTTGATGTACATGATATCCCTCATGATGTACTCACATGGATGCATAGATACATGGATACAACAATCGCCTATTTATAGTAAGATGACCCGTCGTTGCTTTTCGAATTTTAATTATCTTTGCTCCCGCAGTTTGGTTCTCTGCGTTTTGATATTGCTTTTTACTTGTTTAATTTTGTTGTCTTCGTAAATGATTGCTTAAGCATTATCTTGCACATATTGTTTGGTTTGCCTGATTTAGTTTGTTTGACAGTATCTGCGTTTTGATATTGCTGCGATTCAGGACTTGTCGCTTCCAAAATAGTAAGATGACCCGTCGTTGCTTTTCGAATTTTAATTATCTTTGCTCCCGCAGTTTGGTTCTCTGCGCATTGATATTGCTTTTTACTTGTTTAATTTTGTTGTGTTCTTAAATGATTGCTTAAGCATTATCTTGCACATATTGTTTGGTTTGCCTGATTTAGTTTGTTTGACAGTATCTGCGTTTTGATATTGCTGCGATTCAGGACTTGTCGCTTCCAAAATAGTCTCATACAATTATACACTATACACTTTTTGAACTTGCTATAAGCAAGTAAAATTAAAAACAGGGAAAATATGACACAACATCCAATGGGGGAGTAACATAAGACATATAAAAAAAATTAAAAACTTTGTTTATATGTCTTATGTTACTCCCCCATTGGATGTTGTGTCATATTTTCCCTGTTTTTAATTTTATCCATTGCTAGTGTGACTCTGCTGTATCCTTTTGGATCCATCCTTTGGTTCCCCGCTGGTCAGTTGGAACAGATTTTCCCTGTTTTTATATATAAGCAAGTAGTATTTTATTTTTTATTTTTAATAATCCTTTTATTCTGAATGCAGAGTGGCACCAGACGCGGATTTTTAGCTGTCAGCAAGTCAGCAGTTGCTGACAAGGTCCCCTGCTATTTTGGCCGAAGGGTCCCCCACAAGTGGTTCATAGCATAGGTCCTACAGTGATAATCAGACGATGGTGGACTACATTATTCAATGTGGCAACAGCCAAAAGCGTAAACAAAACAGACAATATGACGGCAACACTGCCTGCACGATGGACGCAATTATTTTTCCCGGAGCCAAGATCCGTTTTAGCTCTATTGGCCGGGTCGCCCCATTACAGAAAAAAAAGCACAAAATATTATTTCCCAGTGCAATATATACATTTTCACATGAAAATAAATAATTTTAAATTCAAAGAAAAAAGAAGAAGAAAATTTTTTAATCACCGCCGGGGAGGAGAATCGATCTCGGGACCTCATGCGTGGGAGGCGAGCTTAGTAACCACTACACTACGTATTTTCATTGACAAACGTAGGGGAAATTTTCAGTATATATCGTAACATATCGTGCGTTATTCATACAAAAAAACTTAAAAAAACAGTACTTACAATGAGGTTCACTGGCGAACCTCAACGGATTTAGACTGATAAAATAGTGCTTAATAACATACGTACAGTTTTGGAATAATTTGAGACATTTTTGTGTTTACGTGTAAAACCAATGACAACGTCAAAATTGAGCCAATCTTGGCCGGCCCCCCCTGGTGATAATCTTTCTGACTTTGGAATGTCTCCCTCTATATATAATATCCAATGGCGCTGAGTTTATACTTACTGGTCGCTTAAGATTATTGCGATTTCAACTGCGAGACAGGACTAAAGCTTTTGTTCAGTATTGTAGGAAAGTGCTTTTATTTGATTGATTACTAATAAATAACTCACAGCATGGCGACTGATTGTAGATCACTATAAATCGGATGTACTGTTGACCCCGCAGTTACGGTTAAGAATACTAGACATACACCGGTTTAATAGTCCATGCTAAGCCAAATAAAAACAAGAAATGTCTTTAAAAAAGACAATGCCTCAAGAGATTCCAGCGGGCACCATTTGTTATTAGCTTATAAGAGATACTTGAAATGCTAGCTTTAAGCCATCTTGCAATGGTAATAATTCTGTTGTATTTAATGTAGGAATACCTGCATGCCGGGTGGTAGTCCGAATAATCAGTCCCAAAACAAAATAGGCCTAGGCCCTATTCATTTACTGACATGATCGATGGACCCTGCATTTTCAATACATTGATGCTGTAGCCAGGCGGCTGACACTGAAAAATTTGCATGGAAAAATGACCCGTCTCCTCCGCAGCCAATTTGGTTCCGCTCCATCGAAATCAAGCCGGTCACGGAGGAGACTACCCTCCTTGTGTTTGTTCATTTTGTGTATGGAGAGCCCTTTTGGAGTCCGGAATGACTTAGGCTACGCTCTCAGCTAGAGTCCGACGCTGCATTGCACTAGAAATACCTTTTCTGTGAAATCGCTATAGAGCCAACCGGGAGCACGTATTCGTTTTGAAAATATAGCATTAAAATTAGTATCACCCTTGTGGCCACCGTGCAGTGGAAAACCTTAATTCTTTCATTAAAAGGAAATGAAAATTAAAAAAAACACGGATCTACTTGTGCACCAATAAAATTGGCACAGCAATTTGTCTCAAATATGAATGAATTTTAAGAAACATACGGGGTATGATGAACATTGACCTGACGCCATGATAGTAGGATCTATTAGTCGTTTTATATACAATGTATATACCGTATTGTCATAATACCAATATTTGTCATTATATATAATGAGTAATATCTAGCAACGTAAATGTGCAGTTCATATGCACAAACGAATACTGATCTTTATGATATTCAGGTTTTTGTACATCACATATAACATGTCACATAGGAGGTCATACGTGTTGACCTTCATCTATTGTATTTGTTCATCTGTGTATGGAGAGGATTAGCGCCATTAAACGCCATTAAAACGTCATCAGTATTAGGGCGTAGTTCAGTGAACTCACCGGATTGCTATTCCAAGTACTTTGATAATACAGATAATATGTATTAATGGGTCGAGGCGATTGCATTGAAAAACCTAATAAATTATTCATAACAGTTACGTAATCAATCGATAGTGCGGACACTTTTTATTTGCAAACCACCAAAATTCGTGATCTTTTAGCGTTGGAAAAGAAACCACGTGAATAGAGTGCCCTCTCAAGAATATCAACTCTCTGCTGTAGCCTTCGTACTGAGGCTACACACAAGAAACTAGGCTATAATCACGTATCATGAGCCCCGGATGCTTATATATAATAGAGGGCCTCCTTCAACTCCCAACTTGTGACCACAGAAATAGCTTAATAACTGTGTAGGAAATACAAAAAAATTGAAATTTGGACACCAGAAACTTAAGGTTGAAAGTCAAAAAGTGTCAATTGGTACACCTTTATACAGCAGAAGTGATAGTAAGATTTTTTCTATTATAATCTCTTTTCTGTAAAATTGAATGCTGTGCTGAAAAATGTTGCATAATGGGTACTTGCTTTTTTGTACAGGTATTCATTGTAAGGTACCATCAATGATGATCACAGAATTGGGCAAAATACATTTGCCCAAGTTAAATAATCACCTTTCTAAACAAAACAATTTCAATGTGGAATATCCTACTTGCAGGGTTGTCACCAGGACCAAAAAAGTACTAAAAAGGCTACTTCGAAATTTGATGATCATACCTAGCATAGGCCTAGGACAGGCCTAGGCAAAAAACCCCTTTTTTTTCTAATAATTTCTCCGCAAGCGTCATTTATGTCGACAAATTGTTCACATATCCACAGCAGGGTTGCAAATATACCGTACCATATGTCACTCAGAGTGCGACAATTTGTACAGATAAATTTATCACAACAGGTAATTTGGCCATTCGTCTGCATATTACTAAAAATAACGTCATTTATGTCGACAAATTGTTCGCAAATCCACCGGTTAGTTTTAAGGATATAATATATGGCATAAAATATTAAATCATCAAAATAAATTTATAATGAATGCTTTTGTGGATATTTGCTAATACAATATATACATCTGACATGTGTAGATGATTTATGTCTTCAGTAGGAATTCGGCTGAGGGAATTCCAATTGAATGAACTTTCAATAGCGTGACGAATTTTTGCGTACACTGCGCGATATACGCCAGCGTGTGCGATTGTGTGTGAGTATCGCGGAAGGGAATCCAACCATGCCCACGCACTCATAGACATACCACCTAGACCTATGAGTGCCCATCCCTAACCAGGGCAGTAGGTGAAGCCACGTATCCAAGGTGATTTTGGTCGGTTGGTCGGACGCGGAGAAAAAAAGCGTTCATATCTGGAGAGAAAGACTCGCTTTGCGTGATTGCTGCGCCATTGTCACTCGTGTCAAATGCAACATGTTCTGTACACGCGACTGGAGAGAAAGGCGCGCTGGTTTGTGTGATTCCAGCGCCATTATCGCTCGCATCAAATACAACATGTTCAGACGCGAACATATCTGCTTGCTTGCGCCCAGGTATGCGTCCGTGTCAAAGTCGTTGCTAAGCAGTGTCCGCTTCACTACGCGAGTCAAAGTCACTGGTCTAGGTGCTCGTTTGTCTGGGAATGCACTCGTGATTGGTTAGCATTGTATCCAAGGTCGTGCGTTCGCGTTGTAGTTTGAAATACGCGATATACGATCGCGGTTGGATCGAGTGCAGCTGTTGAAACCTGCGTTCATTCAAAAGTCTCAGCCTCAGGTTGTAGTAAGTAGGTATGCCAGGTGAATTCAAATTTGCCATCAAACTGCATCATTTTATATATCAAATTAAAGCCCTTGAGTAAAGAAAGCCAAAACTGAAAACCTTTTTTTCATAGCACTTTCCATAGTAAAGTTACATCTTGTCAAAGATTGACTTTCATCAAAAAGATTCATCTAGCAAAATTCCCCAAAAAAGCATTTCGGTGGTGTTTCTAGATCTTAGACCTCATGTTGATAGCAGCTTTTTAATGGAACTGCTATCAAAATCCTCTAAAATTCCATGTGCGAGTGATTTATCACCATAAAAAATCATATATTTGGGTTAAGTGAAGTATAGACAACATATTTATGTAGGTTTCCTTGACCGGCCAGTTCTTTTATATTTCTATGTAAATATATGTATGTGTTCTAGGCGAATTTGGCTGACTAGCAAATGTGTTAACTAAGGTTTGTCTGGCATACCTATAGTAACGCTACAAATTTCAAATGTTTGAGGACTTGTTCTCATTGCTTAGAGCCTACCGGGGGTACCTGTATTTTTCCCGGTATTTTCACATCATATTTTGTGGTCAAAATGATTACAAATGTGTAAATTTGCAATCATTTCGTCGTGTGTACTGGCGATACTCTCGAAGAGAGGAATGTACTCACCGGTAGAAGAAGAAGAAGAACGTTGTCAGTGCTACTACTTCAATAGTGAAACAGTTGACGCGAATTTCTCCAACATGTCGAATGCTAATTTATGCACCCTTATCAGCAAAAATACAGCTGATTTAGCCAAAGTGAACATGAAGTCATCGGTTATAATATTTTCCTAGCATATTGAGCTAACACCACAGCTACGGTACTTGGTTTTTACAATATACTAGTATTAAAATAAAGAAAATCAGTAAAGCTTAACCCATCGAGCGATGCTTTAAAACCGGAGACAGCCCGAGACGAATATACCTAGTATAGGGGAGACCGGAGCAAAGTGGAACACATTTTTGTTTGTGGCCCAATCAGGATTACGAAGGAAGGCAAGGCAAAATTTAAGGTTTACAAGATACATATTTGGTGCATACGCACCAATATGAACCTCGCGCCAATCGGGCCGTCTTCACGTACCAGAGGTATAAAGTTTGACATATCGCACGACTCTGGGATATTTGGTTAAAAGGATAGAGGGTTAAGTGCACAAAGTACAAAAAGTAACTATATCTCATTAACAATGATCCTATAGATATGCGACCACTGACTTGTTTTGTTCCTTATGACCAGAGGAAAAGTTTGACATATCGCACAACTCTGTGGTATATTTGGTTAACAAGATAGAGGGTTAAATGCACAAAGTAGAAAAAAGTGACTATATCTCATTAACCAATAATCCTACAGATATGCGACCACTGACGTTTTTGTTCCTTATGACCAGAGGAAAAATATGACATATCGCACGACTCTGTGGTATATTTGGTTAAAAAGATAGAGGGCTAAATGCACAAAGTAGAAAAAGTGACTATATCTCATAAACCAATGATCCTACAGAAATGCGACCACTGACTTTTTTGTTCCTTATGACCAGAGGAAAAGTTTGACATATCGCACGACTCTGTGGTATATTTGGTTAAAAAGATAGAGGGTTAAATGCACAAAGTAGAAAAAAAGTGACTATATCTCATCAACCAATGATCCTACAGATATGCAACCACTGACTTTTTTGTTCCTTATGACCAGTGGAAAAGTATGACATATCGCACGACTCTGTGGTATATTTGGTTAAAAAGATAGAGGGCTAAATGCACAAAGTAGAAAAAAGTGACTATATCTCATAAACCAATGATCCTACAGAAATGCGACCACTGACTTTTTTGTTCCTTATGACCAGAGGAAAAGTTTGACATATCGCACGACTCTGTGGTATATTTGGTTAAAAAGATAGAGGGTTAAATGCACAAAGTAGAAAAGTGACTATATCTCGTTAACCAATGATCCTACAGATATGCGACCACTGACTTTTTTGTTCCATGTGACCAGAGGAAAAGTATGACATATCGCACGACTCTGGTATATTTGGTTAAAAAGATAGAGGGCTAAATGCACAAAGTAGAAAAAAGTGACTATATCTCATAAACCAATGATCCTACAGAAATGCGACCACTGACTTTTTGTTCCTTATGACCAGAGGAAAAGTTTGACATATCGCACGACTCTGTGGTATATTTGGTTAAAAAGATAGAGGGTTAAATGCACAAAGTAGAAAAAGTGACTATATCTCGTTAACCAATGATCCTACAGATATGCGACCACTGACTTTTTTGTTCCTTATGACCAGAGGAAAAGTATGACATATCGCACGACTCTGTGGTATATTTGGTTAACAAGATAGAGGGTTAAATGCACAAAGTAGAAAAAAGTGACTATATCTCATCAACCAATGATCCTACAGAGATGTGACCACTGACTTTTTTGTTCTTTATGACCAGAGGAAAAGTTTGACATATCGCACGACTCTGTGGGATATTTGGTTAAAAAGATAGAGGGTTAAGTACACAAAGTACAAAAAAGGATGCAGCCAAAGATAGGAGCTTGTAGTCACCTGCTCCGCAGCCGACTGATGATTCCGCTTTGCCCCGTGTTCCACTTTGCCCCGATCTCCCTAAATATTCTTCTCAGGCTGAACTATTTAGCTACCGTTCACAAAAAATTCGACATTTTTGTAAGACGGGGGGTGCAGGCCCTTTAAATATCCCTAAAATCCTTCACAGATACCTTATTTCAGATTAACTTCTTTAAAACAATAAAACTTTACACATTCAAAGCTTTATATTCTTTTCAAAGTCCAGAATCAAGTCAAACATTTTTATAATCACTCTTCAAGGCAAACATTTTACTACAACCCCGTATAAAGAATTTATGACCGTCCCTGTCATTTTTTTTTTTTCTAATGCATAATTCATTAGCCCGAAATGCAGACTCATTGAGCATTTTGTACTGTAAGAACTTCGTGGCAACATGGAAAACGTAGCCCAAATGTACTTGACAGAATGATTTGTCATGGCAATCCGGCCATTATTTCGCCCAATAGTCGTGTTTCATGTTCCAATTCGAATACATACTGCTTTCGGCAGAAAAAATCATTTGTTGTACGCCCACCTCCTTCCTCACTTTCTGGGATCAGTCTATATTTTTTATTTTTCAATTTTCATATTACATTAAAAGGTTTCAATACATGAGTGAAATGTTAATGCGTATAAACAAGTTCATTAGTTAGCATGAATCACTTGCTAGTGTTTTTGTGGAACTCTAAGGGATCTTACCCCTCATTAATGATGGTTTCGTCGTTTTCATGGCATATGCTGAATTTCGCTGAAATGCCCGAAAACTGCTAGCAATGTCAATTTTACATGAAAACTGCTTTATTTGGTCAATTCAGCAAAAAAACAAAAACAAAAATCAACAGCCCCTCCCTCCTCACTTTTCCAAAAGGTGGGATGCGAAACGAATTAAAAATTTTATGTGGCCATATAGCCGGGTGCTATGTTGGTATGTTATCAGGCCAAAAGGATGTATGCTACGTGTCGGATGTATGTACTGTACTTCTTTTGTGGTGGTACAATAATCGTGATAAAAAGTCCCGAACATTTCTTTTAAAATTAGAGATAACACGCATTCTGCTGTTTTGCTTTTTTGGACAAGAACTATTGTGTGAGCAAAATAACACGGACAGTTTTTTCTTTCGGGTGGTAGAATTGGTTGTAAATTGACAGATTTACCGAGGTTTTTGTAATTTTTGTTTCCATAAAAATGTTACTAGAAAAATGCCAAAAATATCACATTTTTGGCCAGTAAATTTTTTTTTCTGCCTATAATGTAGCAGCAGGTGCACTAGTAGGCCTACTAATAAAATAATAAGCGGTCTCTATCTGTCTATCTGTCTATCTATCTGTCTGTCCGGCTATGCGTTTCGCCGTGCATCGACGCATCGCGCTGAAATTTCGCATATAGATAGGTATCGGGAAAAGCATGTTGGCCATGTGGTTTTGAAGGTCATCGGAGGTCAAGGTCAAAGGTCAAAATTTCAAACTTTGTCCGATCGGGCCCAAACTTGGTGGGTGGAATCCTTGATAGGAGGGAATATAATGCGTGAAATAAAATCGAGGTCAACCGAGGTCAAAGGTCATTACGGAGGGGTCAAATTTCAAACTTTGTCCGATCAGGCTCAA
The DNA here is from genome assembly GCF_039555335.1 of Amphiura filiformis. Taxonomy (NCBI): domain Eukaryota; kingdom Metazoa; phylum Echinodermata; class Ophiuroidea; order Amphilepidida; family Amphiuridae; genus Amphiura; species Amphiura filiformis. Next base: position 17,769,758 of record NC_092635.1, on the reverse strand, counting down.
ACTTGGTGGGTCGAAACCTTCGTATGAGGGGAGCATGAAAAACATTATATGGAGGTTATCCGAGGTCAAAGGTCAAAGGTCATGGATTTCAATTTTGTCCTATCGGGTTCAAACTTGGTGGGTGCAATCCTTGATACGAGGGGAATATATGCGCAAAACAAAATTGAGGTCAACCGAGGTCAAAAGTCATGTAGGGGCTAAATTGAAACTTTGCCCTATTGGGCTTAAACTTGATAGGTGGAATCCTTCGTATGACTGAGGGGAGCATGAAAAGCACCAAGGTCATCCGAGTTCAAAGGTCATCTGGGGTCAAACAGTATCACTATCATGTCAGTGCTCTCACAGCATCTGGGCTCTCACAGCCGCAGGTGCACTAGTAACCAAAAAAACTTGTAACTATGTATTGTCACAATTCGTTAATTTGTGACAATGAGAGTTATATTTGTATGAACGAGTCAAGTGTAAATGTATTATATCTTTATAAAATCAAAACCATTCAGTTGTATGAATAATATTGATTATCAAACTACCTTTCATGTGTGAAACTTAAATATTATATCTCTATCAAATCAAAACGATTTAGTCACCGGTAAAATGCTTTAGATATAAATAGCACCAACATTTCTGTGTCTATAACCAGCACAAATACAATTTACTATTATATTGCTATAAAATCAAACCTATTTATTTTTCTGTGTCTACGTAAGCAGCACAATACCTGAAGGATAGTAAATTCCATGTTTGTTGTCAAATTAATGTAAGTTATATAATAATGTAAGGCCATAAGGAAGGCGCTCGTTCACTGCAGGCCTCTTGGCCTCTCGAATGGCTCGTCCATGTCATAATAACCAGAACAATACAACTTGTCTAATTTCCTCATTCTATATTTATACACTGTAATATGTCTAAATATGTGACTTATGATGTTTATGTATCAGTATGGCATGGATGCTAAAACTTTTAAAACTAAGGTATATCTGTTTGTTTATCAAATTAATGTAAGTTAAATGTTTGTTGTCAAATTAATATAAGTAATAAAATAATGTAAGGTCATGCATCGTAACGTAACGTAATTAAGAGGGTCGTTCACTGCAGTGGCGTAGCCAGGATTTTTGAACCGAGGGGGCACAACTTGTAAATGTACTGACGGAAATATTTTTTGCCGACGGAAGTTGTTAATTGTTGACCCTTTTTTTTTGCATGGTTTGAAAAACTGAAGAGCAAAAAAAAAAAGAAAAAGGATAATAGGCGATACCAACATAAAAACACACAATTTTTATGTAAAATTCAATTTCATTCACAATTTTTCATATTTTTTTTTGATAATTCTCCCCTTTTTACTGTCACCCTGGGTGAATAATAGCCTATAGTTAACCCAATTTTCTTTTCACTACCGACGGCCTTACATGAACCGAGGTTCATGACGAGCAGGGGCACCGGCCCCCCCTGCCCCCCCCCCCACACCCCACACACTGGCTACGCCACTGGTTCACTGCAAGCCTTTTGGCCTCTCGAACGGCAGAACAATACTTGTCTAATTTTCTCGTTATACATTTATACATTGTAATATATCTAAATATGTGACTTATGATGTTTATGTATCAGTATGACATGGATGCTAATACTTTTAGAACTAAGGTATATCTGTTAAATACAGGATGTCCCAAAAAAAGAGGCCCCACATTGCGCCCTCTTTTTCTCATATGATCAAGTATATGTTGGTATGTAAAGAAGCCTTTACCCGTTAGCTTTAATAAACCGAAACAATTATTTCAATCGGCTCATAACTTTTGAAGATATGCCTTTTTAAAGAAGTGTATCCGTTTTCACTCTATCCGCGGAGGAGGTTTGGCTACTTCAAAGATTGAAAAGTGCATATACCATGCATGAATATAAAACATTCCTCGATGATAACTATATAACAATCGTCACCCTGCGTTCAGTCGAGAATGCTATGGGCTAAAAAAAAAAATTTAAAGATTTTTTTTAATTATTATTCTTTTGGAACTTAATTTTGAATTAAGATGGCATTTTTTAGTGTTCAAAAGTTCACTGCATAAAATTGTGGTTGATTGTTCTATACCTAAACAAATGCAAGTATCGAATCCAGTAACTTTTCTTTCAAATTTGTCACAGAATTTCATGATTTTACGACAAGAAACTTAAAAAAAGGGAATAAACAATGAATTTGCTGTTATCAGCTGACATGGACGCGCTAAGAAAAACGAACGCGCGGGTGAGCTTTGAAACATAACTTTTTTTAGCCTTATGGCATGGGCATTAACCCGTTGTTATGCTAAGTAAATGAAAACGTAAACAGATTATTTTTATCATCTCTTGATGTTTGTAAAATAGTAATGGTTGTTGCACCTGCATGTATGTATACCTAAAAATAAAGTAAACAATGTTTGTTAACTTAGTGAGCCACTTGCATTTGCTTCTCCGATCATGCTGGACCAAACAACCCCCCCCCCCCCCCAGTAGCTGGAAGGGTACATCCGTTAACTCAATTGTCAAAGATGCTTCAATAAAAGTTATGTCAAATTATGCTACTCCCCGCTTTGTCTGGAGTTTCTTCAAATCCTGAAGTATCTTGTCAATAGATTGTTTCCACTTTCTACTACGCATTGTGATGGCTTAATGAATGCTTTGTATCCTGAAGAATCTCGTCAGTAGATTGTCTCCACTTTCTACTACGCATTGTGATAGCTTAATGAATGCTTTGTATGGAGTTTCTTCAAATCCTGAAGTATCTTGTCAATAGATTGTTTCCACTTTCTACTACGCATTGTGATGGCTTAATGAATGCTTTGTATGGAGTTTCTTCAAATCCTGAAGAATCTCGTCTGTAGATTGTTTCCACTTTCTACTACGCATTGTGATGGCTTAATGAATGCTTTGTATGGAGTTTCTTCGAATCCTGAAGAATCTCGTCTGTAGATTGTTTCCACTTTCTACTACGCATTGTGATGGCTTAATGAATGCTTTGTATGGAGTTTCTTCAAATCCTGAAGAATCTCGTCAGTAGATTGTCTCCACTTTCTACTACGCATTGTGATAGCTTAATGAATGCTTTGTATGGAGTTTGCCGCGGTCAGAGGAACGGAGCCAGTTCTATTTCCACTTTCTACTACGCATTGTGATGGCTTAATGAATGCTTTGTATGGAGTTTCTTCAAATCCTGAAGAATCTCGTCAGTAGATTGTCTCCACTTTCTACTACCCATTTTGATGGCTTAATGAATGCTTTGTATGGAGTTTCTTCGAATCCTGAAGAATCTCGTCTGTAGATTGTTTCCACTTTCTACTACGCATTGTGATGGCTTAATGAATGCTTTGTATGGAGTTTCTTCAAATCCTGAAGAATCTCGTTAGTAGATTGTCTCCACTTTCTACTACGCATTGTGATAGCTTAATGAATGCTTTGTATGGAGTTTGCCGCGGTCAGAGGAACGGAGCCAGTTCTATTTCCACTTTCTACTACGCATTGTGATGGCTTAATGAATGCTTTGTATGGAGTTTCTTCAAATCCTGAAGAATCTCGTCAATAGATTGTTTCCACTTTCTACTACGCATTGTGATGGCTTAATGAATGCTTTGTATGGAGTTTCTTCGAATCCTGAAGAATCTCGTCTGTAGATTGTTTCCACTTTCTACTACGCATTGTGATGGCTTAATGAATGCTTTGTATGGAGTTTCTTCAAATCCTGAAGAATCTCGTCAGTAGATTGTCTCCACTTTCTACTACGCATTGTGATAGCTTAATGAATGCTTTGTATGGAGTTTGCCGCGGTCAGAGGAACGGAGCCAGTTCTATTTCCACTTTCTACTACGCATTGTGATGGCTTAATGAATGCTTTGTATGGAGTTTCTTCAAATCCTGAAGAATCTCGTCAGTAGATTGTCTCCACTTTCTACTACCCATTTTGATGGCTTAATGAATGCTTTGTATGGAGTTTCTTCGAATCCTGAAGAATCTCGTCAGTAGATTGTCTCCACTTTCTACTACGCATTGTGATGGCTTAATGAATGCTTTGTATGGAGTTTCTTCGAATCCTGAAGAATCTCGTCTGTAGATTGTCTCCACTTTCTACTACGCTTTGTGATACCTTAATGAATGCTTTGTATGGAGTTTCTTCAAATCCTGAAGAATCTCGTCAGTAGATTGTCTCCACTTTCTACTACGCTTTTTGATAGCTTAATGAATGCTTTTTATGGAGTTTCTTCAAATCCTGAAGAATCTCGTCAGTAGATTGTCTCCACTTTCTACTACGCATTGTGATGGCTTAATGAATGCGTTGTATGGAGTTTCCTCAAATCCTGAAGAATCTCGTCAGTAGATTGTCTCCACTTTCTACTACGCATTGTGATGGCTTAATGAATGCTTTGTAAGGAGTTTCTTCAAATCCTGAAGAATCTCGTCAGTAGATTGTCTCCACTTTCTACTACGCATTGTAATGGCTTAATGAATGCTTTGTATGGAGTTTCTTCGAATCCTGAAGAGTCTCGTCAGTAGATTGTCTCCACTTTCTACTACGCATTGTGATGGCTTAATGAATGCTTTGTATGGAGTTTCTTCGAATCCTGAAGAATCTCGTCAGTAGATTGTCTCCACTTTCTACTACGCATTGTGATGGCTTAATGAATGCTTTGTAAGGAGTTTCTTCAAATCCTGAAGAATCTCGTCAGTAGATTGTCTCCACTTTCTACTACCCATTTTGATGGCTTAATGAATGCTTTGTATGGAGTTTCTTCGAATCCTGAAGAATCTCGTCTGTAGATTGTTTCCACTTTCTACTACGCATTGTGATGGCTTAATGAATGCTTTGTATGGAGTTTCTTCAAATCCTGAAGAATCTCGTCAGTAGATTGTCTCCACTTTCTACTACGCATTGTGATAGCTTAATGAATGCTTTGTATGGAGTTTGCCGCGGTCAGAGGAACGGAGCCAGTTCTATTTCCACTTTCTACTACGCATTGTGATGGCTGAATGAATGCTTTGTATGGAGTTTCTTCAAATCCTGAAGAATCTCGTCAATAGATTGTTTCCACTTTCTACTACGCATTGTGATGGCTTAATGAATGCTTTGTATGGAGTTTCTTCGAATCCTGAAGAATCTCGTCTGTAGATTGTTTCCACTTTCTACTACGCATTGTGATGGCTTAATGAATGCTTTGTATGGAGTTTCTTCAAATCCTGAAGAATCTCGTCAGTAGATTGTCTCCACTTTCTACTACGCATTGTGATAGCTTAATGAATGCTTTGTATGGAGTTTGCCGCGGTCAGAGGAACGGAGCCAGTTCTATTTCCACTTTCTACTACGCATTGTGATGGCTTAATGAATGCTTTGTATGGAGTTTCTTCAAATCCTGAAGAATCTCGTCAGTAGATTGTCTCCACTTTCTACTACCCATTTTGATGGCTTAATGAATGCTTTGTATGGAGTTTCTTCGAATCCTGAAGAATCTCGTCAGTAGATTGTCTCCACTTTCTACTACGCTTTGTGATAGCTTAATGAAAGCTTTGTATGGAGTTTCTTCAAATCCTGAAGAATCTCGTCAGTAGATTGTCTCCACTTTCTACTTAGCATTGTGATGGCTTAATGAATGAATGCTTTGTATGGAGATTCTTCGAATCCTGAAGAATCTCGTCAGTAGATTGTCTCCACTTTCTACTCGCATTGTGATGGCTTAATGAATGCTTTGTATGGAGTTTCTTCGAATCCTGAAGAATCTCGTCTGTAGATTGTCTCCACTTTCTACTACGCTTTGTGATACCTTAATGAATGCTTTGTATGGAGTTTCTTCAAATCCTGAAGAATCTCGTCAGTAGATTGTCTCCACTTTCTACTACGCTTTTTGATAGCTTAATGAATGCTTTGTATGGAGTTTCTTCAAATCCTGAAGAATCTCGTCAGTAGATTGTCTCCACTTTCTACTACGCATTGTGATGGCTTAATGAATGCTTTGTATGGAGTTTCTTCGAATCCTGAAGAATCTCGTCTGTAGATTGTTTCCACTTTCTACTACGCATTGTGATGGCTTAATGAATGCTTTGTATGGAGTTTCTTCAAATCCTGAAGAATCTCGTCAGTAGATTGTCTCCACTTTCTACTACCCATTTTGATGGCTTAATGAATGCTTTGTATGGAGTTTCTTCGAATCCTGAAGAATCTCGTCAGTAGATTGTCTCCACTTTCTACTACGCTTTGTGATAGCTTAATGAAAGCTTTGTATGGAGTTTCTTCAAATCCTGAAGAATCTCGTCAGTAGATTGTCTCCACTTTCTACTTAGCATTGTGATGGCTTAATGAATGAATGCTTTGTATGGAGTTTCTTCGAATCCTGAAGAATCTCGTCAGTAGATTGTCTCCACTTTCTACTACGCATTGTGATGGCTTAATGAATGCTTTGTATGGAGTTTCTTCGAATCCTGAAGAATCTCGTCTGTAGATTGTCTCCACTTTCTACTACGCTTTGTGATACCTTAATGAATGCTTTGTATGGAGTTTCTTCAAATCCTGAAGAATCTCGTCAGTAGATTGTCTCCACTTTCTACTACGCTTTTGATAGCTTAATGAATGCTTTGTATGGAGTTTCTTCAAATCCTGAAGAATCTCGTCAGTAGATTGTCTCCACTTTCTACTACGCATTGTGATGGCTTAATGAATGCGTTGTATGGAGTTTCTTCAAATCCTGAAGAATCTCGTCAGTAGATTGTCTCCACTTTCTACTACGCATTGTGATGGCTTAATGAATGCTTTGTATGGAGTTTTTTCGAATCCTGAAGAATCTCGTCAGCAGATTGTCTCCACTTTCTATTAAGCATTGTGATGGCTTAATGAATGCTTTGTATGGAGTTTCTTCGAATCCTGAAGAATCTCGTCTGTAGATTGTCTCCACTTTCTACTACGCTTTGTGATAGGGAATGCTTTGTATGGGGTTTCTTCAAATCCTGAAGAATCTCGTCAGTAGATTGTCTCCACTTTCTACTACGCTTTGTGATAGCTTAATGAATGCTTTGTAAGGAGTTTCTTCAAATCCTGAAGAATCTCGTCAGTAGATTGTCTCCACTTTCTACTACGCATTGTAATGGCTTAATGAATGCTTTGTATGGAGTTTCTTCGAATCCTGAAGAGTCTCGTCAGTAGATTGTCTCCACTTTCTACTACGCATTGTGATGGCTTAATGAATGCTTTGTATGGAGTTTCTTCAAATCCTGAAGAATCTCGTCAGTAGATTGTCTCCACTTTCTACTACGCTTTATGATAGCTTAATGAATGCTTTGTATGGAGTTTCTTCGAATCCTGAAGAATCTCGTCAGTAGATTGTCTCCACTTTCTACTATGCTTTGTGATAGCTTAATGAATGCTTTGTAAGGAGTTTCTTCAAATCCTGAAGAATCTCGCCAGTATGCCAGTATAGTATCTTCACTTTCTACTATATGTTTGCTGCTTTGTCTGGAGTTTCTTCAAATCCTGAAGAATCTCATCAGTAGATTGTCTCCACTTTCTACTCTGTTTTGTGATGGGTTAATGAATGCTTTGTATGGAGTTTCTTCAAATCCTGAAGAATCTCGTCAGTAGATTGTCTCCACTTTCTACTACGCTTTATGATAGCTTAATGAATGCTTTGTATGGAGTTTCTTCGAATCCTGAAGAATCTCGTCTGTAGATTGTCTCCACTTTCTACTACGCATTGTGATGGCTTAATGAATGCTTTGTAAGGAGTTTCTTCAAATCCTGAAGAATCTACGCTGCTTTGTCTGCAGTTTCTTCAAATCCTGAAGAATCTAATCAGTAGATTGTCTCCACTTTCTACTACGCATTATGTGGGGTAATTTATGCTTGTTTGAAGAATCTTTTTTCGACTTTATTGTATTTGTCAGTGGATTATTTCATTTTATTAATATTATTTTATAATAAATGTTGGCTGATTTTCCAATAATTGCCAGCTTATAGAGGGATTTAAAGATTTGATTCATTGATAGATTTGGCATTGTTTCTTCTTTTGGAAATTTTCTGTTTATTTAATAATTGTGTTATAAATATTGTTTTCCAATTCAATCCTCTCTGTTTGATCCAAAGAGGTATCTGTATTTTGCTTAAGGGCTGGGGTATGAACGTTTGGACAGTATTTATTTTGGGACATTAGAGCACATCAGACATATCGAATTGCATTCTGAATACGAAGAAAGTCATTCTGATATAATAATTTAGATTTTTGAAATTCGCAATTTAATACACATTTTATGGCAAATCATTAAAATTGATATTTTTGATATTTAACAGTACTTGAAGTAAACTTTATAAATCTGATGATTTATACTTAAAGTGTATGTAGGTGGGATGAAAAGCCGACGATCAATTGAAAATTTTGACCTTTCGTATTGAAGATATGGATTTTTTCCCAAAACACCCAAAAAAATTAGGTCTTTTGGGAAAAAATCATTTTAGATCCCTTAAGATGAAATGTGGTTAAATGTGATACAGACGTCTATTCTTGCATGTCCAGCCTGTATGGTTGGCTTGTTGTACAATGTACAATGTACATATTTTTCCAATAATTCTTGTATTGTGTTATTAATAATATTTATTGGAAGATAAATAATTTAGTATGCTTGCTGCCATCGGTTATTTTCTATTTATATTAGGCATATGTCTTAATTGCTTATTAATCATTATTTATCTTAATTATATTTATGTCTATGAATATAAAATTGTTGAATGGTTATAAATAGCTTATTAAAATGGTCCTCATGATCGTGAGGGCAATGCGGAGTCTAATCATTGCTTTGTTGTTGTTGTGTTTTCCTGATGTCTCGAGACAATGTAGTATATCGTCACCCTGATCGATAATTGCTTAGTAAACCAGATACATAATTATCATTGATTGCTATATCAAGACTGAAAATGAGGTATTTTCGTAAAATTGTTATATTTCAAGAAGGCAAAAAAAGGGTCGATTTTCAAAATTATAAAAATGATACAAAAACTGTTTTACTGTGCAAATGCATAAAGTATTCGGTCATGATTATTTCGGGTATTAAAATACAAAGCAAAATACAGTTTCCGATGATACAGTTCTTTCAGGGTCACCCTATAATTTGTGTACACTATAATCACGTAGAACGCTAGTCAGTCGATGGCTATTGTTAAACAAGACCCATTCAGTCACTTAATTAGGCGCTTGAAACAATCGAATTCGGTGTTGAAATTAGCAAAGTTTTTGGTTACCGGCTAGGTCTTTAAATCCAACCCGATTTTTCTTTCTTCTTCTGGCTACAAATACACATTTTTTGCTCTTAGCTCAGACATGCTTGATTTGGTGGTGTGCGCCCTTAACTGGGGCCAGTATCAACAAAAAACATCAAGGCCGTATGGCCGGCAGGCCTGAGCCCGACGACTCTCATACCGCGACTGAACACTCCAAGTGGGACCCCAATAGAAGGGCCTCGCAGGGCAAGAAAGCAAGAGTCACCTTAATTTAAAAAAACTCATCTAAACGACATTACTAACAAAAACGGTTCAAAATGGTCCCATTTATGAAAGTGTCTTAAGACGTATACAAAGTCATCTATACTTGTTGGTTTTCTTAGTTGGCATTGTTTTCTGAAAAACATTTCGTAGAGTGAATGAATTAATGTTCGTGCGTGATTGAAGTTTTTCCGTATAGACATTATAATGTATTTGATTTAAGAAGAAGGAGCAAAAACTCACTTTGTTAAAATTCTCATTGTGAATGTGACCCGTTCTTCATGTTCTTACGAATTTACTAAATTTACTAAATGGGGGACCAAGTTTTAAAAAAAGGGTGACAATAAGTTTTGAACTGAACTTTTTGTGATAGTATTTATACTCTGTTGATAAAGCGATTATACACTTGACGCAGTAGACAGTCAACTTTAGTAAACCACATCAGGTAACTCACGTTATCCACTAAAACCAAAAACAATTTGCCTTTACTTGACTGAACTGGTATTATATATACACGGTGTTGATAAAGCGATTATACACTTGACGCAATAGACCATTAACCGTGGACAAATAGGCATGCTATTAATCAAACTCTAGCTTCGTGCACTTGAAATGCTTTTAATTTCCAGATTGGTCATATACCTCTGACATCTGTACAGAAAGTGGTTATCAGATTCTGAGTATTCTGAGTATTACGTACTTTAGTAAACTGTTCAATAACTGGTAAAAAACGACATTACTACCATTTCAAGATAAGCATTGGACGTACAGTAAACCTTTATTAAAGAGCACATACCGGTAGACAGTGGTAAACCGACACTGCTGCCAATTAGGATAAGCACTATACGTACGGTAAACTTTTATAAAAGAGCACCCAGGTAGTGGTAACGTACAACGACATTACTGCCAATTAGGATAGGCACTGTACGTACGGTAAACCTTTATTAAAGAGCACATAGACAGTGGTAAAACGACATTACTACCAATTAGGATAAGCACTATACGTACGGTAAACCTTTATTAAAGAACACCTAGACAGTGGTAAAACGACATTACTACCAATTAGGATAAGCACTATACGTACGGTAAACCTTTATTAAAGAGCACATAGACAGTGGTAAAACGACATTACTGCCAATTAGGATATGCAATATACAAACGGTAAACCTTTATTAAAGAAGCACATAGACAGTGGTAAAACGACATTACTAATTAGAATAGGCACTATACGAACGGTAAACCTTTATTAAAGAGCACATAGACAGTGGTAAAACGACATTACTGCCAATTAGGATAAGCACTATACGTACGGTAAACCTTTATTAAAGAGCACATAGACAGTGGTAAAACGACATTACTACCAATTAGGATAGGCACTATGTAAACCTTTATTAAAGAGCACATAGACAGTGGTAAAAACGACATTACTGCCAATTAGGATATGCACTATACGTACGGTAAACCTTTATTAAAGATCAACTAGACAGTGGTAAAACGACATTACTACCAATTAGGATATGCACTGTACGTACGGTAAACCTTTATTAAAGATCAACTAGACAGTGGTAAAACGACATTACTGCCAATTAGGATATGCACTGTACGTACGGTAAACCTTTATTAAAGAGCACATAGACAGTGGTAAAACGACATTACTACCAATTAGGATAAGCACTATACGTACGGTAAACCTTCATTAAAGAGCACATAGACAGTGGTAAAACGACATTACTACCAATTAGGATATGCACTATACAAACGGTAAACCTTCATTAAAGAGCACATCGATAGTGGTAAAACGACATTACTGCCAATTAGGATATGCACTGTACGTACGGTAAACCTTTATTAAAGAACACCTAGACAGTGGTAAAACGACATTACTGCCAATTAGGATAGGCACTATACGTACGGTAAACCTTTATTAAAGATCAACTAGACAGTGGTAAAATGACATTACTGCCAATTAGGATATGCACTGTACGTACGGTAAACCTTTATTAAAGAGCACATAGACAGTGGTAAAACGACATTACTACCAATTAGGATATGCACTATACGTACGGTAAACCTTCATTAAAGAGCACACAGACAGTGGTAAAACGACATTACTACCAATTAGGATATGCACTATACGTACGGTAAACCTTTATTAAAGAGCACATAGACAGTGGTAAAACGACATTACTGCCAATTAGGATAAGCACTATACGTACGGTAAACCTTCATTAAAGAGCACATAGACAGTGGTAAAACGACATTACTACCAATTAGGATAAGCACTATACGTACGGTAAACCTTCATTAAAGAGCACATAGACAGTGGTAAAACGACATTACTGCCAATTAGGATAAGCACTATACGTACGGTAAACCTTCATTAAAGAGCACATAGACAGTGGTAAAACGACATTACTGCCAATTAGGATAAGCACTATACGAACGGTAAACCTTTATTAAAGAGCACAAGACAGTGGTAAAACGACATTACTACCAATTAGGATAAGCACTATACGTACGGTAAACCTTCATTAAAGAGCACATAGACAGTGGTTAAACGACATTACTACCAATTAGAATAGGACTATACGAACGGTAAACCTTTATTAAAGAGCACATAGACAGTGGTAAAACGACATTACTACCAATTAGGATATGCACTATACGTACGGTAAACCTTTATTAAAGAGCACATAGACAGTGGTAAAACGACATTACTACCAATTAGGATAGCCACTATACGTACGGTAAACCTTTATTAAAGAACACCTAGACAGTGGTAAAACGACATTACTGCCAATTAGGATAAGCACTATACGTACGGTAAACCTTTATTAAAGAGCACATAGACAGTGGTAAAACGACATTACTGCCAATTAGGATAAGCACTATACGTACGGTAAACCTTCATTAAAGAGCACACAGACAGTGGTAAAACGACATTACTACCAATTAGGATATGCACTATACGTACGGTAAACCTTCATTAAAGAGCACATAGACAGTGGTAAAACGACATTACTACCAATTAGGATAAGCACTATACGTACGGTAAACCTTCATTAAAGAGCACATAGACAGTGGTAAAACGACATTACTACCAATTAGAATAGGCACTATACGAACGGTAAACCTTTATTAAAGAGCACATAGACAGTGGTAAAACGACATTACTACCAATTAGGATATGCACTATACGTACGGTAAACCTTTATTAAAGAGCACATAGACAGTGGTAAAACGACATTACTGCCAATTAGGATAAGCACAATACGTACGGTAAACCTTCATTAAAGAGCACATAGACAGTGGTAAAACGACATTACTACCAATTAGGATAAGCACTATACGAACGGTAAACCTTTATTGAAGAGCACAAAGACAGTGGTAAAACGACATGACTGCCGTACGGTAAACCTTAATTAAGGAGCACAAAGACGGTGGTAAAACGACATTACTACCAATTAGAATAGGCACTATACGTACGGTAAACCTTTATTAAAGAGCACATAGACAGTGGTAAAACGACATTACTACCAATTAGGATAGGCACTATACGTACGGTAAACCTTTATTAAAGAGCACATAGACAGTGGTAAAACGACATTACAGTTCAGTTCAGTTCAGTTCAGTTTTATTTTCATCTCAATACACATACATATAAATAACATGATATAGAAAAAAACATTAATTTGTAATAAATTAGTAACAATGCAATGCCAAATAATTTATAATTGAGATACCAATATTAATATTACAAAATAATATTTTAATAATGTGGTATGAGAGATGTGGATGCCACAGAAACGCAAAGCGTGTAAAGTTGTGGCACCCATTTGAAGGTTACAGACAAGTCTGTAGCTTAAATACAATATTCGATAATTATAAGGTTACAAATTCTATGAATGCCATAGACAGACAACATAAAGTCCGAAAAATCAATGAAGCATAAAATGCGAACTAAGGTGCGCTTCAGACTCCGTATTGTACGTACAATATTGTATGTACAATATTTTTCGTGACGTCAAAAAGTATTGCACGTCCAATAAATATACGTGCCACGACGAGTTGAATCAGATTAAATAACGCGCTATATAATATAAAACCCTGACGGTTCATTGTTTGCTAAATCCAAGCGAGGTCACCCGAAAATCTATGCAAGAGAAATTTCTACTGCTGCTGATGAAAAATCCTAGAGTGCGTTTGGAGGTTTTTCTGCACTTTACCAGTAGGCCTAATAAATTCATAAGACAATAAAAATAAAATAAACATTTAGAGGGAATGTTTTTACTCACTGCTCATCTGATCCACTTTCCCAGGAAACTAAATACCGATACTCCTTAGTTTTATCCCTGACTTTCCAGACATAATTATGAGTAAACATCAAATTTAATGTTTACAAAACAATCAAATATATATACATTCGTTTGCATTTTGTACATTAATATTAATATTAATAATGTACAAACATTAAAAAAGGGGGCCTAAGAGTATGTCTATTTTTAATCATATACTAATTCCGCCATGCCCAAACATATTTTATATATGAAATCGTGTAAAAACAGACCACTTGTAAATTGGAACCCCAAATTCCAATCAAAAATAAAAACAACTTTGTTGTCAAATACACTAGGCCTATACATTGTATTACAGGAATTTAATAGATGGTGCATTTTAATAAATAAATAGATTAACACGGATAACGGACGAGAAATATTCGGCAATACCGGATTTACCACAGAGCCAGTGGATAAAGAAATTAATTAAAATTAAAACAAATTAAATGAGAAAATGAAAGCAAGGACATTTGGTGAAGTATTGTTTTAGAATGCGAAGGAGTCCTAAATGTTACCCAGGCCCAGGACACTGATTAATGTAAATTCGACCCATAGTTATTTTGTCTACTTTTGCCAGCATTCAACCTGTTCAATGTAATTTATGCCTATTTTCAATAAAATTCCGAAATCTGACGTACGGTATATAGGCCTATCAACGTTGTATCGTGCACAAATTATGATTCGAGACTATTTCATTTGACACGGTTGTATGGATTTCAAAAGATCGGTCCTATAATAGATATCGAATAGAGAATTACAGCAGGAGGCTTTGAGGATGCCGTGATCCTCTTGATAATCAACCAATCAGAGAGACATATTTCAGAAATATGTTCGTATAGTTGAAACTCTTTCTATATTTTAAGTAATCGCGTTTCACATTTAGCAGCACTTTGGCTTGCAATAAAGCCACGAAGGGACGGTAATGCTAATATACGATTTCAGTCAAATATTGGTGCAAATATACGATTTCGGTCAACTATTTGGCTATTCTTTGCCCAAAATTATGAAATGTTTATTAGTAACAACTCTTAGGAGGGTTTTCGAGTAATTTTAACGAAATAATGAGATAAAATAAAAGAAAGCCCACTTACAATTTCGGACGCTTAACTGTGGTGTTCTAGGGGAATTAAAATATCACAATTAACATGTTTAATTCAAAATCGTTGTCCTACAAGCACATGTTAAATGGCTCGATTCACATTAGGTATAAGCTGGGACATTGTCAGATTGTGTAGACATTACAAATACAAACAATAAGGTTGAAAAAAAACACATTTAAAAATGATTTTAAAAGATCGTCTATTTTGTAGCTTACACTGATTAGACCAAATATCTGACTCTGACGGAAAAAAAAATGTTTTCCATGCTGATTTGTTTTTGTAACGAGTATATCATTTCAAAAAGAAAGAAATAAAGGCGGATATTACTTTTTAAAATCTCAACGCATTACTATTAATAGGCCTATAATTAATGAAAAAGTATAGAAGGCGTTGCATCCGGGTCTACAGGCCTACAAATAATACTTAAGAAACTGAATAAATCAATATATGACTAAATATAAATGAATCTCTAAATCAATTAATCAATCAGTAATCAATCAATCAATCAATAAATAAATAAACAAATAGGCCTAAATAAATAAATCTATAAATAAATAAATAAATAAATAAATAAGAACTGAATGTGCCATTTATATTATTATTACAATTTTAATATTTTTTTATATTAATATCAGTATTAATATTATTAACTTTAAAGGTGCCCATTGATTATATAATAATTCAAGTACAGTTGAATACAAGAAGACATAAAAAGATTCCGTGCACGAACACTGCACTAAATTTACCACTCTTAGAAATTTGGCAACTCCGTATCAATTAAGCAACCAATGATTGTGGCAAAATATATATTTTCCCGGTACATACTTTTTATTGTACGTGCAATACTTTCTGACGTCACGAAAAATATTGTACATACAATATTGTACGTACAATGCGGAGTCTGAAGCGCACTTAAAGCAGCGCATGTAAATCCATCATGCAGGAGAAAGCACTTTAAACATCATCATGTAAATATCCATTGATGAGGTTTTGTTTGAATGTTTTTTAAATACTGTAGGAGACAGGATGAGTTTAAGGGATTGGTCAAGATCATTCCAGAGGAGAGCACCATGTGTTTTGATGGTGTTGCTAGCAAAAACCGTATTAAATAATTGGATGTGAATTACTGCCAATTAGGATAGGCACTATACGAACGGTAAACCTTTATTAAAGAGCACATAGACAGTGGTAAAACGACATTACTGCCAATTAGGATATGCACTATACGTACGGTAAACCTTTATTAAAGAGCACATAGACAGTGGTAAAACGACATTACTGCCAATTAGGATAAGCACTATACGAACGGTAAACCTTTATTAAAGAGCACATAGACAGTGGTAAAACGACATTACTGCCAATTAGGATATGCACTATACGTACGGTAAACCTTTATTAAAGAGCACATAGACAGTGGTAAAACGACATTACTACCAATTAGGATAAGCACTATACGTACGGTAAACCTTCATTAAAGAGCACATAGACAGTGGTAAAACGACATTACTACCAATTAGGATAAGCACAATACGTACGGTAAACCTTTATTGAAGAGCACAAGACAGTGGTAAAACGACATTACTGCCAATTAGGATATGCACTATACGTACGGTAAACCTTTATTAAAGAGCACATAGACAGTGGTAAAACGACATTACTACCAATTAGGATAGGCACTATACGTACGGTAAACCTTTATTAAAGAGCACATAGACAGTGGTAAAACGACATTACTACCAATTAGGCTATGCACTATACGTACGGTAAACCTTTATTAAAGAGCACATAGACAGTGGTAAAACGACATTACTGCCAATTAGGATAAGCACTATACGTACGGTAAACCTTTATTAAAGAGCACAAAGACAGTGGTAAAACACTTCCTCTGTTCTCAGAGTCCTTGTATTATAAGTACAAATGTTCAACCTTTGTCCAGCCATTTTTCCCGTCTCAATCTTGAAGTTTCCGTTAGGCTTTGGCTTCAAGACGTCATGTTGAGCGTTATGACTAGGCAATTTACAGAGCACATAGACAGTGGTAAAACGACATTACTGCCAATTAGGATAGGCACTATACGTACGGTAAACCTTCATTAAAGAACACATAGATAGTGGTAAAACGACATTACTACCAATTAGGATAGGCACTATACGTACGGTAAACCTTTATTAAAGAGCACATAGACAGTGGTAAAACGACATTACTGCCAATTAGGATAAGCACTATACGTACGGTAAACCTTCATTAAAGAGCACATAGACAGTGGTAAAACGACATTACTACCAATTAGGATAAGCACTATACGTACGGTAAACCTTTATTAAAGAGCACATAGATAGTGGTAAAACGACATTACTACCAATTAGGATAAGCACTATACGTACGGTAAACCTTTATTAAAGAGCACATAGACAGTGGTAAAACGACATTACTACCAATTAGGATAAGCACTATACGTACGGTAAACCTTTATTAAAGAGCACATAGACAGTGGTAAAACGACATTACTGCCAATTAGGATATGCACTATACGTACGGTAAACCTTCATTAAAGAGCACATAGACAGTGGTAAAACGACATTACTACCAATTAGGATATGCACTATACGAACGGTAAACCTTTATTGAAGAGCACAAGACAGTGGTAAAACGACATTACTACCAATTAGGATATGCACTATACGTACGGTAAACCTTCATTAAAGAGCACATAGACAGTGGTAAAACGACATTACTGCCAATTAGGATATGCACTATACGTACGGTAAACCTTCATTAAAGAGCACATAGACAGTGGTAAAACGACATTACTACCAATTAGGATAAGCACTATACGTACGGTAAACCTTCATTAAAGAGCACATAGACAGTGGTAAAACGACATTACTACCAATTAGGATAAGCACTATACGTACGGTAAACCTTCATTAAAGAGCACATAGACAGTGGTAAAACGACATTACTACCAATTAGGATAAGCACTATACGTACGTAAACCTTTATTGAAGAGCACAAGACAGTGGTAAAACGACATTACTACCAATTAGGATATGCACTATACGTACGGTAAACCTTCATTAAAGAGCACATAGACAGTGGTAAAACGACATTACTGCCAATTAGGATATGCACTATACGTACGGTAAACCTTCATTAAAGAGCACATAGACAGTGGTAAAACGACATTACTACCAATTAGGATAAGCACTATACGTACGGTAAACCTTCATTAAAGAGCACATAGACAGTGGTAAAACGACATTACTGCCAATTAGGATATGCACTATACGTACGGTAAACCTTCATTAAAGAGCACATAGACAGTGGTAAAACGACATTACTGCCAATTAGGATAAGCACTATACGTACGGTAAACCTTCATTAAAGAGCACATAGACAGTGGTAAAACGACATTACTACCAATTAGGATATGCACTATACGAACGGTAAACCTTTATTAAAGAGCACATAGACAGTGGTAAAACGACATTACTACCAATTAGGATAAGCACTATACGTACGGTAAACCTTTATTGAAGAGCACAAGACAGTGGTAAAACGACATTACTACCAATTAGGATAAGCACTATACGTAAGTAAACCTTTATTGAAGAGCACAAGACAGTGGTAAAACGACATTACTACCAATTAGGATATGCACTATACGTACGGTAAACCTTCATTAAAGAGCACATAGACAGTGGTAAAACGACATTACTACCAATTAGGATAAGCACTATACGTACGGTAAACCTTCATTAAAGAGCACATAGACAGTGGTAAAACGACATTACTACCAATTAGGATATGCACTATACGTACGGTAAACCTTTATTAAAGAGCACAAGACAGTGGTAAAACGACATTACTACCAATTAGGATAAGCACTATACGTACGGTAAACCTTCATTAAAGAGCACATAGACAGTGGTAAAACGACATTACTACCAATTAGAATAGGCACTATACGTACGGTAAACCTTTATTAAAGAGCACATAGACAGTGGTAAAACGACATTACTACCAATTAGGATAAGCACTATACGTACGGTAAACCTTTATTGAAGAGCACAAGACAGTGGTAAAACGACATTACTACCAATTAGGATATGCACTATACGTACGGTAAACCTTTATTAAAGAGCACATAGACAGTGGTAAAACGACATTACTACCAATTAGAATAGGCACTATACGAACGGTAAACCTTTATTGAAGAGCACAAGACAGTGGTAAAACGACATTACTGCCAATTAGGATATGCACTATACGTACGGTAAACCTTCATTAAAGAGCACATAGACAGTGGTAAAACGACATTACTGCCAATTAGGATAAGCACTATACGTACGGTAAACCTTCATTAAAGAGCACATAGACAGTGGTAAAACGACATTACTACCAATTAGGATAAGCACTATACGAACGGTAAACCTTTATTGAAGAGCACATAGACAGTGGTTAAACGACATTACTACCAATTAGGATATGCACTATACGTACGGTAAACCTTTATTGAAGAGCACAAGACAGTGGTAAAACGACATTACTGCCAATTAGGATAAGCACTATACGTACGGTAAACCTTCATTAAAGAGCACATAGACAGTGGTAAAACGACATTACTACCAATTAGGATATGCACTATACGTACGTAAACCTTTATTGAAGAGCACATAGACAGTGGTAAAACGACATTACTGCCAATTAGGATAAGCACTATACGTACGGTAAACCTTCATTAAAGAGCACATAGACAGTGGTAAAACGACATTACTACCAATTAGGATATGCACTATACGAACGGTAAACCTTTATTGAAGAGCACAAGACAGTGGTAAAACGACATTACTACCAATTAAGATATGCACTATACGTACGGTAAACCTTTATTAAAGAGCACAAGACAGTGGTAAAACGACATTACTACCAATTAGGATAAGCACTATACGTACGGTAAACCTTTATTGAAGAGCACAAGACAGTGGTAAAACGACATTACTACCAATTAGAATATGCACTATACGAACGGTAAACCTTTATTGAAGAGCACATAGACAGTGGTTAAACGACATTACTGCCAATTAGGATAAGCACAATACGTACGGTAAACCTTTATTAAGGAGCACAAAGACAGTGGTAAAACGACATTACTACCAATTAGGATATGCACTGTACGTACGGTAAACCTTTATTAAGGAGCACAAAGACAGTGGTAAAACGACATTACTACCAATTAGAATAGGCACTATACGTACGGTAAACCTTTATTAAAGATCACATAGACAGTGGTAAAACGACATTACTACCAATTAGGATATGCACTGTACGTACGGTAAACCTTTATTAAGGAGCACAAAGACAGTGGTAAAACGACATTACTACCAATTAGAATAGGCACTATACGTACGGTAAACCTTTATTAAAGAGCACATAGACAGTGGTAAAACGACATTACTACCAATTAGGATAGGCACTATACGTACGGTAAACCTTTATTAAAGAGCACATAGACAGTGGTAAAACGACATTACTGCCAATTAGGATAGGCACTATACGAACGGTAAACCTTTATTAAAGAGCACATAGACAGTGGTAAAACGACATTACTGCCAATTAGGATATGCACTATACGTACGGTAAACCTTCATTAAAGAGCACATAGAGAGTGGTAAAACGACATTACTACCAATTAGGATAGGCACTATACGTACGGTAAACCTTTATTAAAGAGCACATAGACAGTGGTAAAACGACATTACTACCAATTAGGATATGCACTATACGTACGGTAAACCTTTATTAAAGAGCACATAGACAGTGGTAAAACGACATTACTGCCAATTAGGATAAGCACTATACGTACGGTAAACCTTTATTAAAGAGCACAAAGACAGTGGTAAAACGACATTACTACCAATTAGGATAGGCACTGTGTAAACCTTTATTAAAGAGCACATAGACAGTGGTAACACGACATTACTGCCAATTAGGATAAGCACTATACGAACGGTAACCCTTTATTAAAGAGCACATAGACAGTGGTAAAACGACATTACTACCAATTAGGATATGCACTATACGTACGGTAAACCTTTATTAAAGAGCACATAGACAGTGGTAAAACGACATTACTACCAATTAGGATATGCACTATACGTACGGTAACCCTTTATTAAAGAGCACCTAGACAGTGGTAAAACGACATTACTACCAATTAGGATAAGCACTATACGTACGGTAAACCTTCATTAAAGAGCACCTAGACAGTGGTAAAACGACATTACTACCAATTAGGATAAGCACTATACGTACGGTAAACCTTTATTAAAGAGCACATAGACAGTGGTAAAACGACATTACTACCAATTAGGATATGCACTATACGTACGGTAACCCTTTATTAAAGAGCACCTAGACAGTGGTAAAACGACATTACTACCAATTAGGATAAGCACTATACGAACGGTAAACCTTTATTAAAGAGCACATAGACAGTGGTAAAACGACATTACTACCAATTAGAATAGGCACTATACGTACGGTAAACCTTTATTAAAGAGCACAAGACAGTGGTAAAACGACATTACTACCAATTAGGATAAGCACTATACGTACGGTAAACCTTTATTAAAGAGCACATAGACAGTGGTAAAACGACATTACTACCAATTAGGATAGGCACTATACGTACGGTAAACCTTTATTAAAGAGCACATAGACAGTGGTAAAACGACATTACTGCCAATTAGGATAGGCACTATACGTACGGTAAACCTTTATTAAAGAGCACACAGACAGTGGTAAAACGACATTACTACCAATTAGGATATGCACTATACGTACGGTAAACCTTCATTAAAGAGCACACAGACAGTGGTAAAACGACATTACTACCAATTAGGATATGCACTATACGTACGTAAACCTTTATTGACGAGCACAAAGACAGTGGTAAAACGACATTACTGCCAATTAGGATAAGCACTATACGTACGGTAACCCTTTATTAAGGAGCACATAGATAGTGGTAAAACGACATTATTGCCAATTAGGATAAGCACTATACGTACGGTAAACCTTTATTAAAGAACACCTAGACAGTGGTAAAACGACATTACTACCAATTAGGATAAGCACTATACGAACGGTAAACCTTTATTAAAGAAACACATAGATAGTGGTAAAACGACATTACTACCAATTAGGATAAGCACTATACGAACGGTGAACCTTTATTAAAGAACACCTAGACAGTGGGTGTCAAAATTCAAAAAAATGAAAAAAACGGGTCCTAGATATTTTGATCTAATTTTTAAAAATTAATAAAAAAAAAAATTTGGCCAAAGAAATTTTTTGTTACGATGCACGAAAAAGAAGTGGGCCAAAAACCGTTATTTTTGGGATTTGGGGCCAAAAAATGGTATTGTTGCCCAAATTTGACCTCACAGATGAACTTATCAAGTCTTTGCCATTCTAAATATGTATACTTTTATATACTTTAGACCATGGAGCTATTAAAGATGGAGAGGCAATAGATTATGTAACGCATTGTTCACTTGTGCCGATTTGAAATCTGACAAGCTATTCATCGAAAGGTACCTTTTGTGTGGGACAAAGGGCTTCCGCCATTAAATCGGTAGGCTGACCCGACAGTGTATTAACGCTTTACTTAGCAGGCTACTGTCAATAACTGATCAAACGAAAGTCGTGTGAAAGCGCTTATTGGAACGAAAAGTGCCCTTTGTTGTCAAGGGTGTGATTGAGTAGCCGTAAGCACAAAAGGCACACATTAGCAGCTGATGCAGTTCGTTGTCACCCCACTGACTGTAGGTGCTTCATTTAAGGGTAGACGACAGGCGGCATAGGAAGCGCAACACGTGACGTACGAGGCTGGCGAAGATACAGGGCTGACAGCCCCATTCAAAATACACGGTTAGCAATTACAAATGGAAAATTAACATACTTGCAGTGTGGTACACGGTCGTACCCCGACGGTTTTAGAGTAAGATAATTTTGCTTTGACACCACATAACAAATTTAGAATTGTTTATGAAAATTTCATGATTATGTGTTAATCCAACGGCGACCTCAAAATTGGCGATATCGCTTCCATCACCGCCTGGGTAGACGAGGTATTGTTGGTCGAAGCAACCTAAAAATCGATTTTCATTATCTGGATCAATATATTATTGAAAAATAACACCTTGATGTTTTGCAAAAGTTCATTCTACAAATCGTATACTTTGTAAACTTGCTTAATTTATTGTTGTTAATGAGTTATGTACGTTTTACAAAAGTGTTGTTGTTTCAGCCCTCTTTACAACGTAACTCAAGAACCGCAGTACCTATAAAAGTATATCTGTGGTATTTTAATTCTTCTACACACTCGCTATGAATCGAGCAATACAGTTTTTGCCAAAGCTCACTACCATTCGTAAGATGCTGTGAACTACCAAATCACAACAGTTTAAAATAATTAATAACCTTAAATAAATTGAATGTGCTTGCTGAATGATTAAACATCAAGGCTGCCATGTCTGCATGTCTAGTACTGTATAATGGTAATAGCTACGTATACATGTAACATATAATAAGTATACCGGTATAGGCCTATATAAAAGTTGTTTCACAAATTGACATTTTATTTTATTTTAAGAAGGAGAATGTCATAAACAGTGGCGTACTGAAGGGGGGCAGCTCTTTTGTGAGAGGTCTTGGGAGGGGATGAGGGAGGAAGAGGTGGAGGAGGGGACATGAAGAATGAGAGGGGACTGGAGGAAGAGAGAAAGACTAGGGACAAAAAGTATGAGGGGATGGAGAAGGGAAGGGAGATAAGAAGAGGGAGTGATACTTTAGCAAGGAAAGAATAAGTACAGAGAAAGGAAAAGAAAGGAATGACAAATAAATGTAGGCCTTATAATAATTATTATAGAAACTAAACACAGCCCCCCCCCCCCCACATAGGCCTAACACTAACACTATAGGCAGCCATTCGATGATGTCAATGCCTTTAGGCTGAGTTCACATAGAAGTCTACGGTATACGGTATTCGCTATACGAAATACGCTCATTCGATCAGGCTGAGTTCATGTAGGAGTATACTATGTGAACTCAGCCTGATCGAATGAGCGTATTTCGTATAGCGAATGGCGAGTATGTCAGTTTACCCATTTTCTTCGCCTTATCAAATGCTTGTAACTTTACTTCTTGAGGTCACATTGCATTCAATGAGGTGTCTTAATGTGCAGAATTAGATAGTGCATCTATTAAAAAAATTAATTTGCCCACATATGGTTTAGGTTTTTAAAATTAGGACGGTATACGTTGCACTAAAATCGAACACGCACGATTCCCACTATAATACTATACTATACGCAGGTATACGGCCTTTTCGAATAGCTCTTATGTGACCCGGTACTATGAAATTACCTTGCTCGATTTAAGCTATACGCGTGCATCTGCAAAACGTGCATCGTATACCCGAATAGTATACTTCTATGCGATCGTAGCCTTATGTGACCCGGTACTATGAAATTGCCTTGCTCGATTTTAAGCTATACGCGTGCACCTGCAAAACGTGCACCGTATACCCGAATAGTATACTTCTATGTGAACGCAGCCTTATGCGTTACGTATTTAAAACGCCCAGTCAGATGTATTTTATACCTGCCAAGCACAAGTCACCCAATTTCGAAAATTGGACGTTGAATGTACACTCTCATGAATATTGATTGGCAACATTTTCCAATATGTCAGCGCTCAAATCGGACACAATAGAACAATAGACCATTCAGTGCGCTGCTTTAGACCAACAATTTAGAAATTATGAGGCCCGAAATAATTCCAGGGTTCATCAACCTTAATAAAATACAATGCTGAGCCACCAGACTGGGTGACTCACCTCCAGCGCCAGTAATTTCAGATGATTGAGCTCAGTAATACATCAAAGAATGTCTTCCACTTCATGAAAACAAATAGATAATCAGCTTATCGGATCAAAAGCTTAGAGGGAAGGTCTTGCTGCTCAACGAGTGTTTGTAATTATCAGGTTTTCTCCAAATTCATTCTCTAATGAAAATATTCAAATTCAGCATACCCGAATTAACAAAAATAAGTTGGTTGCCAGCTTTAAAGAGAAGTTGCCGATTGACGCTTATTATTTCCAAAATAACCTCTGACATATCGGGAAAATTGACGTAATTATTATTAATTTTCTTATTATTGTCATAATTTTGATCATTAAAAATACCAAATAATTAATTTATAAAATACTAATATTTTTTATATTTGTTTTAAATATTGTAAAACATTTTAGATTATATTTTGCACGTACAAAACCCCAATATTTCTGACTTTTCTGAAAGGTCAAAGGACAAAGTGTCCCAAAACTGCAAAAACTGTCCTACAATGCATTGCAAACTTCCAATGCCGATTGGGCTTATTGGATAATAAATAAAAGCAAAAGATACAAATCCAAAAAAGAAGAATACCAGAAGTCCTTTCGAAGTTCATATGATCACCTAAATTGCTTATAAAACAAAAGAAACGGTAATTATTCAACGTGATCGCATAGATTGCTTAAATACAAGAGAAAGGGTAATTATTTAACTTAATCGCATAAATTGCTTTTAAGCAATACAGGAGATAGAAAGCTTAAGATTGTTACCAACTAATGTAGTCTTACCACAACCAGGATCTCCATTGTACTTGTATTAATTGATATCAGGTGTAAGATTGTTACCAACTAATGTAGTCTTACCACAACCAGGATCTCCATTGTACTTGTATTAATTGATATCATGTGTAAGATTGTTACCAACTAATGTAGTCTTACCACAACCAGGATCTCCATTGTACTTATATTAATTGATATCAGGTGTAAGATTGTTACCAACTAATGTAGTCTTACCACAACCAGGATCTCCATTGTACTTATATTAATTGATATCAGGTGTAAGATTGTTACCAACTAATGTAGTCTTACCACAACCAGGATCTCCATTGTACTTATATTAATTGATATCAGGTGTAAGATTGTTACCAACTAATGTAGTCTTACCACAACCAGGATCTCCATTGTACTTGTATTAATTGATATCATGTGTAAGATTGTTACCAACTAATGTAGTCTTACCACAACCAGGATCTCCATTGTACTTATATTAATTGATATCAGTGCAAGATTGTTACCAACTAATGTAGTCTTACCACAACCAGGATCTCCATCGTATTTGTATTAAAGCCTTCATGTACGATTTCCGTCAAATTTTGATTTTGTTATTCTTTATTCAAAATGTTGAAATAATATTGGTAATAACTGACGAGAAGGGTTGCTGTCCATTTTAAGTTGAAATAACAAGGTAAAGTGAAAGAAACCCCACTGGTTATTTTGGCCATTTAACACGCAGTTCTACGGGAGGACATATTATCATAATTTTTAAATTATGATAATATGTCGAACTTTGCTCTGTTGACCTACAAAGACAACAAATTTGGCCGATTCCATTTAGGTGCAAGTTGGGACAAGTGCAAACATTACAAATATGCAAAAAAATCCCCCCTGGAATTTCAAGGAATTTTAGGCTTTCATCAAGCGAGAATCAATGCAGCCAATCAGGGAGTCAGTCAAGCTAAACAAAAGTCATGCATGATCAATATTTTGTTTTGATCGATCATAGGGCCTGCACTTTGGCTCGACATTTGAAAGGGGCGTGCATTCATTTTTGGATACGCCCCTATTATAATTAGGTAATACTCGACTCACACACATTCCCTATATTAATATGTATACATGTACCACATGTAGTCAATCTGTCTGCTTTATCTGTATTGTGCCCCTTCTTAAGCAAATACGGTAGTTAAACACGATTTCATCAAACATTATAACAATAGCTCTTTTACAGTGTGCAATCATCCCGGGCAATAATTGGGCAATAATAGAGGATGTGCGTGAAATTATTGATTGGCTCCATACAAAGGAATTGAACCGGTGTCCTTCACCGTAATCATGGCACAATGCAGTGCATTCAATCAAACGTTGTCGTCAACCTATTTGATCGTATCTGTGCATTTGTTATGTGTGTGAGACGAGCTGTCGCGGTAGATTGCAATAGCTTGTAATCATGCTTTTGTTGAATGAATTTGAGTACTCCGCCATATTTACGGTATGATACGTCATAATCTAGGTGATTATTTGCATTGGATATCTTGAATACGCTGGTGAGGTTGTGTAATAATCGGATTAATGCTATAACAGTAGGTGAATACAAGTTTTGAATATATCGCGTTGCAAAGCCCCATTCAGTGATCCCAGCGAAAGTGAAGTGAAAAAAAAAAAATCAAATTGTTACTTTTATAAAAAATTTAATGAAAAAATTGGCACAAAACCCAAGAAAACGGCAGTATTGACGAAGTTGAAGCCCCATTCAAATACATGTAGCTAATTTATATATACTGTCAGTATATAAATTACAGATTCACGTAAATGCATTATTTTTGTCTTAAATAGGCCTACACGGCTTAGGGCTGAACCACTAGCAGAAGACACCAAGTTGATGTTTTATGACCTTTGACATTCTTTTGTGGCGAGTGACATGGTCAGTTCAATTCACGCCGAGTGTCCTTGACAGGTTTAACTCTGCTTCGGTGGTCATGAAAGAATTCAAAAGATAACCTCTGCCCCAACAATCCCAAGCAATTGTCTGAAACTGCTCTTCGGATGATGTATCATAAGAACTCAGTCGTCAAATGATGATAGTCATATAACGACCAAAAGATGATTATTGACTATTCAGCATCGAAGTGGTTACGTAATTCTCTTGGTTACCGGATCACGCTATTTTTATATCCTTCGAGTACCATATACTTTGTGTGGTGATTGTTTCGATCGTAGTTCATTACTCTGGCGCGTGATCCCGTTGGCATAGTAACATTACGTAACTTCGATACTGAATATCATTGAAGACTGAGTTCCGCAGTCTTGTACAAAATCTGAATTTTGATGATTTTTACGATCGTCCGGATGAAAGAAAATCACTGAATGGGCCGTTAGTTCCCTCCTCTCCTTACACTGGCAATATGGATCAAAGAAAAATAAAGAAAAAAATAAAGAAAACAAGAAAAAAAAAAAGACAAAGAAAACAAACAATAAAAGAAAAACAAATATGAAAAGTTCGAACAATATTTGGTTTATAAAATTAACGTGACCGTGATGAGGCTCGAACTCACCACCTTCCGATTTAAAGTTCGAAGCGCTAGTGTACCAAATTCTGATGCCTTACCAAGTGAGCTGTGCTCCTGAGATACGAAATAAAAATAAAATAATACACTGTATACCTGCTTGTGTCGGTAATTGATTTGCTCAAATTCCATAATGGTACAGTGCAACAGAGCAAAAATGCCCAAAATTTAAAAGCTATATAATTTATGACCACTATACTCTACACATAAAAATACTAATACAAGGGAATTTCAACGTAAGAATCCAAACAATTAAGTACCAACATGCACAGCTTTGTCCTTATATCACATTTGGGTTTTAACAAAATGTTATCAAACCTCTACTGTGATTGGCAGCTGCACAAGGTATCTCTTTGATAGCTGATCATGGCCATCCATTCAGCAAGTGGCTACTAACTGACCTTGACAGGCTTGAATGAGCACTGTCATCTGCTACAAAACCATCACACTCTAGGACCTGGTCACTCCATAATGCTACAGCTACAGGGAGCACAGTACTTTGACAATGGAGTGAAAGACTATTATTATTGATTAGGCGCGGATTTTAAAAGTACAGCTCCTATGCGTGTATAGCAAAAAATTGGAATAGAATGTTTGGAATCATGTAATTAAAGTACTAAATGCATTCTGCAAAATGCGTTCTGACCAATTTATAAAGCATTTCATTAGCTTTAATTTGACATATTGTTTGACATATTTGGAAATATGGTAAATCATTAAATAAAATATTTATTAATTAATCAATTATGTCAATTAATTAAAAATTTAATGCAAATATGCATATTTTCTCTGACAGAATTGTAGGATTTGACAAGAGCCATCTTTCTTGTAAGTTTGATTCTTATAACATACCGGTATCGTATTGCGTCCCGTTATAGTTGCAGAGAAAAATACGCGTGCAGGACACACATACGCACCCCCCCCACACACACACCCACCCAGAGGATCGTACCGTTTTACAATCTTATAACATTCATTGGCGCTAGTAGTAGTAAATTTCAATTTTCTTTGCTTTACCTCACTTGTTCTGCTCAAAATTAAAAGGGGACATAGCTGACAGTAAAAGCTTACATTTTATGGAAATTATGTTTAACTATTTGCTTAAACAGCACAAAACAGATAAAGCAGACAAATTTACTATACATAGGCCTATACATGTATGGTGTCATGCCAGGGACTGTTTAAGAATATAACATTAGATTTATGATATTTACTTCGAGGACTGTTATTTATCAAAAATGTGAAAAATATCAAATTTTAATAATTTGTCATAAAATTTGTATTATATCGTGAATTTCAAACAATGAAATTTATTTGATATCAGAAAGACATTCTTCGTATTCAGAATGCAATTCGATATGTCTGATGTGCTCTCATGTCCCACAAAAATACTATCGAAACGCTCAAAACGCTCATTCCAGATCCCTTAATTTGGTTAATTTTCTTTTCTTGTTTTCTTTCTTTATTTTTCTTTGATTTATATTGCCAGGGTAAGGAGAGGGAACTAAAGGCCCATTCAGTGATTTTTTGATTTTTTTCATCCCGACGATCGTAAAAATCATCAAAATTCAGATTTTGGATACTAGACTGCGGAACTCAGTCTTCAATGATAGTCAGTAATTTTTATATTTTGGACATTATTATGACTATCATTTGAGGACTGAGTTCATATGATCCGAGGACCCGGGGGGTCACTCCCATTGTGGCCTGTACACCATCCGCGATAATCAACTTTTGAAAAGCACCCTAAACAAGGATTTAACCCTTGGCTAAAACGACACCCTAAACAGGGATTTCATTCCTAACATCAAATTTCATACCCTAAATTTCATTTCCGCGTATTTAGAAATTGCAATTTTGCTACCCTTTTTTCCAATTTTTCATGTTTTTGACACCATAAACGCGATACGCGAGTATCGTGCCTACTCACGAAAAACGACCCTTTTACGCGTTTTCATTATCGCGGATGGTGTACAGGCCACAATGGGAGTGACCCCCGGGTCCGAGGAGCAGTTTCAGACAATTGCTTGGGATTATTGGGGCAGAGGTTATCTTTTGAATTCTTTCATGACCACTGAAGCATAGTCAAACCTGTCAAGGACACTCGGCGTGAATTGAAAGACCATGCCACTCGCCACAAAAGAATGTCAAAGGTCATAAAACACCACTTTTGTGTCTTCTGCTATCTAAAGGCCTATGACTGATTTTGTACCTTTCGTCATTGTCATAGATGTGCTAACATACTAGTAGCTTGCTAGTGCAGTGGTTCAGCCGAAAACCGTGTGTCTAAGACAAAAAATAATGCATTTACGTGAGTCTGTATTAAATTTACATACCGGTACTGACGGTATATAATTTGGCTACATGTATTTGAATGGGGCTTCAACTTCGTCAATACTGTCGTTTTCCTGTTTTGTTTTTTTGCCATTTGTTATAATAAAAAAATTTATAAACGTAACAATTTGATTTTTTTTTTCACTTTCGCTGGGATCACTGAATGGGACTTTATAGCGCGGATTATTCAAAACTTGTTTTTACCTACTGCTAAAGTATTAATCCGATTATTACATAACTTTGCCAGCGTATTCAAGACATATGTTATGTAGGGATAAACTGTACATGGGTATAGAAGCCCTGCATGCTTTTATCGATTGGCTCCAAACAAAGGATTTGAACCGGTGTCCTTCACCGTAATCACGGCGCAGTAGCCTACAGTCCATTCAATCAAATGTTGTCAGTGTGCGAGACGAACGATGTATAAATCTGGAGGTCACATCATCACTTATCATGCTTATTGTAAAAAAGTTTGTCCAATGCATATACTGTGTGTATTGTTCCCGGGTATTGTCAATACAGTCAAGCAAACAGGTATTATATTTTGAAAAGGCCGCTATAGTATATTCACAGGGGTGTCTTGAATGGCCAATCATATGGGACATAATCAAATTGTACTGACTGCTTCCTTTGTTACCACATGTCAGTCATCTTGTGATTATTGGACCATGTAAACCTGCAAAAAAACGAGCCAAAGTGCAGGCCCTATGATTGATGGTGTGCAGTCCGAGTTTTTCCTATGGTATCCAGGTAAACTTAAACATAATAAAAGAAGATTAGAAAAGAACTAAGCTGGAAGACTAACATGCTCTGGTTCAATAAATAAATAATACTGTCGAGTACTTATGATAATAATGGAGATAATGTCCAAATTTGAAATAATCAGCTTCATACAACGCATTACTAAAATATTTAGTCCGTCAAAAATAAATCTTTGGCTTCAAAACGTCTATTGATTTTTGTCATGTTTATCATGTTTATTGGACTGTGCTGAAATAAATCCTTGGTAACTTTGTCCGGAGGCAGCTCTCCGTGACATTCTATTTGTACTTTACATTTGGGCTTTTCATGTTATACTAGGTCTATTGAACCCGGGCTACCTATACCTGGCTTATATTTCGGTGGATTTTTTTCTCTCGATAGCTATGATTAAAGGGCAACCTGCGAAGTGGAGGTAATTGAAACTTGTTTTCCTTACACATTTTTGCAGATGGCCGTTTTAAATTTACTATGGATGACTGTGTTGACGGCGTATTACATAGTACGATCCTGGATGCTATGGATCATACCGCCTAGGAAGAAATCTGTTGCTGATGAGACGGTATTGATTACTGGGGCTGGCAGTGGAATAGGTAAGATACCAATCATATCATACATCCGTATCATAATAAGTTTTATTCAAAATGCATGCGCTATTCATTCATTCATATTTATTCGGCAAAATCGACACGAACAATAAATATAATCAATCACAAATTTAGCATATGAAACACATGGATACAAGCAAAGACACCAAAAAGCCGAAATGCCAGGATAATCCATAAAGTCTAGCTGCAAATTAGTCCGAATAATCAGACCCAGAACAAAATATTAATTTCTGACATGATCCTGTTCTGGGTCTGAACTGTTTCCATATGAAATCCTGATGGCAAATTGGACAATAGAAGCACATGGTTCTACGTGACAGCTTTTTAATCCCTATTCATTTTACGTGAATCACGCTATTGTGGACCATCCTTCAGATACTTGAGTGTTTGGACAAGCTGAACGGTCTTTTGTCTACCTCTCTGTTTGTAAACAAACCAGGAGGTCGAAATCGTCCTCCTCGCCGAATACGAAAGTCAGCGTAAGGCTAGCTTCAGACTCCGTATTGTACGTACAATATTGTATGTACAATACTTTTCGTGACGTCAAAAGTATTACACGTGCAATAAATATACGTCCCACGACGAGTTGAATCAGATTAAATAACGCGCTATAACCCTGACGGTTCATTGTTTGCTAAATCCAAGCGAGGTCATCAGAAAATCTATGCAAGAGAAATTTCTACTGCTGCTGATGAAAAATCCTAGAGTGCGTTTGGAGGTTTTTTCTGCACTTTACCAGTAACCCTAATAAATTCATAAAACAATAAAAATCAAATAAAGATTTAGGGCAAATGTTTTTACTCACTGTTCATCTGATCCACTTTCCCAGGAAACTAAATACCGATACTCCTTAGTTTTTCCCTGACTTTCCAGACATAATTATGAGTAAACATCACATTTAATGTTTACAAAACAATCAAATATATATATACATTCTTTTGCATTTTGTACATAATTGATATCAATAATGTAGGCCTACAAACATTAGGCCTAAAAAGGGGCTTAAGAGTATGTCTATTTTTAATCATATACTAATTCCGCCATGCCCAAACATATCTTATTATGAAATCGTGTAATGGAACCCAAATTCCAATCAAAAATAAAAACAAATTTGTTATCAAATACACTAGGCCTATACATTGTATTATAGGAATTTAATAGATGGTTCATTTTAATAAATAAATAGATTAACACGGGTAATGGACAAGAAATATTTGGCAATACCGGATTTACCAGAGAGCCAGTGGATAAAGAAATTAATTAAAATTAAAACAAATTAAATGAGAAAATGAAAGCAAGGACATTTGGCGAAGTATTGTTTTAGAATTCGAAGGAGTCCTAAATGTTATCCTGGCCCCAGGACACTGATTAATGTAAATTCGACCCATAGTTATTTTATCTATACTTTTGCCAGCATTCAACAAGTTCAATGTGATTTATGCCTATTTTTAATAAAATTCCGAAATCTGACGTATCAACGTTGTATCGTGCACAAATTATGATTCGAGACTATTTCATTTGACACGGTTGTATGGATTTCAGAAGATCGGTCCTATAATAGATATCGATTAGAGAATTACAGCAAGAGGCTTTGAGAATGCCGTAATCCTCTTGACCATCAACCAATCAGAGAGACATATTTCAGAAATATATTCGTAGGTTTGAAACTCTTTCAACTCTGAAATATATATTTCAAGTAATCTCGTTTCACACTTTGGCTTGCAATAAAGCCACGAAGGGGCGGTAATGTTAATATACGATTTCAGTCAAATATTGGTGCAAATATACGATTTCGGTCAACTATTTGGCTATCCTTTGCCCAAAATTATGAAATGTTTATTAGTAACAACAACTCTTAGGAGGGTTTTCGAGTAATTTTAGCGAAATAATGAGGTTAAATAAAAGAAAACCCACTTACAATTTTGGACGCTTAACTGTGGTGAACTAGGGGAATTAAAATAATTATCACAATTAACATGTTTAATTCAAAATCGTTGTCCTACAAGCACATGTTCAGATTGTGTGAACATTACAAAATAATACAAACAATAAGGTTGAAAAATAAATAGCCATTTAAAAATGATTTTAAAACATCGTCTATTTTGAAGCTTTATGACACTGAATAGGCCAAATATCTGCCTCTGACGAAAAAAAATGTTTTCCATGCTGATTTGTTTTTGTAACAAGTACCGTATGTCATTTCAAAAAGAAAGTAAAAAGGCGGATATTACTTTTTAAAAACTCGACGCATTACTATTAATACGCCTATAATTAATGAATGAAAAAGTATAGAAGGCGTTGCATCCGGTTCTGATGAGGGGGGAGGGGCACAAGCCGTTTTCGGCAGTTTTCCTATGGGATTTTCTAATATTTCAGATCAATTGGGGGGCTTCCGTGCCCCTAACGCTACGGTTACTGCATTAACACGTTTATGGATGTATTGTGATGATCATAAGTAGGCCTATCATAACATGCCTCAACGATATCAATATGTAAAAAGGTGTTGCAAATTCATAACACAGCGTGTTATAATGTAACGAATGCTATGCCAATACGACGTATTATTAACTTTAAAAAGGTGCCCATTGATTATATAATAATTCAAGTACAGTTGAATCATGGTAGGTATTATGGTTGAATACAAGAAGACATTAAAAGATGTTCATCATTCCGTGCACTCACTAAATTTAGAACTCTTAGAAATTTGGCAACTCCGTATCAATTAAGCAACCAATGATTGTAGCAAAATATATATTTTCCCGGTACATACTACTTATTGCACGTGTAATACTTTTTGACGTCACGAAAAGTATTGTACATACAATATTGTACGTACAATACGGAGTCTGAAGCGCGCTTAATAGTACGGCACTGGCTGCAAATGTGTAGGCCTAAACTTATTTCCAATGGGGTCCAACATAAAGACAAGACCTATAGGAGGTCAAAAACATCAAAATGTTCGTTTTGATAAAGATAGAGTACAAGTGCACAGTCAAGGATGTTTCACAGCAAAATAGGCCAGGTCTCATTGAGGCCTATTGACCTTGACCTATTTAGTGATGCATTACTTCGATAATGAAACCTCCCGATTGTGCAATTCCATCTTTATTATTTTGAATTGTGTTATCAAAACGAAGTTCAAGTCACACCTCTTTTGTCAAAAACCGGAGCATTTTGATGTTTTGATACACAGCCAAACACTTGACCTTCGACATTTTTGGATATAACGCAAGAACAGTACATTCTAGATAGGTCAAATTGTATCTAATTTTCTGAATCCTTACTACAGTAATACACTAAGCCAAAAAAGAAACTTATAATATTCACAAGGTCATATCTTAAAATCATGTGTATCAAAATGAACCAAAATTACACACAGGATCACTAGATACAGACTTTAAGGTACATATTTCGAGGTGCATAACAGACACAAAATTTGTGTCATAACAAACACCAAATTGGTGTCGATGACCTGACATGCATGCATTCTTTTGTGATGGTCTTTCAATTTGTGCCGAGTGTCCTTGGCAGGCTTGACTATGCTTCAGTGGTCATGAAAGGATTCAATAGATAACCTCTGCCCCACTAATCCCCAGCTATTGTCTGAAATTGCACCTCGGAAGATATATTATAACAACTCAGTCCCTCAAATGATAGTCATATAACGACCAAAAGATAAATGACTGACTATCATTGAGGACTGAGTTCCGCAGTCTACAGGATCACTTCAATACTCTACTCAAACATATGCCGGTATTCCAGTAACCATTCTTTATTGTGTAATACTTGATGTTAATTACCTCTGGTAGCAGTGCAACTTGCCTCCCCCAAGTGGTACCTCCAACATATGGCATTCTGGGGGAACTGGGTCTCGGTCCTGAACATTTTGCACACAATAAAGGTTCAAACTTACCCATGTGTAATGTATCTGCATACATCAACTATTTGTTACATACTAATTCTTTTTTTTCAACCGTAGGTCGATTGATGGCAGTTGAATTTGCTAAACGTGGTGCATTGGTAGTGCTGTGGGATATCAATAAGAGTGGTAATGAAGCTACAGCAAGATTGGTGAGAGAAATGGGAGGAAGAGCGCATACCTATGTCTGTGATATATCCAAGAAAGAAGATGTCTATGAAGCAGCTGCCAAGGTAAGCATGTAGACTGTAGTGTAGCCAGTGGGGGGGGTACAGGGGGCAAGATTGGTGAGAGAGATGGGAGGAAGAGCACATACCTATGTCTGTGATATATCCAAGAAAGAAGATGTATATGAAGCAGCTGCCAAGGTAAGCATGTAGGTAGATCATGTCTTAGTTGTTTCACCACTGGTCTTTGCCCCCGATTCTTTACACTAACCCCCTCTCATCATGTTTATGTTTGCAGAGAGTGGCACATTCAACTCTTCTTTCAATTTCTTTATTCCACAGACAACGATGGACAAGAGAAACGTTCTTAAAATTATGAAGACTTTGCCATGTTCCAAACAACATCAGCTTTGTTTTCCAAACTTTTATTTATGTTCAGTGTATACAGAAGAGTAGTGTTAGTTACACAACAAACACAGAACGTTTTACAGAAAACATTAAAATGTCGGGTTATCGTATAGAGGGTACAAAACGTTTTCATATCATACAGAATACATATTTGAAAACTTGATCCAAAACATTCTGACATAATGTTATTCAATGTTGATAAAATGTTTGCCAAAATATATTTTACAAAAACATTTTAACATTTTTAGAAATGTTATGGGTGCACAGTTCCAAAAAAATATTAGGTATAAGAATGTTACCCAGTAATGTAATCTTACCACAACCAAAGTCTCCATTGCGCGTGTATTAATTGATATCTGGTGTAAGATTGTTACCAACTAATGTAGTCTTACCACAACCATCTTCATTGTACTTGTATTAATTGATATCAGGTGTAAGATTGATACCAACTAATGTAGTCTTACCACAACCAGGATCTCCATTGTACTTGTATTAATTGATATCAGGTGTAAGATTGTTACCTACTAATGTAATCTTACCACAACCAGGATCTCCATTGTACTTGTATTAATTGATATCAGGCGTAAGCTTGTTACCAACTAATGTAGTCTTACCACAACCAGGATCTCCATTGTACTTCTATTGATATCAGGCGTAAGGTTGTTACCAACTAATGTAGTCTCACCACAACCAGGATCTCCATTGTACTTGTATTAAATTGATATCAGGCGTAAGGTTGTTACCAACTAATGTAGTCTTACCACAACCAGGATCTCCATTGTACTTGTATTAATTGATATCAGGTGTAAGGTTGTTTAGAGGTTAATAACTGCGCATCGGTTATTTGGAGGCATTGTGAAAAATCTAAACATTTTGCCTTTGGAACCGAGGAATATCCGAGGGCGCAGCCCGAGGATATTCCGAGGTCCAAAGCAAAATGTTTAGATTTTTCACAATGCCCGACAAATTACCGATGCAAAGTTATTAACCTCATTCATAACCGTCACTTTAATCTCTTCACCTTACAAAATAACACAAAATTTTGCTTAAAAGTTTATAAAAATAGATGATTTTTATATCTTCCCTTTCCAAAAATCGATCAGGCTAAAACAGGACGACCAATAACAAAAGTGCGTATCACAATCTGTCCAAATATGGAAGCGCGCAATCCAAATACGGCAGCCAGCGCTCGCGCTGTTTGTTCGACGCACAACAACACGCAAACGCCGGTCAATTGTGTGCGACATTGGAACAATTACGCATTTTGCGGTCAATTGTGAGTTATTAATGACCTCGATTTGCGTTCGCGTTTTCACAAATAACTAAATGTAATTGGATCGCACGCATCGCGTTTATTAATGAGGTTATGAATACCAATTAATGTAGTCTTACCACAACCAGGATCTCCATTGTACTTCTATTAATTGATATCATGTGTAAGATTGTTACCAACTATTGTAGTCTTAACACAACCAGGATCCCCATTGTACTTGTATTAATTGATATCAGTGCAAGATTGTTACCAACTAATGTAGTCTTACCAGTTACCACAACCAGGATCTCCATTGTACTTGTATTAATTGATATCAGGTGTAAGGTTGTTACCAACTAATGTAGTTTTACCGCAACCAGGATCTCAATTGTACTTGTATTAATTGATATCAGGCGTAAGGTTGTTACCAACTAATGTAGTCTTACCACAACCAGGATCTCCATTGTACTTCTATTGATATCAGGCGTAAGGTTGTTACCAACTAATGTAGTCTCACCACAACCAGGATCTCCATTGTACTTGTATTAAATTGATATCAGGCGTAAGGTTGTTACCAACTAATGTAGTCTTACCACAACCAGGATCTCCATTGTACTTCTATTAATTGATATCATGTGTAAGATTGTTACCAACTATTGTAGTCTTAACACAACCAGGATCCCCATTGTACTTGTATTAATTGATATCAGTGCAAGATTGTTACCAACTAATGTAGTCTTACCAGTTACCACAACCAGGATCTCCATTGTACTTGTATTAATTGATATCATGTGTAAGATTGTTACCAACTAATGTAGTTTTACCGCAACCAGGATCTCAATTGTACTTGTATTAATTGATATCAGGCGTAAGGTTGTTACCAACTAATGTAGTCTTACCACAACCAGGATCTCCATTGTACTTCTATTGATATCAGGCGTAAGGTTGTTACCAACTAATGTAGTCTCACCACAACCAGGATCTCCATTGTACTTGTATTAAATTGATATCAGGCGTAAGGTTGTTACCAACTAATGTAGTCTTACCACAACCAGGATCTCCATTGTACTTCTATTAATTAATATCATGTGTAAGATTGTTACCAACTATTGTAGTCTTAACACAACCAGGATCCCCATTGTACTTGTATTAATTGATATCAGTGCAAGATTGTTACCAACTAATGTAGTCTTACCAGTTACCACAACCAGGATCTCCATTGTACTTGTATTAATTGATATCATGTGTAAGATTGTTACCAACTAATGTAGTTTTACCGCAACCAGGATCTCAATTGTACTTGTATTAATTGATATCAGGCGTAAGGTTGTTACCAACTAATGTAGTCTTACCACAACCAGGATCTCCATTGTACTTCTATTGATATCAGGCGTAAGGTTGTTACCAACTAATGTAGTCTCACCACAACCAGGATCTCCATTGTACTTGTATTAAATTGATATCAGGCGTAAGGTTGTTACCAACTAATGTAGTCTTACCACAACCAGGATCTCCATTGTACTTCTATTAATTGATATCAGGTGTAAGATTGGTACCAACTAATGTAGTCTTACCACAACCAGGATCTCCATTGTACTTATATTAATTGATATCAGGTGTAAGATTGTTACCAACTAATGTAGTCTTACCACAACCGGGATCTCCATTGTACTCGTATTAATTGATATCATGTGCAAGGTTGTTACCAACTAATGTAGTCTTACCACAACCAGGATCTCCATTGTACTTGTATTGATTGATATCAGGTGTAAGATTGGTACCAACTAATGTAGTCTTACCACAACCAGGGTCTCCATTGTACTTGTATTAATTGATATCAGGTGTAAGATTGGTACCAACTAATGTAGTCTTACCACAACCAGGATCTCCATTGTACTTGTATTAATTGATATCAGGTGTAAGGTTGTTACCAACTAATGTAGTCTTACCGCAACCAGGATCTCAATTGTACTTGTATTAATTGATATCAGGTGTAAGATTGTTACCAACTAATGTAGTCTCACCACAACCAGGATCTCCATTGTACTTGTATTAAATTGATATCAGGCGTAAGGTTGTTACCAACTAATGTAGTCTTACCACAACCAGGATCTCCATTGTACTTGTATTAATTGATATCAGGTGTAAGGTTGTTACCAATTAATGTAGTCTTACCACAACCAGGATATCCATTGTACTTGTATTAATTGATATCAGGTGTAAGATTGTTACCAACTAATGTAGTCTTACCACAACCAGGATCTCCATTGTACTTGTATTAATTGATATCAGGTGTAAGATTGTTACCAACTAATGTAGTCTCACCACAACCAGGATCTCCATTGTACTTGTATTAAATTGATATCAGGCGTAAGGTTGTTACCAACTAATGTAGTCTTACCACAACCAGGATCTCCATTGTACTTGTATTAATTGATATCAGGTGTAAGGTTGTTACCAATTAATGTAGTCTTACCACAACCAGGATATCCATTGTACTTGTATTAATTGATATCAGGTGTAAGATTGTTACCAACTAATGTAGTCTTACCACAACCAGGATCTCCATTGTACTTGTATTAATTGATATCAGGCGTAAGGTTGTTACCAACTAATGTAGTCTCACCACAACCAGGATCTCCATTGTACTTGTACAGTAGACTTCGGTTATATATATATATAAATGCGCTTTTATAAATGCGCACGTGACCAGATGGGATGGCCAGCGCCATATTTGCATTACATCACTGTCAATCACTGAAATGGCGACCATTGAGGGAGTGGCTACAGCTGTGACCTTGTTTCGTGGCTAGCACTGGCAAGGAACATTGGCTGGAGGTTCGATGCTATAAATTTGCAAGGATAAATCATGGATATCGAAGGATCATGATTATTGCACAGCACCCCACCCCATTTACAAACATAACTAATTTTTATTTATTTATTTATTTATTTATTTATTTATTTATTTATTTATTTATTTATTTATTTATTTATTTATTTATTTATTTATTTATTTATTTATTGACTTTACTTATAATTTTATAAAATATTATTTGTTCCCCCTTTCGGCTAGGCAAAACTTACTTATGTACTTTGCTTATAATTTTATAAATATTATTTGTTCCCCCTTTCGGCTAGGCAAAACTCACCCCCCCTTTTTTTTACACTCATAAATTAATTGTTTTTTTGCTAAGTTTCCCCTTCCGTGTAAAGTAAAACTTTATAAGCCGTTTGAACCAAACTGAACAAAATTGACGTATACAATTACAATATATAATACCATGAAATAATGTGTGTGACTCTAGTGTGTGACGATAAGTTACCATACTAGCTCCATGCATCACATACGTGATTGTACGTCAAATTGTCCTATAACGTATGAGTGTGATGTATAGTATACGAGTCTTCCTCAACATCTTCCAGTCGGGATGATTAGATCATGTATAGTCCTCTACGTGTTTATACTCTAAATTGTACGTCGAAGGGTGTACAGATTACCGATTTAGCATGGGGGACACACAAAAAGTGCTCAAAAACACACATTTTGAATTTGATTTTTGTCCATTTTGATACTTAATTGATTGAATGTGAGCGAGCGAATGAGTAAGTTAGGGTTGAGGAGGACGGGCGGGGACATCTAGTTCGAGAGGGGCATTATTCCGAAAAGGGCTAAAGTTATAGTTTCATCAATTTACGTTAAAATTAGAGTTAAAATTAGGGTGAGGGGGGGGGATGAGGGGAAATACTTTCTTGACTCCCAAATAAATAAATCCATGACCCATTCCTTCCGAAGAAAATGACAGCCCCCTAAGTTCCCTATCATCAAGTGCAAAAATTATCAAATAACATCATCGGCAGCTACTCAGTTCTGACCTTAATGCCAGTAAGAATCACATTTCGTCATCAATATGACCAATTGCCACGCCCATTTAGCACGAAAATAATGAAATATAAGTTTTTAAATCAGCTATATCTAGCTTTTCCGTCATTCATTTTTTTTCCGTGATGGAAAATCCAAATAAAGAGTTTATGTTTCGGGTCAAATTATTTTGCCCTTTGCAATCAATGCCACTATTTTGCAAAACCAATTTTCCTTGTAACCTGTCATTTTCGCCTATACTTTTGCGTGTGGAATTTGTGTACATCCGGGTACCTTACATCGTTGAACACGGTATGGCGACTTGTAGATGTCACGTGCGCATTTATAAATGCGCATTTATATATATACCCGAAGTCCACTGTTGTATTAAATTGATATCAGGCGTAAGGTTGTTACCAACTAATGTAGTCTCACCACAACCAGGATCTCCATTGTACTTGTATTAATTGATATCAGGTGTACGATTGTTACCAACTAATGTAGTCTTACCACAACCAGGATCTCCGTTGTACTTGTATTAATTGATATCATGTGTAAGATTGTTACCAACTAATGTAGTTTTACCACAACCAGGATCTCCATTGTACTTGTATTAATTGATATCATGTGTAAGATTGTTACCAACTAATGTAATCTTATCACAACCAGGATCTCCATTGTACTCGTATTAATTGATATCATGTGCAAGGTTGTTACCAACTAATGTAGTCTTATTACAACCAGGATCTTCATTGTACTTGTATTAATTGATATCATGTGTAAGATTGTTACCAACTAATGTAGTCTTACCACAACCAGGATCTCCATTGTACTTGTATTAATTGATATCAGGTGTAAGATTGTTACCAACTAATGTAGTCTTACCACAACCAGGATCTCCGTTGTACTTGTATTAATTGATATCATGTGTAAGATTGTTACCAACTAATGTAGTCTTACCACAACCAGGATCTCCATTGTACTTGTATTAATTGATATCATGTGTAAGATTGTTACCAACTAATGTGGTCTTACCACAACCAGGATCTCCATTGTACTTGTATTAATTGATATCATGTGCAAGGTTGTTACCAACTAATGTGGTCTTACCACAACCAGGATCTCCATTGTACTTACATTAATTGATATCAGGTGTAAGATTGTTACCAACTAATGTAGTCTTATCACAACCAGGATCTCCATTGTACTCGTATTAATTGATATCATGTGCAAGGTTGTTACCAACTAATGTAGTCTTATTACAACCAGGATCTTCATTGTACTTGTATTAATTGATATCATGTGTACGATTGTTACCAACTAATGTAGTCTTACCACAACCAAGATCTCCATTGTACTTGTATTAATTGATATCAGGTGTAAGATTGTTACCAACTAATGTAGTTTTACCACAACCAGGATCTCCATTGTACTTGTATTAATTGATATCATGCGTAAGATTGTTACCAACTAATGTAGTCTTACCACAACCAGGATCTCCATTGTACTTGTGTTAATTGATATCATGTGTAAGATTGTTACCAACTAATGTAGTCTTACCACAACCAGGATCTCCGTTGTACTTGTATTAATTGATATCATGTGTAAGATTGTTACCAACTAATGTAGTCTTACCACAACCAGGATCTCCATTATACTTGTATTAATTGATATCATGTGTAAGATTATTACCAACTAATGTAGTCTTACCACAACCAGGATCTCCATTGTACTTGTATTCATTGATATCAGGTGTAAGATTGTTACCAACTAATGTAGTCTTACCACAACCAGGATCTCCGT
Source organism: Amphiura filiformis (assembly GCF_039555335.1). NCBI lineage: Eukaryota > Metazoa > Echinodermata > Ophiuroidea > Amphilepidida > Amphiuridae > Amphiura > Amphiura filiformis. The sequence continues at coordinate 17,726,492 of NC_092635.1, read as the reverse complement.
TGTACTTGTATTAATTGATATCATGTATAAGATTGTTACCGACTTATGTAGTCTTATCACAACCAGGATCTCCATTGTACTTGTATTAATTGATATCAGTGCAAGATTGTTACCAACTAATGTAGTCTTACCACAGCCAGGATCTCCATTGTACTTGTATTAATTGATATCATGTGTAAGATTGTTACCAACTAATGTAGTTTTACCATAACCAGGATCTCCGTTGTACTTGTATTAATTGATATCAGTGCAAGATTGTTACCAACTAATGTAGTCTTACCACAACCAGGATATCCGTTGTACTTGTATTAATTGATATCAGGTGTAAGAATGTTACCAACTAATGTAGTCTTACCACAACCAGGATCTCCGTTGTACTTGTATTAATTGATATCAGTGCAAGATTGTTACCAACTAATGTAGTCTTAACACAACCAGGATCTCCGTTGTACTTGTATTAATTGATATCAGGTGTAAGATTGTTACCAACTAATGTAGTCTTACCACAACCAGGATCTCTATTGTACTTGTATTAATTGATATCATGTGTAAGATTGTTACCAACTAATGTGGTCTTACCACAACCAGGATCTCCATTGTACTTGTATTAATTGATATCATGTGTAAGATTGTTACCAACTAATGTAGTCTTATACCACAACCAGATCTCCATTGTACTTGTATTAATTGATATCAGGTGTAAGATTGTTACCAACTAATGTAGTTTTACCACAACCAGGATCTCCATTGTACTTGTATTAATTGATATCATGTGTAAGATTGTTACCGACTAATGTAGTCTTACCACAACCAAGATCTCCATTGTACTTGTAGTAATTGATATCAGGTGTAAGAATGTTACCAACTAATGTAGTCTTACCACAACCAGGATCTCCATTGTACTTGTATTAATTGATATCAGGTGTAAGATTGTTACCGACTAATGTAGTCTTACCACAACCAGGATCTCTATTGTATTTGAATTAATTGATATCATGTGTGAGATTGTTACCGACTAATGTAGTCTTACCACAACCAGGATCTCCATTGTACTTGTATTAATTGATATCAGGTGTAAGATTGTTACCAACTAATGTAGTTTTATACCACAACCAGGATCTCCATTGTATTTGTATTAATTGATATCAGGTGTAAGATTTTTTCATATAAAACGTTTTAAGAATATTTTAAGACCTTCATATATAACCCGACATTTAAAATGTTCTTAAAACGTTTAGACCAAAACCAAAGCATGTTTACAGCATTTACAAACACTTCTGTTTGCTGGGAGTTTAATACTGTAACGTATCAGCCAAGGTATTCGTTACCAATTGAAGAAAATAACTAATAAAACTGATGGCTGTTTCTGTCTCAATTTGCCCTTTTGCATGGATTTGCCTATGATTCCGTCATCTTGATAACCCTTTGATCATGTTTTCTTTTACAGGACAATGAAATTTATTATTATTACATTATTTTGCCTGTACTGTATGTAGTCTTGTTGGTTCACTATGTCGAAAATGTTCGCTATGTTGAATATGAAATAAGGTTTACTACATGTATATTGAATACGAAATTAGGTTAGCTAGGATTATATGGTTAGGTTAGGTATAGGGATAGATTTGACATAGCGAATCTTTCCCGGGAATCTTCATTCATATTCGATATATATATATAGCAAACCTTATTCTTGACATCATCGACATAGTCAAACTGACAAAGTGATCATTCGGCTCTAACCATCTTGTTTGCCATCTTTTGCCTACAAGTTGGATTAGTATAGACATTGGTTATTAAATCTAGATTTTATGAAGAATTGTTAATGCAGAATTATTTGCCTCTTGACTGCACTTCAATCATGCAGGGATTTGTGTGTCTGTAGGGGTGTGTACGTGGGGTGTGTATGTTAGTGTGATTTATGAAAATATTTTTTCCTGATTGATTGCAGGTGAAAGAGGAAGTAGGTGAAGTTACTATTCTTATCAACAATGCAGGTATTGTGTCAGGAACTAAACTATTGGATACACCCGATGCAAAGATTATCAAGACAATGGAAGTTAACACCCTGGCACATGTTTGGGTAGGTGAAATACTTCACACTGTAGATATTCGCTGTCATCGTGCATGTTAGTAACCAACTAAGTGCTAACAATTGGTTACTGCTAAAAGCATGGGCTCATACACCTGTTCCGAATTTTGATATGCCATAGGCTTTGTGTTGTGATCATTTCGATCAGTGGTTCGTAACAAAGAAAACATGATCCAGTTGACCTAGCAACGGTCATATTCTAACATGCACTACGACAGCGAATAGTTAAATGTCAAAGTGGTCCACATTTTGGCGCCTTAGTTTGATGAACAGTGGTCCTCATTCATATAGAAACATTGTGTTATGTATTTTGCTTCAATAAAAGATTTTGACCCCATTATAATCATTCTATCATTTATTGTTGAATATTATCAATATGTCAAATGCAGTGAAAATATGAATTCAGTGTGATCCAATACACCAAATTTAACAATATGGTCATTATGTGCTTGAGAGGAAAAGACGATATGAATAAGGAAATGCTCCTTGAGAGCAAAAAGAACAACATTTTACACAAAATTAGGACTATATAATACATGACCATCCAACTCAAATGTGCTGAATGTTTGCAAGTGATTTTGCAACTACCCTCTTCATATAAACATGAATTGTTTTGTCAATTTGTTCTTCTACAGATGTTGAAATCGTTCCTTCCAGACATGTTCAAGAATGACCGTGGTCATGTTGTGACAATTTCTAGCCTTGCTGGCCATTTAACGCAACCTGGAATGGCGGATTATTGCATGAGTAAATTTGCAGCTGTTGGACTCCATGAGTCTGTGGAGAAAGAAGCTGTTGTTGTAGGAGCTGAGAATGTCAACTTTACCATAGTCAATCCATATTTGATTAATACTGGCATGTTCAAAGGTGTAACTCTCAAGTAAGTTTGTTTTTGTTTTACAGTTCCATGTAGTTGTAAAACTACAAGGTAAATAGTATGATCACAAAGTATTTTAAGAAGAAACAGGTCAGTATATTGATCCAACGCATTGTCTCCCTTATTGACCTTGATACATGAAGATTTCGGAAAAATGGCGTAAGTAGTGCCAAATAAATCCAAGCACCAACCCAAACCTTGCAAAGATTTTAAACTGTGACCCAGACAGGGTATAATTCTGCATAAAACCGGGCAACGTTATTTCTATAGATCTGCTGCGCATTCAAATTGCATTGTATTGCATCGTAATTTCATTTGTGTCTATGCTAATTATGTTTACACAACATGAACTCACGTGTTTTCAAGCAAATTCGCCGATAATAGGTGATCAAAAGCGATCGGAATGTTACAAAAGTACAGATCGCATTCAGCTTAGGCACCAGAAACAAATTTGTTCGATCTTTGCATCGACCGTCGATCCTGCTTCGATGCTTGTTATTAATGAACTATCAACTAATTAATCATAATTAATGCTTAATTTATATTGGTCAATATCGCTACAGGCAAAAATTACTATATTATCACAATTAACAATAGTATTGTTCTCCAAAAAAACCCGGAAGCTTGTCGTTTGGAGCTCTAGCTGAAATACAGCAAGATAATGTAAGATAGTAAATGTAAACCTGTATTTTAGCTAGAGTATCTCGAGCTACTGTGACCTATAGTATTTAGGTCTAGACTAAACCAGTATCCTCACCAAGTGACCTATCTGGATCTAGACCTGGGGATCTAGGCTGGACCAGTGTTATCAAAAACTGAGCTACCAAGAAAGCTTGTAACATCAAAGTGTAAAATATGTATACCAGCATGCTTAAAGCCATGTGTGATGTATACGGCCACCTTAATTTAATAGTTAGTCTCAAAGCCCTTTTAAAGTTGAAACCCTAATGTGGAACACAGTTTTAAAAACAAAAAGGCAAAATGTGGGAATATGCATGTATAGTTTCTCTGTGTTCAAGATGAAGAAATGCATTGAGATTTACAACTAATGCAATTTTTACGTCTGATGTCAGAAGTGTGATGGTTGTGGTGGATTTTTGGAAAAAAATGAAATTTACTCAATCCAGCTGGAATAACATGCAAAAAGTGGGTAATATTACTAATGCGTGTGGGGGCTTTGAGACAAACAATTAAATTAAGATGGCCTAATATGAAATTGGTTAATTTTAATATTTACACATGTCTCAACTTGCACCTAAATGGAATCGGCCAAATTTGTTGTGTTTGCTGGTCAACAGAGCAAGTTTGGGCTGTAGCAAGGTTGAAAAATGTGTGGCGGCAATCACAAAAAAATGTGTGGCGGCCAAAATACAAATAAATGCCCAAATTAATACAAAGAAAAATATTTTCATTCTCATAACGTGGGGAGACCATGGCCTCCCCGCCCACCCTCTTGCTACAGCCCTGGCTCCATGAGGAGTCACACCTGGTTCCCACAGGAAGGTAGTAAACTGATTCCGATACATCATTTTAAAGTGGTTAACAAATTGAGGTATACAATTATTATTATAACAAAAGCTGTATGCATTGTTTTTCAGATATCCTGGTCTCTTACCAGCTTTGGAACCAGAATATGTTGTAGAGAAAATTATGCATGCAGTGTTAACCAATCAGAGAGTTATATTTATACCAAGGTTACTATACCTCCTGAAATGGATGAAAAGGTAAGTTGGTTTTATTTTATTGAATCTCATATTTCAATCAATCTCTCAAGAATGCACACCTGACAGTTTTGCCAAAAGTTTTTCACAAATTCACATGTATAGAATTCTGTGGTTTCACCTTAGATACCTTCAGGTAGTATTTCAAACTGATATTCCATACATCCAATTTTTGCGTGTGTACAAGTTAATGCAAACATGTCACAGGTTTTGTCCATTATCTCAGAATAATCACATTTGCTAAGTTGTGCCCTTTTATTATGGTAGGGCAGTATACCTTTAGTCCCCCTCAAAAATTCCTGTGCCCAAAACAAAAAACCTGTTGTCACACAATGACCTAAAAATAAATGGTGCACAGTTATTGTCTAAATATGAACCTTTTATCAATAGCACACAATAATAATAATGCAGTTTACCATCTTGGATAATTGGAGTGTGATATGAGAAAATATTGAGTGAGCCAAGGTTGGTATTTTCATGGCAAATGTTGTATATTCTTGTATCACATGAAAAAAACCCACAAACAATGCAATTTATTATTGTTATCAGTTATTACCTTTTACATTGCTTTGGGATGACAACAAAAATAACTAGAGCTACTGTGGCTCACGAGCCACGAATGTCAGTTGATGACTTCTGATTGACCTCATTTGACCTTTGACCTCGGGTAAACTTGATTTGACTACTCATGCTCTCTCATATCAAGGGTAATTTGCATCACATTTAAGCCCAATCGGGCCTATTTTAACATTTGACCTCATTTGACCTTTCCTGTCCTGTAACCTTGGATGACCTTTATGGTTTTATACTCCCCAAGTGTCAGGGATCATTTTCCGCAAGTTGTTACAGCCTTATCGGAGCAATATTTAATTTGACCTGACCTTTGACCTCGGATGACCTTTGCAGTTACATACTTCCCAAGTGTCAGGGACCATTTCCCCGAGTTACAGCCCAATGGGAGCAACTTACAATTTGACCTGACCTTTGACCTCAGATGACCTTTATGGTTTCATACTCCCCAAGTGTCAGGGAAGTTACAGCCCGATCGGAGCAACTTGACCTGACCTTTGACCTCGCATTACCTTGTTTTATACTCATGAAGTGTCAGAGATTGGTTTCCCTGAGTTACATGCCAATCGGAGCAACTTTAAATTTGACCTGACCTTTGACCTCAGTTGACCTTTGCGGTTTTATACTCCTCAAGTGTCAGGGATCATTTACCCAGAGTTACAGCCCAATCGAAGCAACTTAAAATTTGACCTGACCTTTGACCTCACATGACCTTTGTGGTTTCATACTCCCCAATTGTCAGGGATCATTTTCCCGAAGTTACAGCCCTATCGGAGCAACTTTAAATTTGACCTGACCTTTGACCTCACATGACCTTTGCGGCATCATACTCCCCAAGTGTCAGGGATCATTTTCCCAGGGTTACTGCCCCATCGGAGCAGCTGTAACATTTGACCTTGGATGACCATAGCTGATGTTTCATGATCCTATATATAAGTTTTAGCCCAATCGGACATATTTCAAAATTTGACCGCCCCCACCCACCCGAGTACTAGTATTCACCATTATTGCTATAGCATTTACCATATAGCCTTAGTGTGTATGTATTGATTTTCATAAATGCATCATGGGAAGGAATATAATTTGACCACCATCCCCACCGCACAAGCAACTATATAGCATTTATCACATACCTTTAGTGTGTATTTTCAAAAATGCATCATGGGATAGCATCATTTCCAAACCTTCAGTGTGTATTTTCATAAATGCATCATGGGATAGCATAATTTCCAAACCTAACAACTCTTACATGTATCTCTTATTTTCAAAATAGCAGCACAATATTTACTGTTAATTTTCCTGGAAACTTAAAACCACACCAGTAGACATGCCCAAGCATGCAACAAATCTATATGCTTATCTCTTGTTATCAAATAGCTGTTTCCCTGCACAAGGTATCTGCCAAATTGCTGCCTCTACTGATAGCTGCTTCATTACATTTCATGCAAATATTTTCACAAAATGACCCTATTAAGCCTTACATGAACTTTGACCCCAATCTGTGGTACAACTTATTTGAAGCTTGGGCCAGCGGTTCTTGCTGACCATGTTTGGTGGTCATAGCATGTCATTTAAAGGAGAAGTAGCATTTTAAAGATTTTCACAAAATGACCCCTAATAACCCTTACATGACCTTTGACCCCTATCCGTGTAGAAGTTATATTAAGCTTGGGTCAGTGCTTCTTGTGGCCAAGTTTGGTCAAAATTGGTGCAAGCGTCTGGCACTAGTAGCAATTTTTGGTTCTACTAAAGAAGAAAGAAGAAGATTTGAGAGCTTCACAGTATATCAGGCGGATAAATCCGCCTGACATAAAAACGTTCAAATTCAATGCTGCTGTCAAATCTCTGTAATGTATATCTAAATTGGTATTTTTCAATCCCTAATTCATTTTTAGTTGGATACCAGTTGAAGCTGCTCTTTTGGACAAGGATGTAACTAACATGGATCCTTTTATTGGACATGCTGACAAGGATATAACTAACATGGACCCTTATACTGGACATGCTGATAAAGACATCTAATGGATACATAGCTGACTATTCATTCTCATTTTGGTGATGCTGCTAACTTTTCATCCAATAATTATGTCATACATCTTGCTGACCGATTATTTCATTCTATTTGATTTCAAGTATTTGGATATCATCAGCCATGTTGAAGACAATAAAACTACATCAATGCCTCATGAACTTTCAGTGGTGTAGCCAGTGAAGGTGGGGGGGCCAGGAGGTGGGAACAAAGCCCCCCCCAAAAAAAAAAAGAATTTGAGTGGAAAATTGTAACTGAGAACAGGAATTCACATTAGAAAACTGATAATTACTGCTGCGAAAAGAAACCGAAAAATAAAAAACTGCCTTCTAAATGTTGGACATATTCCTGATGTAAAGGTTGTATAGTACAAACAGTAAAATGATTGATTTGTAAATTCAAGTGTAAATGATAACGAAAGCCACATAATTAAGTTAAAAAGTTTGAATTCAGATTTAATCTGATCTCTCACACCCCTGCTATCAGAAACACTACATTGCATTCTGAATACCAGGAATATCCTTCTAATAGCAAATTATTAATTTTTTTTGACATTTAACAGTCTGATAGAGACCTAAAATTAGGTCTTTTTAGAAATGGTCATTATTTCAAATTGATGGATTTTCCTCCCAGCTGCATACACTTAAATATGTATCACTAGATTTATAAAGTTAAATTTGAGAACTGTCAAATGTCAACATGTCAATTTTTAATAATTTGCCATAAAATTTTTATAATTATATCGCAAATTTCAAAAAATCAAAATATTTGATATCATCAAGACATTCCTTGTATTCAAAATGCAATTTGATGTGTCTGATGCACTCTCATGTCCCACAAAAAATATACTGTGCAAATGATGTTATCCGATCCCTTAAGATCAACTTCAGTAACAAGTGCCATATTTTTACCACAAGTCCATAACAAAATGGAATTAATGGCCTATATATTGACCCTTCGCACGGTTGTCTTAAAATGTCCCATCCCAAGCATATCTGCCAGGACAAAGAAAACAAAATCCAAACTCAAATAGGTTGATGCGTAATAAATTTTATTTGGTACTAATGCCATTAGCAAACAATTTGTAATCAAAGACAATCAGATTTATAGGAGATATAGAGAATTTTTTTTAAACAATGATTCAAACTTTTGGAACCATGTTATTTATAATTTAAAGATACCCATGCTTTGTCCATCTAGCACAGGAGTTTTCAACTCACAGGCAGTTCTTTAAAGGATGCCGAAGGTGACTAGATCAACAATATGACTCCAAATTACCCCATCGTTAATGAACCACTGCTACCATATGATATACCCCGGTATCCTAAGTGGTACACAACCCTACCCAGTCCTATTGGAAGTTACAGCATGAGCTTCTTGGGAATAAAAATTTATAAAACTATTTACGCAAGGTTGAAATATATTAAGCCAAAGAATTATGGTACCAGTTGTGTTTACCCCTGTGTATCTTAAATAAAGACAAATATGTCGAAATTAAACAATCAGCCAATACCTGTACTCTTTAGCTCTGATTAAAGACCTTATTTGTTGACATTTGTTGAGAATTAAAGAAACAGTGATCTAAAACCTAACGAAGAAACGAAATTGAACTTTTGCGTTCTAATTAATGAAAGCACAATGCTAGTTTTAACGTAATAATCAATGGAAGCACAGTGCTAGCATGGCTAGTTCTCTTGTTTGCGAACTCTTTGTGTACAAACCAATAGGACAAGCAATAAAGCCAACTGCAACTTTTATATTGCCACATTCCTTAGGTTTTTGGATCGTTGTGTCTTTATATCTTGAACAATTTCAACAAATCGGGTCTTATATTTTAGCTAAGAGATGCTGGTTCCAATTATGATATATCTGTCTTTGTTTAGGATATATAGGGGTGAACATAACTGGTAACTTAATTCTTTGGCTTACTGTATTATGTTATTTCTTGTAACAGCACATGCATATTATATAATGAACACATCAAATCAGTTTAACTGCCTCAAGACTATATAGTTACTCGATCACTGTACTTACAAATTTAATAATTCTGAATAATGAAAACGAATGGCCAACAGACTCATTCAAAAATGGGTTTACTGATTGCGCTATTCTAGTTGAAATCCATACATCCCTTATGGAAGAAATTACCTTAATCTCCCACACAGAGGATGCAGATTTTAAATGAAGTCACACATTCATGTAACCCTATTTGCAAATCGCACTCCCTGTGTTGAAGATTAAGGTCATGTCTTCTATAGGGGTGTATGGATTTCAACTGGATAGCCTATTACAACATCGATTTAGTATTACAGTTGGGTTCAAGTTGAATATATCTGGTATCTAATCCAAACTCATCTCTTCTGGTTCATCTTTCTTCTTATCGTCCTTATCTTCTTTCTTCTCATCCTTCTTCTCTTCTTGATTACCTTCTGCTTGTCCAGACTTCCCTTGCAAGGCTTGGCTGAAAGCCACCAAATCTACACAAACACAAATAATTCATTTTGTCATATTTCTCAAATTGCCTATTCAGTCATCATAACCAGGAGGGTGGGAGCTCATAAAGGCCATGTCAGGACTGCCATATAACAACACCATTTACACCTAATACTTGATGGCAAAATAAACCTACAAAATTGTAACAAAAGTACATGCAGACCAAGTGCACATCCTCATAACAAGTAAAGTTCCTTGCATAAGCTTAATTGTGTATGATTAGCCTTACAACATGTGCAAAAATATAGACTACATTGCATCTGACATGTCAATCTGAGTGCAAAAATTCTCCTAACCACAAAGGGTAAAAATCATCTGGTACCCCTGAATAATAATGCTTGATCTTTGTGTTGCTGATTGATACATACCTCCTTTGGTGGCAGCTTCTGCAGCTTTGTCTCCAAGGCCAAACTGTGCCATTAAGGGTCCAAGCTGACCAGATTGAAATGCAGCAGTAAACATGTTCACAGCCTGTGTGCAAATAAATGTATAGAAAATGTTTCTTATCATAAAGGGCACATGGCTGGTGACTGCACTTATATAAGGCTTGCTGACGAATGCAATGTACTGTTAGTGTTTAGTGGTAAAAGGTAGATGTATTGTCTCAAAATAATAAGTTATTTGCTTCATGATATAAACCTTTTGAATGCACCAAATCCTTAATAATAAACGAAGCAAATGACAAACATGAAGGCAAGCCGATAAGACAAATTATAACATTCAACAATTAAAATGGGATTTTGACCCTGATACTGGTAGTGTCAAACTTCTTCACAATAGGTTCATACAGTGGAATTTTAACCTTTGTGACAATAAATAAAATGGCTCCATTCCAAATAAAACACTATGCACATTCAGAGGCTTTTCATGTCATGTATTTTTCAAAAGGTAACAGGTGTATTGTGCAACTGATCAGTGGCATAGCCAGGTAAACAGCTGCCCCATTGTAAGAAGTCTTGCTCTTAGCACATGGGACAAAATGCAAAAAAATTCAATATTCTAATTTACTATACAAATTTCCCAACTACAAATTGAGATGGACTAATGTATACCAGCTCACCTGTTGGAATTGTGGGTTTTGCAGTGTAGTTCTGAGCTGTTCAGGATCACGAGGCAATAACTCTCCCTCTGGTAGATGGGGAAGAAGTTGTTGCTGCATCTCAGGATTAGCCAGGATTGGAGCCATAGCTTCAGATGACAACACCTGTACCATATCCACAGCTGAAAAAGAAATTTCGTCATCATGTATGAGTAAGGATGGGATGTTATGAGGCGTCTTCTTATTAAATCAATGATTAAATACCGCTTCATTATAATCTGATCAAGACATCATGTGGGGGGAGGCTTATACTTGATCCCATTTACATTAAAGGATGCAGAAGATTTGAAAGAAAACCACATGTTTCTAAGCAGATGTGTCCTATTCTATGTACATGTGATATGTAAGGTGCTTCAGTACAAATGGGTTCATCATTAGCCCAACACCTCTCAGCTCAATAAAGGCCTTTCCACTAATTCCATTTTGAAGGAGAAAATGTGGGGATGAGGTTGTTGATCCGAACCCCCCTCAGTATTGGTCTCTCCTATCGCTTGCAACTTTGCATTCAGCCTACATGATGTAGATATTACTGATCAAAACTCACTTCTGTGTTTGCAAACTTAGAATTCCAAATGGGACCTCTAATTTACTGCAAATTTATTGCCTTAGGGAACTTTCATGTCCACACAATATTAGTAGCTCCTCTGCAATTTTTAAGTGACAACTGTCTAAACACCCCCATAAAATTATCATCTAAACCTTCCCACTTAAGAATTATGATGATTTTGACATCAGATACACTGTATTTTTATTGTTTACTCGAGTCAATTCCCAAGTTTGCCTTTCATTTCATTGATTTAAAATGCATCCTCTGAAAATGACTGGCTTCAGTGCTAGAGGGACTAATACGGTACTTCTTGCAAGATATACGATGCACTGTTAACCCAGGCTTGCATTCACAATGTGTAATACTTACGTGGTTGTTGTTCAGCACCTCCAGGATTTGGGACTGTACACAAAAGAAGGTATAATAAGAAGATAAGATTTTATAAATTACGAACATGCTTACTTCTTTGCAGCTTAATTAATAATATCTATATCTATACAGAAATATAGATTTGATAAAATCAATATCAGATATCGGATTAGTTCGGCCATAGTGTTGTTGCATGAAATGAAGCCCGTTTACAATACAATTGTTTAAAAGTTTGTTCAGCTTATAATAGGCGGGGAAAAATAGGACTTGTAACACTGTGCATTGATATAGAACGGAATGCATGCAGTTGGCTGCAGCACTTATGCTAGGTGTGCCTTGTGTAATGTGTGACTGGCTGACGCTTATGTGAATTTACGCGAGCCTGAGTTCGGACTTAACTGACGTACGCAGTAACAAAAACCCTAATTTTTTTTTTTTTGCCTATTATAAGCCGAACAAACTTTAGTGGTAGAAAGATGTATCTCACTTAGGTGCTGGGTACATGATTGCCTGTAATAGGCTTGAGTTCAAAGTGCATACCATTCACAGCAGCTAACTGGAGACATGTCTTTCTGCTGTTAATCCATCGATATGTACTTACTGTTCAAGTTACTGAGGATATTTTGTAGATCACTCAGCTGAATAGGAGTCTGTCCACCTGCACCAGCAGCAGCTGCACCTGTAGTACTAGGGGCAGGTGTAGCAGGTTTGCTACCACCTGAGTCTTTCTTATCACTAGATGGAGTGCTACTCTTGTTGGATGTACTGCTAGCAGTCGGTGCTGCTGTAGCTGCACGTGGTTGGCTTGCTGGTGGTCCAGATGTTGGACGAGGTCCAGGAGAGGACTGAACTCTTGATGGTCTGATGGATATAAAACATACAAACCCATAATCAATTTAGCATCACAATAGTCATGTATTTAGTATGTGATGAAATGTGAATGTTCCTAAAAAGTATGATCTTTTATGCCCTAGCTTAGATATGACCTGAAACAATTGATATGTTTCTGTACTGCAGGAACAATTCAATAATTGAGAGAATTGATAGTAAATTGCTCTAACCTTTGACAAGAGGGTACTTAACATCCACTGTGTTAAAGGCAGTCTGTGATAGGCTGCTAGTACAACATGCTGTTTTCTTGTCACTGAACTACATGTTGTATTGTACATGTTATAGAGTTTGTAGTAATGCATGATAAAAGCGTGGTAAGAGCATCGTGAGTACACATAATTTGTAAACTGATTTGTAAACTGGTACTACATATGAACGCAATGTCATACTTACGGAGCAGAAGAGGAACTGGATTGTGCACTGCCAGAACGTCCAGCTCCAGGGCCCATCAGACTTGCCAACCCTATTTGTACAAGAGAACAAAAATATAATTCAGAGAAAATGAGTCATGCAGAACAACCTGTAAACACAACTGATGCTGAAAATCAGGTACTAATCCTTGAAAGTTGATTGTGAGTTTTCTGTTGCCTCCGTCCGCGTCATATGTGTTTAAAGCCACATAAAAAAGTCAATTTGCAAAAATTATTCATTATTTATTTTATTGGAAAAAAAATGGAATATTTCAGTCTGTTTTGTACTTTTGATAGTCTCTTGTGTAAACAAATACCTCTGCAAACAGTGCATAGAGGTCAATATAATAAGTTGTAGTATATTGATATGGTGGCTAGAGAGGCGATGTCAACTTTTAAGAGGTCAAAAATGGGACTGGCAAGAGCAACCGCTGTCAGCGCACTGTATTGTGAATTGTGAGAATTGTTGATGGATGATGTCATATCTGAACGTGAATGACAAGAATCCCACCAATTTGAAAACACCAAATTCTTAAAATACCAGACACATGATTTCCCCATCAAGGATCTAACCATCACATCTGAAGAGTGGAAAACATGCATGTACATGTAAAAATATTGTAGGTCACATGACTTACCAAGATTACCAAGTCCTCCCAAACCACTCCCTCCAAGTAGCTGAAGAAGCTGCTGCTGATCCATATTCCCTAGCATGCTTTGTAATCCAGCTTCTCCACCTAGTAAACAATACAATGAATTAAACATGAACATTACAATAATACCAAACTAAATGGATTAATAGGATAATAAATAATAAAAGGGATTATAATACCGACAGTATCTTAGACATGCAAAGGTTTTTTAATCTGGTAAATAAAATGAATGGGATTAAACTACAACATGGCACAAAACTTTGCAACTGAGAACAACCCCACTTTTCCCCGTAAAAGGGTTTTTTTGTAGAGTTTCTGTCTTTCGCGTAATAAAATATTTGTAACCATGGTAATGTTGTGACTCCTTGCTAGTCCCATAACCAATCCTAAAACATGAATGCCAACATGCTTTATAGTACAGCAACAGCATACTCTGATGAGTTCTATCAGTTCAGATCCATATGAGTGGGCATTACAATTCCCACCTCAGATGTGTGACACAGGTGCATTGTCACTAGGCTCGCCAGATTAGCATAAAACATCCCTACATCCATGATGTATAATGCCCATATCTTTGGAACTGATCATAGTGTTGGCTTACTAGTAATGCTTGATCAAGGAGGCACAAACAATCATATGGAGTTTTGAGTCAGTCTGTAGGTTGATGAAATAATATACACATTGTGCTATGATTAAATGTGTTTTACATTACCTAATCCAGCCAATTCAGGAGGTAGTCCGCCCAACCCTCCACTGCGTCCTCCACCAGAGGAACCTGGAGCTGGGGGATTGTTCAAGGTATCATTCACTTTCTTGCAGTTTTCTTCATCTTTATCAGTCTTTGGTTCCTGTGTAAGTGATGAGAATGAATCCAAGGTAAATGGTAAAAATATGGTTTCCCGTCACATTTTTTTCAGTGAAAAATGCGGTCATGATTTCATTATTCATTATTTTGGAAAATTTCACTATTGTCATTTACCTCTCATTTACCTATTGTTGATGAATGCTTATTTTTGCTTAGATCAACATTACAGACATTTTGCAACAGATTGAGAAACGATTGGAATTTGCTTTTATTAAAATGAAGAGAAATTTGCAATTTTTGCACAATCACTAGAAACATGATGAGGTAATCCTCAAATTTCCATTATTTACTACATCCTCTACCCCTACAACTAAGAAAAACTGCTGATTATGATCAGCAGGGGATGTCAGACATTTTGAGAGTTTCAATTTTGATTATTTCCATCTCAATTTTCAGATAATTGACTTTTTTATGAAAATAATTAAAGTTTTGGTGAAATTGAAAAGGTGATGCGAGCGGGTGATGGGAAACTAATCATTTCATTTCATTAGCCTTAGGTATGACACAGTGATACTGACATAACAAGAGTGAGCAGCACTACAAATATTCATTAAACACATCCTTTGATATCACTTAATGCTTCCATAATTTATGAAACTTGCAAGACATGAAACATACCTGGAGCCAAAAGAAGAACTTGCGTGATGACGACTTGAATTTCAGAATGTAGACTCTCCCTGTAGTACATTGTGCAACACGTTTGAACTCACAGTCATCTGGAAAAATGATCAGATCCTGAAAAGACAAGAAAATTAAGAAATTAAGAAAACCGATCATTAGCAATGTGCTTCCCTCCCTGACAAAAACACTGCTGAGATTTATGAACCATAGTAACGGTAACCTTGGGTGAAATAAGTCTTTTGGGTTGAAAGAATCAAGTTCAAACATCCATTTCAAATAGTGATAATCGATCATTAGCAATGCGCTTCCTTCCCTGACAAAAACACTGAGTTTTACGAACCATAGTAACAAATGTTACAGCAGTAAATTTTGCCAGTTTACTTGTAAGTGGCAAAAAAAAAAGTTAACAATATTACATATAACTCATATTTGTCCAGGTCAAAGTTTGAAGGGTTATCTTTTGCAAATATGTTTAGAATAACATTTTATTTTTCCCATTTTCGGAAATCGGAATTGCTTGATTTAAGTGGTTTTGACCCATATATGTGACCGTACAGCACGAATGAGCCGTAAATGTCCTCAATTGTATTCTGAGTTACAGTGTAAAATGGGCATGAAGGTCATATTCATAGGTATTTCAATTTGGTGCTACGTGTATCTCATTAAATGAGGTACACGTAGCACCAAATTGAGGTACCTATGAATACGACCTTCATGCCCATTTTACACTGTAACTCAGAATACAATAGAGGACATTTACGGCTCATTCGTCATGTACGGTCACATATCTGTTCAAATGCTACTTTTATATGATATCACAAATTGTAATCTGGTGTGTCTGATGTACTCTCAGGCACAAGATAAAATACTGTGCAAAGGTGGGTGACATCAGTCAGGAAAATGACACTTGATGAATTCACCCACTCTGTAGAGCAGCCAGTGACCATCTATTTCATTCCAAAAATACCATAAAACATAATAATACATATTCCAGTTATACATTTTCCCCCAAATTAGTTAATTTTATTTTTATTCTTCCTTGAATCCTGTTGACTTTCTTCGGTTTTTCCCCCCCTCTTTTTTTTCTTTTTCAAAATGCAAAATTCTTCCCCAAAGGGGTAAAATTATTCCCTCCCCTTTGGGGGCGATTAACGGAAGAATAAACGCCCCTGGTCAGGAATAAGCGCTGGATTGGGCAACCTCGCTCACAATGTATCACTGTATACGGCGATATAACCCCCACTTCACAAAAGCACTTCATTCTTCACAAAATATTTCTTTGCCAATTTACTTTTAATCTAAAATCTTACAGGGTCAAAAAAATATATATCGAGGAATTCCCCTGCAGCATGAGACCAAATTTGGAAGAAATTTGTGAAAGAAATTGTGTTTTGAAATGCGCAACATCGCCAGAAATCAATCACTTTTGTTGGCTTTGGGGGGATTTCCCCTTTGAAGTCACTAAAAATAGGTCTGCAAATAAACTGATAACTTGTATAAGGTGGCATGTCACAAATAGGTCACCCAAAAATGGAGCAGCCGTAACATGAAAACACTTTCTTCACACTTCAAGTTAGGTTTATTCTAAAAGTATAATACCTATTGTAGAAAGTTTGGTGTCATTTTGTAGATAATTATGTTCTTTTTCAAATACAAAAACCCCCAAGTCAATTGGACAAGTACTTTGAGATTTATACCTCAATATATAAGATGTGTCAATGGAGCAGCCGGTTCGGGAGAGCCGGTTCGGGAGAGCCCCATAGGGTTATACACAAAATTGTGAAAATATGGCAAACTTCAAACCGTTGTATCTTGAAAAGTACAACTAGCATGGACCTCAAATTGCACATATACATGTACCATCCTGGATTGTAGATCTACCTCATAGTACATCAACTGTAACAAAAGATGTAACTAATTAATTGCCTAATTAAATGCTAATTAAGACAGTTTTCCCTATATGTTACTGTACAAAGTGTGCATACTATGCTCCGACATTTCTAAATGGACTATCTCTTGCCCGAGTCACCCTGCTTATTCAAAAGAACACATATTTTTAAGGAAATTTGATGAGGAATTCAATTATGCTAAATTAGTTTTAGTGCCAGAAATGGAGGAAAAAAGTTTTGATTGAAAAATGTCATAGAAATTGTGTAATTATTTTACAATTTTTGACCACCCTGTATGTTTAAAGCAAGGGATACTAAACTCTTTCTTCCTAATTTGTTTGAAGGACCCATGCAATGTCTTTCTGAATCCATATTTATTTTGAACTACATAGCTTTCAGAAAAGGAAAAATATGGGGTTCACCATGACAAGAAAGATGCTAATTTTGTTGTTGTTCCACCCTGTATATTTCTCACCCACCCTGTATTATGATGTTACGCTTTGTTGATTTGGCATCCTTGTAATATAAGCTTTCCAGAAATATATACTTATAATCATGGAGCTATTATAAGATGGAGAGGAAATAGATTACGTAACGCATTGAAACCTTGTGCCGATTTGAAATCTGACAAGCTATTCATCGAAAGGTACCGTACCTTTTGTTTGGGACAAAGGGCTTCCGCCATTAAATCAGTAAGCTGACCCGACAGTGTATTAACGCTTTACCTAGCAGGCTACTGTCAATAAGTGATCAAATGAAAGTCGCGTGAAAGCGCTTAATGGAACGAAAAGTAGGGGAGATTGGGGTTAGTTGGAGTCACGCGGAGGTAAGTTGAAACATTGTATTTTTTTCTGACACAAAAAATTAATTTGGTAAAATACTGGCACCTAGTAATAGGTATTAGTAAGGGTCATCCACCAAATTAGCAACAGCACTGATGCCCCACCAGTGTTGGCTTGGGAAAGGAATATCTGTTTTTGACTTACTGACTAATTTTATACCCCTCAGAAAAGATCGTTATCTCCATGTTGTTCGAAGATTCAGGGGATTATTTTTTGAGTATCATAAGCACTAGTATAAGTCCCAGAATAATGTTAAATAAAAGTTTTATTGTATTTCTTCTTTTGTCTAATGAACTTTGAAATGTAAAAATAGGCATCGGGGTTAGTTGAAACTTTTGAGGTGGGGTTAGTTGACACATGAAAATCGCATAGAAAAATATGGTTAAAAATTTGACTTTTTAAAAATTTGTAACATGTTTACCATTTCTTTAATATTGCTTTAATATGGTTAAAAAGCAATAATACAAGCAAAAAGTGCACACAGAAAGTACATTTTATAATATTTTAGGCTTCTCATATTTTGGTCCATGGTGACACTCGTCACCTTGTGTCCAAAGTATTGACCGCACTCCACATATTTATTTATTCATTTTTTCACACTGATTGTATGTTAAAGGGTGCCTTCAAGGGAAGTATAACCCTAACAACACAATAATAATTATTTTGAAATTTTTACAAGCCGTGTTTCAACTAACCCTCACCCTATGTTTCAACTTACCCCAGGGGTGGGGTTAGTTGAAAACTACCCCTCAAATTTTCAAATTGGATTATATGAATAATCATAAGCAGGTCCAATAAAGTTTAAGGCTGTATTTGTAGCATGTATGTATATGTTTATACTGATATGGTTAGTGTTTCTTGAAAGTAATCGGTTTGCGTTAAAAAGACGATTTTGTGAAAAATGTTTCAACTAACCCCAATCTCCCCTACCTATTGTTATACATAAACCCAAGGGTGTGATTGAGTAGCCGTAAGCACAAAAGGCACACATTAGCCGCTAATGCATATTTCGTTGTCACCCCACTGACATTAGGTGCTTCATTTAAATAAATTGAATGCGCTTGCTGAATGATTACGCATCAAGGCTGCCATGTGTCTGCATGTCAATAGTACAATAATGGTATTAAATAGCTACGTCCCGGGAGCTACGTATACATGTAACATATAATAAGTATACCGGTATAGGCATATAAAAGTTGTTTTACAAATTGAGATTTTATTTTATTTTAAGAAGGGGAATATCATAATCAGTGGCGTACTGAAGGGGGGCAGCTCTTCTGTGAGAGGTCTTGGGAGGGGATGAGGGTGGAGGAGGGATATGAAGAATGAGAGGGGACTGGAGGAAGAGAGAAAGAGGAAGTAAAGAGAAATAAATAAATAGACGTAAATAAATAGAAAGGTAAGGAAAATGATAGGAATGAGAGGGGACAAAACGTAAGAGGGGATGGAGAAGTAAAGGGAGATAAGAAGAGGGAGTGATACTTTAGCAAGTACAGAGAAAGGAAAAGAAATGAATGACAAATAAATGTAGGCCTTTTATAATAATTATTATAGAAACTAAACACAGCCCCCCCCACACACACACACATAGGCCTAACACTAACAGCACTATAGGCAGCCATTCGATGATGGCAATGCCTTTATGCGTTACGTATTTAAAACGCCCAGTCAGATGTATTTTACACCTGCAAAGCACAAGTAACCCAATTTCGAAAATTGGACGTTGAATGTACACTCTCATGAATATTGATTGGCAACATTTTCCAATATGTCAGCGCTCAAATCGGACACAATAGAACAATAGACCATTCAGTGCGTTGCTTATAATGGTATAAAATGTATTCATTAAAAGTTGTGTTGAATTGAATCAAAATTGGTGATATTTTTCTCATTTTACATCATGTTACACAAAAGATGACCAATTCATGACATGCGACCATAAGGCTAATGAAAGTCAATTCCCAGTTTCCCGTTACATAATTTTTCATGACTGTGTAGGTGACCATTTCATTATTCATTATTTTATACCATTTCATTACTGCATCTGTTACAGGTGTAAACCAATAACTACCCATGTATAGGCCTACATGTGATAAATCACAGTTTGTAGTTTACAGATGTAGTTTACAACCACATAAAGGTGATTGTACAACTATTATCAAAAGTTTCACAATATTTTTTACGGGATGAGATCAGAGCAGATCAAAAAAGTGCGGGACAGAGAATTGAGTAGGTATTCATTATTAATTCATTATTAACCATACCATGCTCCTACTGCAAAGAAAATCCCTGAAAATCAACAGAAAGAGATTTGTGATATAAAAAACCACAATTATTTATTTGTGTGTTAAAGTTTGTTAGAAATCAACATTTTATTCAAAATAATGAAATATTTGGCCAGCAAATTGTTTTGAGCGGAGTAGGGTAACGGGAAACTGGGAATCGACTTTCATTAGCCTAATAAGTAGTTAAGTACCGGTACATGTACCATTTGCATGGATTTGTGGGTAAATATTGCCTATCTTTCGGATGCAATAAAAAACAGGAACAATTATGAAAGAAATTGCCCAACAAGATGAACATGCTGTGGATGAATTTAGAATGTGAAGTGGTACAGTCAGCCCTTTCAAGGGATTGACCATTGCATGACGCTCTGTGCGTATGAGCAGTTACAGCAAAAATATTGAAAATGGCGACACACACCTAAGTTGACCTAAGAAAGTAATTCTGCAACTTTGCACATCAATTTACACACTTTACACTTGGATTTTTGAACAATCATTACCGGTAGTCCGAATAATCAGACCCAGAACAAAATATTAATTTCTGACATAATCCTGTACTGGGTCTGAACTGTTTCCATATGAAATCTTGATGGCAAATTGGACAATAGAAGCACATGGTTCTACGTGACAGCTTTTTAATCCCTATTCAGGTTACGTGAATCACGCTATTGTGGACCATCCTTCTGATACTTGAGTGTTTGGACAAGCGGAACAGTTTTTGTCTACCTCTCTGTTTGTAAACAAACCAGGAGGTCAAAATCGTCCTCCTCGCCGAATACGAAAGTCAGCGTAATAGTACGCGGCACTACATTACCGGATGATAATCAAATAAAAATATATAGAATAGCTAATTAAATAAATTTTAAGCTCTTGGTATTAATTGCAAATGAGTACATTTTTAAGGCATTTTTTGTTACTTTTTTTTCCATCGGTAGTCTTGGGTAGATATGTTCACATCATTGATTATAGAGGGAGCCCTTTATAGCATACTAAAATATATCATCATGGCATGCCATGTGAGCAAAATTGGCAGTGTACTTTACTGTGTAAAAGTATGGGGAAAATTCAACATTTTATTCTTCAAAAATCCCATGTTGTAAAATCTCTTATATCAGGGTGTACTCACTGCCCAAATAACCACACACAAGCAACTGGACATCATGAAAGTAAAGCGGATTTTAGCTAAAATGGTTTAAAATTTAGCACAGGTTTCAATGGGAATATGTCGAATCATGCTATATGGCAAGCCATGATTAGGAGGTCAACAAACTTTTTGTGATCCAAAAAATTGCAATTGCCAATGCACATTTTGGCAATAAAAAGCGACATACTTTTGGTCATAACTTTGTAATTATTTAACCTGCAGACATGGTTGAACCATCATTTTTTAAAGAAAATTGTCATCTTTCATTTAATTGCATTTTTAAGGAGATATTCTTAAGGGGGTACTACACCCCTGCCCAATTTTGTGCCTATTTTTGCATTTTTCTCAAAAATTATAGAGCATTAGTGACAAGTAAGATATGTATATTGTAGGGGCAAGGACTACAACTGCTACACTGGAAATTTTATTTCAGCACAGACAACAGTTGTGGAGTTACAGTCAAAAATGAGGAAAACCAATATTTGATCAATAAATCAATAACTACTTGCCTTGAGTTGCTGAATTTTCAGTGCAGTAGTTGTAGTCCTTGCCCTATAATATACATATCTTACTTGTCACCAATGCGCTATAATTTTGAGAAAAATGCAAAAATAAGCAAAAAATATGCTAGGGGTGTAGTACCCCCTTAAGTTCAAAATTTTATGATTCTACCTATCTTGGGCGTTTTGATCCGCTCTTTACTTTACGATGCCGATATTGCCACATAAAGTGCGAGCACCTATATCGTTAGTTGCGAGCGTGTTTGAAATAAACAATTCGCACTATAGTGAGAATTTCTCACTATGGTAAGAAGGTGAATTCTCACTATTTGGCATGTTGGAGAATTCGTACTATTTGGGAGAATTCGCCAATTTTGGGGTTGGGCAACAGCGCAGCCATTGGCTTGCAACACTGATCTGCCGAAAAATGATGGAGCTGCGACACCACAGTAAACGCCAAAATGAAATTGTTCCTTAAAGTGTTATGATATTAATTTAATATGCTCACATCTTCAACATTGCCGGTAGTGCGGTCTTTCCAACAAAAGTGCATCAAGGAATCATCAGATTGGTAAAGATACAACTGGCCTTTTCGCTTATCGGGCGTCACTGTTGTCCCTTTCAAATGCATCTTCCCTGCACGAAATTCAACCAAATTTTTGCTGCTGGATCTACCACCACCTGTTGAACTTCCAAAGAGCGACATGATGATATATTTAGGTGATCTTCGGTGTAAATAATGACTTTTACCAGTGCTTTTCCTGATGCACAAAACGCAAAGTCACGCCGATTTTGGTAATTTCAGCTATTATAGTGTTTCTATATAGTGGTTCAAAAAGAAGATGTGTGTGATTCTAATTATTTATGTTTTATAACAACTGTGTAACAAGACTAAATGTTTTATCAAATGAAAGCTATTTTTATTTTTAGGCTTTGTTTTAGAGGAGAAAGAATAATTAAAATTAATTAAATTGAGACACATGTTGTTTTCTAAAATAAAAACACTGCAAAGTGCGCCCTCTAATTATGATGACGAGCTGTGTTTTCTCACCAGTGATGCCAACGCCGCGCCTTAGGCGCACAATTGGGCTACTTGGCAATCGCTTGCCGCTACTCAAAAAAGCTTGCCGCTACTTGTCTAAAATTGGGCTACTTTTGCCAGTCTCAGGCCGCGGCAGTAATTTGATGTATTTTCCTTTCAATTTAGCCGATTTATAAAGGTTTTGAGTCTTTGAAGCTCCAAATTGAAGTTACAATGGGTTTTGTGACCATTTATTGATCGGTCAGTAACTTCCCAGTAAGTACCGGAAGTTTGAATGTCAAGTGCTTTTCCGCCCAATTGGGTGTTTTGCGTTCTAAATTCGGGTAAATCCGCCCAAATATCCGTTATTGGGCGCTTTTTTGGAAGCTTGAAAAATTGGGCTACTTGAGAATCTTTTACCGCGGCCTGGCGAGTCAATGCGCCGCGCCTTGACACTGAAAAGTTTTGGCAACACTGTTTCTCACAAATACAGCCCGTCGGGAGTGCACTACACTAAATCCTTCCGCATTTGGTGTAACCCTTCATAGTTCCGGTAAAAAATAGCGCCTATGCGAAATATATCGGCGTCCCAAGGGAACCAAATTTGAGTGACTCTTGGTTGTTTTGATAAAAACGATAGAATAGGAGCTCAACATTACAAATCTGTTCAGAAAATGTTCCGAATCGAATGTACATGGGCAATAGGCCCTCGGAACAATATCATGGCCGGAACTGGTAAGGAGGCGAGAGTGTCGGCTGAAATTCGGGATGGCGCTGTTCAGGAGTTCGTATCTTTTAAGCTTGTCTCAACTTGTCCCAAAAATCATATTTAAATAAAAGTTTAATCTTTATTTAAGACGTTGATTCGATCAAAATATTAAAAATGTTGTTACATGGGGTAGAAAAACAAACTTACTTTCTTGTATTTTCCCGTGTATTTCAATGGGACGATTATTTAGTGGTGTGCGCCCTCGGCAATTAGTGGGCAGTGCCGGGGTGCGGACAGATCATGTAAGCTTAAACTTTTGTAGGTTTTTACAAGCATGACAGCCCATTT
Source organism: Amphiura filiformis (assembly GCF_039555335.1). Classification (NCBI taxonomy): domain Eukaryota; kingdom Metazoa; phylum Echinodermata; class Ophiuroidea; order Amphilepidida; family Amphiuridae; genus Amphiura; species Amphiura filiformis. The sequence continues at coordinate 17,702,520 of NC_092635.1, read as the reverse complement.
CTCTATAATCCAGAGCAGGGAAAATAAGAGCAAATACTCTGGTATAGATTAAAACTATTCACAAAGTTTAGACTGGGTGATTTCAAGTAAATAAAAAGAAGTATAAAAATAAATACTCGCCGAGGCGGGGCCGTAGTACAGTATACAATGTAGTAGCTAGTTTTGATCGAGAAATCTATCTAAGACTAAGTCTAAGTTCTAACTATATTTTGCAGTAAACCTTTGACGAGCGCGTACTACCATGATATTGCAAAGTCGGAGCTAACAACGCGTATGGCGCAAAGTTCTTTCATACTCGTAGTCGATTTCCACTCGGCAACAGCAGATCGCCTCAGCAGCCAATCGGAGACAACTAATGCAGTAAATATGTGGTGTATGATTAAAATATGCACTTGTAAAAGATTTACTGCAAAAATTATTATATCCACAACAACACGATAGTTACTGTGTGGATAGAAGATTGAGGGTGCATATATATAACTACGTCAGTCATTTTCAAACATCTTAAAGGAGTATTTCGTGATCCTAGCATCCTCTATTTATGTAATTTTTCATTAGATATCCACGAAAAAAACCTATTCCCAAAATTTCAGTTGATTCCGATTTTGCGTTCGCGAGTTATGCATGATTATGAGTATTACACTGCTCCATAGACAATGCGTTGTAATTTCGTTCTGGTGCACCAGAACGGAATTCAAATTTCACGATATCTTTGCTAAGCGAATTAATCTGCAAGAAATATTTTGTACATAAACATTATGTAGCCAGAGGTTTCCAGTGATATAAAAATCTCAACTTTTTTGAGAAAAGTGGGGGATGAGGCTGTGGATCATGAAATGCCCCTTTAAAACAATTCTTTTGTGAAGTATAATGTTACGGAAATTTATATTGATGACTTACCTGTATCTTCAGAGCAAAGTTTACTAATTTTTAAGAGATTAACCATGCTCAATTTGCTGACGTGTCATTTGAGCAACTTTTTGTGGCGATATACCCGTTGTGATCGGCGTGTTTACTTCCATTTCCATTCTTTAACATGGTGTCATGCTTCACTGATTCTGATGCGTTTTGAGATAGCTCCACATTCTATCCTCATATATCCATCGTCAGTTTTGTGGCCTGGATTGAGGATAGCTAGTACGTATGGTACGGTACATACAATAAATATTATACATTTTTATATAATTCATGAATTAGTATGTCACTATATGTACTATACGTTTACATGTATGACAAGCTCTAGCAAAGGCAAAACATTTTAAAGAGAGTAGGGCCTAATAATTTTTCTTTCTCATGTTTTGACTTTGTTTATGATTGTCATCATTCATCATCATGGCCATGCCATTACTCAAGAACTGATATAGGAGAGTGATTTTTAGCTCTACTAAGTTAACCATCTCTCCTTACATTCTATTGTAACTGCTCCAACTGCACCAAAACCATGGTGGAGGTTCAGGGGGCAGTACCCCCTGAAAGCTCGTGGGTTTACAGTGATGCATTTTCATGGGCAAAAATGAGCATGTTGACTTTGCTGAGTCACTGTTGCATTTTAGAGCCACAGAAAAATGGTAGGATATTAGCATATCCTCTGTCTTGATTTTTTTCATGTGACTCTGAATTGCTGATGGTATACTGAGGGGATGCCTTTATACATGTATGACAAGTTATGTAAATCCTACCAACCTTTTTTTGAAAATGATTCTACAAACAGTTGACAAACTATGGTAATTCTTTCCACAGGTTGTAAGGTGTATGTATCTTACCGATATTTATACCTGATACATGTAAGTGCCATAATTTCCAGACTTTGACTGCAGCTAAGTATAGGTTACATATCTAGCGATGTGTAAAACATGGATCGATATTATCGATATCTTCAGTTAGTAAAGGAATGGCCTTCTACAGCAGTCGTATTGGGTTTGGGAGCAGTATATGCAATATATTACTTTGCAAAAGTGGTTAGGGTAAGTTAATAATACAGGTACCTTAAATTTAATTAATGTTTTGTTAAATTCATCAGCAGCACCTGTACTAGGAAATTTGGAGTCCTGTCCTAAAAGTGTGTTACCTAAGAAGGTATCTTTAAACAGATACAAAACATAAAAAGAAAACAAAACAAAGAACATAAGCAAGAAAAATAAAGGCATTCTTCAACTTAAAGTAAATGAGAATAGTAGCAAAAAAACACCAACAACAGTAACAATACAATAGCAGTGCCAACAGCACCAACAGCAATATAAATAATGATAATATTGATAATTAAACTCAAAATCATTTAATATTAATTTCTGACTACCTACTTGTGAGCTTCAATGGTTTGTTCATTCATTTATTTTCGACTGCCAAAATAATTGCTAACCATTAAATTGTGTTTATTCTTGTCTTTTTCAGAAACCATTGGTAACATGTCAGAATGCAGGTCTACTACGGTTTGCCACCAAACACATGCCTATTTTAAGCAAACCTTTCTGGCCAACAATATGGTGTTTTGAAGGAAGGTTGCAAACTGTTGTGAGAGCTCTAATAAAAACAGAAATTGCTGTCAAGTATAGAGGGTACGTATGGGTGAAAAAGATCAGATAAATTACTTCCTGGAACATACCAAAAGTTTTAATAACAAGAAGATATTGGGAATTGTTACAAAGATTCATCTCAGTTTTTCTAAATTCACAGAGAAACTCCAAATATTACCATTGCATGCTTTTGAATCCCAGGTAGGACCTATTCTAAGTTGACATAAATTATTACAGAGTGTTCTATCAGAGGCCTATGGGTAATATCAGGCTTGTCAAGAACACAATGCCGGCACCCGGGATTCATTTGGACATTGGCTATTCTAGTTAAATCCATACACCCCCTTATTGAAGACATAACCTTAATTTTGTGTGGGTGACTTTAAGGTCATGAATTGTTAGGGGTGTATAGGATGGAATAGCTATAGGGTGGGGTAACATAACCAAAACATTATGCTCCTTTAAGCAGGGTTAAAAATTATGCTCTGAGATTTGGTAGTAAACCTCCATGTGATGCTGGCAATATGTTAGAATAAGTAGTTAAATAAAAACTAAATCTTAAACACTATTATCCATGTGTACAGTGAAAGGATCCTGACATCTGATGGTGGTGAGATCTTACTAGACTGGATTGATAATGATGAACTCAGCAACATACCAAGAGAATCAAGACCAACAGTTATTATATTACCAGGGTTAACAGGTATGTGAGGACATAGTCTAGGAAAGATGTTTGTAAATACTAATGGTGGGTAGAGGATCAGAATCATGGATTCCTGATAGCTTTTAAAAAAAATATTTTGCATGTAATAAGTGGAATTTGAAATGTCTGACAATGGGTATTTGTATACTTTTTGAACAGTTTGTCACAAAAAATAGGACCAATATGGACATATTGGGTTTGTTAGTAACTACTAAGGTATTCATTTGTCTATAGTACTCAATACATAGTCATGGGGTATGTCAGACCCTTGAAGCTGGCCCAGTTAGCCTTCAATCAGATGATTTACACGTTACATTAACCAATAAGGGTTGTACAAACCTCTCTAAACACATTCCTTTGCTATTCCTATATCTTTTATTTCTGATGTTTCTTTGTGCATGCAGGTTCAAGTAGTGCCAGCTATGCATTGCATTTTGCTGATAATGTGAAGCAGCTAGGATACAGGTGTGTGGTATTCAATAATAGAGGATTTGGAGGAGCACAGCTAAGGGTGAGTAAAAGCTTGTCAACATTAGATTAACAATAGGCAGTCCAATTTTTTTATTTATGGTGTTTTCTACAATACATCGAACCATATAATAATTTGATTCCCCAAATTTTACTTTTGACTTGAGTCATTGAAAATGGCTCAGGGAGTTTTGGGTATTAGAAGCAAAAATGTGTTTATCAAAATGACTCGGAAGAGTACGGGTGGAACACCATATGGGGATGAGGCTACCACATCGTTGTGTTCATATCATCAAAAGGAAATATATCTCAGGTCTAAAATTTTACTTCACTGGGGTTATGAGAAAAATGTAAGCTATCTTCAGGTGCCAATATGTTAGTTGCTCAATATTCATCAAACACATAAGGACACTAACTCACATGCATTTTGTGCACATATGCATACAGACACACACGCACATAAAAATACCTAGTGTACACTTATCAATTTTTTCCTTTTATAAGATATTATATTCTTTTACTGTAGGAGATATCTTTACTGTACAAACCATTACATATGATGTCATTTTCTTCTCTGTGCAGACTCCTAGGACATTTTGTGCTGCTAATACTGAAGATCTTCATCATGTTGTATCTCACATTAAAAAGCTATATCCTGATGCACCCTTACTAGGTGTAGGAGCTTCCATTGGAGGGTGAGTTCATTCAAATGTTACCATTTCTAATCTTGTACATTGTACCTTGTAGAAATCACTCCTGAAGAGTCCACCAGGGACTATACTGGAAGTTGACGAGAGTGGTCTGGTGGTCTAACGGGGGCTCTGAAGTCGGTGGTCGTGATCTTGGATGGAAGTCTTAAAAGTTGCGTTTTTTTGTCCAGAGTTCACCTGTAAAATATTTTTTGATGGGGAAGTCTGCCTCCTGGTCCCTATTTGGTACCACCCCTGAACATTCTTTATAGGTCATGTGATATATTGTTCCATGTGTCACATGAGTTCTTAATCCTAATGGAATGCTTACACAATGTGTCATCAATATCAAGTTGATCACTAATTTTATAATGAAAGAACTTTTAGAAAAAATGCTTAATCAAATTGCACTTGAAATTGGAAACAGGTATAATATTGTTATGAGTTTGGGATGCTCGAATCTGGATGAATCTACACTTGAATTATTTTGAATTAGAGAACACAGGATCAGTGCTTTAGCTCTAAATGGTAGCATATCAATTTAGTCTTCAGTGTGATAAGAAAGTGGAAGAGGGAGGCATAACGGTACAGCACAGCATGGTCGATGCTGATCACTCAGTGTTAAACAATTGATATGCTGCCCAGTATGGAGCAAAAGCACTGATCCCCTGTTCTCTAATTCAACATAGTTCATGCATAACATGAATTTAACAAAAAGACTAATCTGGATTTGGCCATATGTCAAACTCATAATGATATGTTTGCCTACAGATCAGAGACAGTCAGTAGGCCACAATTAAATATGAATTGCAATCATACTTTGCTGGACTAAATCAGGTTGGTTGAAGACTGGAAGGTAAACTTGGTGAAAATGTGTCAGATGTACTATCAAGTTGCTGCAAATAATAAATTTTGTTTCATTTTGTTTGTGTCTCTATGTTTTATTATTTGTTCATTTGTACTGCATACTAATATTTATTTATCCAGTTATCCAAGCTTTCATGCAAGGAAAAATGTTCAGTTTCAAACGCTTTTGATATTCATTAATACAGTTATCACAAGTAACCGGAATGAAAAGTCATCTGTGATAGAATTAGTAAGTCATACTTGAAGTATCCAACCTTAGTATGTTTTATGTCTATATTCAAATGGCAGGTTGTAGTGGTTATGAAGGTGGATTGAAGTCTTTTCATATTTTGATTTCAAATTCACTCTGAAAACTTTCCTTTGGTGATGTGAACAAGTATTTGGTATATTATGGATATAACAATCTTTTTTTTTTCAGTGTGAATATATTGGTGTTGAGTCATTTAAGGAGGCTGTGTACTCTCAGACATGCATGTAGTAAAAGTGCAATAACTTTTGTAATTATTATTCGCGCAAGACATATAAAAGTATACATTTTTATGAAGGCAAGACATCAATAAATCTTAATATAAATACAGACTTGGGGTAAAAACAACAATTATGAAGAAAATCACAAAAAAAGTGAAAACACTCTTTCCAAAATATTTTATTTTGTTTTTAGCTCAATCTTGAGGCTTCATTCCAAAAACGTTTTTTTTATTTTTTTGATATTGGCCTTATTTTTTGAGATATTGACCATATAAGGCATCAAATTAACTTTTTAAAATTCACAAACGCCTATTTGCACAAAATGATGCCTAAAATCGGAAATAGACCAAAATATAAAAAAATGAGAAAACCGTTTCTTGAGTTGATCATGCTTTTTACGATGATCATATTTGCTTACCTATAGATGCTGTTTTTATTGAGTTATCGTGTACCTAAATCGTCATTTTACCGAAAAAATGAACATTGAAATAATGGCCGTTGAAGTTTAAAGTGGTCACATTTTGCACTTTCATCGAATCTCGCAGGAGAATGCGGCAGTTTTGATTTTTCTACCTTACATTACATAAACATCGGGTAAATCCATGGCCCCTTGAGAAGTTTGAGCGAAATCTATTCATAACTTGATATTTAAATCGGGGGAAAGAACTTGAAAAAGCCCACATTTTATCAGCTAAAACAGAGCCATTTGACCACTAGGTTTTTGTGCTTCTGTGGTGTTTCCATAAGATGCGCCGCGCATGCAGATAAGCGACGCGTGTGCGTAGCGTATTTGTGCGTTAACAAATTGCGCTATATGCAACGCGATGCGTTGTTGCGTGCGTGTACCCTGCTGGTACAACAAAGATTTCTTTCCTTTTCAATTTCAAACACGAGTGGAATAGTGAAATAAAATCCTTAAAATATTGCAGTTGGAGTTTACAAATCTGGATTTTCATTCCTTGTATTTATAAAAAACATAACAAAGTACAAACATATCAAAAAAACTCAATTTTGCGAAAGAAACAATGTCTAGAGTACACAGCTGCCTTAATAGAATAAGTAGTGCATGCTTCATGGGTTTGGATTAAATGATCACATCTCTTCTTCCATTCTCTTATTATCTACAATATCATCATCATTCTAAGCCATCGTCGACCCACTGCTGGGTGAAGGCCTCTCCAAGGTGACGCCACTCTGATTTATTCCACGTCTTTCTCATCCAGGTTACATCAAGAAATTTTGTTATTTCATCTCTCCATCTTACTTTCAGTCTGCCTTGGTGCCTAGTATCATTTCTAGGTATCCATTGATCTGTAACCAGTTTGGTCCATCGTCCATCTGATGTTCTAGCTAGATGACCAGCCCAAGACCACTTCTTTTGTTTTACAGTCTGGATGACATTAATGACCTGTGTCATGCTTTTGATCCATTCATTTGTTTTTCTGTCTCTTTTGTGATCCATAGCATGCACCTTTCCATACTCTGTTGAGCCACTCTCAACTTCAGCTCCATTCTCTGAGTCATGGCCCAAGTTTCTGAGCCATATGTCATGGCTGGGAGGACACACTGGTTGTAGACTTTAAGACATAATGGCATATTGCTCTGCATCACCTTATTCAAGTTTCCAAAAGCACCCCATCCTGCTCTTACTCACTCTTCTTTTAACTTTTTGGTTGTAGGTTGTAGCTCATTTTGACAACTTGACCTAGGTACACATATTCTTCTACTTCTAGTGCTGTTTGGTGAATGTAGATTTGCTTCTTGATGACAAAACTGTTGAACATACTTTTGGTCTTGCTCATATTGATCTTCAGCCCCACTTGGTTGAGGGCTTGCAACATCTTCAATGGAAGCATATCTATAACTCAAGTGTACAAACATATTCTGTAATGATTATGTATATTCTTCTTTTTTACTTTTCTAGGATCATTTTATTTAACTACCTTGCCAAGTACGGTTCAGAGGCACAGATGGTGGCCGCCATGACCATATCAGTAGCCTATGATATGTTTGAATCAACCAAAAATCTAGAAACACCAATCAATCTTCTTCTATTTAACTATACACTGACTAGAGGGCTGAACCAAGCTGTCAGAGAGTAAGTCAATTTCACTGATGCCAATTAAAATTCAAAATAAAAATACATAAGGCTTGTTCAAACGATCGCTAAATCGCTTGTAACGAAATGTAAACTTGCATGTAATGCCCGTCTAAACGGACTCGCATGTAGCTACATGCAAGTTACAAGTGACGATTTTACATATAAGATATCTTACATGTAGTGAGCTACATTCGAATGTAAGGCCAGTGTACAAGACTTGCATGTAAACTCGCATGTAAGCATGACCTTGATGACCCAATCCTATTCTGATTGTGCATAATCATGGCATAATTTACCAGTGAAGGTCACACTTACTTTTGAGTTGGCTTACAAGTAAGTCCGGTGTGGACACACACTCGCTTATAGCATAATTTAATTGCTGGCTCACTTGTAAGTTACAATCGAAAGTAGGCAACCGTCTAAACACACCTGATAGTAATCATTTCAACCTTCAACCTGCTCATACCCAAACACTTGGATTGACTTTAGGGAATTGATTTACATCTATGCATCTGATTAGCAGAGATTTATGTCAGTTTATTAATTAATTTTAATTAAGTACATTTCTACAAATGCCAAAATAATTTGTTATAATGATCACTTTTGCTTCCAGAAATGTCAGCATGTTTGAGGACCACTTTGATACATTACACATCATGAAGGTGAGTAATGGTGTTTGTTCTCATGTTTTACCTTGCTATTGTGATCGTGAAGTTGATAATTTAGCTCATCAAATGTGGTATATGTATGTAAATTGTAAACTGAAGTTAGGAGGCAGTTACAATATAATGGCTAGCAATTTTAGAGCAAAAATTTTATGTTTGTACGTCAAAAACCTTCATAACAAAATAAGTTTTGGCATATGCCATGAATTATGTTCACTCTCCAACATTGGTTTTCTGATTAAAAAATAATATAAGTGTAGTGTTCGCCATATATTTGTTCTGGTTCTGGGGTGAGGGTGTTTATAATGATCATATTCATAGGAACAATTTATGTTCATTAGTGAATGTTTTCAACTATGCAGGAAAAAACCCTATCAATTATCAATCTTTGTGAGCATAACATAATCTAGCCACTACATCAGGCTAGTCTAATTTTCACACACATATTGAAAGTATTTTATACCCTGATGGGTAATATACCCTTTACAATAAATTATGATGAACAAAGAACATAATTATAGCTTGTTTAAAGGCTGGATTTTCAGGGAAGCAGGCTAGAATTTCATGGTACAAACAATCAATATTGATTCTTGCAAAATATATAAAAAAATGTACTGTTTAGATTTGAAAATTTTATAAGCATCCACTTTGATTCATGCAAATCTTTGTGCAAGAGTCTTGGCAAAAATTTATTTGTGGATTGGTGCTTCTCACCAAAGTCTGAAGCTAGACAAGGGGAAAGGTATACATCACAACTTGAGGAATGATGAGATATCACCTAACTACAATGCATTAGCCAGCATTGCCAGCATTACCAATTCATGAGGTATGAGTAACATTTCTTTTTCCCCATCTCATTTCTCTCATAGTCTCGGACTATCAAGCAGTTTGACCAGCGGATGACAGTCAAGATGTTTGGCTACAGAGATGTAGATCATTATTATTCAGATGCCTGCCTAATAGAAAAGATGCATAAAATTAAAGTACCAACTCTATGTCTGAGTGCTTCCGATGATCCCTTCTCGCCACACAGAGGTTAGTATAAACACAAGTGAAATGTGGGATATTGAACTTATCAAATCATGTACGATATATAAAAATATAAGGCTTACTTGATTTCTGTAAGAGTTTGCTCAATCTGATGGAACTGGATTCTTGGGACAAATTGTCTTTGAAATTGAATAAAAAGGTGTTTGGGTGAAAACTTAAAGGCCATTTGAGCAGGGTGGATCCAGACAGGGCACAGGGTGTTGCACAATAGCGTAGCATGGGTCATCATATTGGGGGGAGGGGGCACCGACCATGATTGGGGGCCCGGGTCTGATTGGGGGGCACAAGCCGTTTTTCGGCAGTTTTCCTATGGGATTTGCTCAATTTTGCAATTGATCGTGGGGCATGTGCCCATCTCCTGTGCCCTTATGACGCTATGCCATTGGTGTCGCACTACTATAAAATCAATCAAAATCATGCAAAATCATCCCATTTTAGACAATTATAGTCTCATCCCCCCTCATTAATTGACGATCCTGGATCCACCCCAGGTGCATCATCTTTGGATCAGGGGAGTCAAAATATGGTGTTAAAAGTTATTAGTATTACTTACTACATATTAATATGCACAAACCTGATCCACATCTTGAATCTAAGTCATGTAATAAGATGGAAATGTTGACAACATTAAAAATTTTTTATCTATACAGCTATACCAATTGAAGAAGCAATTAAAGAAGGTGAAAATATCCTGCTAGTGGTAACTCCTTACGGCGGCCATCTTGGATTTCTAGAAGGTTTGCTACCGTATGACAAAGGTTACGATGATAGGCTGATGTCAGAGTATGTGGATGCTGTCTTCAAATTTGGAGCTGATGAGTTGCAGTGAATAGTGTTGTAGCCAGGCAGGTCAGGGGTAAGGGCCCCGGTAAGGGCATAGTGGTAGAGATATGTATTCAAACCAATGGCTTGGATAAGCATGACTCCATAGCCATGTGTGGGCACAATCCACCTTATTGGCTTGTCACACATTGAGACCAAAAATTGTACCTCAAGGCATTTTTTGTTGAAAGTCAGGAATCCAAAAATAATTGGCATTATATTAATATCTATTAGGTAAGGTGGTTGTGTAGATAGTAAGTACTAGCAGCTAGATACTACCATGACGTGCGTATACTATATATTGTTTGTAAATCTTGAATATTTCAAATCTTTTTAAGACAATCATATTGCAATGTAGATATTCTAATAGCTCATGTAAGGGGCAGTGTGTAATATCATCATGGTTTTGTCAGAAGTGGGTATGACATAAGACTGATGCATGAGTCCAGGTCTCTCAGGAAGTGTGTACTGTATTTTAAATGTCCCAACTTGTAGTGAATCTCCAGAATTCAGATATGGGATAAATGGTAAGGAGGTAGAATGGGCTTCGAAATTTTACGAAACAATGAGCAGGTCAATAAGATTTGCGATGCACATGTGATTTTTGCTCAAAACTCCATGGAAATGGGAATATGTTTATATGAATATTTTCATGTCACAACTGAAGTGTAAACTTTCATCTTACTCGATCGCCTCCTATTATATGCTGTTGTTAATAAAAAGGTACTGAATTGTGTGTAGCATCAGCATATTTCATACCAGTGTCATATGCTTGCAGTTTGATAACACCCTGATGATAAACACTGTGGGGCCCAAAGGCCCAAGTAAATATGATCCAATACATATCTCATTGATAACATATGCATGTCTTATATTGTATCTTGAATGTATTATATATTTTCATACAGTAAAACAAAACATTTTCATGGCAACATTATTTCCAGACTTGAAAAGAAACACTGCTTTAAAGGCACTGTCAGTGATCCCAGCAAAATTTTAAATTTAAATTGGTGGAAGTGTGTGAACATGGTAAAAGGAAGAAAACAGCAGTGTTGATAAATATGAAGCTCCACAACTCAGGCTCCCCCAAACATTGACCAACATGTTACATGTGATGTATTATTAGCTTGCTTTCAGTCTTATCACTTGCAGATTATGTCAACACACCCATTCTCTTACAAAAATGCATAAAAAACGATTTTTGTTTTTTGATTTAAGGAATTACTGATAGTGCTTTTAAGAGACACAGTTGTTCTGGCAAAGTAACACTTTTATTCAAATTTGAAAATAGTAGTTGCAATTCCAAATCTAATAATGCAACATCATACTGAAATTAACAGATGCCATGACATATGTAACTTTCAAAATAACAAACTAGCAAAAAAATTAGATTCAAGGAACTTTAAGTATATTACCTATACAATATACAATGCAGGTTTTTCTATAAGTCATGTGATGTGGTCACATTGTATAGTATTCAACCTATGCAAAGAAACCTTCAAACCAATGATACCTATAGCAGCCTATGAAGTATGATGTCTCTAAACCTTTATAGCCTTAGCAAAATTAGAAGTGTGTGACCATTTTTATAAAGCATGTTTATTTATTTGAATTCTGTACTAAGATAAGTTAAAGGAGTATTTCGTGATCCTAGCATCTTCTTTTTATGACATTTTTCAGTACATATCCACGAAAAAAGCATATTCCCAAAATTTCAGTTGATTCGAATTTGCGTTTGCGAGTTATGCATGATTATGTGTATTACACTGCTCCATAGGCAATACGTTGTAATTCAAATTTCACGATATCTTTGCTAAACGAATTAATCTGCAAGAAATATTTTGTACATAAACATTATGTAGCCAGAGGTTTCCAGTGATATAAAAATCTCAACTTTTTTTGAGAAAAGTGGGGGATGAGGCTGTGGATCACGAAATGCCCCTTTAAAATGTAACAAATACTTCTCAGTCATATATTATGTAAATGAGGTTATTCTATTTAAAATTCACACTACCCACAGTGGAAGACTTTGGGAATATCTTCTACAGCGGGACGAATTTCAAATGGAATTAACATATTGTGCAACTCCATTGAATTTTACACACCCTCTGAGGGTGGGTTTTAAATAGAGTTGGTTAATGTGTCAATTCCATTTGAAATTCATACTCCCCTTTTGGAAGATATTTCCCAAATGTCGGTCACATCACATACAGAGCTATAAGTTTATTACCATTTTAAACAAAATTGTTTCACATACAGAGCTAAAAGAACCTGACTCCTTCATATGTTTGCAACATAAATTTTACATTTTGCAGCATATAAATGGAAAGAAACTGTGGTGGTGCTGTGGGAGCATTTCCCTTAAATTCAGCCTCTCCCTGTTTCTCCAATCAGCAATCAAAATTCACTATTTTGGGAGAAAAGTGCCAAATATGTAACTTTTCAGATTTTTCTCCCCATGCCTCTAAACATTGTGGGGTTGTCATTTTTGCAATATCTTCCACAGAGGGAGTATGTTTTTCAGATGTAGTTGGTCAGGGTTAATCATTTTGAAACCCATACTCCATACTATACATGTGGCTTTACCTATATCTTCCACAACTGGAGTAAGTATTTCAAATGGAAGTTACCCAATGGTCTTTTCTATTCAATAATCATACTCCCTCTGTGACAGACTTGAGCTAAATCTTCCACAGGGGTAGTGTGGATTTTAAATGGAATATCCCAATGTTTTGAACACTTCAATTTATTACTCATAGCCAAACAACTCATGTGACATATGGTTGGGAATACTAGGACCAACACCTTTCTTCTACATCTAGATTAAGTACCATTGAATTAAAATGGTAATATTTTTGTATATGACATTTACTCATAACTTAATATTTGATATCGTATGCTGTACAAAGGACAAATTCTAATGACATATTCTTTCATTATAAGAAAGATTTGCATCATATTATGACCTTCAACATTACAAACATTGATGTAATTGTATTGGTTATTATTGTAGGGTATACAAAATGTGTATGAGTATATGGTTGTTCCTTTGCATCATTGAATGGAACTTGTTATAAATAAAAGCATTCAATATTTGTTTTATATAACTCATAATTCATATGTATATTCTATTTCATCTACTTAATTTTGTAATTGATCAGGATCATGAAATAATTTTAAATATCTAACATGCATTTATTTTAAAAACATTTGTAATTGAGAGTCACACTGGATTAAGTTAATGCTACATACATGTTTATTAGCATACTTGCATAATGGTTTTCCTGTGAATATAATTATGTGTGTACTCCAGTGGTGTACGCAGGGACTCAGATGCCATGTCCCCTCATTTTTATCAATCAGGGAAAATGTGCCAAGTCAAAGTAAAATTATGGGGCTACCAATAATGGCCAGCGAAGCAAGCCAAATATTTTTGAGCAGTCAGGGGAATCAAGACCTGTTCCCACCTCACACTCTTGAAAACCTGTGCATACCACTGGACGACACAGAGTATGGATAAACGCATAATGTATTTTAATTTTAGCGTGCATTAGGAAATACAAAAATGCACTCGCACAAATACATGTATGTGGTCTTTTACAGTTGATGCTAAAAATAGCAAAAATATTAATCAATATTAGTTGACCAGTCAAATGACGATAATCTTTGTGTGAGTTATATAATTAGTTGAGCCCAAACTACTAATTGATATTTGGTTTCATTTGCTTACCATACTAAAACTGTTAAGTTGGCAGAGATGAAATTGTGGAAAAGGATCAGTTTATACATGCCTGGGAATTTGATATAATAGCTACATTTATATGATTGTATCAACTATATTACCATTTAATCCAAGCCAATAAATTCACTGCCAGAATTGTAAATAAATGTTGAAAATCAACTCAAATCAACTTTTATACCTTATAGATCATACTGTAATGTGATTAATATGAAGTGATGAAAGTCCTATTCTAGCTGTATATTTTAACTGATTAATATTACTAGAATATATTAAAGTTTGCAGGAAAGCTATCCTGGAAAACAGTTAGTTAATACATGTATGGTAATTTAATATCATAAGTACATTATGACTATGTATAATTACATCCAGGAACTACATGTACATGAGATTAACTCGTCAAGCCATAATGTACGATTTCCATCAAATTTTAATTTTGTTATTTATGCAAAATGCTGAAATAATAATATTCAGTAGCAATAACTATCTGGAAAGGTTTCTGTCGATTTTAAGCTAAAATAAGAAGATAAAGTGAAAGAAACCCACAGGTTCTTTTGTCCATTAAACTGGAGTTTTATATGAGGAATTAATGTCTGAATATGACATTAAGTCAAAATTGCTCTGTTTACCTGACAAACGCATCAGATTTGGCCGATTCCATTTAGGTGTAAGTTGGGACTGGTGTGAACATTACAAATATACCAAAAAATCAGGTTTGAAAAAAAAAAAAACCAACAGTTTCATATTATAATATCATACATTATGGCTTTAATCTTTGTTATAAGATGATGATGTCAATTACGAATGTGGTACCAGTTTTGCCATGTTTATATATCACCTAGACCCAACTCAATAAATGCATTGCCAGAATTGATAAATGCATCTTATAAATTTAAGAACAACTCAGTTCAATTTTGAAAATTAATAGTACAAATAACTTAATACTGTGATGTGAAAAACCATGAAGTGATCTCAATAGTCTTATCGTAGCAGTATAGTTTAAGGGGGTACTACCCCCATGTGGTAAATTTGTGACTATTTTTGCATTTTGCTCAAAAAATAATTACACGCTGGTAACAAAAGTTATGTACATTATTGGGGCAAGGAATCCAATTACTACACTGAAATTTCAGTGACTCAAGACAAGCGGTTCAGTATATATGATAGGAAACCAGGTACATCCTCGCGGTACCTTATTTCTGATCGTAAATAACAAACCGCTTGTCTTGGGTCTCTGAAATTCCAGTGTAGTTATTGGATTCCTTGCCCCTATAATATTCATAACTTTTGTTACCACTGTGTTATTAGTTTTTGAGAAAAATGCAAAAATAGACACAAATTTATCGATGGGTGTAGTACCCCTTAACTGATTAATATTTACTAGTACTGTATATAGGCCTACTAATGAACATTTCATTAAAATGATAAAATTAATTAATTGATGAAACTTTAATCACTATATCTGCAAGTGCAAATAACAAGTCATTATTATGGTTTTTTCATAAGTTGATTTTAGACAACATTTTAAAGCTAGCACGCACTACATGTATACTATGTGTCATCTCAAGTTGAGAGTAACGCCATGTTGGATTTCATAGTGGCAAATTCAAATCGCGCACGCTAACCTAACGCATAGAAAGGCAATTTGGCGTTTTTGACCCTTGTTAACCCACTGATTTGAGTCTGACTACAAAATCCAACATGGCGTTACTCAACTTGAGACGAGACACAGTATAGTACAAGCTGTTAGGTGTTGTCTCCCATAAGTCTCAGTGGCGTACCATGGCCGCTCCTATCCCGGGGGGCTGAAGAAAATTAAATTTTGCCGCCCCTTCCCTAACAGCCCGAAAAGGTTGACCCAATTTTTTTTTTGGTGGTTTGAAAAAGTGAAAAAAAAAAAAAAAAAAAGGATTTTAGGCGCTAGCGCCCTAAAAGCAACACATTTTGATGTATAGTACCATTTTTTCAAAATTTTTTATACTTTTTCAATTTTTTCCGCCCTTTTTCTTTGCTAATTGTTTTCGCCCCTTCGCTTTTTGCCACCCTGTTTTTGCCGCCCTTCTTCTTCCGCCGCCCCTTCGTTTTGGCCGCCCCCTTGCTTTGACCCCGGGGGTCTGGCGCCCCCAAAGCCCCCCCCCCCCAAATACGCGCATGAGTCTCACATGACAACTGTGGAAGTAAAACAACATTTTTGTCTTACAGGAGTTGTTGACAGAAAGATAGTTGAAATCAAGCCATTTCTCATTTGTGACATGATCTGGTCCATGGGGGCCAAAGGCGGCAAATTTTAAATTGAGATAAAGGCAAAAATATGGAGTAAAAAACAATAAAATACATAAGAAATACACATCACATAACCTCATAACTTTAGACCCAAATATGCTAGACCTTTGGTGTTTTCAGTATTTGATAATAATTATAGTAACTCAATTTTCAAAAATGCCTCCTTTGGCCCCCGTGGAGAAGATCATGTCAAATTTCTAATCCGTCTAACTGGGTAAATCAATAGCTTAACCAGCGCTGCAGCTGAATGCTGATTGGCTGATTAAGTTGGTTAAAAAGACTTTGAGAGATCTGCTGAGAACCACAGAAAATATGTACAATTTTATGAACTCACTTAAAAATGGTTAATAACTTGAGGAAATACCCTGAAACCATTTCTTTTCAAAAATATACAAAATACTCTTTGAAATTACTTGGTACTCTAGGTCTGTAAACATGCGTAAGATTTAATCTTTCCCTTGGGAAGTCCTTTTCAGCCCTCTGAAAAGGACCTCTGATTTGCACAGAATTCCTTATGCCCGGGCATACAGAATTAAGGGTAGATGCAATATTGTTGGTCTAAGCAGCCAAAATATTGATTTGCATTATCTAAATCAATATATTATTGAAAAATAACACTTTGATGTTTTGCAAAAGTTCATTCTACAAATCATATACTTTGAAAACTTAATTGATTTATTGTTGTTAATGAGTTATGTACGTTTTACAGTAGTATTTCAGCCCTCTTTACAACATAACTGAAGAGGCATGCTTGGCATATATTTAATATTTCAATTTGTAAATTTTGAGCAGAATGTTACTGTATCATGACTCATTGTAATTGTTAATCAGTATCTATTGTAATGACCTTTTATGTGGTGTCAGTTTCAAGAAAATACTCATAAAGTGGTTTGTTAGTTTGTTCATACTTATCCTATTTTGTATTTTGGACTTATATAATTATGTATTTGTTTTTCTGTAATAATTCATTTGTCTTGTGAAGGTTACTAGTGTATTAGAGGTCTTTTCTTCATCGATGACCAAAATCTGATGGATAAAGTTTAAGATAAAACCCTGTTCTACGGGTCCGACTAACCCAGATTTAAATCCCCAAATTAAAAGAAAATCCTGTACAAATGAATGCCAACCTCAATTTCTGATATTTCATTATTTATTTTATATTATTATTATTATTATTATTTAATTTAAAATCTGGTTGCAGATTTTGCTTATTTTTAGCGTCATTTGCAACAAAAAAAAAAAGGGAAAAAAGGCACAACCACCCAACCCTACTGGAAAAGTCAGTCCGCTCATAGAACAGGGTGTGGGTTTTTTTTCATCTTTTTATTGTAAATTTTTGACAACTCGAAAATGCTGCTGAAATTGAAACTAAAATAAAACCTGTATAACCCTATCAAATTATTATGTTAACATGAAAAATGTCGATTTACTGTGTGCAGCAGCTGTTTTGACAAGAATCATTATGTTGTTATATAATTATTTATTTATTGTCTTTCCAAATATTTAAAGGTTATCTTTAATGTTCAGAATTCAAATGGTGTGTGAAATAAAATCTTAAGAAATTGATACTTTACATGAACATGTATTTGTATTTATGTTTGTATTTGTAATAGTAAAAATAGAACTCTCGCTGAGAGCCTTTCTTAAGTTATTAATGCAAATTAGCTCATTAGTTATGCAATTATGCAAATTAGAGGGCGGCTAGACAAAACAATACATTTGAACATATTAAAAACATTTAACCAAATTTCAAGGTAAGAAAATGCAAAATAAAAGTACTCTGAACATTTATGCATGGAATTTTAGCAAAATGTTGGCAAAGTTACATATGTGATGCGATCAAGCAAAATCAGTCGGAACTCGGCAATATTAAATTTTCAGTTTCCTATAGGATAGTAAACAGTATTTACAAAGCTGGATTTTGCAGAAAACCCCATTGAAATTGAACAACCAGTTCCAAAGATATGAGCAATTAAAGAGTTCCCAAAACAAGGGGAAACAAAAGGAAAAAAATACTTTGTTTGGCTATATCTCAAAATCAATATTTCCGAGTTCCGACTGATTTGGTTTGATCGCATCACATATGAGCCTTTTTAGTCATTTTTGCTCATTTAACTACATTATTTTCGGGGGAGCATACACGTATGGTCATTTGTGTTGAGTGAAAAGGAAGGCTTTTATTTAAAACTCTAATGGTGACCCGCAGGTCAAATTGCTAGAATTGTACATTAAACACAACTAAACAGACACAATGCAATTTGCAGGCAGCAGCTTAATCAGCGCCAATATTGCAACATTGAAACAAACAACATACAAACATCCAATCCAACCCAACCCAACCCCACCCCCTAGTAGGCAATGAGGATAAAGTGCCTTGCCCAAGGACACAACACGTTGGCACGAGCGGGGCTCGAACTCGCAACCTATGGATTATGAGTCGGACGCCTTATCCACTCGGCCACACGTGCCCCCCCCCGACATTGAGTCGACATTGGCCAAAGCAAACATTGCACCAATATTGAGCCCATGAACCTTTGTGACGGTTAAATTTGTTTAGAGATACGGCACGTACGCAATTGTTTCATCGTCTGTCTGCGCCCAGTGCACCAACCAACGAGGTACACCTACTACGTTGTAAAATCGACACAAGGTAAGTTAGTAGATGCCTCTAGATCGACTATCGAGGCAATCAGATATTTATTTTCATAGGCGTAGATCAAATATTTTGTCAGGGGGGGGGGGTGGTCCATACAATCATCCCCAATGTTGACGCCTGAATATGTGTTTCTGACCAAATTAACCTCATATTTGGCCATTTTAGCCCCCAAAGTGCAATTTTTCGCGCGCTTCGCGCGCATTTATTCCACTTTTGCACCATATTTAATCAGTTTAGCTTCAAAATAGCAACATTTTTCGCGCGCATTTGTACCATGAACATATTCTGTCGCCAAAAGGTGCTGGATTCACTATAATACAATGATTGTTTTCCAACTCCATCCCCCCAATGTCAAAAAGAAATCTACGCCATGCACTGTTTAATATATTTTAAACTGGAATATTTTACCAAATATCCTCACCGTCAAAATAACCGCAGGGATTGTAAAAATTAATTTTAATGCTCTTACGGGCTGGGGTATGAACGTTTGGACAGTATTTTTTGTGGGACATGATCGAGCACATCAGACATATCGAATTGCATTCTGAATACGAAGAATGTCCTTCTGATAACATATAATTTCGATTTTTTGAAATTCGCGATATAATACACATTTTATGGCAAATGATTGAAAATTAATATTTTTGATATTTAACAGTCCTCGAAGTAAACTTTATAAATCTAATGATTCGTACTTAAAGTGTATGTAGCTGGGATGAAAAGCCGAAGATCAATTGAAAATTGTGTCCTTTCATATTGAAGATAATATTATACATTTATTTCCCAAAAGGACCTATTTGTTGGTTTTGGGTTTTTTTGTTTGTTTTGTTTTTGGTGTTTTTGGAAGAAAAAAATCCATATCTTCAATACGAAAGGTCAAATTTGCTCGCCGCGGTTTTTCCTCCCACCTACATACACTTTAAGTTTAAGTACATATCATTAGATTTACAAATTTTACTTCGAGGACTGATAGATATCAAAAATTTACAAAATATCAAAATTTAATAATTTGTCATAAAATTTCTATTATATCGCGAATTTAAAAAAAAAAATCAAAATTATTTGATATCAGAAGGACATTCCTCGTATTCAGAATTCAATTCGATATGTCTGATGTGCTCTCATGTCCCACAAAAATACGGTCGAAACCCTGGGTCGAAACGTTCATACCAGAGCCCTTAAAAGATTGAAATAATCTTTCAGCTATTGTTTCTTACCACCACAGCCAAAGAAGTAGCCTATAACCATGCCTCCGAAACGTAAACATCTCCCTTCAAAGACCCAAATGTCTTCTAAAAGGGCAAAAACTAAGGCGCCAACAACAAAGGTGCCAACAACCAAAGCCAACCAATCCAAACCACCCTCCAAACCAAAGGAAGCATGTCCTGAACTGTTCACTAAGCCACCACCACAGCCAAAGGGGAAGAAGAAGCCAGGACAGCTAACATCACAACAACTTCGTCAATACTATCAAGAGGTAGGCCCTATTCTTTCTTCTTTTTTTCCTTTAAACATTCTGGGAATTGTGCCTAGACAGTTTTTCGTTCATAATGCGACCGTTTACTGGATGTTTCAGCAAGACTTTTAATGATAGAATGCAATAGTCCATAATCAGCGAATGCTATTTCAATCGCAAATCTTTTGGCAAAGTTTATCATGCGAGTCTCAAAATGTCCCGCAAAATGTCAAAGAACAGTTACTGTAATGTCCTTTTTTCGATTCGCCAAAAGCTGATTTTGTATTATTTCACTGATATATGCCTACCTATAATTTCTGGTATAGAGGCCTTGCATGTGACGTATCATCCCGTAAATATGGCGGACTACTCAAATGCATTCAAAAAAAGCATGATTGCAATCTACCGTGACAGTTCGTCTCGCTCATATAACCCTGCACTACGATCGAATAGGTTGATGACAACATTTGATTGAATGGACTGCACTCCGCCATAACTACGGTGAAGGACACCGGTTCAAATCCTTTGTTTGGAGCCAATCGATAAAAGAATGCAAGGCCTCTATAGTGAAAAGATCTTCCAATCAATACCTGATGCCTTAAAAATAATACGGCCTTTTGAAATTAGGTTGGTATATTGGTTTCTTTCAGGGATTTATTGTGCTGACATCTTTCTTCAAAGATAGCGAATTCGACCCTGTTCTTGAAGCAATTGATAAAGAAGTGGATCTGATTGCTGAGAGGCTCTACAAGGCTGGCAAAATTAAAAGTAGGTGTTATAGTCTCATGGAATATTAAATCATTATGATAAAAAAACATACGAACAGCTGAATGCTTGGACCTATTTTGTTACTGGACTCGTTTTAAGAAAAATGTATATATTGTATTTTTATCATTTCAATTTGGTTGGCGCAGGAAAGAGCTTGCAACAACATAATATCAACATAGACTAACACTAACATATCACAGACATACTTAATTAAGTTCAGTGACAAAGAGCTGAACTGATGATGAAGAAGCTATCAGATTAGATAATTTTCACAAACGTGCCATTTTGTCAAATAGGGCCTTAACATGTCGTTGTTGCATCTGACCTTTAATTTTGTATTTTGTGATTAGAATGCGTTGCTTGCATCACGAGTGCAAAATAAAGATATTCTAAAAAAAGTCGACCACTCCCACAGAATCTGCAAATCATCGAGTCGCTTACCTTTTGTATAAACGGTAATATGTAAATTAATTTTTTCCCCGCTTTTCCACGCTTTGCCGTGACCATATTATCACGCATGTCACTATATAACTCTTGCAGACAAATACGAAGATGCTGATGTATTCCATCGTTTCTCGCTAATAAACAAAGAATTTCCCGGAGCACCCATTCTTATACACAAAACAGGACGTTTACCGGAGGTAATTAGGCACAACATCTAAGTTGGTCCTAGAGCACTATCGATGCACCGATGCTCTTCATATCGTACCCTGAAGCGGCGTGTTTTCGTTTTTATTTGAATGTAAAATTATAACACAATGCAAATGTAAATCATTACGCTTGAGACAATTTATAACATCACCAGGGTATGATAAAAACAGAGTCATCGGGACCTAACCGGGCATCGATAGCGCTATAGGACAAAATTGGGCGTGGTGCCTTATTTGAGCGATTGTGATTTCTTCTGTTGACTTCTCGTACGCCATGATGATGATCAAAATCACATTAGTGCGACTGGTTTGCAATTCATTTATCTGGAATAGAAGATAGCATTAAGAAAACAAACCCCTCATCCCTCTATCTTGTTTAAGGAACTTTGATATAATCGCGAAGAAACTCTGTGTGTTTATCTGAACTCTCAATAATTATTAGTGTGCACCTGTTTTGCGCCACTGACGGCAACGATCATCGATGAAAAGTTTGAAGAAATACGAAATGATGAGTCAATTACATGTCCGACAAATAGATCTATGCATACACCTTTTAAAATAAAGAATGCTATAATCATAATACCGAATTGTATTTTACTTTTTCCTCTTGCATATCTAGGCATTTAAGAAGTTATGGGCAAACGATCGCTTATTGAATATGATGGAACAGCTGGTTGGACCAGAGGTAGCTGGAAACCCAGTCTGGAATATAAGACCGAAGGTATCATGTAGAGTTTTTATAGTACCTTAAAAGATCAGCGTTTTTCACGTACGGACGTTGTGTGCGAAGAGAGGTATTTTGTGGGTGAATTGGGGTACCGTAGGCCTATATCATTACACAATTTTTGTGAAATAATACAATGATGTGTTATGTATTTCTTACAGACACCTATGACTGAAGAAGCAACAGTCCCTTGGCATCAGGGTAACTTAAGATCATTATCTTATCTCATGTGAACATGTTACGCGTATTACGTGCATGCACTCTTAAGAAATTACTTTTACGACATCTTGCTGTCGTAACGCAACATAGTATCTTTGTAATGTTCCGTTGTCGATAATCATGATGATATAACATTAATTTTGCTATTTTACGGGAATATACCTATTAAATGGAGGAATGTCGTTATCATTTTAGGCCTTTGGTAAATATCTATTGCCAACACATTCTTTACATAGGCCCTATGCATGTTACAATTCAATGCCAAAACACTAAAATATGTTTTGCTTAATGTTCTTAGATAATGGTTATTATGACGAGACTGCTCAAGAATTGTTTATACCAACGGCTTGGATTCCAATGTTGGATGTAGAAGAAAATAACGGATGCCTACAGGTAACACACGCGACACCAATCAACTCGCACCCTAAACACCTCCGCCCACACCCCTACATGTATGTATACCGTCATGTCACCACACAAAGACCTACACCACACACACCCCACACTCCGCATGCACCCGTATTAAATACGCATTATAACTAACGTACCTCGCAAACTTAAAATCCGGGCTTCAAATCCTTTAATAAGCACCGGTTGCTTCTGCAAGGCGTACCCGGTAACGGAAAAAGCACATTACTAACAACATTGTATGTGCCTGAGTGCAGCGCAGCGCATATCTGAGATACATATGCATATGGTATTCACTAGCAAACAAACCCCGGGAAACAAACACACCCCCACTCTAATGCATCTACCAATACATCACTCCCGACCTACCTCATCCACTCACCCCCACACCCCATGACATACACACCCCCACACCTCACAGTTTAGATACACGCGGAAACCCGAAAGCCTTAACATTTATTTATTTAACAAAGAAAAGAAACAAACTAAGCGTGCAGTAAATATGTTGATATTCATGTCTGAGATTAATGTTTTATAGATCTTTTTTTTTGTTCTATAAGTTGAGCATCGTTTATATTATCTCGTGTCAGGTTCTACGAGGCGGTCATCGTACCGGTGTTCTGGCTAAACACACGTGTTGTGCAGGAGGCACATTCTATATCCAAACGTCAGAAGAAGAGATGGTCAAATCGCTGGGTGTGGATATGAAGAAAGATTTGGTGACGTGTGAAATGAAGAAAGGAGACTTCATTCTGTTTAACAACTTGACTCCTCACCGGAGGTAAGATCAAAGGTATCAGATTGAAATAGATCGTGTGATTTAGTCTCACTGAACTTGCGGTTAATTCAAATGAAGTCACATTTCTTTGACGTGGGCAGCTTATGTCACATTTTGTTCGGGCTGTTGAGGAAGGGGCGGCAAAATTGTTGTTTGGTGGATTTGGGCACCCGCCCCATACAGGCTTGCCCCCCCCCCCCTGGAAAAAAATCCCAGCTACGCCACTGATAGGTGGCATTACTTGTCACTAGGTCTTATGCATCACTTTGGTAAGGTAACTTGACAAAAATATACAGTAAAATGTAATTATACTAGGCCTATACATACAAACTATATATTTTGGCTTCATGTCCGCGTACAAGACACAACTGAGAATCACATAGGCTTGGGGCTGACGCTCTCGCTCCAGCAACAATGCATGAAAAACAAAGACAGTTGTTTAGCATTTACCCCTTCCTGGTAAATTATGCAACCTAACACAACCTTTTGGGTTTTCTTTTTAATGATCAGTTTCGAGAACTATTCGGATAATATCAGATGGGCCTTTGATTTTCGCTACCAGACAGCAGAAAAATCTGCGGGATTTCATGGTATTAAGGATCCCGTCCTTCTTCGATCCAAGAAAAATCCCAAACATGAGATTAAGTGGGACGAATTCACCAAAGTGAACCGCACTGTGGTTACCAACTTAGCCAAGGTTGGATCGCCAGCAAAGGTAAGTGTCATTTTGAAGAAAGATGCTCAATTTTCGGAATGGTTAATTGTAATTCACCGGGGATGTGCATCAAAGAAAACCACCGCAACTGTCAAAACCATGTAACCTCACTCTCTTTTCTGACTGCACCCTTCTTTATTCTCGTTTTTTCTTTCGTTATCATATTTATAGGAAGAGGAATTTGACACGACTCTTTCAGGCCCATGGATGGATCGGTGGGAGTTAGTGAATCACAATAGGCACACTGTCAACTGGGAAAAATAGGATGGCAAATATTGTCACATCATTATAGGAAAGTCGATTTGAGATGATGAGCGCAAGATTGTAAATTTCTATCCTTTGCGTTTGCCTTCAGAAGAGACGTTGCGAAGTATCTACTCAAAGTCAAAGGCTCAAAGCTTATGTAGTTGCTTAAGAAATTACCTTGATGACTAAGAATGATTATGAAAGCCAGCAGTTAATATTCAAATTTATTGGTCAATGGTCACATGTACCGTTAACCATGACAATAATAATAATTCTTGTCTTTCGCTCGAAAAAAACCCGTCGCATTTCGGATGCGGACGCGATGTTAATCGATGTTAATAAATTCTACATCAAAGATTATTGATTTTCAATGAGATATGTAAAATATTGCATGAGATACAGAATGTTTCAATAAAACAATAATTGTATTTATTGTTGATTAGTCATTTTGTCAATTATTTTATAATTCATGTAATCTGATCGTAGCTGTAGTTCATTTGCCTGTAAAATGTCCGCGTCTTTCTTATTCGGCCGATGTTAAGTTACGCAACCATCAGCAGCACTTCATTATATTGCTGATGAAAATATTTATACTCGGTTGCACATGATGGGAAGCTTCGTCCATGTGCTGAAAATGCCATTCTATGCTCATCACTACCTGACATCCGTACCTGCTGTAGTCAGTTCAACTGGGGTCCATTTCATATGCATCATCAATGAACATGGCGCTGACATATGCATGGGGCTCACGAGGTGTGCATATCCAGAAGCGAAGAATGCAACATCAGTAGATCCGGGCAGTAGATCCGGAAGCAGATCACTTGATCAGAGTTGATGTCAGCAGGTTTCTGTCATGTCACTGATTTGAGACAAGGCGCCTATTATCAGTGATTGTTATAAAGTCGTTAGATATAGGAAGGGGAACTGTAAACATTTCCCGATCTACGATTATAAGAATCCATTTCTAAAACGTCATAGTTTACCCAGTCTCTGTGAATTCTTTCTCCCTCATTGTCTTTGGTAAATTTGTAAGTCACTGCAGAAGAGACAACCGAGAACGACTTGAGGAAGACTACGAGAGTACAGAAGTACATATGATGAGTACCAGAGTCGTAGATCTCACATTCGTGGTACTTCTGTGTGGAGACGTCTGACCATAAGATGCAGGATTTATTCAGTGCAAAACTGAAGTAAATAAGAGCTGGAATATAACCTGAAAATGGACACCAAAAAATGGAAAGTTGTCAGTACTTTCAATTGAATTTGAACAAATGTCCATTTGTTACAAATGTTTGAAACCTTAACAATTAAGCATAATATCCGACCGTAATGACGATAACTAGGATGTTTTGGGTCGACAAATCATGTATTATTAGTTCTTAGTAGGGCTTAATTCTTACCGACAAGATGCCAGAAGATAACCAGAATGCTTAGAGCAGCTGTCCTGTCTCTTGGAACGACGCATCTGTTTACAAGGAAGATGAAACAAGTAGAGAACAGTGTGAATGGTATTTGAGAATTAGCCCGAAAGAAAAATTATACAGGGTGTCTTTCAGATAAGTGACATTATTTTCTTTTCGTGTCAGCATTTCAATTAGAAGCCATTCCCATCAATTCTTTGCTTATTCTTCTAGATACGATATTACATAATAAAGAATCCTCAGCTAAAGTATCGTCTACGTACCGTATCATCAATATCAGATGCGGCGTATATTGGATGCCGGCAAGTATGTAGATAGCACACAAAATGAGCCAAAACAACCAAGCGGGGCTGCAATGGACAGCACATACTCCTGCTATGGCATAACCTGGTTGATAAGATGTGTTAGAGGTGGGAGATGTCCTGGTGATGTTTACACAAGTACAGTCTGTAAAATTCTTGGAGAAAAGAGACAGATGAATGTGTGATTGATAAATGAAGTGTTATTAAAAATCAACATTGCATATTGAGAAGCAAATGATTAAAGAATGTCTGCGGATAACTGTAACACGGTTGAGCATATTGGGTACTCACTCATGGTACCCAAGGGCCAAGTATCTGCGTAAGATATATTTTGCGGTAAGGTTTTTTCAAATCGTTAGACGTTTTCTCTTCCTACCGGAATTAAAAAGACTTCATTTTTGCAAATGACCGAGTATTATGGCTAAAAAACTGCAAGTTTCTCAATTCTAAATGGCTCAGATTTAAATGTGACGCGATATACTTCATGTACTGAAAGACGTCAAAGCCTTAGGAATATCCAATTTGCCATATCGAATCAGTACAAGCGACGTGAGCTACAGGATCATGTAGAAGAGATCGGGAACTTTGAAAAACGGTTGTTTTACATTGATCTTCGCATTCCCAGCTGATCAGTTGGAATAGCATTAATAATAAAGGTACGCATCATGAAATCCGTAATGGCCAGGAGATTTTATTAGTCGCGAGCAATCATTTCTGTTTTGTTGTGAACAAACCCCGTCTATAAACAATTAATTTTTGATGAGTTTTCAACTTTATATGTGAGAAGGTGAGAAAGCTGAAGTTCTTTGGCCATATGGAGGTGTAGAAAAACATATTTTGCAAGGGGCTATGGAAGGCAAACGAGGAAGAGGACGTCCACCAACATCTTGGACTAATGACGTGAAGCTGGTTTCTAACCAAGGAATGCAAGGTGCAACGCACTTGGCATCAGATCGAGGGAGATGGCGTACTCTTGTGAAGACCACAGCAGCGCTACACAGCGCCACCTGACACACAGAGAGATGTGAGAACCTTTAATGGTATAACGCAGAAAAAGAATTAACCATATTGACTATAATTATACTTACTAATGATTTGTGACCGTCATAATCTGGTTGGTCTATTTCTACAACATTTGAACATCCCGCAAAACATGGCGACAGGTAGGTTAGATGATCTGCCCCGCAGACTGGGGTGATTGTTTCAGGTGAGCATGGCGGACAGGTTAGATCACACGGTGCGGTAATGTTTGCATTCAGGAGCAGTTCATGAAGGTTTCTGAAGAAACAAAAAGAGTTAAGTTTTGATGTTAAAGAGGTGCTTATTTAAATTACGATGGAATTGGCATACCATTTCATGCACATCTAAAGAAAACGTTAATGGTCATGGTCATGGCGTTTTACACCCAACGTGGAAGAAATAGATCATTCTCCTTTCCTCAAAATATTGACATACATGCCTATATCAGTAGGCATATGCACACGCGCACAAAGACGGCAAATTAGTACGCACGCGTTAACGTTATTACCTCAAGCCAACGTTATATTGAAAATGCCCATTATGTAGGCCTACCTGCTTTGCTTTATAACATCATCATTGACTTTTACTCCAATGGTTATTTTTGGGTCACCACAATGGAAGAAAAACAGCGTCCAGGCAAGACAAAGGGCTGGAACACTTGCAAGGAGAGCCATCTTGGATAGTCTTTTGGTTGACCATTTCTTGAAGTAAAGAAGACATGCACCTAGAAACACTCCAATGATTACACCAAATATGATAGCTGATCCTGTGTTTAGAAGGGAAGAAAGAAAGACGGGAAAGTGGTATAATCAACATTTAATACATTATTGCTTTCACACCGGGACGTAAACGTATTTGTTGAGAGTCTGTTACAAAATTGTATTCAAGACTAATTTTAAGATGGCAAAAAAGTACAAAAAGGCCTAATAATCTTAAATATCGGGCGGCCACCATAACACAGGGTGAGGGGGGGGGGCTTTTCACAGGTGAGACTTAAGACTTTTCACAGGTGCCCCCAGCTGCCCCCCCCCCGCTACGCCCCTGCTAAACGGTATCAATTTATTCACACAAAGGTCCATGCAAGACCGTTATTCTTATATCGCTTAATGCATTTACAAGAGAAGGCCTGTAGTCAAGGAGAAAGCTCTGGGCCGTGGTTATCAATCAAGTTTTTGAATTTGAATTTCATTTTATTCAATTTCAATCTGAAGTATAGTTACGCTCACCTCCAAAGAGCTGTGCAGGTGCGATTCCCGTACTCGTGACTGAACCCAGATAACGTGGTAGGAAGACCAGTAATCCTGTCAACATAGCAGCTTCAAGAGCTCCGCCAAAATTCACAGATATAAAAGGCACATTTCTGGATAATCTGTGTATCCGGCCGGGTACTGAGATGGCGGGTTGAGCTATAGAAGATTTGAAGAAAAACATTGAAATATGATAATATTGATACGTTGAAAACACTCAAGACGTGCCGAAATAATATTTTAATATTTTCAATAATATGCATGAACGTCAAGGTTTAATGATGTGGAGAAACCACGCGGTGTTATTTCAACAGTCATTGGTTGTGTTAATAGATTCGCAAAGTATCGTCTACATACCGAACCCATCATATCATAAGAGATCAGTGGATGAGGAAAATCGTTTTGCTGGTATTCTTGTGTACAAAATAAAATTTGACATGTATACTTTTGAATTTATTTATTTATTTATTTATTTATTTATTTATTATTCTGTCAACAAAACTAATTTACAAACATACAAGTTTGGTGCAATGTTGCAACTCTCTGTCTCTGATATACATACCGTTGCAATTAATGGCTACTAGCATACTGGACATGAATATTAAATCTTTACTCATGGATCTGATCAAAATTAGAGAGCCAAGCCTTTAACGTTTGGGAGCCTAAAATGAGAACATGTTAATGCGATACTCCATTGTGTGAAGTAACTTTGATACGATCCGGGAGTATTTACCACTGCTTATATTTGTGTTACCTGTAGAATCATTTCCAAGACGTTGGTAGTATGGACTCTCAGTAGAATGACTTTCTTCTTCGCTATTTTGGTAGCTTCCATTCGTTTTTTCCTGTGGCGCTTCTGGTTGCTTCTTACCAGGATCTTTAAACATGAATATCACCAACCCACAGACAAATGCTCCCATTGCGGCCACGAAGAAGCCTAACCACCATCGTGTAAGGATCTCAGGGTCTGCTACGCTAATATGATGCCACATGAAGAATGATGCTAACTGACCAACCCATATACCGCCAAAATGAGAAGACAACACTAAAGCTAAAAACATAATAACACAAGATATCATAATATTATTATATTGAACCAGATGTATCAACAAACTTCTTTTGTCGTACATTTTTATTTACTTGAATTTAAGGACTTGAACTAGGGATCGCGTTTTGACATGCTATACAAACGTTATATAGATCGAGTAAACCTGTAAAAGTCTGTAAAAATAATCTAAATAATGATACATGTATAATGAATTCAAGATCTTAGTGCATATGTGTACAATTGTGTTGCTGGTTCTAGGTTCTGCACCTACTTATTTACAAGATAAAATACAACTCGGGTCCTCAAAGGCTCAGATCGATAGTCAAGATCATACTCGATTTGCCATACCCCCAACTAAACAATATCCTTTGAGGATAAGTCATTTTCTGTTTTAGGGCCCCAGTAGGACCAACTTGCCTGACAAGTTCCAGTCGTTTTCATAATAACAATCGAATACTCAAGATGGCTCAATAGAATGGCAACATCGTTCCGGTGACGTGCAGTGATCACTTTGATTGTGGTTCAAATATCATGGGCTGCTGCCATTACCACAGTGACAGAGGTTGACGAATATTCAACAAAGAAATAGAACTAATACAGAGTTTCTTACCTATACAAAATGCCATGGGTGGTCTTCTAATGGTGTCCTCTATGTATGGTAAACCGAGAACAAACTGAGGTGCGCTTCCAACTCCTGCTACCAGCATCGCCATGATTATCCAAATCGTACTCCAAGGTTGCTTTTCAGCTCCTGGTATGGATGTTGTAGGTGATATAGTACTGACATTTGTCAATGTCATCTGGTTGTCGACATTGTATGTATCGTATGGATCCCCTGTTGGTGCCGGGATGCATAATTCATACTCATTTTTCTCTGGATCCGTTCTTGGAATTTGCGTCCTCATAATGAAATATGGAATACAGGCAAGGAGAAAGCCGAGACCTATAAAAGCAGCACCACCTCCTATCAATTTTGGTCGATGAATAGTATTATTGGAGCAACATAAAGGCACAAGAGCAAATATTAAACCAATGTCATATGCGATTGCCATGATGCGAATTTCGGCATCGGTAACGTACACGGTCCTTTGTATAAGACGTAAGATTCCATGTAAGTAAGCCCTACAAGCGCAGCCCGTGAGCAATATAAGTAAAGTATAGAAGACTAAATAGGCTTTGTATGTCATAGGTGCCATTGCTCGTGTTTTACTGCTATCCCGGCTGATGGCCTTAATGGTGTTATTGGGTGATGAAGTGCTACTTGATGAAGGCGTTTGGTGAGGAGGAGGAGGAGTCTTGGGTCTTTCAAAGTGAACGCGAACATCACTTTCATCTTCATCACTGAATGCAGACCCATCATCTTCTCCTGAAGAGAAGACTAACTGAAAATATCCAGACGACATGGTTGTTGATTATATTATTGCTGCTTTAGAAGCCAACCATGAGCAGTTACCTGCAAAATAATAAGAAGAAGACAAATGATGAGATGTAGCCGTTTCGTTCCTTCTTTTTTTTCAATTCCGCATCTGTAAAATATTGCATTTGCTGAAGCAAAATGATGCCTATAATTTCACGAAATACCTGGTTTAAGAAACTACCCAGACTCACGATCACTATTGCCACATGAGATCCTGAAAAACAAATGTCCATCTACTACTACAGTTCGAATTGTACAAATTGATCTCAGAGAACTTGCTGGTCGAGACATTATAGACCTGTTACTGGGCATGCGGAGAGTCAAGAACAAGTTGTTGCAAGTTTGCAACCACATTCGCGATGTTTTCGCAGACGTCTCTACTATATACTTTCAAATACATGTAGTATTCATTCATTTTGTAGATGAACAAAAGCAATCGAAGGTAGTTTCTGTGGCCATGTTTCTTGTGCCACTTGCACCAGTCTTCACCCAAAGGTATACAGACTGTATCAAAATGTTTGGTACCCGTCAGTTTCCAGTTATCACGGACAAGACAGCCATATCAAAATGCAACATAGGAGCTATATCAGTGCCCTGTAAAAACTCACAATACGAAAATTTCCACTTTTGCTGCAATTTTGCGCAATATTTGTTTATTTTGCCCCCTGAAATGCTGAAATTCACTTTGCTCCCATACCCCATCCTCCCTGGCGCCGCCACTGAGCTTAATAGATGAATTATTATATACGTTAATAAAACTATAAATCCTCATGATGCGGATAGGCATTTCAAGAGGATCCAATGTTGCATAATTGAAAAAGCAAGCTCGTCAATACACACCAACAACTGATGGGTACCAAACATTTTGATGCAGCCTGTATATTGCAATGTTTCGTCACAGTATACTCCGTTATAAACAAGTTGTACTAAGCATTGTCCGTATGTCGGCTTGTTTGTTAAAGGATATCTTCAATTGATACGTCCAAAAGGTTTCATTCATGGTCGATAAGCATGTAGGGCCTTAACTACCGAGGTTTAAATAATGCATGAATTTATGGTTAAAAATCACAAGTACACGTTGTATTCATTTGAATCATTTCTGAATGAGCTACCTCAGTCAGGACCCCTTTGAGCCCCCCAAAAAAAAAAAAAAAAAAAACCAAACAAACTAGCAGTTTAATGGTAATGCTAGTAAGAGACCCCTATGAGAGGGTCCGAATCCCTCCGCAATATCGCATCCCCCAGCCTCTTGGTTTTGATCATTAAATGGCCTGATCAAGAAGTCACCAGCAACAATCGAATTGAATTGTAGAAGAGATTATTATATTAATGTTAATCAAATTCAGGAATCAAACTTTATGAGCCAAGAACAGTAAATAAATTTATGGAAGTTACTATACCCAGCAAACACACAAATGTTTTTAAAACGTTTTTAAACATCTTATACTTTGGGTTTTGGTTTAGATAAAAACGTTTTAATAACGTTAAATATCAGGCTAAATATCAGGTTATATAATGGTCATGGAAACGTTTTCAAACGTTTTGTATGACAACAATATTTTTCAAAATGTTATTGTAAAATATTTTTTGCAAATTTTTGTGCCAAATATTTTGTCAACACTTTTAAGTGTAACATTATGTCAGAATATTTGCAGAAGGTTATCAACAAATGTTTTTGAATGTTATGAACACGTTTTATACCCTTTATATAACCCGACATTTAAAAGTTTTCTGGCAACCTTTTCTAACCTTTTGCGAATAATGTCGAAAACGTTTTGCGTTTGCTATAGGCTATAGTTTATAACTTGAATGGTTGAAATATACTGCTCTTCCAAGTATAAAATGCATAGGCCTATAGCATTAACATAGCAAATTACATGAAGTACGTAAGTAATATAACTTATAAGAGAATTAAAGAAATTCCTCGGGAAAATTGCAATGTAACACAACTAAAACAATAATAATTATATTATCTATAGAATTTAGCAATTCAATCTTATGTCTCTGAATATAAATAGCGTTGCTGACACATTTCGTAATGTAATTATTTACCTATACACGTATACAGAGTCAAATTTGTACCCTGATCTAACCTTATCAATACAAAGGTTAGCATTGTTTTCTGATAAGAGGGTCACATTGGAGTAGGCCTATAAATATATATGTCACAGACAATACGTGCATATGTTTGTCTACTGAAAACGACCATTTCTTTGCATGTTCTAAAAAAATAGGTACCAATCCAGTGCTCCATCGAATTGTCAATTTTCATGCTGGTGGTATTCTTGTTTGCACGGTTTCGTCTTTTTGGAGTTCCCCTCCTGCAGCAGGGCAGGGGCTATATGTCTCTGTCTCATGTGTCTCTCATCTAGTCATGTCTCTGTCTCCTCTACCTCTCTTTCCTGAAATGACAAGCGCAGAGCTGAGACAAAATTGTCGTCTCGTTTCAGTTCTGCCTTTTCT
The DNA here is from genome assembly GCF_039555335.1 of Amphiura filiformis. Lineage (NCBI taxonomy): Eukaryota > Metazoa > Echinodermata > Ophiuroidea > Amphilepidida > Amphiuridae > Amphiura > Amphiura filiformis. Next base: position 17,668,614 of record NC_092635.1, on the reverse strand, counting down.
ATCTCTCTCCAATTACTGTACAATAGACTTACAATGTTTAGGGTTATTTATAATAATTGTGTTTTTTGTTGACAAAAAATATCACATTTTGTAAGCTTACGTTGACACATACGAAGCCATATATTGCAGTGAACATGGTGAAGCCGAGTTTCTGAATTTGTATGTCCGCTGCTCTGCTATTACATTAGATGTCATTTAAAACACGGTTTCAAAAGTTCTCATTAATAAGCTTACTTACCTCTGCGCTGCGTGTTTTGTCAATATATAGAGCTACTGCATTATCTGCATTCGAACTGATAAAATTAAAGAAAGAAGGCAAAATATGATAGTGCAAACCAACAAGATGTAGGTATGACACACTCACGTCTTCATCGCAAGACCTTTACTCATCAGTCTTTGGCTTCTGTTTACGTAGGTCTACGTGTTTTTCAGAGTTCCAGATAAAACCAAACTACAATGTGTTATTGCGTACTTAGAATTGATATTTGAGAGTATTCCTATTGTGAAACACACACAATTTGCAGCACGGTGTAAATAAATTGATTAAGTACATAGGGACATATATCTTGCTGCAAGTTGCATTGATCGTAGTACAAGATAATATTTAAATGATCAATATCTACAATTCTATTGTGATTAAAAAGAGGACAAATAGAGGACATGAACTTTTATTGACTGTTTGACACAACATATACTATGGACCTGCGCAACTGTTTCACATATTATTATCTATCAAGGTTGGGTCAGACCTGATATAAATATCGATGATCAATATTAGCGATGAGCAATACACGGGTGCATAATTAATAATTTATTATGAAGAAGACTTTCTGGGGGAAAATAATATGACCATACATGTAGGCCTACATCAACCCATACCCAGTCCAGATATGCACAAAATGGGTGCTGATGCAAGTTGCCAATAGTTGAAATTTCCTTTGGTCTGGTTTTAGGTTAGGTCACAATTAATTATCCTAATAAACCAGTGGCTCCGGAACCGGGGGGGGCCTAGGGCAAGGCCCCTTAATAATTTTAGGATAAAATTCATAATTTTAGGATCAGATTCATAATTTTAAGGTAAAATTCGTAATTTTAAGGTATAATTCAAAATGTAAGGTACAATTCATGTAAAAATGTATGCATTTCAAAAGCTTCCACATGCAGCGTGGGAGGGGGGTACCGGACCCACCCCCTTCAGCGTTTCACGCCTCGGAGCAGGCAAAATATTCCCCCCCCCCCCTATTCAAAATCTTCCGGAGCCTCGATCTGTAACCGTTTTATCCATTAGTGTTAAGTAGTAAACTTTACGCACTTCGCCCGTATTTGTCAGTAAAGTAATATTAGTCAGAATTAGTAGTGGATTACCACTGACGATTTGGTCATTTTTTCGCCCTTAAGGGGTGGTGTATGAACGTTTGGACAGTATTTATTGTGGGACATCAGCGTACATCAGACATATCAAATTGCATTCTGAAGAATGTCCTTCTGATATCAAATAATTTTGATTTTGTGAAATTCGCAATGTAATACACATTTTATGGCAAATGATAAAAAATTGATATTTTTGATATTTAATAGTACTCGAAGTAAACTTTATAAATCTGATGATTTATACTTAAAGTGTATGTAGGTGGGATAAAGCCGTCGATCAATTGAAAATGTTGACCTTTCGTATTGAAGATATGGATTTTTTTCCCAAAACTCCAACAAAATTTAGGTCTTTTTGAGAAAAAAATCCATATCTAATGAAAGGTCAACATTTTCAATTGATCGTCGGCTTTTCCTCCCAGCTACATACACTTTAAGAATATATCATTAGATTTATAAAATTTACTTCGAGGACTGTTATATATCAAAATGTGAAAAATATCAAATTTTAAAAATTTGTCATAAAATTTGTATTATATCGTGAATTTCAAAAAATGAAAATTATGTGATATCAGAAAGACATTCTTCGTATTCAGAATGCAATTCGATATGTCTGATGTGCTCTCATGTCCCACAAAAATACTGTCGAAACGCTCAAAACGCTCATTCCAGATCCCTTAACTCGGTGAGCCCGATACAGTGCAAATACAAATAATGTAGTTTTACCATTTTTTGCAGTGCCTTTTAATAATACTCCGCGATGTACATACAACATGTTATTTATTATACTGCACGCCCGACTGCACGTTATTATACATCACCTGGCTGACACAAACCTCCCCCACGCCCCACACTAAACCCCTGGCATTGCGAAAAATGAAAAACTTTTTGAAGTCCAAACATTCTGTGTTTGTCGGTACGGTATGTTGCCATCATAACCAAGGAAAAAAACCAAGTAATTGCCAGTATTATAGCAAAAGAAGTCCCATCCACACCCTCAAATTAATGACACTTAACATGCTTAACAAAATCCAGAGCCTCTGAGTCCACCGGTAAAGCCCATTCCCTAATTAAAGTTATTTTACAAAGTTATCATTGAGGATTATGTTTCATATCCATGCATGGTGTCTACTCCTTTTCAATCTTTGAAGTATAACCTCCACGGTCCGTGGACAGAGTAAAAATGTGTACATTTCTTAAAAAGAGCATATCTGTGAGCCGATTGAAATATTTCTTTTCGGTTTATAAAGCTAACGATACAAGGTTATGATTAATATTAGGCCTACATACCAAAATATATTTGATCTACTTTTTTAAAATAGGAGAAATAGAGGGCGCAATGAGGGTTCTTTTTTTTTGGGATACCCTGTATCATGGTCAATCATTTTGTACTAATAATTGAATTTTATAAATATATGAACTCATGATTGCAATGTATACATAAGATCCTGTGTCATATACTGGGGCACCCAAAAAGGTGGTTTTGATACATTTTGATGTGCAACTTGGACTTCAAAACAGTGTCGCTTGAGTATTCCTTCACTTAGAAGATTCAATTAGGTCTTATATTGAGGCTATAAATTTATTCTATATTACTCATGTTTTTATCCTGTTTTAAAATAATTTTTAATTATTTTCTTATGAAAATTTTGTATTTTACACTATTTTGGCCCTGAATTTTGCTAGAAAAGGGCTCCTTGCCCTTTTCTTTTCCTTTGCCCTCCTGATTTTCTCTTTCATTTTTTGTCAGAGGGCACTTTTTTCTTTCATTTTTTTTGTCAGGGGGCACTCTGCCCCTGTCTCTGCTGGCTACGCTACTGGTTTGAGGATTAGGAGGAGGTATTCGTATCGTAAATTTGATCTAAAACCCCCATTAAAAATTTGAATCTATAAAAAATGTCTAAATTACGAAGCCCCCGATGTGACATGAAAGAAAATAAAAAAACTATCTCGGGGTCCGACTTAGTAACTCAGAACCCCGACTTAGTAACTCGGGGTCCGAGATAGTAACTCGGGCCCCGATAACTCGGGGCCCCGACTGTCCGAGATAGTAACTCGGGGCCCCGACTTAGTAACTCGGGGTCCGAGATAGTAACTCGGGCCCCGACTTAGTAACTCGGGGTCCGAGATAGTAACCCCGAATATATATTCGGCCAACGTTTCCCAAAAGTTTTGGACATTTTCCGAAAAATTTAGAGAATTTTGAAAAATAACCAATCAAAATGGGTAATTGATATGGACACATGTTTGCGGCACATTCCCGTATGGTAATTTGTACTGAGTGCACCCCCGGATTGGCAATGGCGGACGCATGCATGTTTCTGATCGTATACTCCTGAAACTTCATTCCGGGACTTCATTCAAATAGGTAGGTTTTGAATCATTTAGCTTTGTCACAAACCTGAGATTCATACGATAAGATAGCATACTTCTTTCAGACTTTAATGATGGATGGGTATTTTATGGGTACTTTTGTTAGATTCTATTTTTAATCAACATTTGAAATAGTCGTTTTCGTTGTGAAAAACAGTAAGAAAATGTCGTTGCATAAATGTAAACTAATGTTCAGATGGAGTAATCAGTATTACGAGCTATCGTGAGATGGGTGAACAGTACAGTGTCTGTCGAGATATGACGCACGAGACATGTTCAATTACAGTATCGGTCCCAGCCAGTTTGTGCCCCAGTCATCATTGTAAAAGGTTATAAAAGGTTGTCAGAAAACGTTTAAATATCGGGTTATACAAAGGGTATATAAAGGGTATAAAACGTTTTCATAACATTCAAAAACATTTTTGATAACCTACTGCAAATATTTTAATTTAAGTGTTGACAAAATATTTGACAAAAAATGTAGTTTACAATAACATTTTGAAAACATTTAAAAAATATTATTGTAGTATGTTTTCACACAAAACGTTTTAAAACGTTTTCATGATCTTTATATAACCCGACATTATAATGTTATTAAAACGTTTTTACCTAAACCAAAAAATAACTTGTTTAAAACGTTTTGAAAACGTTTTTGTGTTTGCTGGGGCTCTTCGTCACTAAACAAACCAAACATTAAGGGGAGTTATAAAACGGAAGCTACCAAACACCGTCGCGGGGATAGATTCATGCACAATCCTTACAGTTCCAACAAATTCACCCTCAGTTCTTTTGATAACTTTTATTCACAAGTATTTTAGTTAAAAATATTATAAGATATGTAGTATATAACCACGACTTTCTGCGGATATTGCCAACCCGTCATAATGAGTTGTTTTGGTAATAGACATGATAGGAACTCTCATATTATATATTGCTATTCTGCTATAGATTTTGCCCGGGACATTTTGCATCACATTCTCCGTGTATTTACAATATACATTGGTGTCCTGATAAATACGCGTCGTATGGAATCTTGTAATCGTCTTGTTAAATGTTTCCAGTTTGATCTTTATTCTCCATGTAAGGATTAATATCCCAAGTCTCGTCATATGATTCTTGTTTGTTAAAACGTGCTCATTATACAAGCATGATTTCAAGAGCAGCTCCATGTTTCATGTTTAGTTTGTCAGCTTGCCACTGTAGCGCTTGAAATCTTAATGCAGGTCGCTCTTCGTGCTGCCATATATTTATCTATATCTGTAACATTTCTAATGGGCTATGCAAGTTGAAATCCACACACCCCCTGTGGAAGACATGACCTTAATCTCCCAGTTGGAGTATACATTTCAAATGGTATCACCCATTCAGGTAAGAAATTCACACCCTGTGTGGAAGATTAAGGGCATGTCTCCCAATGGGTATATGGATATCAACTTGAATAGCTCGATGCGAGGGAAATCACGCGAATTTTTGCCAGTGCCAGTCTTCAAATTGTGTTTGTTTGCGTTAACCTTTTCTTTGTTTGTTAGCTTTTCCTTAATATTCAAGGCGTAAATTCTTGCTTGATACTTCGAGCAAATGTAAAATGTCATTACATAGTGGCATTATTATTGCTGTGTACTGCAAACACTAAATTATAACATTTATTGTTACTATCTCCCGAAGATAGTATAAATTTATTGTGTGATTTATTATTGCTATCTACTGAAGACAGTAATTATGTAACTTGTTATTGCTAAGTACTGAAGACAGTAATTATGTAATTTGTTATAGTACTGAAGACAATAATTTTGCACCTGTCTTGGGAGAACATATAGTGCATAGAAAGGTCAACCCCGGGTTGAATATGAATGAAATAAAATAGAATAAAATAATTATATAATCGTGGTATGATCAAGTAAAATCAGTCTGAAGTCGGTCATATACAATTTTTAGTTTATTGGATTACAACAAGCATTTGCAAAGCTACAATTTGCAGAAAACGCCATTGAAATTGAAAAACCAGTTCAAAATATATGAGCAGTTAAAGAGTTTCCAAAACAATAGCAAACAAAAAGAAATATCTTAAAATCAATATTTCCGACTTCCGACTGATTTTGCTTGATCACATCACAATTTATTATTGCTATCTACTGAAGACAGTAATTATAGCATTCATTATTACCATCTTCTGAAGACAGTAGCTATGTAATTTGTTTTTGCTATCTACTGAAGACAGTATAATTATGCAATTTATTACTAATATCTACTGAAGATAAAATCATGTAACTTTTTTAATTTTTACTCTCTACTGAAAACATAAATTATGTAATTTCATAATTGCTATGTACCGAAGACAGTAATTCTGTAATTTGTTATTGCTGTCTTTTGAAGAGAGTAACTATATATGTAATTTATTACTCAATATACTGAAGAGAGTAATTGTGTAAATTATTATCGCTATCTACTCAAGACAGTAATTATGCAATTTTATGTTACTATCTACTGAAGACCGTAATTATAGAATTTATCTTGCTATCTGCTGAAGATACAAATTATGTAATTTACTATTGCTATCTAATGGAAACAGCAATTATGTAATTTATTATTGATATGTACTGAATACAGTAGTTAAGTCATATTGCTATCTACTCTACTGAAGACAGCAATTATGCAAGTTCTTACTGCTATCTTCTGAAGAGAGTATTTATGCAAGTTTACAGTATGCAATTTTATATTGCTATCGACTGAATTATCAATTATCAAATTGATTATTACTGTGGATTTGGGGTCAGAGATCATTGAGTAATGGGTCATGTTGGGTCAAAGGGATAGTTTGCGGTCACGTTGGGGTCACTATGGCACCAGGGGTCATATGTGATGTGATCAAGCAAAATCAGTCGGAAGTCCGGAATATTGATTTGAATAGTCAACCAAAGGAAATATTTTCTTTTCCTATTGTTTTAGAAACTCTTTAACTGCTCATATCTTTTGAACTGGTTGTTCAATTTCACTGGTTTTTTCAGCAAATAGCTTCGCAAATGCTTGTTATAATCCAATATATTGTATATGACCGACTTTGCTTGATCACACCACATATTATGTGGTCACTTTGAAGACGGGCCAGTTGCAGTTACTTTGTGGAGAGGGTCATCATTTGGGCCACTCTGGCGTAAGGATCACCTTGTGTCAGGGATCTTGGGGATATTTTGCAGTCAGTGGTCATTTGGAGTCATAAAACTATCAACTGTATTATTACTATCTACTGAATACAGTAATTATACAATCTTATATTGCTATCTGCTAAAGACAGTTTATCTTATTATAATTGCTGTCTACTGAAGACAGTAGTTGTTAAGCTATGCTGACGACAAACATGCAAATCATTATTTAATAACAGCAATCACGTATGCAATATAGTAGTGAAGACTGTACTCGTAATTATAAAATTTACCATCAACTGAAGACAGTAAATATGTAACTCCCAAAGAAGTAATTATGCATTGTTTTTATTGAATACAGTAAAAATAATTTATAGATCTGCGGAAAGTAGAGTTAATGTTGTTTATTATTTCTATCTGTTAATGACATTATAATGTAACGTATTGCTACTACCTACTACTATAAACGTCAGTTCTGTCAATTAATATTTTGTATCTACTGAAGACAGCATTTATGTAATTTATATAATATGGGTAATTTTGGGTTAAGGGGGACACTTCGAGGTCACTCTGAGGTAAGGGATCATTTAAGGTCACTTTGGTGTCAGGGATTATTTGTTGTCACTTTGGAGGCAGACCAAGTATGGTCACTTTGTGGAAGAGGTCATTTGGGTCACTCTGGCGTCACTATGTACTGAAGACAGTAACTATTACAATTTTATGTCGCTATCTATCGAAAACAGTAATTATTTTATTTAATATTACTATCTGCTGAAGACAGTCGTTACAAAATATACTATCTACGGAAGACAGCGATTATGTAATTAGTTATTGCTATCTAATGTAGAGAGCAACGTGAACTCTCACTTTTACTATCTACTGAAGACAGTATTTATTGAATTTTTATTACTATCTACTGAAGACATTAATTATCAAATTTAGTATTGGTATCTACTGAAGACAGTAATTATCAAATTTAGTATTGGTATCTACCGAAGATGGTAGTTACACAATTAACTATTGCTATCTACTGAAGACAAGTGTGTAATTTATTATTGCTATTCGTTCGTTCGTTCGTTCATTCATTCATTCATTCATTCATTCACTCATTCATTCACTCATTCATTCATTCATTCATTCATTCATTCATTCATATTTATTCAGCAAGATGCTGTGTTATATGGAAGTTACATTACAACAAAAATTGCACAAGATTCACATCAACAAATTTACAATATAATGAATGTATTTAAGACAAAAACATTAAAATGATTGAAAATGATTGCACATAAATCTCCTCAAACCCGTTTCGTCCCCAACTCAACCCTTTGTTATCACACACAAAATCTCCTAAAAACTATATTATGTCTTTTTAATTTATCTATCTACTGAAGACAGTAATTATGCAATTTTAAATTACTGTCTACTGAAGATAGTACTTATGCAATATATTATTGCTATCTATACTGAATCATTTGGGATCTGAATTCATACGATCAGGGGGCAGGGGACACCACTCGTTTTTATTGGTTAAACATATTGAATATAGCAACGATTCTCTAAGGATTTGTATTGACCAAGTTTCTTAGAAGGAAGAAACGTAACCAGCACGTATTTAAGATTATTAACGATTAAGATTATAAATATCGTGACAACAAGAATATAGGTCGTTCAGATTCATCTCGCCAAAACAGTTGCAAATCTGATTCAAGTGATATTACATTTACACCAGTTCTGAGCGAACTTTTTTTATTCATGCTTTTAGGAGATAGCCCTTCACTGGTCCATCGACAATGCCTTCCTATAAGCTTATCTACTTCAATGGCAGAGGAAGAGGAGAGAATGCCAGAATGATGTTTGCTGCGGCAGGTGTGCCTTATGAAGATAACCGTATCGAATTTAAAGATTGGCCCCAGATGAAAGCCAGTAAGTTTGTGAAAATATTAAATAAGAAGGTTTGATATCATGTTTATTATTCTGAGTGGCTCTTTGATTATCTGAAAATGTTGTCAATTATGTTTTCTCTTTTGCTTTGTTCACTTATATTTCATTACCAAATAGAAAGTCCATTAACGTTTTCACTTTTTCTTTTTTACAAAATATATATATATACACTTTGACGCATAAAATGTTTAAAAACGATAAATTTATAAAAAATCCCCTGCATTTTGTAATTCAACCAAATTAGTTTACTACGACGGGAAAAGGTGTCGAAATTGTACCTATACTTGTCCTGCAAAATAAAACCCTCGTTGGCTCTAAAGGGAGCTGTGTTTTCCAAAATGTTTCTAAATAACAAAATTTGACATTTTACACTATTTTGGCCCATGATCGAAGTGAACTTTGGTGGGAAACAGACTCTGTCCCATTTTCTTTTCCTTTCCCAGAAAAGAAATAAACAATAGTGCGAACGTCCCCACTGTGTACATGTAGGTTGACCATTTTGACGAAGCCTTTGAATAAGTCGTTTTTCGTGATTTTTTTCAGGCACACCACTGGGTTATCTGCCTATACTGGAAATAGATGGACAACAAAAACTGGTCGAATCTAAAGCTATCAACCGATACATAGCTCGTGAGTTTGGGTTTTATGGAAAGGACAATATGGAATCGACAAGGATTGACGTTGTGACAGAAGTGATCGACGATATCTGGATTCAACTTGGAGACGCAATCTATGAAATAGAAGATGAAGCAAAAAGGGTCAGTTGACGTTTTGTTGTAATGTATGGGTTGTACACACAGACATATGGGTGTGTGGAGGGTGGGGTGCGCTGGGGGGGTCTGCTGGCTAGAATCACGTGTGAAGACGTCAACATTTTGCAGTACAAAGAGAAATCATTCCACATTATGTAGAAGGGCGCAGAGTCGTCACTAGACCAATTTTTCAGGAGAAATGTACTATGTAGAGAAACAATCTTATTAGAAATGTCGAGCGTGAAGCGCAAGCTCAATGAGTGGGGTCTAGGAGCCCGCCTCATAGTCATATAGGTCCAGGGGCTACCTTTGTTCCACTTAAAGCCATATTATAACATTTTCAAACAAAATAGATTAGCATTTCTTTGCCATAAAATGTTAGCTTTTACTGTCAGATATATCCCCTTTTATTTTTGAGCCGAACAACTACGGCAAAGCAAAGAAAATTGGAATTTACTACCAGCGCACATGTCGCCAATACGTACCACTCCTTCGGTCATATTGTGGTACGACCCTTTGTTGTGTATATCACCGTCCCGCACGCCGTGTACGTACTGTGTGTTATGAACATCGTTTATGCATCGTTTACTCCTTCGGTCATATTGTGGTACGACCCTTTGTTGTGTATATCACCGTCCCGCACGCCGTGTACGTACTGTGTGTTATGAACATCGTTTATTCCATCGTAATAATAAAGCGCCGGTTCCGGCGTTTTATTCAAAATCTCGGATTTTGACAAAACTACATACATACATACATACATGAGAGCTTTTGTTACACGCCATTTCAAAAGATCACAGCGTGAAAAACCAAAAACATATGCAAAATATATACAAGAAACAATGAAGCAAGCAAAATTATGTTTGCGGAAACAGGTGAGTTTTGAGGCCTTTTTTAAAGGCAGAGACTGTTTCAGCACTTCGCACATGCAGATGACGGCAAATTGTTCCAGATCAGAGGTGCATTGTAGGTCAATGCCATGTCGGCAGCGGATTTAAAAGTCCAACTGCGTATGATCGGCACATTCAAACGAGTGCGATCTGAGGCGGATCTAAGGCCCTCGCGAGGATTCATAAGTTCCATACATGATGACAGGTATTCTGGTCCAATGCCGGCAAGGCATTTAAAAACATACAGCATGGCTTTGAATGTTCAGTATTCTATCCTCTACAGACAACCAGTGGAGCTGATGTAAAAGCGGCGATACATGGTCCCTTTTCTTCGCACAAAAGATGATTTTTGCAGCCCAGTTTTGGAGGGTCTGAAGGCGAGCGATATCAGTAGTGTTGGCACCCATGAGGAGAACATTGCCATAATCAAGCCTGGATAAGATAAGTGAGCGGATAATGTCATTACTAGTATCAAAGTCCAAGAATCGTCTAATGCGAGAGATATTGCGAAGGTGGAATGAAACACTGCGTGTGAGTGAAGAAATTTGGTTACGCATGGTCATGCAGTTATCGAAGATAACTCCAAGATTTCGGACTGTTTCCGATGGTTCAATGGCCTCACTTCCAATTTGGAGTGTGATAGCAGGCATCTGGTTCTTAACATGAGATGAAGCGGCGATGAAGAATTCAGTCTTCTCACGATTGAGTTGAAGCATATTGCACGTCATCCATGATTGAATGTCACTATAAAACTACAGCACCTAGAGTCTTGATTTTTGCAGGGTATATTGATTTAATAAAGTACAATTTAATCGTGTAAAAAAAAGAATTTTAAAAATTCAGTGAGGGCGTCTTCCTCAGCAAATGTTATAATATGGCTTTAATTTCACAAAAACAGTATTATACATCTTTGAACAAGTTCATTAGGAATGTTGATATCACTGACTGCTTGCTTTTATAGGCAACAGGAAGCACCGTAGAGGGCGTGATGAGTTGGTCAAAGATGTTGTTGAGCGAGTAGGCCCCCTTTGTCTTGCCACGGTTGCCTACTTTAGCTACTCAGGTGATATTTACCGCCAACGGTTCGGTATGGCGATGGGTAGCCCTCTCAGCCCCCTTGCTTGTAATGTATTTATGGAGTGGCTAGAAAAGAAAGCTATTTCCACAGCCCCGGTAGCCTGCCGCCCGCGTCTCTGGAAAAGATACGTAGATGACGTGTTGGAAATAGTACGCAAAGGAGAAGTAGACAACCTCACAGAACACTTAGATTCCATCGACCCTACCAACAGTGTCAAGTTCACCTATGAGCAAGAACAAGAAGGTTCGATTCCCTTCCTCGACACCTTAATTACTAGAAAGCCGGATGGATCAGTGAAACTCTGTATCTACCGCAAGAAAACGCACACTGACCAATATCTTCAGTTCTCCTCCCACCACCCCTTACATCAAAAGCTGGGTGTTGTTAGAACGCTGCTAGACAGGAGTGACGCGTTGGTTACCGAGGAAACGGACAGACAAAAAGAGGAGGGTAACATCCGCGAAGCGTTGACCACGTGCGGTTACCCGGATTGGTCAATCAATAAAGTCAAAAAAGACAGATCTACTCCTAAGACAAAACTTTCCTCAAAACGAAAAGATGACAGTGAAAAAACCAAAGGCATGGTTGTGGTCCCCTATATAGAGGGCGTATCCGAGCGTGTGTCCAGGGTGTTTAAAAAACACGGATTTTCCACAGCCATGAAGCCGCATCGTACCATCCGCAATATGCTCGTCCATCCAAAGGATAAACTTCTCCCTCAACAGAAAGCGGAAGCCATTTATGAAATACCCTGCGGTGACTGCCCAAGTTCCTACATTCCTACATTTGGTATCCGACTCAAAGAACACCAGAAAGAGGTGGAGAAATTTGAATCAAAACCATTTACTCGAGCAAAACGCCAATCATCTGTCACGGACATTCACAAATCCGCCATCACTGATCATGTGGCCTCCACAAATCACTCTATCAATTGGGAGGACTCAAAAGTGATTGATCGTGAAGCCGACAAGACCACCAGGTGGCTGAAAGAAGCCATCTGGATCCGCCGAAAAGGACAAGACACTCTAAACAAGGACGAGGGGGCCTACTCGCTCAACAACATCTTTGACCAACTCATCACGCCCTCTACGGTGCTTCCTGTTGCCTATAAAAGCAAGCAGTCAGATGTGATGAGTTGCCAGTCTGATGAAGCCACTAGTGTAGTGGTGAAACGTCACTAAAACGTGAGTAAACCAACTTCGTTTTTACTTGGAATTGTTCAAAATGAACAAAATTCACAGTATTATACATGTAGGTTGAAAAGTATATAGTTGAGTTACACTGTTTTTCAAAGGAGACGCATATATCAAAGGATTTCTTTTCTGCAAACATAAAACTTAGACCGATGTGTAAGTATTTCTCGCGATAAAACTACTGAGCGGCACATCACCATTTTGGGTTTGAGCCACTAGCCAGGAGTTATTTACAGACTCTGAGGTGGTGGGCTAGTGGCTCAAACCCAAAATGGTGATGTGCCGCTCAAATTCTCGCTATTCACAATAAGGGCGCCGCCAGCGGTTTGCGATGTAATCGTGATGTATCATGGGAAAAGGTCGACATCCAAGTCCGCGCAATACGAATATTACCATGCTATTACATAGGAACACGTGATAATATTTTTAGTTTGTCAAAATAAAGGTGTTACACGCGAATCGATACTCAATAATACTTAATAATGTGATTTGAAATGTGCACAATTAATTTTTTCTCTATCGATTTGCGTGTAATATCGTTATATTGACAAATTAAACAAGTATTCCTGAAAAAAATTGGTGTCAGTTCCAATTTACAATGTAACTATTATTTTAATGTAATGATAAAGAGAAGTTTTGCACTGCAGCACTGACAAGAACATTTAGTGGTAGTTCATTTTATCATTAAATAGGCCTAATTATACACTTGGCGCAACGTCAGCCTTCTATTCTTCGAATTTTTTCACAGGAGGAAGATGGCGAATTTCATCATTCGATATCAGCAAAGTATCAGGCCCTTGCAACTCCTATACCAGCGCAATACAAAAGATTTTTGTTTAATTAACACTGGACATGCTGGATGTTTTTATAAAAATATTGTATGTGATGAAGGGGGCTGGTGGTTTATTTGTGTAAAGGTCAAAATAGGATTCGGATAGGGTCAGGACTCTGTTTTGTCATCTGCCTTCTGTGGGTCTTTGAACCTGCTCATTGTCTGGTGTGTTTTTTTTTTGGTTTTTTTGTAATTTTGATTTTGAAATGGATTCTTCATCTTTGGTTCGAGTTGTATTTTTTCCTGAATGTATTTTAATGCTTTCTCTCCCCCACCAGCTCTAAGTAGGCCTACTGATAAAATACAAAAAACTGAAAAAGAAAGAAAGAAAAAAAAAAGATGTGGACACCGTCAGTTCCCCCCGTGTATTATCAGAAAAATGCTGCTGCCACCAGATATAGGCTAAGTAAAACAGCGTATTACTATCAAGACATATGTCGATATTATCAAGACAGAGATAAGTGTCTGACGTCATCTGTCAAAGTGGTTGATGATGACTTGCAAAACTCGGCGGTAAACCGGGCCATGATTTTAAGCTTATTGTTAATTTTGCACCTTCAAACATACAAACCATCTCAAAAGTTAGGTCTTTATAGTAGGAAACCTTTTTGGGCGAAGGCACCATGTCAACAATGCCTAGAAAAGTTGCTTTTTGCCTTGTAAAAAGTACGTAATTTTTCGGCACTTCCTGGTCAGCATGGAAGCAGATCGATTCGGCCAAATCAATTCGTCCACAGTTGACTTGGCCATATGCCAATTCATGCATTTGGTCCCAAGCTAAGTCAGCCACAAACCAATTCGATATTGACCAAAAGGGGTAAACGATTTAATATGTTAATGAATATATGTGACCGTCCATCTCGAAACAGCTGTAAAGTCGGCTCGCGGTCAATTTTGTTTTATTTCGTGTTTAGAAAATATATCATAAGCTTTAAAATGAAAAATCATTTGACTCCAAACGATATCCAGAAGTAAAAAAAAAGAGGGTTAAGTGCACAACGTACAAAAAAGTGACTATATCTCATTAACCGATGATCCTACAGATATGCGACCACTGACCTTTTTTTCCCTTATGACCAGAGGAAAAATTCGACACGACTCGAGGATATTTGGTTAAAAAGATAGAGGGTTAAGTGCACAAAATTAAAAAAAGTGACTAGGCCTATATCTCATTAACCAATGATCCTACAGATATGCGACCACTGACTTTTTTGTTCCTTATGACCAAGGGAAAAGTTTGACATATCTCACGACTCTGTAGGAAATGATGTACATCATCATCATCATCATCATACATCATCATTTTATTTTCATTCAAATCAACATACAAAATATAAAAGACACAACATTTGAATGAGGAGATGCTCAAAAGGCCCAAAGGCATGAAGCGAGCACCCCCCGTACACTGCCTTAAGTTGCAACATACAATTACACAAAGTTAACAAATAAAAGAAAAAAGAAAGAGGAGAAGAACATGCAAAGAAAGACTCCAATATAAATATTTATAACATTTCATATAGATATTTCACAGTCCACACAAGAAATTGATAGTTGGAGTGGAGAAGGGGGGATGGGTGAGGTCATTAAATAATCCCTAAATATTAGATGTAATTTTTTATTAGACTTTTCTTTATTTGTAACTTAAACTGGTTTACTGATTTTGCCATCTTTATATATTTATCAGTAATATTCCATTTCCTAGGACCGGAAGCCCGTGTTGTGAGGGCCACAAACTGCGGCTACGTACAGATACGCCGCTGACATGTTTTGTTCTTTATGACCAGAGGAAAAGTTCGACATCGCACGACTCTTTAGGATATTTGGTTTAAAAGATAGAGGGTTATTGCACAAAGTACAACGAATTGGTTTGTGACCGAATGCAAGACATCAATTCATCTAAATATACAGATTTGGTGTAAAAACAACGGTTATGGAGAAAATCACGAAATAGTTAAATTTGGCCAACTTTTTTTGTACATCAATATACAGGGTTCGAATTGGCATGTGGGCGATTTGGTTTGGGGCTGAATTGACGAATAGTATCAATATCGATATTGATATTTTTACAGAGCACGTGATATTTCGATATGATGATTCGAATTGTCACGTGATCGTCAAACCTGTACTAAAGGTGTCAGTTCTGCAGGAACTGACACAAAAATATTGTCACGTGTTCCTATGTAATAGCATGGTAATATTCGTATTGCGCGGACTTGGATGTCGACCTTTTCCCATGATACATCACGATTACATCGCAAACCGCTGGCGGCGCCCTTATTGTGAATAGCGAGAATTTGAGCGGCACATCACCATTTTGGGTTTGAGCCACTAGCCATGAGTTATTTACAGACTCTGAGGTGGTGGGGTAGCTTTAAAAGACATGGATCCGTACCTGCGGAGTGGGTTGTTGGATGAGTGTTAGTAATTAGATTACAGGATTGTCTTTTTGTTTTAAACCTATATTATTATTAGTGTTATTATTATTACTTTTATTATTATTATTGTTGTTGTTGTTGTAATTATTATTATTAGTGTTAGGCCTGTTATTATTATTATTATTATTATTATTAGTGTTAGGCCTGTTATTATTATTATTATTATTATTATTATTATTATTATTATTATTATGTTTTCAGGATGTGGAATTCAAGAGGATTTTTACAGAGCTCGCTCCTAAGAAATTGGAATTCTTGGAAAGATTTCTCAGTGAAAATGAAGGAGGCAATTCATACTTTGTGGGTAAAAGTGTAAGTATGAACTGAACCTGTATAGGTGTGGAAATGGACGCCAGATAAATTATCTTCGTTTCGTAAAAGATCAGAACTCGTCTTCCATTGGCTTTGCTTAGACCAAGCATTTCAACTTGACTTAAGGTGGCTGTGTACTCTCAGACATGCATTTAGTAAAAGTGCAATAACTTTGTAATTATTCGCGCAAAACATATAAAAGTATACATTTTTATGAAGGCAAGACATCAATAAATCTTAATATAAATACAGATTTGGGGTAAAAACAACAATTTTGAAGAAAATCACAAAAAAGTGAGTTTTTGGCAATATTTGTTAGGTACATCATAACAAAAAAACACTCTTTCCAAAATATTTTATTTTGTTTTTAGCTCAATCTTGAGGCTCCATTCCAAAAACGGTTTTTTATTTTTTGATATTGGCCTTATTTTTTGAGATATTGACCATATAAGGCATCAAAATGAACTTTTTAAAATTCAAAAACGCCTATTTGCACAAAATGATGCCCAAAATCGGAAATAGACCAAAATATAAAAAAATGAGAAAACCGTTTCTTGAGTCGATAATGCTTTTTACGATGATCATATTTGCTTACCTATAGATGCTGTATTTATTGAGTTATCGTGTACCTAAATCGTCATTTTACCGAGAAAATGAACATTGAAATAATGGCCGTTGAAGTTTAAAGTGGTCACATTTTGCACTTTCATCGAATCTCACAGCAGAATGCGACAGTTTTCGTTTTGTAACTTATATTACGTGAACATCGGGTAAATCCACAGCCCCTTGAGAAGTTTGAGCGAAATCCATTCATAACTTGATATTTAAATCGGGGAAAGAACTTGAAAAACCCACATTTTATCAGCTAAAACGGAGCCATTTGACCACTAGGTTTTTGTGAAATCAGTGCTTCCGTGGTGTTTCCATAAGATGCGCCGCGCATGCAGATAAGCGTCGCGTATGCGTCGCGTATTTGTGCGTTAACAAATTGCGCGATACGCAACGCGATGAGTTGTTGCTCGCGTGTATCTTGCTGGTACAACAAAGATTTTCTTTCCTTTTCAATTTCAAACACGAGTGGAATAGTGAAATAAAATCCTTAAAATATTGCAGTTGAGTTTACAAATCTGGATTTTCATTCCTTGTATTTATAAAAAACATAACAAGGTACAAACATATCATAAAAACTAAATTTTGAGAAAGAAACAATGGCTAGAGTACACAGCCGCGTTAAAGGAGGATTTCATGATCCTAGCATCCACTTTTTATGACATTTTTCAGTAGATATCCACGAAAAAGCTTATTCCAAACATTTCAGTTGATTCCGATTTTGCGTTTGCGATTTATGCATGATTTTGTGTATTACACTGCCAGCTCCATAGGCCACTGTTCGTCATTTCGTCAGATGGTAAACCAGAACGAAATTAAAATTTGACGATATTTTTGCTAAACGAATTAATCTGCAAGAAATTTTTTTGTACATAAACATTATGTAGCAAGAGGTTTCCAGTGGTATAAAAATTTCAACTTTTTTTAGAGAAACGTGGGGGCATGAGGGTGTTGATCACGAAATGCCCTTTTAACAGGATTGGTGCATATTCTGCGTTATCGTTTCCGAAACTTTCCTATAATGGCTGTGAGGTCTTATAATCATATTCCATCGTCAGCAATAGACGTTGCTTGAAACACATTATAATCATGATATTTTTAATACCGGTACTCAAAATATCTGCTATTGAAAAAGCCTATACTTTTTTTTAAAATTCAAGTTCCATCTTCTGAAACAATCTTTAGATTCAACGTACTACACACCATAAAAATATTACAGAATGTTATCCTTTCAACTGGACACTAGTATCATATTATTGGTAAATTTAGTTCAAGTTCAATAATTTACTCACATTTTAGATGTTTCATCTTCCGATGGGAAGATGTAGACTTCATCATGTTCATCAGTAATGCGCCGAAACAAGCCTGAACCAGCAACACTCCAACTCTCATCTCCAGAGTTTTCACTTCTGTAGTAGCAGGTCGTATACATGATTTTGTGAATGTGTTTCTTCATCGCTGTTGATAACGTTGTCCCCCTCCTATCCCCGTTTTCTGGTCCACATTCCTTCCCTGATCCATCTGGTTTGCTTGCAAGAGTCTTTGTCGATAACTTTGGCCCCTCCCAATAATATGGTTTTGCTGTGACGTATGGTCTGTGATGGCCGACTTGTTTCTTTCGTCGACTGACTCCTTTCATACAGCGCGAGTGAATTTTCTTCCCTGTTAACTTTTCGCATTCATGTTGTTTCAATTTTACGCATGCAAGATTTAGAGGGCGGCTAGACTATTCGCTGTCGTAGTACACGTTACAATATGGCCGTTGCCAGGTCAACTGGATCACGCTTTCTTTGTTACGGACCACTGATCAAAATGATCACAACACAAAGCCTATATGGCATATCAAAATTCGGAACAGGTGTATGAGGCCAGGCTTGGAGCAGTAACCAATGGTTACTAACGTGCACTACGATAGCGAATATATATAATACATTAAAACATTAAAAACACTTTCAAGTTTCAATACAAAAGTATGCAAATATAACATATTAATGAGCTTTTCCATTCATTTTAGCTCATTAACTTTATTGAATATCGATAAAACAGTAAGAAAATAATTATATATTGGTGCATTTGAAAACCATATGTCTGATTTGCTTTAAACAAAAGGCATATCAATCAGTGTACTTTGGTCTACTCAATTAATCTGTTAAAATATGCATATAGAGCACCTACAAATTGCCTCAAATGCCACCTTAAACAGTTGGCAATTTTTTAACAATGAATTGAAGAAAATTAGCGGTCACCTGGTTTCTTTATGCTTTTTTCTCTCGCCATTTTACAGATCACCTTCGCTGATATTGATTTTATGCATACAATGGACTACTACCTTCTCCCAGGAAAGAACGACAATGGCTTGGATAAGTACCCTAAACTGAAGGCACTACTTCAACGGGCTTCTGCTCATGAGAAGATTGCAGCTTGGGTGTCTGAACGACCTGTAACACCATGGTAGAAAAACATTATTACAGTAAACTAAACTTGTCCATTGCCCCTAAATGCCCATCCAAATTAGTTTGCCCACAAAAGATTGGGCACCATAATGATCAATGATCATAAAAGCAGTACATGTTCCATCATACATTCGACTGCAATGCAGGCGACTACAAAGTTTCTCCTGAAGTACCACGACCCATTATAGCTAGTGAGGCAATAGCATCTGGTTGTAAAATCGTTGTTTCCCGTCCTTTGACGCCTTGGTCTCCTTTGTGATGGAACCATAAAGAGCATATCTTCTACATGGCTCCTCCTCTGGCATCCTCATTCATCAGGATGATGTGTCCGTCCGAAGAAGCGAAGTTGAAGCTGCCTTACAAGTCATTGGCGGTCACTGTCTTTCGCCGTTTTTGTGAGGCTTTCGCGGATGATAGTAAATGGTTCTGATATGTAGGGTGTGTAAATGTTCTATTTAATGTGATTGGTGATGTGAGATTATCATTTAGAAATACAATGTTTTAATTTAATGTTAAAGTACTCATGTAGCAGATGAACAAATCTATTAATCACATTTACTTTTAATGATATACGTAAGCCTATTATACATACGTAAAATACCGTGGCTTGAAATGGTAATTTGATCATGATCAAAGCAAGTTATATTACCATCATACCATCTTCAGAGACAACCCTATTCTTCGCATCGCAAAACTCTTTTTCCGAAATAATATAGACCGCGACCGTAAAGTATATTATGAAGACTCCTTGTAGACGAAAGACCAGGCAGTTATGCCGCATAAATATGCTCAAAAAGTATGTTGAAAGAAGTGACAGTGACTTTTCAAAACCTGTGTGTACAGTAAAACATGCCGATAATGTAGACAAACATACCGATGTAGTCAAACTCACCAATGTAGACAAAAGTAAAGATGACAATTCTGATGTCACCTTTCACCAGTATAATGAGCTGGAGCACAAAGAGTATAATGTAAAATTCTAAGAATTGATGATTGCAGAGACAAACTTGGGAATGCAAAATTTGTCAGCAAATTTGATCTTTTGAAAGTGGCAGGTTCCACCCCGGGTTCCACTCACAGACCGTGCCAAAGAGATCTCTGCTTTTTGGTCTTTACCAGTACAGATGCAATGCCATTCGGTTGAAAAATGCGCCTGCAACTTTCTAAAGAATGGTAAGTTGTGGCAGACATAGAGCTAGGATGTGAAGCTTAATTTGGATGATTTGATTGTTTATAGTCAAACTTGGGAACGACACTTTGAACAACTCCATCAATTGTTTAAGAAGCTATATGAAGTACAATGGACAGTCAATCTGGTAAATTTAAAAAGTGAGTTTTGCCATGCCACAGTCACATACTTAGGATATGTTGTAGATCATGATCAGGTGAAACCTATCAAAGCCAAAGTTGAAGCAATGGAGCAATACCCCACGCCTGTATTAAAAGAATGCACTCATGAGATTTCTAGGTATGGTTGGTTATTACAAAAAGATCTGTCCAAACTTTTCAGAGATAGCAAGTCCTTTGACTGATTTGTTGAGGGAGAATGCAAAATTCATTTGGTCCGAGCAGTGTAAGAATGCTTTTCACAAAGTCAAATCAATACTCTTGAGTTCACCAGTACTCACTGCGCCTGATTTTCAGAATCACTTCAAATTGACGTTTGTTTGGTACCGTACTCATGCGCCGCATAAAATCATGAGTTTACGAATCAAACTTATTTATTCGCCAAAACGCCAATGTGATGCGTGGTTACTATAGCTTACTAATAAACAACAGTGACCTCCGCATAATAATTTTCGCGTGGGTGTGTATAGAAATACCCACTATTACTTTTGCACAAGCATATCCTATGTCAACAACATAAAAAAATACAAATGCATGGATACTTTGTTTTGGGTAAATTGGAAGCTATTGGCCCGGGTTCTTGACAATTTAAAGGGTCGCCAAACTTTAATGAAATGGGATAATTAAACAGGCAAAGGACCAATACAGGACAAAACACATCATTATCATGGTAGACTTTGAGCAACTCCACATTTGAGTTCACGTAGGTCCAAATGAGAGGGCTATTTAAGGCCTAATAAATGTTACAAAACCACATGTCACACACTCCCCTGCTTAATGTTTTCGTCCTCGACAATCAGCATCTCATCCCTGTTTACCTACTACCGTATATCTTATTAAATTATTACAATGAGTAATGATGAGACAACATTTGCATCAGCAATAAGTTGGATCTGCTCACATTTGCCAGAACTTCTTCTGCAATTGGTTCTCTTCCTTGTATTCTTCTTGAACGTCTTGGCGGGGGTATAGGGGCTCTGGGGAAGTTGAACTAGATCAGTAGATGTCTCAGGTGTCGGAGTGGAACCGTCACTGGAATCGGACTGTGGAGGGGAATCATCATAGGAATAAGTGAGTGAGGAATTGGTAGTTGAAGGGGGTTCTGGCCAGCATTGGTTTTCGTAGAGGGGTTGTCAGTGGAATTGGTTGTCGAAGTGGTGTCATTAGCATTGGTTTTCGTAGGGTCTGTGGCATTCCCGTTGTCGAAGTGGTGTTATTAGCATTGGTTTTCGTAGGGTCTATGGCATTGGTTGTCGAAGTGGTGTTATTAGCATTGGTTTTCGTAGGGTCTATGGCATTGGTTGTCGAATTGGTGTTATTACCTAGCTGGGGGGTTTACAACCCCCCGAGCTAGGTCCTGTTTTTCTATCCGTTCTTTCTTCTTCTTTCTTCTTTCTGGCAATTAACTTCAAAATGCTTCTCCTCCTACATGTTACACCCTACAATTACGTAACTTGCACATATGTATCGGCTATATCCAGTACCCATAGGGTCTAAACAGAATTGAGGTCAAAGGTCATTAAGGGGCATTTCCGGTATATAACAAAATACCTTCAAAATGCTTCTTCTGCCACATTTTATATAGTACAATGATGTCATTTGCATATATGCATCGGCTAGACCACACGCCTATAACTTGCATACAGAATTGGGGTCAAAGGTCATTAAGGGGGTAAAATCTTACAATTACATTATCTGGCCATCTGTAATGGGTGTGGGGCTGAAACTCGGTGACAACGAATCTCATGACCAGGGGAAAAATTTTCAGGGGTCAGGTCAAAGGTCATGCAGAGGTCAAATTTTAGAAATGCATTTCATGGACATCTGTAAGGGGTATTGGGCTCACACTTAGTGACAATAAACTTAATGATCAGGGTAACATTTTGGAACACTTTGCAGGGTTAGGTCAAAGGTTATCTGGGGTCAAATCTTATGCTTTCATTTTATGGATATCTGTAAGGGGTATGGGGCTCAAACGCAGTGACAACAAATCTCATGACCAGGGGAACATTTTGCAGGGGTCAGGGCAAAGGTCATGCAGAGGTCAAATCCTAGAAATAATTTTCTGGACATCTGTAAGGGGTACGGGGCTCAAACTCGGTGACAACAAACTTGATGACCAGGGGAACATTTTTGGAACATTTTTCAGGGGTCAGATACCTTCACAACACCAACACGCCCCAGCTAGGTTTGTGGTCTATGACCACCATTTGCCACTAGTTAGCATTGGTTTTCGTAGGGTCTATGGCATTAGTTGACGAAGTGGTGTTATTAGCATTGGTTTTCGTAGGGTCTGTGGCATTGGTTGTCGAATTGGTGTTATTAGCATTGGTTTTCGTAGGGTCTATGGCATTGGTTGACGAAGTGGTGTTATTAGCATTGGTTTTCGTAGGGTCTATGGCATTGGTTGTCGAATTGGTGTTATTAGCATTGGTTTTCGTAGGGTCTATGGCATTGGTTGACGAAGTGGTGTTATTAGCATTGGTTTTTGTAGGGTCTATAGCATTTGTTGTCGAAGTGGTGCTATTAGCATTGGTTTTCGTAGGGTCTATGGCATTGGTTGTCGAAGTGGTGTTATTAACATTGGCATTGGTTGTCGTATTGGGGTCATCGGTGGCATTGGTTGTCGAAGAGTCTGCGGCATTGGTTGTCGAAGGGTCTGTGGCATAGGTTTTTGAAGCAGCAGAGGTGGTTGCGATGGAGGGTGAACAACTGGTTGTCTCTGTGGCACTAGGAGTAATGATGGAGGATGAGCTAGTTGTTGCGGTAGTGTTGGTGTTGGTGTGCTCCCCCGCTTTGTCCGGAGCACACACCTGAAGTTTCGTCATCAGAGTCCTCCTCAGAGTCGGTTGGCCTTGGCATGGACATCTTCATTTCTGCTGGCTGATCCTTTTGAGGACGAGGGTTGATATCTACAGTCAGTCCTGGTCCATCCAAAATATCCCGACGATGCAGTGTTTTCTGTGGTCCATCGCCATCCAGTGGTTCCAATACATAGACATTGCCATGCAGGTTTGGTTTGGCAACGACCTTGTGAGGATTACCATCCCAAGCATCTTGAATCTTACTCCTACCAAGGACTTGAGAAAAACTCTGGTGCCAATGGGCAGATCTGTGTCCTCAGCCTTCTGATTCATATGCTCCCTTCGTCTCAGTGCCTCTTTTTCTGTTATATCTCTGGCTGTGTCAAAGGCGATCTTCAGGCGTCTATGGTGCTCTGATGTCCAGTCTTCCGTGATGTCATCGGATTCTTCAACACACAGGAGATGATCAATCGGAAGAACAGGATCTCTTCCGAAGAACAGATAGTATGGGGCATACCCGGTCGATGAGTGTGGTGTACAGTTATAGGCATACACCAACTCTGGCAGGTGTTCTGGCCATCTCCTCTTCTGCTCTGGGAGTAAGGTGCGCAGACGATCATGTATGGTTCTGTTGAATCACTCGCACTGGGCATTACCTTCTGGGTGGTAGGGGGTGGTCCTGCTCTTATGAATGCCATAGATGCCACACAACTCCTTGATAAGCTGACTTTCAAAATTACGGCCTTGGTCGCTGTGTATCCGCTTGGGTACACCATAACGTACAAACCAATGATTGACAAGAGCTACAGTAGTCGCCTTTTGGTCTTTTGTTGGGATGTCCTGTGCAAATTTGGTAAATACATCAGTCATCACCAACACATTGTTGATAATCAAAATTTCAAGGAATTGTTATCATCCCCAAAATGCGTTGTTTTATACTACCAGAGAAGATGCAGTCACCGGAGCAGATCAGTTACGTAATTCATTTAAAATGTGCCTAAAAGGTGGAACTATACCCCTTGAAAAATTTGTGACTATTTTTGCATTTATCTCAAAAACTAATAAAACACTGGTAACAAAAGTTATGTATATTATAGGGGTAAGGAATCCAGTTACTACACTGGAATTTCAGTGACTCGAGATAAGTAGTTGATTGATCAAATTTATGTGTTTCCTTCATTTTTGACTGTAACTCCACAACTGTTGTCTATGCTGAAATAAAATTTTCAGTGCAGTAGTTGTAGTCCTTGGCCCTATAATATACATATCTTACTTGTCACCCGGGGGGGGGGCACTCCAACTTTGGAGGTGACGCGTATGTGGGGCTGTGAAGACCCCTTTTTCAGCATCGCTGTCACCCAAAGACCCCATATTTTTTTTACGAACACATGTTCTGTCACCCGAAGACCCCCTATTTATCCATTTAATCTGTCACCCAAAGACCCTTACAAGTTCAATTTGAACAGCAACTTTCATTTATCACTGATTTTGTTACTTATTTTGAAAATTACTGGAATTGAATATTAATTCCGAAGTTTAAATATTAATCATGCAGTTTTAATATTAATTCCGGAAATTGAATATTAATTCCCGGAATTTAATATCAATTCCACGAATTTAATATTAATTTCCGCAAATTTAATATTAATTTAGCAGTTTTAATATTAATTCCGATAATTTAGTATTATTTCCACTATTTAAATATTAATTCCGCGCATTTAATATTAATTCCACAAATTTAATATTAATTCCATGGTTTAATTATAAATTCCACGGTAATTAATATTCTTATCTTGAAATACTAAATATGTCATATATCAGCCACCGTATAACTCTCAACTCTCATAATTAACTCTTTGTACTGTAAAATCCGAGACGAAAATGATTTTCTCAGGAAAAAACGCTATTATCTGTAAATCTGTTTGTTTGTTTCTCTGTAGATCTGTTTGTTTGTTTGTCTGTGACTGCTAATGTGAGGCTGTCGTAGGTCGTACGGGGCTCAAACTCGGTGGGTGGGTGTAGTTCTGTCCTGGCAAGAAGAAGTTTATGATCGTTAAGTGACTTAAGTCACCTGACCCCGGTGCCCCCTCCCAGGGGTTATCTGAAGTCAAATTACTAAAAACTGTCGTATGGGCATGAAACTTGGTAGGTACAGCCAGGACCGCGACACTCCGGCACTTGTTGGAAGACATCTTGTACAGCAGACAGTACATGTACAATGTGATTCTCTCATTTATAATTAGGATTACGTCATTGCCAGAGCTTGTTTATTTGTTCATTAGAATGGGCGGACTTATACTCTAAAAATGTGATTCTCGGATAAATTATAGGTCACTAGGTCAATTCGGACCGTCTCTTCCTCAGATCTCTATATGTAGGACTCTATGGTATCTTCTCATTACACGATCGTAGTAAGACTTGGCCGGCGACGACGCTTGCGAATTGCATGTCTTCAACTGCTGTATAGCATGGTATAGGCAGTTTGTACAGAGTGTCGCTTCTCTATCTTTTTTTCTCGGGTACAGCCAACATTTAGAACCAAAATTTTGGAAGGTCATTTTGGGGTCATCCGAGGTCTCCCAGTGGTCATCTGAGGTAAAATTACTAAAAACATCATTTAAAGACATCATTTAGAGCTAACATTTTGGAAGGTCATTTTGGGGTCATCCGAGATCACCCACGGGTCATCTGAGGTCAAACTAGTAAAAACTGTCGTATTGGCATGAAACTTGGCGGGTACAGTCAACATTTAGGGCCAAATTTTGGGGGTCACCAGGGGTTATCTGAGGTCAAATTAGTAAAAAATCAAACAATACATGAAAGTCGTGAAAAAATATCAAAATAAAATAAATTTTGATCATCCATTGAAAACATCGGCTGATTTTATACTCGATTGCTCAGTATGAAAAACTTTCTTTCAGTACTCGAGGCGTGCAATTCGCTTTTCTGCAAAAGTGATCGAGTATAAAGTTTAGCTTTAATCTTCAAAAACACACGTTGACATCTGAACTTTCAGTCACTTTTTTTTATTCATCTGCTTTTATACACACTGACCCTCTTCTCAGACCACGCAACCAAGGGATGGAGCTGTGTTACCACCAGCATAGAGGATGATGGGATACCAATCACTCTGAATAAGTATATCGCCCAAGACATACGAAACTGTCAGGTCAGTGTTAAAAATTTTGGTTTTGAATATGCAAACTCCAAATTATAAACACTATATAGCTTTGAAAGCATTACAACCCCCGCTTTTCTTCTGGGTGCTAGTGCTTTACATAACCAAAGACTTTAATCTGAATTTGTATGTAGACGAGAAATTGCTCATCCAAATCATCACCTTAGGTGATATCAAGGTTATAGGGTATCTAACCCTAACTCAGATATCACCTGAGGCGATGTTTTGGATGAGTAATTTCCCATCTACGTATATTCAAGTTACCGAGTCGCTATAGCAAAAAGGGATCGACTCCTTAATAGTTAGGCAAGGAACATAAAATGCTCAACCTCTCTCTGAATCAGATCTATTTAGACCATTTTCTTTACATGTTTTCTACTACCGATTCAGCTGCACTTTCTTCGGTGATCGAGAACAACCTTAAGCATTCGATTTTATTCTGTAAGTAGCAAGTGTATAATTATAAATTCTGATCCTTTACTTGAAGCTCAGTCCATTTCTTTCACGAAATAAAATATGGAAATTGTAAAAAAGATGAAGAAAAATTTGGGTACCAAATGTCTACTACGCATTTATAAATATATGTTTAAAAAATAATATGGGATTTATCGTGCTTCTTTTTTGTTTTTTAGGGGGTTAGTCGTTAGCAACTATGGGTTAGCCATAACACAGTAAAACAAGGGTAGGTGTATCATAATAGAGGTCCCAAGTATTTAAATGAGGTTTAATAAAAGAAACCACGTGAATGTCTACTCTCTGTATATAACCTCATGATATAAGGGACTTCTATAATGATACTGTAGCAAAACACGACCGCGGGATAAGAATCTATAATAATAACTCTGATATTGACAAGTAATGACGTCATACATCTTATAGACCTACTGCACAATGTTTCTACGATCACGTGCATGAAAATGCAATCGTCCCCGCTTACTCAGATAAGCCATGTCTTATACGCGGAAAAATACGGTATAATGTTTTTCTACTATAAGCTATATAGTCTGTTTAGAATTGTGTTACAGGTCGCTCAGCTATCCAAGCTGCAATCTTCTCATTAGCAGAAGCCCGTTGAAGTAGTGCCTTCAGTTTAGGGTACTTATCCAAGCCATTGTCGTTCTGTCCTGGGAAGAGGTAGTAGCTCATTACATGTATGAAATCAATATCAGCTAAGGTGATCTGCATATTAAATGGAGAAAAACAAAATAAACAAATTAAAACGTTCATGTTTTATACAGTTTGTTTAACAATTGTAATAAAATTAATTTGGATAACAAATAAAATGTTAAACATCCATCATTCGTGTCATCAGTGTTAAGTGGCAAACTTGGAATGGGACAGATAGCATTAGTGTTACATCATGGGTTTGTTTTTTAAATCCACTGAGTGAACCAAATCTAATTAATAAAAAAAATCAAGTTGAAATGCTGGCAGCCACGTTGTAAATCACAGCAACTGGTCTAAGGAGAGCCAATGGAAGACGAGACCTGAACTACTTTACGAAACGAAGAAGATTATAACTTACACTTGTACCCACAAAGTAGGATTTGCCTCCGTCATTTTCACCGAGAAATTTTTCCAAGAATTCCAACTTTTTTGGACCCGTCTCCGTAAAAACCTTCTTGAGTTGTTCTCCCTGAAAACAACAGCAATAACAGAATTAATAATAATAATAATAACAATAATAATGATAATAATAATAATAATAACAATAATAATGATAATAATAATAATAATCTATATAATAATACGCTATTCTCTGTAGATCTGTTTGTTTGTTTCTCTGTAGATCTGTTTGTTTGTTTGTCTGTGACTGCTAATGTGAGGCTGTCGTAGGTTGTACGGGGCTAACATTTTGGAAGGTCATTTTGGGATCATCTGAGGTCACCCACGGGTCATCCGAGGTCAAATCAGTAAAAACTGTCGTATGGGCATGAAACTTGGTGCGTACAGACAACATTTAGAGCCAAATTTTTGGAAGGTCATTTTGGGGTCATCCGAGATCACCCACGGGTCATCTGAGGTCAAACTAGTAAAAACTGCCGTATTGACATGAAACTTGGTGGGTACAGTCACCATTTAGTGCCAAATTTTGGGGTCACCAGGGGTCATCTGAGGTCAAATTAGTAAAACATGTCATATGGGCATGAACTTGGTGGGTACAGTCACCATTAGCCAGGTAATCGCGCCCAGCCGAGAACCGCCAAATATGGGTAACCGCCTGGTAATAATAATAATAATAATAATAATAATAATAATAATAATAATAATAATAATAATAATAATGATAATAATAATAATAATAATAATAATAATAATAATAATAATAATAATAATATTGTACTGCCGCTCATATGAGTGGTTTTAGAAATTAGTAGGCGTGGGTTTATGTTTTGAAGGAAAAATCTCCTTGAAAATGTCTGTATGCTATGCACAGAAAACATCTTAAGGGATGAGCAACGTTTGCAGAGTATTTTGTGGGACATGAGTCCACAATCAGACATATCTAATTGCATTCTGAATACGACTCGGAATGTCCTTGTGATAATTTTATGGCACATTATTAAAAATTGGTATATATATATATATATATTTTTCATATTTAATCGTCCTCGAAGTAAAATTGATCAATCTACTGATATGTACTTAAAGTGTAGGTAGCTGGTAGGAAAACCGACGATCAGGTGAAAGTTTTTGACCTTTCGTATGAAGATACATAATATTTTCTCCCCAAAAGACCCAACTTGACTTAAAAGCCATAGATACCACTTTTACCGAAAACAAGAAGAGTCTTTCAAAAAGACACAGTTCACGGATCAGGTGTATAGAAATTTGTTCTTCCATTTTCATATCTAACCTACTCTGCACGTGAACAAAAAATCACCATAATGGCTTATCCACGTCCCTTTTCCAGAAATTCGACTAGTCTAATGCGTACCCACAGGCCACCCAGTGTACACCACACACCACAAAACGTCATATCCGTTTAAAGATGGAACTTGCCTTTTTTGCCTCGTCTTTTTCAAAGATTGCGTCTGTGAGCTTACTCCAGATATCGGCGATTATTTCTGTCACAATGTCAATCCTTGTCGATTCCATATTGTTCTTTCCATAAAACCCAAACTCACGAGCCATGTATCTGTTGATAGCTTTAGATTCGACCAGTTTTTGTTTTCCATTTATTTCCAATATAGGCAGAGAACCTAAGGGTGTGCCTGAAAAAATCAAACGAGAAAAATTATTTACGGGCTTATTAAAAAAATAAAAAATCAAAAGCAGGGACGACACCACTATTCTTGAAAGTGAAAGACCCTCGTCTTACATTGTCTTACGATTGGAAGTGTATACTATTAGCGCAAACTATAAACTTAAGGTTGTGACTTGGTAGTTCACAGCATCTTTCGAATGGTAGTGAGCTTTGGCAAAATTGCATTGCTCAATTCATAGCGAGCGTGTAGAAGAATTAAAATATCACAGATATACTTTTATAGGTGCAGCGGTTCTTGAGTTACGTTGTGAAGAGGGCTGAAACAACAACACTTTTGTAAAACGTACATAACTAATTAACAACAATAAATTAAGCAAGTTTGCAAAGTATACGATTTGTATTATGAACTTTTGCAAAACATCAAGGTGTTAATTTTTGAATAATATATTGATCTAGATAATGAAAATCGATTTTTAGGTTGCTTCGACCAACAATACCTCGTCTACCCTTAACGTGGTACTACACCCCCTGATAAATTTTGTGACTAAATTTGCATATTTCTCAAAAAATAACTACACACTGGTAACAAAAATTATGTATATTATATGGGCAAGGAATCCAATTAGTACTTCACTGAAATTTCAGTGAATCAAGACAAGTGGTTCATTATATATGTTAAGAAATGAGGTACACTCTAGCAGTACCACCTTAAGTTACCGTCCTTAGAAATATGAAGAAGGCAATGGATAAGTTAATTAAAGTGTACATTTTGATTTGCATCATCAGTGGATGGTCTTAAATATAATTGCCTTAAGGGCTGGGGTATGAACGTTTGGACAGTATTTATTTTGGGACATTAGAGCACATCAGACATATCGAATTGCATTCTGAATATGAAGAATGTCATTCTGATATCAAATAATTTTGATTTTTGAAATTCGCAATTTAATACACATTTTATGGCAAATCATTAAAATTGATATTTTTGATATTTAACAGTACTTGAAGTAAACTTTATAAATCTGATGATTTATACTTAAAGTGTATGTAGGTGGGATAAAAAGCCGACGATCAATTGAAAATTTTGACCTTTCGTATTGAAGATATGGATTTTTTTTTCCAAAACACCAAAAAAATTAGGTCTTTTGGAAAAAAATCCATATCTTCAATATGAAAGGTCAAAATTTTCAATTGACCGTCGGCTTTTCCTCCCTGCTACATACACTTTAAGAATATATCATTAGATTTATATAATTTACTTCGAGGACTGTTATATATCAAAAATTTGAAAAATATCAAATTTTATAATTTGTCATAAAATTTGTATTATATTGTGATTTTTAAAAATTATGTCAGAAAGATATGCTTCGTATTCAGAATGCAATTCGATAGGAGGTGCTCTCATGTCCCACAAAAAATACTGTCGAAACGCAATAAACGCTCATTTTGGATCCCTTAAAGTCACTGCTAAATTCTGTGTGTATGCCCATCGTTTGATTGCGTGGGTTCGAATATCTCCGGTGCGGCGGTGCCCAATTGTTTTTCTCTCTTCTCCATTCTGAATTATTTTTATTTCTGTTCTTTATTTTACATTTGTCTCTTTTCTTTTCTAGTCTGTCTTTCATCATTATCTTTTTCCTCGTTGACAATATTTTTAGGCAAGCGTGCTAAATTATTCCTATTTTCTTTTCTTCCCATTACAGGGACATTGTCATTTTTAGAACTCGTCTTGTTTAAACTTTGTCCTTCTCTCCACATAATTGTTTATCAAGGCGGCAAATGCCCCCACTTTTACGGTTAATTCAGGATAATAATGTTAAATGTACCCAAGAAGGTCCAAATTAGAAAGACAACCTCTTACGGGGTCTTGCATGTAAGCAAATTTATTGGAAAAATGTCTCAAATT
Source organism: Amphiura filiformis (assembly GCF_039555335.1). Lineage (NCBI taxonomy): Eukaryota > Metazoa > Echinodermata > Ophiuroidea > Amphilepidida > Amphiuridae > Amphiura > Amphiura filiformis. The sequence continues at coordinate 17,636,792 of NC_092635.1, read as the reverse complement.
TTTACCATTTGTATCAATATTCTGATTTGGTAGTGGAAAATTGGACTAATTATAGAATACCTTGATTACCATCGACACCCTAACACTAACAGTCCGTACCCCAACCCTAAAAGACAACGTGAAAGGGGCCCATGCCGTGTACCAATATGCGGCGTTATATAACATTTATAAAAGAGACAATCAAAGTTACGAAAATCACGAGTTTGCATCATCTAGGATTATTAATTTTGATTTATTTATTTATTTATTTATTTTTGCAAGACGAACGATTTGAGGTAATTTTTATGAAAATATGAGTATCTTTAGATATATATGACCCGTGTAGAGCCCCAAATGATGAACTTTCATAATAATGCCCCTCCCTTTCTTCCATAAGTTGTTTGTCACCTATAGGGACACACCTTAGATATAACGGGGGGGCAGGTAGGCAATTGGGTTATGACAATTTCTCTTTTAAATACTGCTCAGTGAGCAACAAAAACATTTAATAGTAGAATCCTCAATGAGCAATTTTGTTTTTTCACTACTCGATGAGCAATGTCAATACACCTCGGTGACATTTCAAATAAGAACTAGAAAGCAAAATAATTTGCGCGTGCTTTGCACACAATTTTCCCAATCAGTTAAGTATTTTCTGGGAGCGGTCAGACTCAGCGGGGTGGCTTGGAAATTTTTAAAGAACACCTTTAAAAGAGTGCCCAATCTAATTTTGGTGTATTTTGGTGTTGCAATCCCCCCATCGAAAAGCTAGCCACTGATTATTCTTAATGTAATGTTCGAATTACTGCCAAGTTCGTCAACGGGGGCACTCACTAAAATGGGTGACGAGGATGTGCGGACAACTTGACCCCCATTTGTCATCTCCTCTCATCCAAATTTTCCTGTCTCACTGAATAACCCCTTTTTAGTCATTTCCCCAGTCTCACGAAAAGACCACCTATTTTGGGAACTTCTCACTGAAAGACCCCCCACCGGTTTCGAGTCACTTGAGCCCCCCGCTTCGCGTAAGGCGACAATAATGCCTCACTGATGAGCAAGAAAAACTGTGTATAAAAGTATAAATTCTAATGTAATATTGTCGCCGACATGGTCGAAGGCGGTGACCCCCCCAATCAAATGGTGCATGAGAGGAAGGTGTGCCTTCAAACAAGAGTTGTCTTTAAAAAAAAACCGCCATGGATAAAGATCATATTTCATATTGACAATATTTGACAAGTACTTGCAATGCTAATAATTTTTTGTGTGGCACAACGAACGAATCGGGTGACAAATAAGGAGAAATATCGGTATTTATTGGTAAATATCACCAATGACATACCAGGAAATCAAGAATTTTCATATTGAAAAGAAAGCTGAATTGAAAAGTCAAAGGCTCAATGGAAATCACATCCACCGAATTTACTTAGTGGCTATGGCTGTAATTTTGAATGAATGACTCGACAAATTTTGTGTTTGTGGTATACGTATCCTTCACACTGAAAAGGTTTGGGTGAAATGTATGACTCTGCAAATTCTGCATTGCGTACTTTTTGTTATGATATTATACAACTACCTTGAACTACATGCATGAACACATTTCACACAATTGACAATACACACACACACACAAATTTAGACCACATTATTTGGGGGGGGGGTTGATTTTTGGGATAAAAGAGTAATTGGATACATACACGCTGTAAAGTTAAATTAGCAAAACGATATAATGAATTAATGAACTCAGGAAAGGTGATAATATAATCAGCTGCAATTTATTATACTCGCATTACTCACCCGGTACCCTGCACTCACGCGTTTGTAAAATCTTACTTGTGTAAATGCAGTTGGTGAATTTCGACCTAAACTTAATAAACCAACCTACCCATCAACATGCCCAAATATCCACCATGTACAGACACGCCCCTTCACAATCAGTCACGTACCCCTCGAGCTCGCGTAAGTCAACATAATTGCTAAATACGCACGTTTTTATATTGGAATATTGAATTATCCAATATTTTACACTGAAAGCAATTAGGCAGTTTCAGCGTTTGTTGTGTTTTTATTTACACACACCATTTTTCTGCTGCATCGTGGTAATGTTGTTAATCACGACAAGGAATATGGTCTGATCAAGTATTTAAATTTAAGACCTAATACCTAAAATGCTAAAAGGTAAAAACAATAGAGCCCAAGGGGTGCACCGTGCACTACCTAAAAATGGGTGACGAGGATGTTTTTCTTTTGTTTTCTTGTCACCAAAAGATCCCCCTTTTTCAAGAATGTTGGACAAATTTCTGATAATCTCTCACCGAATGACTCCGTTTTTTCTTTAAATATTTCAATAAATTTCAAATTGGGATGACTTTTTGAAAATTTTGTATCAACTTTTATATTTTGACTCAAATCAAAATTTTTCCCAATCTCACGGACTAGACTCCCTTTTTGGTCAGGTTTTCCCCTGTCTCACGGAAAGACCCTCTTTTGAGGGGCCAGTTCTCACAGAAAGATCCCTAGTTTCGAACTGCTGTCCGCACATCCCGTCACTTCCAAAGTCGAGTGTCCCGGGAAATATTAAGAGTAGCAGCAACAACTATATAAAAGTAAGAAAAACGAACTTACTGGCTTTCATCTGGGGCCAATCTTTAAATTCGATACGGTTATCTTCATAAGGAACACCTTTCGCAGCAAACATCAGTCTGATAGGCTCTCCTCTTCCTCTGCCATTGAAGTAGGTAAGCTTATAGGAAGGCATTGTCGATGGATCGGTGAAGGGTGAGTTCCTGCAGACGAATAGTCCAGTTGTGTGGTGGTATGACTTCACTTGACGTGGCTAGCCGTGTAAATGAATTGAGCATGAAAATAATATCAATATATGCATGCGAAACCAACCCACCAACCTTGAACGCTTCATGAACGCTTCACCAATTTTGTATAATTATAAATCTTTTCTGCTTTGCATGGTAAACGTATAAGTGGTGGTCAGCAATAATTTATTGCTTTGTCATGCTACTGTACATGTTCCTAAATCACGAAAAATACAGGGTTTTTTATCATTATTATTTATTTATTATTATTTATTTATTATTATAAAAATAATACCCTGTTTTGCTAAATGAAACATAGGCAAATCTTTATCCTTTAATAGTGTTTTTGCAATATCCGTACCAGGGTTTCTAAAGCCTAGAGTGTGTAATAATTATCAGCTAACGGGGGGATTTCCAAACGGCGTGCCGACAATGCTTCCTCTCCCTCTCTAGGCCTGCCAAAAACCGTTTGTCCCCTCCTCCTTTTTTGGGATCTCAATTTTTCATCCTTTACTAGCAAAAAGAATTAGGTTACCAGCTTTTTGCGCGCACTTGCCGATTGACGCTTAAATAAGAACATAATCCACAACAGAAACAATCTGTTTGGGAAGAGATTATTATTTTAAAATTCAAATGGATTTTATAGTCAATCAAAATATGAATATAATAAATTTCGTCACAGTAATCATGGTAATTAAAAAAACTCCGATCTCAAAAGAGTGAAGAACATTCAGCAGGACAAAACAAAATTGCTGTCTTGAAATTTTAGCACAAATGACTGTCTCAAGAAACGATGTTTTGTATGAGCTTTGCTAGTCATTTCTATAATAACTAACACAATCAAAAACACAAAAATGACATGTCATTGATAATTGTTGATGTTTTGAGATACAAGGTTTTTGGACAATAACATTCCCTTAATTCATTATTGGCTGAAATGTGTAATAACAAAACCTCGTAACCATGGTAACTAGCATTATATCCGGGCATTATATCTTATCTATCATCATGATCATATTAGATACAAGGTTTTTTCACTTCAATTTTGAAAATAAGGTGCCTAGTGATTTATTGTTGCAGATAGACCTGCAAGGCTTTGCCAGTATAAAGCCACCCTAAACAAGGATTTAACCTTCGGCTAAAACGATACCCTAAACAGGTACACGCGCCTGTTTTCACACCCTAAACAGGGATTTTATTCCTTCCATCAAATTTCATACCCTAAATTTCATTTCCGCGTATTAGCAATTGCAATTTTGCCCGGCAATTTTGCTACCCTTTTTTTTTCTTCAATTTTTCATGTTTTGACACCCTGAACACGATACGCGCGTATCGTGCCTACCCACAAAAAACGACCCTTTTTACGCGTTTTTATAACCGCGGATGGTGTACGGGCCACAATGGGAGTGACCCCCGGGTATAAAGCCTGGCTTGCTAGCTCGCTCTACAAAATTAGTAAAAAATCTTAATTTCACCGAAAAGTGAGATTCCAGTGTCATTCCAGCGACGTAATGCAGTCTGAAACGCACAATATCTGATACTATTTGAACAAGATGACTGAACAGTGATTTTTCTATGTTTACACACTGCAAGTAATGAATCGATTTGTTTTTATCGCTAAAAAGATTTGTATTTTCAACTATCATTTTTCAAGTATACTATATGATTTTATAAACGATCTAAAAAGACCAATACCAAAAAAACTTTTTACCCAAATTCACGTCAGAATTCACAACAAAACACACTGTTTGATTAAGTTAACAATATCTGAATCTTCTCAAATACACCGTGACTGATTAAACAAATTTGATTAAACAAACCGCGACTGTTACTTACCAAGCAGCCTCATTCTTGTTGTTGACAACAACTGAGTTCTGATGTATATCCTGATCTACTTGCCCTAAGAAGATCACTGTTCAGCGAAGCCCACTCAAGACCTTTATATACTTTTTGCATAAAATCCTCGCCCAAATGAAACTGAAAAAATGGCAACGTCGAATCATTTGTAAATCATGTTGACGCTACAATTGAAAACTCCACAAAGACAGATTCATGTCATTGTTTCATGCCATTTTAATCTTCCTGATGTAAAAGGTTGTCTTGACAGTACTATTTATCACAATGTTACAGATTCTGAACCCCGGTTCTGAACAAGCTTTTTGTGATTTTTCCTGATGTAAAAGTAGGTATGTCACAGTGGCTGCTCAATTATTCTGCCACACTGTGCATGCAAGCATAACAATAACTTGATAAACGCGCGCATCAAAGTTGTTCCATTTTGGCACCCATCCATGTTGAATTTTTTAATATATGGTGTGTGAAACCTTTCTTTGACTACCATCGGGTCTTGAAAAAAATAATTTTGCTTCGTTTAAGAGCTACTTTATACCTGTTTTTATGGATTGTTGAAGATCCCTCATAAATTAATAAATATAGACCTTTTAAAATAAGAAAAAAACCTACCACCATTTAGCTGAAATACTAATCTTTCTTAGCATGTAAATTATTTCCGTCGACAACGAATGGCACACTTGAGGAAAACGAGTTGAAAAATAATATTATCAAAGTGAATTTAGAGGGAGTAATATTACAAACCACAATAGATGTAAGCCATTGTGCGTGTCAAAGGCCACACCATTTTGTATACACTGTATAGTAGAATGGCGGTTCCTTTTACCATTTGCCTTCCCATGTTAATCCAGATAACAAAATGTTAATTTAAAGTCTCATTGCAAATGAATTTTTATATTTCCTTTTCGGATTTGGCTTTGAGCAATGGTGACACATACCATGTTTACAGAAAATTCTGTTCAAGACACCGTTAAAATGTCAAACTTTGCATTTTTTGTATTATATTAAAGTAATTAACTGCAATTTCTTTATTTAACATCATAAAAGGTTCATACTTGACAAATCTATGATGAATGAAAAGACTTTCATTAAATATTGAAAACCCCCAAAACTACGCATGCCTAATTTACATAATAATATCATGAATACATAATTAGCTGTAATTAGCTAATTTGCATAATTAATTACTTTTTGTGTATTTTTTGTTATCGATTGAAAGAACTTTGTATACATATGTGTGCAAAAAAACCGCACCCTGATATCAATCACGGTTATTAATTAGCTGAACTTAGTCTTTTTTTCAGCTTTAATTTGTCTGCAGATTGGCCGAAATTGCTAAAATAGTATATTTGGTTAATTTATTATAATTATTTCATGATAGCTTTTTAAATTTTGTTTTCTTTGATGAAGTCAGAAAAGATATGCATTTAACCTGTGGTACTTAAATTAACGTTGCTTTTTCAAGCAAGCGTCCAAATAAACCTTCAAAATCTTGAAATGTGCCAATTTTATGATTATAGCCATTTGTGGCAGATTTGCATTCCATTTATGAGCATCCTAAAATTGACACGACATCACAATGCATTGACCGATTTCAATTCCGTTTTTTGATTTTTGATGCTTTAATAAAGCTTATTCATGTAGAAACATTAAATAACGTGTTTTTGCTGCGCTTATTTTTGAGGTGATATGCCTAGTAAAGGTTGTCTTGACAGTACTATTTATAACAATGTTACAGATTCTGAACAAGCTTTTTGTGATTTTTTTCTGAAGCAAATAAATGACATCCCATCTAGAAAAAATTGAGATAATATTCTAGATCTCATTTTCACAACTGTCCCTGACATGCTCAATGGTGTTACCATATCACATGAAAAAAATACAAGCTGCTTCAATTTACAGTGAGTACAAGACTGAGTTGAGCGCCTCAAACAAAAACCTCGGTTAGTATACAATTTTGAAACAGCTAATTTTAATCGCGACATCCCGCTATCTCTAAGGACCGCTATATCAGATATCCAAGGTTCTCTATCTCTAAGGTTCGCTATCACTAAGTAACGTGTAAAGTCTATGGAGATCAGAATCCCGCTATCTCTAATAGAGAAAAGGGTTCGCTAGACCTAAAAAAATTCCCTTTAAAGGGAAAGCCAGCCTCAATGTAGAAGAGGTCTTGTAATTAGTTTTGGTCAATGTGAAAGGCATTTTTAGGATCACGCTTACATCTACATGACAGTCCACCAAACCATCAACGGTGAGAAGATGTACACTGAAACTGCAGAAAACATTAACTCCTAATCTCCTGTCAACTCTTTAATTCATTATTGTTCATTATTATTAATTCATTATTGTTCTCTAAATTGTTCTGTTCTGGTTTTATTTGTCTTTTCAGCTTTTTACCCACGATATTTCAATTTCCAATTTTTTAATACCATAACTTACGAACTCAATATCTTCGCTTAGGAATGTCCGATTTTATTGGGGAAAAAGGCGCTGTGGAGCAAAATAGCTCTTTATGTGAAAGCCTCCAAATTTATAAGCTGTCCAAAAGATGTCTGTTTTTGACATGATACGCCACATTTCTTAAAGACCCATTCAGTGATCCCAGCGCAAGAGTAAAAAATTAAAATTGTTTATAAATTGCTTAAAAGAGAAGGATAGGCCTAACTCATTCAAATTGTCATTTGGTATTTTTGAAATGCCAAATTTGCCAAATACTGTCAGTATCTAAAAATACAGATTCGTGTAAAATGTCTTATTTTGTCTTTAATATGCCTACACGGCTTTCGGCTGAACCATTCGCAGACTTAGCACATCTATGTAATAACAAAGGTACGGTACCAAAATTTTGATGATTTTTACGATCGTCCGGATGAGCAAATCACTGAATGGGCCTTTAATATTAATAATAGATAAGCTGCCTTTAAAAATATTATTGACAATGTTGAGAGTAGGAATTACCTTGAAAAATGTCTCAAAAATACAAGATGCCAGTTAGGTCCGCTACTTCTAAGGTTCGATATCGCTAATTTGGAATAAGGTTCGCTAGTTAAATAATAATAATAATTCTAAGGTTCGATATCACTAATTTAAAATAAGGTTCGCTATCACTAATTTTGAATAGGGTCCACCAGGCCCGTACGCAGGGGGCTCCCCCCCCCCCCCCCAAATTGGCAAAAGTGTACAAAAAGTCCCAACAATTATAATTTGCGAGCGTAGCGAGCCAAAAAAATGAGGTTTTTACGCTTTTTTGGTCAAAAAAGGCTCAAATTTTGGGAAGAAAGTCCACTTTTCACAAAATTGCCCCCCCTTTGGAAAAAAGTCCACTTTTTCAAAATCAGCACCCCCCCAAAAAAAATCCTGCGTACGGGCCTGGGGTCCACTATCACTAATTTTGAATAGGGTCCGCTATCCTCTCAGGTTCGCTATCACTAATTGCAATAAAGGTCCGCTATACCTAAGGTTTGCTATCACTAATTTTGTTTAAGGTTCGCTATCCCTAATTAATTAAGGTTCGCTATCTCTAAGGTTCGCTATCGCTAATTTTGATTAGGGTTCGCTATACCTAAGGTTCGTTATCACTAATCTTAAATAAGGACCGCTATCTCTAATTTCAAATAAGGTCCGCTATCTCTAATTTCAAATAAGGCCCGTTATCTCTAATTTTAAATAAGGACCGCTATCTCTAATTTCAAATAAGGTCCGCTATCTCTAATTTCAAATAAGGCCCGTGATAGCGAACCTTATTTACAATTAGAGATAGCGAACCTTATTTGAAATTAGAGATATCGAACCTTATTTAAAATTAGAGATAGCGAACCTTATTTAAAATTAGAGATAGCGAACCATATTTAAAATTAGAGATAGCGAATCTTATTTGAAATTAGTGATAGCGAACTTTAGAGATAGCGAACCTTAGAGATAGCGAACCTTATTTAAAATTAGAGGTAGCGAACCCTAGGGATACCGGGATTGTTAAAATTAGAGATAGCGGACCTTATTTAAAATTAGAGATAGCGAACCTTATTTAAAATTAGTGATATCGAACCTTAGAAATACCAAACCTTATTCAAAATTAGTGATATCGAACCTTAGGTATAGTGGACCTTTTTCGTAATTAGTGATAACGAACCTTAGGGATAGCGAACCTTAGAGATAGCGGTCCTTAGAGATAGCGAACCGTCGCCAATTTTTATGACATAGTTTGTGTGAGCAGCAAAACACAGATTTCAGTGAAGTGTATTGGGCAATTAGATGTAAATTCATCATGGAATTTATTCTCTGAGACATTCACCAAGGTTTTGGATGATCACATACTAAAAATTAAGATCAAAGACTCTTCGGCCCTAGCATGGATTGACGCAGAAGTTATGGCATCTCCAAAGTAAAAAGGAAACAGCCTGCAGGCGCTGGGCCAATTTTTGGAAAAACCCGAAAATTTGGCATGTGCAAAGGAGGGGCAAAGATGTTTTGGAAAGCCGCGAAGGGAAATCATTTTTAGCACACCGTTTGGAAATGTTACCACCTCGTGCGATAATTTATGCACACCCCTGGTACGGACATTATAAGATTAGGATTTAGCTATGTTTCATTTGGCAAAGCAGGATAATATTTTTTAATCCAAAAAAAAATAGTACTGTGGTATTTTTCTCGATAGCATGACAAAGCAATAAATGTTCACGGTTGACTACAGTTTACTTATGCAAAGCAGACAAGATTTACATTATAGTACAGGAGCAGCAACCTCAAAAAAATGACTTCGTTCACCCTCCACTACATACAAGGTTTGACACCATAGGTAGTTAGTATGGACCCTCTAGATCACTGCTAGGTAGGTAGTGGACTCAAATTGTGGTATCACTTTTTTTTTACAGGTCATTTTATGTGTGGACGTATAATCGCATAAAATCACCAAAAATAGGACAAAATTAAGGGGTAGGGGACATATAAATTCTCATAACTCAACTTTTACTCATAATAATGAATTTATTTTGGTATGAATATGTAGCTAATTGATTGTTCTAACTGCCTAGTATTATTTGAAAGCAAACCTAGGTTTCATTTGATCATGATTGGAAGTGGCCAGTCCATACACTAGTGAAAAATCAGAGTTTTCACAACAATGCGCCGGGTGGGTGTTTTTGTGACATTGGCTTCAAATTTTACCATTGTGCCAATTTCTATTTTCAAAATTAATTAAGTTTCCTTTTTTTAATTTTGTTTTTAATATCAAGCATATCTAGGCAAACTTTGATGTTCTGGTTCAAATATTTATGTATGTGCATGTTTGCTTGCATGTTGGTTTGTGTTGTGTGGGTTTGGGGTAGGGGTGTGTGGGTATGTGGGGGTGGGTGCGGGGTGTGTATAGGGTTCAGGGTTGGGGTGTTTTACATGTTTTAATATGTCACTCGGCTGAACTATATAAGTTCTATTAACAAAATTTGTTTGTTAAGTTGCCATTCATGTAATATTTTGAATATTTATATGTGTGGGGTGAGATCAACCGCTGTTTGTCAGGAAAATAGACTGAAAATGTAAAAACAATAGTTACTTTTCCACATGTAGCAGCGTGTGTAACAATATTAAGGGGTAGGGGAAATATAAACCATCATAACTCAACTTCAACTCATGATAATGAATTCATTTTGGAATTAATATGTAGCTAATTGATTGTTCAAACGTGTTAGTATTATTTTAAAGCAAAGCAAACATTAATTGTCAGGTAGATAGCCATAAAATGTGAGAAAAGGTTACTTTTCTATGTATAACCATGTCAAATATGGCATTATTAAGGGGTAGGGGAAATAAAAACAACCATAACTCAACCTTTACTCATAATAATGAATTCACTTTGGTATCAACATGTAGCTAATTGATTGTTCTAACTTTCCAGTATTATTTTTAACAGAAGATAGACATAAAATATGATAAACATGTTAATTTTCCAATGTGTAACAGCGTAAAATTTGACAATATTAAAGGTTAGGGGACGTACAAACTCGACATTTATTCATTATAATTCATTCATTTTGGCATTAATATATAGCTATTTGGTTGTTGTAATCTTTTAAAGCAAAATAACCATTAATTGTTAGCTGGAAAGACATAAAATGTTAAAAAATGTCAATTTTTCATGTGTAGTACCGTAAAATATGACAATATTAAGGTGTAGGGGACATTCAAATCACCAAAACTCAAGTTTTACTGATGAAAATGAATTCATTTTGGTAACAATATGTAGTTAATTGTTAGTTCTAACTTTCTAGTATTATTTAAAAGCAATTAAACCATTAGTTGTGAGGTAGATAGACATAAAATGTACGAACATGTTAATATTCAATGTCTAACAGCGTAAAATATGACAATATTAAGGGGTAAGGGGACATACAAATCACCAAAACACAGGTTTCACTGACGAAAATGAATTCATTTTGGTATCAATATGTAGCTATTTGATAGTTCTAACCTTCTAGTATTATTTTTAAAGCAATTAAGCCATTAGTTGTCCGGTAGATAGACATAAAATGTATGAAAATGTTAATATTCAATGTCTAACAGCGTAAAATATGACAATATTAAGGGTAAGGGACATACAAATCACCCAAACTCAAGTTTTACTGATGAAAATGAATTCATTTTGGTATCAATATGTAGCTATTTGATAGTTCTAACCTTCTAGTATTATTTTAAAAGCAATTAAGCCATTAGTTGTCCGGTAGATAGACATAAAATGTATGAAAATGTTAATATTCAATGTCTAACAGCGTAAAATATGACAACATTAAGGGGTAAGGGGACATACAAATCACCCAAACTCAAGTTTTACTGATGAAAATGAATTCATTTTGGTATCAATATGTAGCTATTTGATAGTTCTAACCTTCTAGTATTATTTTAAAAGCAATTAAGCCATTAGTTGTCCGGTAGATAGACATAAAATGTATGAAAATGTTAATATTCAATGTCTAACAGCGTAAAATATGACAATATTAAGGGGTAAGGGGACATACAAATCACCCAAACTCAAGTTTTACTGATGAAAATGAATTCATTTTGGTATCAATATGTAGCTATTTGATAGTTCTAACCTTCTAGTATTATTTTAAAAGCAATTAAGCCATTAGTTGTCCGGTAGATAGACATAAAATGTATGAAAATGTTAATATTCAATGTCTAACAGCGTAAAATATGACAATATTAAGGGGTAAGGGACATACAAATCACCCAAACTCAAGTTTTACTGATGAAAATGAATTCATTTTGGTATCAATATGTAGCTATTTGATAGTTCTAACCTTCTAGTATTATTTTAAAAGCAATTAAGCCATTAGTTGTCCGGTATATAGACATAAAATGTATGAAAATGTTAATATTCAATGTCTAACAGCGTAAAATATGACAATATTAAGGGGTAAGGGGACATACAAATCACCCAAACTCAAGTTTTACTGATGAAAATGAATTCATTTTGGTATCAATGTGTAGCTATTTGATAGTTCTAACCTTCTAGTATTATTTTAAAAGCAATTAAGCCATTAGTTGTCCGGTAGATAGACATAAAATGTATGAAAATGTTAATATTCAATGTCTAACAGCGTAAAATATGACAATATTAAGGGTAAGGGACATACAAATCACCCAAACTCAAGTTTTACTGATGAAAATGAATTCATTTTGGTATCAATATGTAGCTATTTGATAGTTCTAACCTTCTAGTATTATTTTAAAAGCAATTAAGCCATTAGTTGTCCGGTAGATAGACATAAAATGTATGAAAATGTTAATATTCAATGTCTAACAGCGTAAAATATGACAATATTAAGGGTAAGGGACATACAAATCACCCAAACTCAAGTTTTACTGATGAAAATGAATTCATTTTGGTATCAATATGTAGCTATTTGATAGTTCTAACCTTCTAGTATTATTTTAAAAGCAATTAAGCCATTAGTTGTCCGGTAGATAGACATAAAATGTATGAAAATGTTAATATTCAATGTCTAACAGCGTAAAATATGACAATATTAAGGGGTAAGGGACATACAAATCACCAAAACACAGGTTTCACTGACGAAAATGAATTCCATTTTGGCATCAATATGTAGCTATTTGATAGTTCTAACTTTCTAGTATTATTTTAAAAGCAACTTAAAATTCATTAGTTGTCAGGTAGATAGACATAAAATGTATGAAAATGTTAATATTCAATGTCTAACAGCGTAAAATATGACAATATTAAGGGGTAAGGGGACATACAAATCACCAAAACACAAGTTTCACTGACGAAAATGAATTCCATTTTGGCATCAATATGTAGCTATTTGATTGTTCTCATTTTCTGGCATTATTTTAAAAGCAATTAAGTTTCCCACGAGGTGTTGAAGGTCATAATGGGGCCAATACTAAAAAATTATCCTATCATGTTGTAATGTTGTAATCTCAAATTGTTCCTCTCATCGCTAAGAATTAAAAAAAAGACAATTGTCATAGTTCTACGAAGCTTAGTTCAGGGGTAATAACGTCGAATATATCAATATCATAAATAAAGGTCAAATTTTAAAAATGGTCCAATTGCACCAATTAACGTAAGAAACCTCAATCGAATACTACATTCAAATTTTGGTGCAACGATTTGTATTCCTGTGTTCCCCTTCACAGTTAATGCAGCCAAAGTTGAGTTATGGTAATATTTCCCCTACCCTTAATATTATCATATTTGACACTGTTACACATGGAAGTTTTTTCTCACATTTCCTTTGTATCTACATAACAACTAATGATACCAGAACGTTCGATGAATTCATTATCAAGAGTAAAAGTTGAGTTATGGGAGTTTATATTTCCCCTACCTTGATATTGTCATATTTAGGGACCGTTCACAAACACTTGTAAGGGGGCCTGATGCAAAAAGGGGGGGGTCTGAAAATGTTTGACCCTCCTAAGGGGGGGGCCTGAAAAAATGATCAAAAATTTTCCTGGAAAAATTGAGTTTATATGATTTTCTATGGGGTTGACCCATAATTTTCATGTCAAAAAGGGGGCCCTACAATTTTTGAGGTCTGTAAAGGGGGGTGGGGGGCTCGAAAGAATATTTTGCGATGAAATTTTTTGCATCGGGCCCCTCCCCCTTACAAGTGTTTGTGAACGGTCTATTACGCTGCTAGATATAGAAAATGACTTCTTCTGACAGTTTCTGTGTATCTACCTGACAACTAATGATCGCTTTGTTTATAGAAAGTTAGAACAACCAATCAGATACATTTTGATACCAAGATGAATTCATTTTCATGAGTAAAAGTTGAGTTATGGCAGTTATATATTGCCCCTACCCCTTATTATTGTCATTTTACGCTGTTAGACATAGAAAAATTACCTTTTCCTCACAGTTTCTGTATATACGGCCTGACAAATAATGGTCGCTTTGCTTTAAAATAATACTAGAAAGCTAGACCAATCACTTGGATATATTTTGATACCAAGATGAATTCATTTTCATGAGTAAAAGTTGAGTTATGGCAGCTTACATTTCCCCTACCCCATAATATTGTCATATTTACGCTGTTAGACATAGAATATTTACCCTTTCCTCACAGTTACTGTGTATCTACCTGACAACTAATGATCGCTTTGCTTTGAAATAATACTATAGAAAGTTAGAACAATCACTTAAATACATTTTGATACCAAGATGAATTCATTTTCATGAGTAAAAGTTGAGTTGTGGCAGTTTATATTTCCCCTACCCCTTAATATTGTCATATTTATTTATGCTGTTAGACATAGAATAGTTACCTTTTCCTCACAAATACTGTGTATCTACCTGACAAATAATGGTCGCTTTGCTTTAAAATAATACTAGAAAGTTAGAACAATCACTTAGATACATTTTGATACCAAGATGAATTCATTTTCATGAGTAAAAGTTGAGTTATGGCAGTTATAAATTTCCCCTACCCCTTAATATTGTCATTTTACGCTGTTAGACATAGAAAATTTACCTTTTCCTCACAGTTTCTGTATATCTGCCTGACAAATAATGGTCGCTTTGCTTTAAGATAATACTAGAAAGCTAGACCAATAACTTGGATATATTTTGATACCAAGATGAATTCATTTTCATGAGCAAAAGTTGAGTTATGACAGTTTACATTTCCCCTACCCCGTAATATTGTCATCTTCACGCTGTTAGACATAGAAAAGTTATCTTTTCCTCACAGTTTCTGTATATCTGTCTGACAACTAATGGTTGCTTTGCTTTAAAATGATACTAGAAAGTTAGAACAATCACTTAGATACATTTTGATACCAAGATGAATTCATTTTCATGAGTAAAAGTTGAGTTATGGCAGTTTATATTTCCCCTACCCTTAATATTGTCATATTTACGCTGTTAGACATAGAAAACGTACCCTTTTCTCACAGTTTCTGTGTATCTACCTGACAACTAATGGTCGCTTTGCTTTAAAATAATACAAAAAGTTAGAACAATCAATTAGATATACATATTAAATTGAATTGAATAGAATTAATACCAAGATGAAGTCAATATCATGAGTAAAATATTGAGTTCTGATGATTTATTTTCCCTACCCTTAATATTTTTCTATGTTATGCTGATATACGAGGGAAATCAACATCAGTTTTTGTTGGGTTTTTTTGGTGTTTTTAAACATTTTTTGGTGATTTGATGCGATTATACGTCCATACATAAAATGACCTGTAAAAAAAAAGTGATACCACAATTTGAGTCCACTACCTACCTAGCAGTGATCTAGAGGGTCCATACTAACTACCTATGGTGTCAAACCTTGTATGTAGTGGAGGGTGAACCAAGTCCTTATTTAGGCCCCCTGTGGGATCTTGCTCCTGGACTATTAGGCCTACGTGGCATTGGCAGCATTAGTTTAGCAGGTACAGCTCAACCAGAGCCCTGACACTGAAAAATTTGCATGGCAAAATGACCCGTCTCCTCCGCAGCCAATTTGGTTTCGCTCCATCGAAATCAAGCTGGTCACGGAGGATACTACCCTCCTTTGTGTTTGTTCATTTGTGTATGGAGAGCCCTTTTTGGAGTCTATAATGACTTAGGCTACGCTCTCAGCTAGAGTCCGACGCTGCATTGTACTAGAAATACCTTTTTTGTGAAATCGCTATAAAGCCAATCGGGAACACGTATTCGTTTTGAAAATATAGCATTAAAATTAGTATCACCCTTGTGGCCCCCGTGCAGTGGAAAACCTTAATTCTTTCATTAAAATGAAATGAAAATTAAAAAAAACACGGATCTACCTGTGCACCAATAAAACAGTACAAGTTGAATTTAACAGATATCATGGGCAGCCAACCACGATTTATCAGCATTTAAAATATATGTTAATTAACAAAGATAAATAATAAAGAGTACAAATGGCAATTAACTAGTAAACAAGCCTGAAATCTTAAAATGTTGCCACGTGATTTCCCGGACACATGATATTTCAACATGTGACCACTATTCAGATTTACCGTAATTTTTGAGTATTGTTGCACGCCTGCACATACACTGATTTCTTTACCTCCGTATAAAATCAATAATTCATGCTGGGAGCCAAATAACATTCTGTCTGCTTAGTGCAGATTGGTATTTTATTTTACTTGAGAGCATAATAGAAATACATAAGACGAATACGGCGCCATGATGGAAGGTCAGGTCGGGTATCAAAGGTTATTGTAACTTCAAATACTACTTGTATTTCACGCCTTGCCTCTGTCACATATTTCCTTCATGTTATTGACAGCAAGTCCTAATTTTGACTTTGCTATTGCAAAATGTCATTTCATATCAAATTAGTAGACTTTCTTTGAAAAAAACATATCACTGGTGCTTGATGGGAATACCCGTCCGCCATTTCATTAAACTGGATGTTTTCGCCTGGTTTGTGCCCAGATGTATTGGGTGCGCGCTATACTCTCATTGAACAGGCAAAGTTCGCAAAACTAACAACGAATTGTTATTTGCCAATATCAATTAACATGATCCAAGGGGTCGAACATGAATTATTCATAACGAGCTATAACGGATCGATAACTGGCCTCACTTTCTAGCTAGTAAACCAGCTGAATTTATCATAGATTTTGCGTTGCTAATAGAACAACCGTGAATTTAGTGTCACCCCCTTGGTACAAGCAGAGCCCTGACACTGAAAAATTTGCATGGCAAAATGACCCGTCTCCTCCGCAGCCAATTTGGTTTCGCTCCATCGAAATCAAGCTGGTCACGGAGGAGACTACCCTCCTTTGTGTTTGTTCATTTGTGTATGGAGAGCCCTTTTTGGCGTCTATAATGACTTAGGCTACGCTCTCAGCTAGAGTCCGACGCTGCATTGTACTAGAAATACCTTTGTACCCGAAATCGCTATAAAGCCAATCGGGAACACGTATTCGTTTTGAAAATATAGCATTAAAATTAGTATCACCCTTGTGGCCCCGTGCAGTGGAAAACCTTAATTCTTTCATTAAAAGGAAATGAAAATTAAAAAAAACACGGATCTACCTGTGCACCAATAAAATTGGCACAGCAATTTGTCTCAAATATGAATGAATTTTAAGAAACATACGGGGTATGATGAACATTGACCTGACGCCATGATAGTAGGATGTGAAGTCATACCACCACACGACTACACTGTTCTCCTGCAGGAACTCACCCTTCACTGATCCATCGACAATGCCTTCCTATAAGCTTACCTACTTCAATGGCAGGGGAAGAGGAGAGAATGCCAGAATGATGTTTGCTGCGGCAGGTGTGCCTTATGAAGATAACCGTATCGAATTTAAAGATTGGCCCCAGATGAAAGCCAGTAAGTTCTTTTATATTGCTGGGTATGGGTGTGTGTATGGATATTTCGGTGGGTGAATTTATTTAGGTTTAGTTTATAGACGGAATTGACAAGCAAAGGTTCAAACATGATCTGAAATTTACTAACTGCACTACATGTAACACTCATTGAAAATTTTACAAGATGACAAATGGGCGTGTGCAGAATTACAAAAATGCTTTATCAATATATTTGTGTAAAGATTTGGAAAGGTCTAAATATCCAAAAGTGACTGAGTGCCAAGCTCAATGTGAGTGAATAGGGGTGGGTGGGGTGGGGTGGTGAGTGAGTGAAGGCGAGTGAGTGCAGGGAACCGAGTGGGTGCGCATGTGAGTATAATAAATTGCAATTGATTTTCTGAGCTGAGTTCATATCAAGCTTGCAGCAAAATAGCCACAACAGCAAATTGGAAATGTGTATTAATTTAAAACTTGGAACAAATTAAAGCTAAGTCTTCACTCCACCTATTTTTAGAGTTTCATAAAAATTTTACCATTTCTTATGTATTTCTTTATTTTTTGAAAATTACCTTAATTTTTCCACTTTTTTTTTTTTTTGCCAACATGGAATGTGCTATGGTTTCCAAACTTTCAGGGATGGTGTATAAGCTTAATATCTAAATTCTCTCGCCAGCTTTTTTTTGATAAAGTGTTTAATTTTTAGAAAATTAATTTTTAAATTTTGATTTTAGGAAATTTAGAAACACCTATAACTTAAAATAGAAACACTTAATTAAAAAAAGCTGGCGAGAGAATTTTCTAAATTTGATTAACTTTCATATGACACCTTGTTTGTTGAAATTGGACCTATAGTTAGCTCAAAAAAAATTATAGAATTTAGGTAATTTAGTGTTTCTAGAAAAAGTCAAGAAAATTGAAAAAAGTACTAACATTACCATTTTATATCTCCTTTGTTAAGGCCAATATCTTGGAAAAAATTACTGTCCTTTATTAAGTAGCATTTTTGCAATAAAATAAATTAAAAACCAGATTGATGCAGTGGGTATAAAGGAGAGAAAATCACATTTAAATTATTTGTTTTCAAAAATTAAGCTGATTTGAAGAACTTGGCAACATGCCAAAAACATGCCGTGTGCAAAGTCTATGTGGTTTTCCAATCACAAAAAATTACATAAGTCAAAAACGCTCTGTTGGAAAAAATTAAAAATTGGCAGGTGAGTTTTTCTCACCCATCTCCACATTCTCTATCATTTTCAAGCAAATCTGAGCATGACACCGTAGCCGTTCATACTACCTTAATGCTACAATAGCGTTATGGGGACTTTCCAAGTCCCAAATTTCCCATGTCCTCGTAACCCGGTGAAAAAACCCCAATAACCCTAGTTTTTCAAAAGAATGTTTTTTTTAAATATATCAATGTGGGTGTGTCCAATTTATTTATGTGTGTAGACCTAGTATATCAGTATATAGAAGGCCTACTGTCGATTGTGTGAATCGTGCATACTGCTTATGCTAAATAGGACTTGGCCTATTATTTGTTCATACATGTACTTTTGTATAAGAAATAGATCAACATGCAACATGGTGTTCATGGTAGTTTCACTATCATGCGAAATGCACCCATAGTTAAAAATCTGCAAAAATTGTATGTCAATAAATTACCGAGGTCATTTAAGACTGATCATTCATATTTGCATAGTAAAACAAATTGTGGAGGTCATCATAATTGCAATAGCCGACCGACTCCTCAATTTCCTAAGAAGATGCCACGTAGGCCTATGTATTGTCAATACTTAGAACTAGCCCCGTTCCACAAACCGCGACGCCTCTCGAATAGCGACCGAAGGGAGCACCGAGCGTATCAGCTACTATCCTACAGTTGGAAAATCATCATACAGGTATCAGAGTACAGCACAGAAGCCAGTGCTATCAATACTGACTATACTGTTACACTAAGTTATATACTCAAGTTGTAGGCCTATTCGTTTATTCAGTATTTTTACATAATTTTGTGTATTTCCGATCCTCGCATAAGGTCCTGTGTCACAACAACCTGGGGTACCTTTGTGTTACGTAAAAAATAAAATGTTTCAAACATTTTACCTGCACGTCTCATTTGAAGTGGTTCATCCTCCTGAGCATTTTGACACCTTTTTTATGGAAATCGGTTAAAAAATGAGAGAGTGCAGGCAAAAACAATCACAAAGTAGGTGGGATTTAAACCCCACCTCTTTTTTTCCACATTTACAATAATTCTGAGCAAGTATTTAGTCTTTTAAATGACCTTCTGTATTTTATTTACTTGGTTTAGATGTCTGGGAGTTCATTTAGACATTTCTTTTTACTAGATTCAAATCACTGAATGTGCTTTGTCTATACGCCATGCAGGAGTGAAGCATACAGGCCCGTCTCCTTCATTAAAATAAAAAAATATGTTACATCATCATCATCAGTCGGCTGCGGAGCAGGCGACTACAAGCTTTCTCCAACTAATGTGATCTTGGGCAAGCGAAACAATTTTATTTGGCTGCAGCATCCCTTCAGTATCTCCCAGGAGGTGCTGGACATACTGTAAGTACAGTGTGCGCGGCCGTCCGGGTTTCCTCTTCCCATGTGGTGGAATATAAAGCGCATATTCTTTCACAGGCTCGCCATCTTCAAGACGCAGTATATGGCCGAGAAATTTGAGTTGATGAATCTTGACTCTGGCAACCAGTGGAGTGGTGTTGGTCAAGTTGTAGATGGTTTCATTTGGAATCCGATCCACACGCTTGATGTTTAACATGACTCTGTAGCAAGATGTTGCAAATGCATTGATCTTGTTTTCCATGTCCTTGGTAATTTACCCATGACTCGCACCCGTACAGAAAGACAGTAACACACGTTGTCTGAAACAGCTTGATTTTTGTTTCGATTGGCAGGGACGGGCTTCTCCAAAGGCGTTCCAGTTTCCAGAAAGCAGCCCAGGCTAGTGCTTTCTTTTTAGGTCTCCAACACTAGAGCCCATCTTGGAACCCAAATACTTGAAGTCTGTGACATGGTTGATGGTACTACAATAGACTTCAAGTGCTGGTTGGGCGTTACAGTTTGCAGTCATATATTCTGTCTTAGGTGCGCTGATGACAAGGCCTAGATCTGCTGCTGCAGTTGCAGTCCTAGTAAGCTGTGACTGGGCCCGGTCTATGGAAGATTCCAGCAGGGCAATATCATCAGCAAAATCCAGGTCATTCAGCATCTTGGCAGGGTACCTGCTTGACCGACGTGGGTAGGTAACAATTCCAGCGTCAATTCGAGAAGTTGATTTCATCAATAGGTTGTCTACCAGGATAATGAACAGGAATGGTGCCAACACATCACCCTGAAGCACTCCAGTTGTTACTTGGAAAGGCTCTGAGATACTGCCATCTACCATAACGGCACTATTGGAGTCTTTGTAGAGCACCTGGATGGCATTGACCACAACCTTTGGTATTCCATAATGCCGCAGCACTGAAAACATGGCGGACCTGTTGATGGAGTCGAAGGCTTTTTTGAAGTCCACAAAAGTGACTGTTAAGGGAAGTTGGTACTCCTTGAAGCCTTCCATGATCCTCCTCAAAATGTGTATTTGCTGAGCACGGCTGCGAACCGATCTAAAGCCAGCCTGGTTGCTTCTCAGTAAAGGATCAATGTGGGGTCGGATCCTGTTCAGAAGGATATTGTTGTACACTTTTGCGGCAATGAACATAAGCGAAATACCACGGTAGTTTGTCATGAGAGAGAGGTCACTTTTCTTTGGTAGAGGAATGATTACATTCGTAACCCATTGACGTGGCGGTGTCAGCGTTGAGAATACTCAATACTTCCATACAGAATTCGAGAATCATATCAATCATGCTATCCCCTCCTCCCTGAAGTGCTTCTGCAGTTATAGCACAGTCCAATCCTGCTGCCTTGTTGGTCTTCAAATCATGATTAGCGCATTCAATTGAACTCAAAATGATACACATGTTTAAAAAAAAAAAGGTGTTATTTCAAACTCTAATGGTGACCCGCAGGTCAAATTGCTAGAATTGTACAAACACACCTAACAGACACAATGCAATTTGCAGGCAGCAGCTTAATCAGCGCCAATATTGCAACATTGAAATAAACAACTATACAAACATCCAATCCAACCCAACCCCATCCCCCAGTAGGCAATGAGGATAAAGTGCCTTGCACAAGGACACAACACGTTGGCACGAGCGGGGCTCGAACTCGCAACCTATGGATTATGAGTCGGACGCCTTCCACTCGGCCACACGTGCTCATCACAAGTAAAATAATCAGTCTGAAAATAATGTCATAAAAAGAAAAAAGGGTTATTTAGGCTCCACTGACCTAAATGACTTTGAATTTGTTTCTATAGCTCACCTGTAATGGGTTTGAGCACTCTAAATTCCAAAGTTAGTCACTTGTAAAGTATACTTGTTATAATACGCCCCCACTATTTTTAGTGGTTGAGCACTCTCGACTACTTTTGGAGTAGAGACTGTTCTGGTTGGCTTGGTTTGTCATTTTTTCGACACCACAGAATGTATATACTTGTATAAACATTCCTGTAAATTTGAAATCATGACAAATTATCCGTCTGATGATCGGTTTACCCAATGATCGTAAGTGAGGGTATTCCGTGAAACTTTAAGTAACGGTTGCCTTGCCAGAGGTCTATACTTTGAATTTGTAAATAAAAATTTATATATTTTTTTATCATTTTTCATATATCCACAGTCGAGTAGTTAAATTTATAAATCTACTGATATGTACTTAGAGTGTTTGTAGCTGGGAGGAAAAGCCGACGATCATTTGAAAAAAATTGACCTTTCGTTCTGAAGATACACATTTCCCCAAAAGACCTAAAATTAGGTCTTTGGGGAAAAACGTTAATCTGTAATACGACAATTTTCAAATGATCGTCGGCTTTTCCTCCCAGCTACATATATCTCTTGAAGTAAATATCATTAGATTTATAAATTTTACTTCGAGGACTGTAAATATCAATTTTTAATAATTTGGCATAAAATGTGTATTATATTGCGAATTAAAAACAAAATCAAAATTATTTGATATTATCAGAATTAGAAGGACATTAGAATGCAATTCGATATGTCTGATCTACTCTCAGGCCCCACAAAAAATACTGCGCAAAGGTATGTGACCGACCCCTTAATTACTCCGTTTGTGTTGTTTTAGGCGATGTTCAACCAGAAAAGCAAAAAAAAAAAAAAAAAAAAAAAAGGGATCCTTGATTTTGACTGTTCTCAGCTCCAACAGATCCCCTTTTAAATAATTTGTTTTCTCTCTTATGATTTTCTTATTCAGGCACACCCCTGGGTTCTCTGCCTATATTAGAAGTAGATGGAAAACAAAAATTGGTTGAATCTAAAGCTATCAACCGATACATGGCTCGTGAGTTTGGGTTTTATGGAAAGGACAATATGGAATCGACAAGGATTGATATTGTGACAGAAATAATCGACGATATCTGGCTTAAACTCGTAGACGCAATGTTTGAAAATGACGAAGCAAAAAAGGCAAGTTCCATCTTTAAACAGATATGACGTTTTATTGTGTGGGGTGTACACTGGGTGGCTGGTGGGTGGGTATGGGGGCGGGGTGCGTACACACGAGTCTGTTGTGTACGTCCAGGTACGTGCAAGATTATAGTTTGAGTACACACGTGCATATCACATGTTACAAATTCGACCAAAATTGCCAAAAATGGGCTTAAAAGTACTAAAAAGACATGGAAATCTTAAATATCAGCGCGGCCAACATCACAAGAGGGGGTGGGGGCAAGACGTCTCACAGGCTGCTTCCCCTTTAGCCTCTCCCCTCCCCCGACTACGCCACTGCACTGTAAATGTAAGTTATAAGGGTCTTATAAACTAAAAATTAGTCATACAAGATCACTCACTCACCATGCTCACTCACTCGGTCAACTTCTGTTGGACTCCTACGATGGCTCTCCAGATGTATCTGTCCTGCATGCAGCTCCGGATTTCTTTTGGTTCCTGCCCAGTGTCCTCACACAGAAGATCTACATCTTGCTCGGCCGCCCCACACTTCTTTTGCCGTGACTGGGTTTCCACAACACTAGGTCTGACACCACCTGCCCTGTACTTCTTAAACAGTGACCAGCAAGTTGTAGTCAACAACTTGCGGATCTTGGTTGTCACTGTCCATGTTTCTGAACCATAGACATGATAGAGCAGGATGCTTTCTACTGTTGCTTGGAATAGCTTGACTTTAATCTGCCTTGGAAGATGGGATTTCCAGATTTTAGTGAGCTTATTACATGCCCTCCATGCCAGTGCTTTCCTTGTTTTGATGTCCTGCTCACTGCTTTTGATCCAAGCTCCAAGATATTTGAGTCTTTTACAACTTCCAAACTGCATGGTTCCATCTGCAGTTCTTATATCCACTTCAGTCTGTTGATTGAATATCATGCATTAAGATATAATTTTTTTATTCACGAAAAATAATGCTGAAATTATGTATTTAGAATGTTGAAAGAACAATAATATCATTTCACATTAATATTCAATATGTAAAGAATAAGAAATTACATGACTAATGACGAATTTATGACTTTGCGATTTATCGCGATTTAATTAGTCATTTGCATGCATTACTAATTGATAACTAATTAAATGACTAATTATTTATCGAAAATCTGAGTAGAAGTAGTAGTAGTAGTACTTAGTAGTTTTATTGTTATTGTTATTGTTATTATTATTTGGATGCTTTTGCTTATTTTCAGGAAGAGCAACTCAATAAGATTTTTACAGAGACGGCTCCAAAAAAGTTGGAATTCTTGGAACAATTTCTCGGTGAAAATGACGAAGGCAAATCATACTTTGTTGGTAAAAGTGTAAGTTATAATTTTCTTCGTTTCGTAAAGTAGTTCATGGCTCGTCTTTCATTAGCTTTACTTAGACCAGTTGCTACAATATGATGCTTAGTGCTTACTAAACTTTCGGCTTCAGTTTTTAACCGTTTTCTGCGTACCAAATCTGTATTCGCTTTAACCAACATATCTAAACAACCAAAAGTCACATCTTCATCAAATAACTTTAGCGTATAATCATGTGTAAGTTCAATATCCTGGCACGTGTACGATAACAGAGATGTGAACTGATGATGGAGGTAGAACTTTTTGAATGACCCTTTTTATTATGGTGAGACCTTTTATTTTTCTACCATATGTGATGCGAATTCATCATTTGATTCGATACACTCATTGGTTTAAAAAACAAAGCCCATCAGGCATGATGTAAGACTAGTACTATCTGCCCCATTCCAAGTTTGAGACTAAAAACCAGGCCCTGAGAGTGTCTTTGAAAAAATATCTGTTTTTAGCTTTTTAAAAATCTGAAATTATTTAAACCATACATACTTTTGTACACAACAAGTATCTGGAAGTTGGATAAAATATCTGGACACAAATAAATATCTGGTCTCTCACATCCCTGTAAAACACTGATGTCACGAATGATGCCGGATGTTGAACATGTTATTTGTTCTCCGAATTAAATAAAGTTGTTACAAGTGTGAAACAAACTGTATAAAGCACGAACTGAAGAAAATTTGTATTTGATTATTTTGTTTTTCTCCATTTAAAATGCAGATCACCTTCGCTGATATTGATTTCATACATGCAATGAGCTACTACCTCCTCCCGGGAAAGAATGACAATGGCTTGGATAAATACCCTAAACTGAAGGCACTACTTGAACGGGCTTCTGCTCATGAGAAGATTGCAGCTTGGATAGCTGAGCGACCTGTAACACCATTCTAAACAGACTATAGTAGCTTATAGTAGAAAACTGACATTATACCGTACTTTCACGCGTATTAGACGCGGCTTATCTGAGTAAGCGGACACGGTTACATTTTCATACACGTGTTCGTAGAACTTAAGCAGCATGTGTATAAGACGCATGACGACATTGCTTGTCAATATCAGAGATCTGTATACCGCGCCCGTGTGTTGTGGCTAACCCATAAGTTGCTAACGACTAGCCCCCAAAAGCCAAAAAACAAACACGATGAATTTCATATTAATTTCAACATATTTGTTTTTATAAATACGTATACGCATTTTGTTTTCAAATATTTCTATTACTTTTTGATATATATTTTCCATGTTTATTTCGTGGAAGAAATGGGACCAGCTTCAAGTAGAGCATCAGAATTTATAATTATATACTTTGTAACTATTTTATCATACAATCGGTTGAAAATTTAATTTAACAACTTGCTATTTGCTGAACCAAAGCGAATGCTTAAGAAAAGTTGTTCTCGATCACCGACGAAAGAAGTGCAGCTGAATATGTAGTGGATAACATAAAGATACTGGTCTAAATACACCTGATTCAGATGGTAATTCATTGGTAAAGAGTCGATCTTTTGCTATAGCGACTCGGGTATAAATTCGTAGATGAAGAATTACTCACCCAAAACATCGCCTCAGGTGATATCTGGATTAGGGTTAGATACCCTATAACCTTGATATCACCTGAGGTGATGATTTGGATGCGCAATTTCTCGTCTACATACAAATTCAGATGAAGGCTTTGGTTACATTCAGTAGTGCATGGTAAAGCACCCAGAAGAAATTGTGGTTTGCAATACTTTCAAAATTAATTTACAGTGTTTGTGTATAAAACCAGATGAATAAAAAAAGTGACTGAAAGTTCAAGACTAAAGCTAAATGTATTAAATGTATACTCGATTACTTTATAGCAGAAAAGCGAATTGCACGCCTCGAGTACTGAAAGAAAGATTTTCATATTGCGCAATCGAGTATAAATCAGCCGATGTTTTCAATTGATGATCAAAATTTATTTTATTTCGATATTTTTTTCACGACTTTCATGTAGTACATCGTTTGATTTTTTTCTGAGAAAATCATTTTCGTCTCGGATTTTACAGTACAAAGAGTTAATTATGAGAGTTGAGAGTTATACGGTGGTTGCTATATAGTATTTCTAATTAAAAATATTAATTACCGTGGAATTAATATTTAATACTTGGAATTAATATGAAATCCGCGGAATTAATATTAAATTTGCGGAATTAATATTATATTAATATCAAATTCGCGGAATGAATAATCAATTCGCAGAATGAATATTAAATTGCGTAATTAATATGCAATTCGTGGAATTAATATTTAATTATAATATTAATTCCGCGGATTATATTAATTATGTGGATTGAATATTAATTCTGCGATTAAATATTCATTCCGCAGTTTAATAATTAATTCCACGGATTGTTATTGATTTTTATTGATTTTTTTACGACATGTCATAACTGGGCATCAACAGCAGAGAAAAAAAATCATTTAGAAGCTGCCGACGAGGAAGCACCCAGAAAGCGATTAACCTCCCTGCTGAAGCTGGCCCTCGATCTAATGGCTGGAATTTGGGCAGGTAGAGAATTCCATAATTGGGCTGTAGATGGTAGAAATGATCTTTCATGGCTGATAAGGTTTGATCTTGGGACTTCCACTGCTAGGTCATGGGATCTCACAGACGTCACAACCTGGGACATGGATGTCTGGCATCAGCTGGTATAATAACTCGGGCCTCCTTGTAGAACATACGATGGAAGAGGGTGGCTGCTCCAACTGCCCTGCGGTGGCTCAATGTCTGAATACGATGATCTTCATTCTCATTCGTTGGCAGACCAATGACACGCTTAGCTCTATTTTGGATGGATTCAAGCTGAGCTAGTGAGGTGGGAGTTGCACCAGTCCAAGCATTGCTGGCATATTCCATTTTTGTTCGTATCATGGCCTTGTAGATGATGGCTCTCTGTACAGGTAGAATATAGGGCGAAGCTCTTCTGAGGAGTCCCAATCGCTGATTTATTATTTTTTTTAATGAAATACGTATGAAGTATGTCATACATCAGCCACCGTAGATACCTATGTCGTCATCTTTTGGAAATAATTATTGTATCATATCATGAGCCAATACTTATTTTCGAAAGAAGATGACAGTTTATCACGAGTTCAGTCTGCCGGTTGCGAAGGCCTTAATCCCCTGTTGTTAAGCACATTTTAATTCGATTACGTATATTTTGATTATCAACAACGTAAACTTTAACCCCGATTTTAAATTATTGCAATCGGCCACACAACGGCGGAGATGCATGCGAATATATTTTGTACACAAACATGAACAATTCGGCACAGAAACGGTGGCGAAAACAAAACTCGAAAATCACTTTTTCTTGCAAAGTGCCCCGCAGATTTCAACTTTAGGTTGAGACATGTTTTCGAGAAATTCACACAAAATTGCATGAGGATATAGTGTTGCGCATGAAACGGAAGGACGGTTTCCAACGCACTACAGGGTTTATTGTTCTATTGTGTCTGATTAGAGCGCTGACATATTGGAAAATGTTGCCAATCAATATTCATGAGAGTGTACATTCGACGTCAAGTTTTCGCAATTGGGTGACTTGTGTTTGGTAGGTGTGAAATACATCTGAAAGCATAAAGGCATTAACATCATCGAATGGCTGTCTAGTGCTGTTATGTGTTTAGTTTCTAATACTTATTATTAAGTAATTAATTCATTTTCATTTCTCTGCACTTATTCTTTCTTAGGCCCACATTTTATCACTCCCTCTCTCTCCCCTTCTCTCTCCCCTCTTTCTTTGTTTTTCTTTTTGTGTTCATCCCCTCCCCTCTCGATTGCCTTTTTCCTCTTTTCACCCCTCCCTCCTTCACCCCCTCACTTTCCCCAATAAACAAAACTAAATAAAGATGACAAAATGGAGCTCTTTTCATCTTTCAAGCAATTTCTGATGGAAAACAAAACTGCCTTGCATGTAGTCCCCTGTTTCCACTTGACAAGTGTGTTTATTTCATCTACCAGACTTCAGGAAATCGACAGAAGAATATATTCCTTTCTTGGAAGAGGTACGTACTTTGGCGTAGTTCTAGTTCTTCTCCGTTATTACTGGATAGTAGTACATTGACTACGTAAGATTATATCTGGTTCGCAAGTTCCTTTCCTTAGGACTGTCAGTACATTCACCAGCCCACAACAACACTGTATAATAATATCTCCCAAAAACTTCGCCAAAACAAATTCCTAAGCCTATTTGGGACGTGATCAAGCAAAGTCAGGAAGACGGAAATATTGATTTTCTTTTTCCTATTGTTTTGGAAACTCTTTAACTGCAAACATTTTTATTGGTGGTTCAAATTCAATGGGGTTTTTCTGCAAAATGTAGCTTTGTTAATGCTGTTTACAATCCTATCAGAAACTGAAATTTGAATTTTCCGACTTCGGACTGATTTTGCTTTGGAAATACTTAGGCCTATGCAGCGGCCAGTTCGCGTTAAATCTGGCAACCAAATTTTCCGACTTCAGACTGATTTTGCTTGATCACAATTGTAAACATTAACCTTTCACATTACCACTGTCATGTGGAATTTCCATAATGATGTCATATCCATCATCCTAGGAAAATTGTTGACAAAGGGGATTCCCTACTTTCATGAAATCACTTTAAACAAACATCAAATCAAGGCAAATCACACCCTCCCCTTAAAAGAAGACAGTTTGAATGTAATGAAATACTTTCTTAAATGTTTACATCAACTTCAACATAATATGATAACAGTGGCGTAAACAAGTAGGCATTTTATATTATAAGCTGCCGATGGGAGTCATGGGGCTCAGTCTTGATTTTGGATTCGTATGTAGTCAGCATGTGCCGCCGACAAGAGGGGTAAAGGGGGTGCGTTACCCCCGGGCCAGGGATCCTAGGGGGCCCGTTAAAATAAAGAAAATATAACTTAATGTGCCCATAAAAGCAAAGAAATGAGACCTCAAGGGGCCCGTAAAAAGGGGCCCGGGCGTTCATTTTACCCCCGGGCCCGTAATGGCTCTCGGCGGCACTGGACTGGTAGTCAGAACTGAAAACGACAGAGGAAAAATAAAACTTGGGCTCCGGCCTATATAAGACATGATATAGTTTCGTGTATTGCTATTTCTACGACTAAACCTTTACTGGATCATATTGGAGTAAGATAAAACATCAGGGTGCCACTTATGTTTTACCAGAGAAGATGTAATTACATCTTCTCTGGTTTTACACTGGTTTATACTACCGAGAATCGAACCGGCGCTTCACTTTGAAAACCTATGACAAATTACTACTGGAGTATCACAGGCCCCATGATGCAGTCATGTCTACAGTAGAATTCAATTCGACCTTTGCAGGACTTAAACCCCATTAAAAGCTATTAAACCAAGATAACACTCATTGAAAGCAGCTCAACTGATTAAATCATATCTTCTCTGGTTAAATACACACATCATATGTTTCTGCTTTTACACGTACAATGGAGCAATGGCTGGGATTATAGTTTCAGTTGGGTGAACGATTATAAAGCGAGCGCTAGAGAACAATTCTGTGTGGGCTTTTGTTTACGAAATGAGACAAAACTCTGCTTATTGTTAACCAGCGTTCTTGAAAATGAGAAACATGGTGGTTTGCAGACTTAACACGGTTTGGAAATAATTTCTTCATATTTTTTGGTGTTATCTGTCGTTTACATATCATTCCTAAAACACCAAAGTACGAATATTTCCAAACATCTAAATTAGCTAAAAATTTAGGACATGTTACAAAACTATATTGTCTAGAATTTTAGAAGAGTACTTTTAATATTGGCCGGTTATTTTTCACACAGCGACGTTAACTAGGCAATGTACTATTACCTATAACATTAACTAAAACACCAAAGTACGAATATTTCCAAACATCTAAATTAGCTAAAAATTTAGGACATGTTACAAAACTATATTTTCTAGAACTTTAGAAGAGTACTTTTAATATTGGCCGGTTATTTTTCACACAGCGACGTTAACTAGGCATATCCCCATTCTTTTAACGTAGGCTATTTGTAGAGGTCACGCGTCAATGGGAAAGAGCACTGTGTATTATGTATAGGAAAACGGACAGTAACTGCAGTATGCAATGCCATTTACGTATATCCAGGAGGTTTCGATAGGCATAGCCGGACTCGTGTAACAACTATACTCTTCGTGATATTAGGGTACGGTTTATCACGGCATTTGTAGCCAGATATATTTATGAAGATACACTCACACTGCCGCAATAAGGGATATCGCAGCCCATATTGTTACAATGGTCAAAATGAGCTTTCAAAGTACACAAAAAGGTCTAAAATATTAAATATCAGGGCGGCCTGCATCTCACCGTTCTCATGAGGTGGGGGGCAATACTTCTCACGGGGGAAGATGGTCCCTTGCTCTCCCGTGGTTTCACCACTATTTTGGAAATACTTATGCGCCTATTTAAGTATCAAGCGGCAAGTTCGCGTTAAATCTGGCAACCAAATTATTTTTGTTGTTAAGGGATCGGATTGCAATGTTTGGACATGGTTTTAGGATATGAGAGCACATCAGACATATCGAATTGCATTCTGAATATCATATGTAGAATATCCTTTTGATATCAAATAATTTTGATTTTTTGAAATTCGCGATATAATAGGCCTACAAATTTTATGGCAGAATGTAATTCGATATTTCTGATGTGCTCTCAGGCCCCACAAAAAATACTGTGCAAAGGTGGGTGACTAGACTACCCCGTAGTCCACTTGCCCATTGTGCATACTCTGGATATTGTATTTAAGCTTAAAACTCTGGTTTAATGAATGTGTGCACAATTGATAGATTTTCACATCTGATCAGTCACCCTACTCCCTCTGTTTGTTAGCTTCCCAAGTGAAATTTCGGGGTTCGCTATCAATAAACTGGTAGGTTCCAAAATCAGAATAATTGTTCAGTATTAAAGTGAGCCGTTATAATTATGCAAGATAATGTTGCATTAAATTACTTTTATTGTCACTAATCGTCTGATATTTTTAACTCTTTATGACCATTTTACTATTGAATACTTTAATTTTAATAAACATCAGTATAATTTTGAGTTCAACGAAATGGGTTCATCATGACTAATAATAACATATTTTTAATAAAATTCGACTATGGCATAGTCTAGTGGGTGACCGACCCCAAATTTCAGACTCCAAACATTTGGCATCTGCAAAGGAGAGGGAAAAGATTTTTTGGTAGGCTAAACCGCGCGAAGGGAAATCATTTTTGGTGCACCGTTTGGAAATTTTACCACCCCCTGCGATAATTATTGCACACCCCTGGTACGGACATTGCAAAAACAGTATACGATTAGGATTATTAAGGTTACGGAGGGTGAAAATTCCACTCAACTTGTCTTTTGTTTTTTAATTTTTATTTATGAAGTATATGTATATATTAAACATCTCAGAGATGTAGATTGAAAAAATTGTATCAACAAAGTATTTTTTAAATTATTTTTGTGTATCAATATGTGCTCTAGATATCCCACAGCACTAATTCTTTTTTAAAGACAGTTCTTGTTTTAAGGGGACACTACACTAAATCCTTCCGCATTTGGTGTAACTCATGGAAGAAAGAGAAGGTGAGGGGCTATCATTTTCTTTGGAAGGGGGAATCCCAAATATACATGGGGGGCCCGTGGGTTAGATTTTAAAAGGTATGCCAACATTTCCTGTCATCCTCCCCTGGCCCTGCTCTCGGCCAGCCTAACTTTGCCAATGTGGAAAAAATGGCCTAGATATTATGATGCAGATTTGAATGTTTCTGTAGTGTTTCCTAAGCCTTATAAAGATGCACTGTAAATGTTTGCCAAAAACTGCTCCCCCTCCCCCATTCTACCCTCCCCCAGGACTCATAATTATTATGCACCTAGTTACTTTATTGTATTTTCACATGTATTTCAATGGGACATTTATTTAGTGATGTGCCCCTTATAGTGATTATTATTCCAGTGCATGAACTGGCAACCCTATCATTTTCATTTGATTGCTAAAATCACTGAAGCATATGCACAGTGGAGCATGAGTATTCAACCAGCACTATACTAGACAAAATCAATAAAATAAGTACTATCACCTTGGCCCTGGCAACACTAACTAGCATTGTAAACAAGTTAGCACATGGTTTGAACATGATAATAGATAGTGTGGAAGTTTTGGCAGAAATTTGTCAATTTCTGCAAGTTTTGTGAAAATCAATTGATACTTCCCATGCAGTAAGGATTATCAGTAGTAATACAGGAGCACTGCACCTGGAATATTATGGGATTGTGAATTGATACTGTGAAATAGCAGAAAATGTGAGTACTTGAAACTAAATGTGTGGATATCTCAGAACTCCATTTTGGACCATTTGGCCTGATATGCTGAGATGAAATAAATTATTTTTAATGTTTCCGTAGCTGATTCATAAAATTTTGATATGCATGTGTTAGCTGATACTTCAAAGAAATAATGTAGGGAATAATTGTGTCAATATATTGGCACACTAAATTAATATTGTTGTTGCAAAAAAGACGACATTTACCCCATCATTTTCATTGACATTCTGTGAACATGTAAGCTTACTGTTTTAAATCAGGAGGACCTATCGAAAGAATAAATAGGTACATTATTTCATTGGTTTGTTTGTAACACATATGCGAAATCGCAATGAAATCGGACCCTCTCCCCATTTTCCTGGCCTCTTTCCCAAAAAAACCTCATGCTCATGAAATTGAACACAAATTGAAACACTTACAAAGTACATTTGTGTATGAGCTATGACGTTAAAAGTATTACAATAATAATCATTAGAGTGTCAACTTTAAGATGAAGTATGATTTTTAGGCCTGCCATGTTTATTTTTTGAAAAACTAAATATTTTAGGTGGCTACGTGCAGCCAATTTGCCTACACAAGAGTTCAAAATCCTGTATAACCTTAATAGCTATGTTTCATTGGCAAAGCAGGATAATATTTTTTAATCCAAAAAAATAGTACTGCTGTATTTTTCTGGATTTAGTACTAAGCATGACAAAGCAATAAAATGTTGACTCTCATCTCAGTGTACTTATGCAAAGCAGACAATATTTACATAGTTACATAATCGATGAAGCATTTGTTTCGCAGGTACATTTAAACAAGTCATTTGCAACGTAAACTACGTCAAGTAAAGTCATACCACCACACGACTACACTGTTCTTCTGTAGGAACTCACTCTTCACTGATCCATCGACAATGCCTTCCTTCAAGCTTACCTACTTCAATGGCAGAGGAAGAGGAGAGAATGCCAGACTGATGTTTGCTGCGGCAGGTGTGCCTTATGAAGATAACCGTATCGAATTTAAAGATTGGCCCCAGATGAAAGCCAGTAAGTTCTTTTTTGTTGCTGGGTGTGTGTATGGTGGATATTAGTGTGGGTGGGTTTATTTAGGTTTTGCTCGTTTAATATAGCATGGTTATAAGACTGAATTGAGAAGTAACTTACTAACTGCATTAACACCAATTGAAAATAGTACAAGATGACAAATGATGGGCGTGTGCAGAATTGTACTAAAATGTACTAAAGATTTGGAGAATCCAAATGAGTGAGTGCCAAGCTCAATGTGAGTGAATGGTGGTGGTTGTGGTGGTGGGGAGGTGTGAGGGGTGTGTGGGCGTGGGTGTGAGTGAGTGCAGGGTACCGAGTGAGTGCATGTGAATATAATAAATCGCTGTTGATTTATTTATCACCTTTCTGAGCTAAGTTCATATACCATCTTGCCGAGTTACCTTGTACAGCGTGTATCCAACATGCTGGATTACTCTTGTTGTAAAATGTTACAATTGAAAGAAACCCACGGCCGTGCACGATTGTGATTGGCTGCTGGAAATTCAAATTCGGCAGAAAATGATGACCATAAGGAGATGCAGACTCCACATCGCGCATAACCCGGTGACAAAAACCCAATAACCCCATAACCCTAGTTTTTCAAAGGATCAATGTGGGTGTCAGGGTGTGTCCATTTTTTGGTGTGTACCGGGGGTGTGTATAATAGGCCTACTGTCGATTGTGTGAATTGTGCATATTGCATTTGCTACATACATGTAGTAAGGATCAACATGGTGTTCAACAATAGTTGCACGAGGGGCACTCGACTTTGGAAGTGACGTGATGTGCGGACAGCAGTTCGAAACTAGGGTTCTTTCGGTGAGAGCCTAGACACCGAAAAAGGGGTGTCTTTCAGTGAGACGGTAAAAAAGGGGTCTTTCCGTGAGACTGGGGAAAATCGGACCAAAAAAGGGGGTCATTCAGTGAGACTGGGAAAAAATTTGGGTCAAGATGCTTATGAAATACAATTTTCAAAAATTTAAATAAAATTTCAAAAAATAATTTATAAGGGGTCTTTTGGTGACAGGAAAACAAAAAAACTCACGGGTGAGAGGGAGATCAGTAAAACACAAAAGGGGTCAGAGGAACTTAAAAATGCAGGGTCAATGTGGCCGCACATCCCCGTCACCCATTTTAGTGAGTGCCCCTCCCCCCACCCGGACCTATCGGCGTCGCGAAGTAGGGCCCTATCGGTACAAAACGTTTTTTTTTTTTTTTAAAGGGGTCATTGGGTACAAACAACATGAAAAAGGGGGTCATTGGGTATATTTTGAAATAGGGGGTCATTAAATAAGGGCCTATAATATTTCAAAAAGGGGTCATCGGGTAGAAATTGTTTTAAAAGAATTTAGCAAAATTCTATTTCTTGTTCCCAATTTGCTGAAATAAGAAATATAGTAGGCCTAATACCGCATTAATTTTATTTTGTGGTATTTTGATGATACAATTCTATAAAAAAAAGGGTTATTGAGTAGCCACACCAGCGCACCTAAAAATGGGGTCATCGTGTATATTCGACTTCAAAACATGGAGCCTATACTGTCACTTCTAAAGTTGAGCCCCCGGCGTATGCCATGAACACAAAATTTGCCGAGTCATTCATTCAACATTATCCCATCCCAAAATAAGATGTCACGCACCCAACTTGTAAATATAAAAATATAGTATAATACTATTACATAATTTGTGACAAAACAAGCATTTCAGATTTCCACATACTGATCATTCATATTTGCATAATAAAATAAATTGCTGAGGTCATCATGTTTGCATATATATAGCTAGACTTCTCATTCTCCTTAGAAGATGCCACGTACGTATACATTGGTATATGTATTGTCAATACACTTTTATTCTCAAGTTGTATTCGTTTATTCAGTATATTATTACATAATTTTGTGTATATATGCGCAAAAGCGATTAAATCAGTCATGAGTCCACGAACTACATTCTATTATTATTGCATGTGGCATTTCAAGGAGGCTCATGTCAGTCATGTGATGGAAGTGTGTTTGCAGGCACACCTTCCTCTGAGGGGCTCACTAGAATTATGATGACACCAATTTCGCCACCAAAGGGCAAAAACAAATCCGCACGATCCAAACTTCCATGCCCCCTAAAAATCTAATGGGTGCTCTTTGACATATTCGAGTTTTGTCTTGATAAATAAGAAATACGATTTGGGGGCTCGAGCAAATCATCCCAGAGGGGAAGTTAGATTTAATTTCTAATTTTGAAATTAGATTTATAAATTTTACTTCGAGGACGGTAAATATCAAAAATAATTTTATTTAATAATTTGCCATAAAATGTATATTATATCGCGAATTTCAAAAAACAAATCAAAATTACTGCCCCTAATTATAAGGGGGGGGGGCAATGTGAGGCAAAAATTACCATTTGTGACCCCTGTGACCCCTGAATGACCCCCGATATCAAAACATTTTATAACTTTTGTAGCCAGCTACCCAATACGGCTTGGGACTGCGTTTGTGAGAAAGAAAGAAACAGCAAGAAAGAAATAAGTTAGGCTGTCCGCCTAACTTAATTATTTGATATCAGAAGGACATTCTTCGTATTCAGAATGCAAATCGATATGTCTGATCTGCCCTGTGTAAAGGTGGGTGACCGACCCCTTCATTACTCCGATTATGTTTTTAGGCGGTTTTCAAACAGAAAGCCAAGAGAGATCCTTGATTTTGACTGTTCGCATCTCCAAAAGATTTGAAATAATTTGTTTTTCTCGCTGATGATTTTCTTTTTCAGGCACACCCCTGGGTTCTATGCCTATATTGGAAGTAGATGGAAAACAAAAACTGGTCGAATCTAAAGCTATCAACAGATACATGGCTCGTGAGTTTGGGTTTTATGGAAAGGACAATATGGAATCGACAAAGATTGATGTTGTGACAGAAATAATCGACGATATGTGGAGTAAACTCGTAGAAGCAAATTTTGAAAAAGACGAAGCAAAAAAGGCAAGTTCCATCTTTAACGGATATGACGTTTTGTTGTGTTGTGTGTGCTCTGGGTGGGTGTGTATAGAGTACTGAAGTGTGACGTCATAAAATTTTCTTTTTTGCATTTCAGCATTTTCATGACCATATTTCAGACTCAGTAGAACATGATGAAAAACATCCAGAGTCAAAATTTGGTGGCAGGGAATCGGATCATGAGGGCCCGATATATGGCCGCATGAATACCTAATTAGCCCCATTGAAATCAGTGTAAATTGACCTGGTTCATTAGGCCTACTGTTTGGAACCAGGCCAATTTACACTGATTTCAATGGGGCTAATGCAGGTTTTCATGCGGCCATCTCTCGGGCCCTCATGATCCGATTCCCCAAATTTGGACTGTGGATGTTTTCCATCATGCTCCACCGATATATGGTATTCAAAACGCTGAAATGCAAAAAAAGTTTTCTGTGACGTCATCACTTCGGTACTCTATTGGACACAAGGTTGGTTTGGTTTGAGTACACACGTGCGTATCATATAACATGTATACGGTATAAGGGGCGAGCCTCAGGGCAGGGGAAAAGACAACTTTCAAGGGGAGCAAAGTTCGACAAAAACTGTTTAAAATGGGCTAAAAAGTACCAAAAAGGCATGAAAATCTTTAAAATACTTAAAAGTATCATAGCGGCCAGTATCTCACAAGAGGAGAGGGCCCGGGGGGGGGGGGCACTTCCATGACAGATATGAATCATGTGCCTCGGGATAGACCCCCTTTTTCATACCGGCTTGTACCCAATGACCCCCTTTTTTGTGTTATGGTTCTACCTATTACCCAATGACCCCCTTTAAAAAAATTCATGTACTCAATGACCCCCTTTTTTATTTCCTGCTATACCCAATGACCCCACTTTTAATTCCCAAATTTAGGTGGTATTTGTGTTCTCCTCCAGAAATAATGAGATTTTTCACATTTCCAAGGTGACCAAGTTGTTTTTACGCAGTTTGGCACTTATTTATGTGTACTTAATGATACTCTTTTGGCAATCCTGTACTCAATGACTCCCATTTTACTTTTTGTTACCCCAATGACCATCCTTTTTTCAAAGTTTCATACCGAATGACCCCATTTTTATTCAGGTTGTGTACTCAATGGCCCCATATTTTTGTAATTGTACATTTGACCTGAATGCCCCCTACTTTTAACATGGCCGAGGCACATCCCTGCCATTTCAGATAGGGAGTGCCTCCCCCGGGGAGAAGGCAAAACTTCTCATATGCCGCTTCCCTTTAGCGCCCCCCGGCTACGCCACTGGATTTTGATTAATAGCTCCAAATATTTTTACAGATTTTACATTTTGTAGCACCCACATTTCGTAACTAAAATCCGCAATTTTAGATTACAAGGTAGATTAGTTTACGGTGTTTTCTGCGCATAGCATACAGACATTTTCAAGGGAGATTTTTTTCTTCAAAACATAGACCCACGTCTAAGAATTTCTTGCGAAAAGACCCTGGGAAAGACTACTCATATGAACGGCACACCCCCATGACCATGAGTATATACGTTATCATTGTTGATGCTTTTGTTGTTGTTGTTAATTATTATTATTATTATTGTTATTATTATTATTATTATTATTATTATTATTATTATTATTATTATTATTATTATTATTATTATTATTATTATTATTATTATTATTGTTAGTTGTTGTTGCTGTTGTTTTCAGGAAGAGCTATTCACGAAGATTTTTACAGAGACGGCTCCAAAGAAGTTGGAATTCTTGGAACAATTTCTCGGTGAAAATGACGGAGGCAAATCATACTTTGTGGGTACAAGTGTAAGTTATAATTTTCTTCGTTTCGTAAAGTATTTTAGGTCTCGACTTCCAGCTACTTCCCTTTCCTTAGACCAGTTCAA